>NC_090946.1:21891874-22635624 GCF_040807025.1 Struthio camelus
GTCCAAAGTGTCATCCATAAATTGATCCAACTTGACATCCTTTCTTTCCTAAACTCATTTTTGACTGCGAAGCAGCACCTACTTGTACATGCTTTCCTGCATCCACTGCATCCAGCCTCTCCTTGTACATCTACAACAATGTCAGCACACCCAAAATGCCAAAACACCCAGTGTGTGGAATAAAATGTGAAAAACAAATGGAAAAATAAAAGGGGTGTGTGCGCTAAACCAGTAAGAGATGGGAATTTTCTAGGAACTCAGGACACCATCCTTCTCCTCAATCACATGTTCCTGATAATATTAGACACTGTGCAGTTATGTGATCTGGAAATGAAATCTGAGCTCAACAGTATTAACTACACAGGGACATTATTCCAACTCATTCGGTTCTCTCTGGAACCACAAGTCAGTTACTGACCAATCCCTGTTCACCACTGCTATTCAAAATACATGACTCTGAGAAGACAATAATCTAATACCCATATAGCCTCATTTTGCCATGGAGCAACTTGCTGGGCCACCTTGGAAATCTGCGACTCCATGCACACTGTAACATATGATGGACTCCATGTTACTGGGGGCTTAATATGCTTACAGTCTACTACTACTGTCCATTTGATTTTGGTGGTGCTAACAAAACCGAGAGATTTTCTTCCCACTTAGGTGATACGTATCTGGCCCCCTTTCTTCCTCTCTTTCTCTGTCCTCCCTCATACAACTTACAGGAGTAAACACGGCCCTAGAATTTCAGCAGGATGCAGTTTCTAGGAAACTGAACTATCAGGGAGCAACAGCCAAACTACTTTAGCAGTCTATACACTTCTTCAAAGGGGACAAAGATTTTTGACTGAGATAACAGACCAACAAAATTAGATTCTTCTCCTGTTAAAATAGACTTTACCTACAATGCTTTGAGTAAGTTAATGCTTTACTTTTGGGAGACAAAGGGACTTGCTGTACAACTAATGTAATTTTACATTCAGGGAAGCTCTTCAGAGTCTGTTCTGAATAGACATAAATGCCCAGATAGCCTTGACTTCTCAGATGAAAAGCCAGGTTGACAAATAAGGTAAGAGTGCTTAATTTAGGAGAACACTGTGCTCAGCTTTGGTTCTCATAGACCTACCTTCCCAAATCAGCAACTGTGGTGCTAACTCAAGAATAGATTTGGACAAGCCTTAACAAGCAGTGGAAGCCTTGCTGTAATTCCAAGCTCCACTGGGTGCCACTGTTGTATAACATAATGAGTACTGCATGAATCAAATTGGCAAAAATTACTTTTAACTTGCATTTCATACTCCTGGAGTTTTTAAACTGTATTCAGAGAGTTATCACTCACTTCTTGTGCCCTTAAAATGCCACAGGATAATTCTTTAAGAGACAGAAATACAAGGAGGATTTTATTTCTCATAGAGCACTTCAGGTGAAACACTCAATCCCAGAAGTACTCAGATTCTCTCCCAGTTTGTTATTGGATAGGCCTTCTAGCCCCTTGAGCAAAACTGCTCCTCCATGCTGACTGATGATGAACTTACCACCTATTTTGAGCTGTCTCCTCTAGCCTCTGAAGAGATAATTACCACATCATCTACTGCGCTGAAGTGCTTCAACGCAAGCATAAATACCACAAGAGCAAAACTCTGCCACAAACCCACAGGTGACCTTATCAACACTCATTTAGTCAGCGTTCACAAACTGTGCACATACAAGAGATGGCTGTAATGCTGAAAATACAGAATCAGTCTACCTTTCAATTTAATGGCAATTAAGTATTAGTTTTATGGAATGAACGTGATTTCCATTTGATGTTTTGTAGATACCCATGACTTGCTAGATACCAGGTTTCAGCAGAGTCAAGTTGGAATCCAAAAATATTGAAAAGTTTAATGTTCTGAGTCACTTTTGAAAACCCTGGCTAAAAGACGTAGTCACCTTTACCAAATCAATGTGCTGTCTACTTCAGAGAGTCCCTGTTCTTCATGGTATTACCTTGGTTTTTACTGTATTTCCTTTTCCCAGGCCTCTGATAAATAAACAGAAAGATTAAGTTTTCTGTCTTACCTAATGGAAGATTTTGAGAGCTTACCTCAAGCATATGAAAAATTCTTACAGGTAGCAAAAGACTGTAAAGAGGTGATTTCATGCTATCCTTCCCTACTGGAATCATTTGTCAAACTGATCATTAAACTGAACTGATATAACCACAATTCAAGTTTCTGAAGACAGGAGAAGTGAAGCCTAAGTGGCCACAAAGTCTGTTTTTATAACTTCTCCTCTTTTCTCTCACTCTTCTCAAAAAAATGACTCACCCTTGTCTGGTAACCAGATGTTGGCATTGATAAGTACTGAAATTCCTACAGCCATTTATCTTTGAAAGGATCTCAGCTTTCTTCTAGCGGAAATTCAAAATACTTTCTTGAAATTCTGCCATATTCTGACACAGATTTTCCTGTAAACAGAAGCATATACGACCTCTGCCAACATCGTCTGTATGATCCCAGAGACGGGCAAAAAAAGAATATTTGAGGATTTGTCTGGCAGATACAAGCTACTCTGGGGCAAAGAAGCTGTAGCGGGAAGAGAGAAAGGTAGAAACTACGCAGCAAACCAGGGAAATCAACAGAGGCAACCAGCAAGGAAAAACGAATCTTAACCTGATCTTCAGCTTCTTTACAGCCAGCTAAATTACTGGCACTGTCCAGTAAAACAGGACTCTGGTGCAGGTTGGAAGCAATAGACAAGCCCAGCATCCTGAAGTCTGGCTTTTCCTGCATCTCTGTAGCTGTTTGTGGCTAAGGAGGAACAGCAAATAATTTGTTAAGGTAAATGGCTCAGTTCAAGAGATTCATCCACGACAGGAAATAAAAGTATTTTCAAAAGAAAACTTAGACAGGACTAGCAAGTCACATGACTGCAACAGCTCTGCCAAGGCTCTCTTCTCAACATGCAGGTTGTTGCTCGCCAGAAATGGCAAACTGTGCAGGAACGACTATAACCCACGTAGTTGCTCCCTTTATGCCTGTTCATTAAATTATATTAAAAACAGTAACAAGCTAAAACAACTATTTACCACTTTATATTGCTACTTAAATTGATATGTGGCTGTTAGACGTGTGTGTGTGGACGTAAAGGGAACGTCACAGATGGAAAGAAGATAGGGTTTATAAATCAATTTGCACTGTTATAAAACTGGAAAATCCTTGCCTTTCCATTAACAACTGATCTGAAATGTCTTCTTTTGATGGAGTAGGATAAAGACCCAGTCCTGCCTTCAGGAATCCGGAACATGCATATTCTTTTCTATCTCAGCAAGGGCTAGAGAAACTGCCCGTTCACAGCCATTTGAAAGTATTTGAAATACTTTCCAAAGGGATCCTGTTTTGCCTTCAGAGTTCTTCAGAGCAGTAGTCAGGCTACCAGAGGACTTCAACTGCAGCGTTGCTACCTCTCGTTTTACTTGTTAGGGATTTATTTTCCTTTCTTCTGTTCCATTCCCTCACCTTATTTCATAACCTTTTAAATAATTAACTAGGGATAGTTAGGAACTCTGGTGAGAAATGAAAGGATACTAAAAGTGCTTCAGTTCAACCGGACATCGCAGACTGCAACATTATCCAGTATAGGTTAAGATTTGTAGGCAACAAACTAACCAGTGGATGATCACACTTGCCAAGAGGGCCCATCCTGTGCAGAACGCGACCGTAGTTGCACCCGTTCAGGTGACAAGTGCTCCAGTGCTACAGGATGTCACTTCAGCCTCATAAACACTCGGCTCCCCATTGCCCTCAGTCAGATCAAGACTGCCCCTAAGCCACCCACACTTCTCAGAAAAAAGCTCCTTTGAGAGTGAAAGTTTACACAAAAGATGTATATATTTCCTTATAAAAACCACATGCATAAATAGGTGGAAGGAAACACTGTAATGTCCTAAGGGACAGACACAAAGCTTTTAGCTAGTATCTTGACCACTCAGTTGCAAGTATGGCAGGCTAGGGACTAGTAAAACCAGTAAGACACCTTTTGCTCTACAAAGATATCAGTGTTCACAGCCTCTGACGTTAACAAGTAGGCAATGTCCCCATTCTGCCTTCTAGAAGTACCTTATGCTGCCTTTGCGTAACTCAACTGCTGCAAAAAAAAAGTTGTTTCCTTCTTCAGCAAGATTAAAGGAGGAGTTGGGAGGGGGGAACCTTTCCCGCACCTTCTTTGTAAGAACAAAGTGAGAAGATGAGCTGTTACAAACTGGAATGACTTCTGCCTTCCTACTTCCACCTGCTGGTCCCATGGCGATTCACCTCCCCCCTCCCTCCAAGACCTCATGTCAGCTGAACATATTTCTCAGGTCAAATTTTTATTGGAAGGCTACAAGCTGGTAGAGTTAAACAAAACCATCTACACACAACAAGCCTAAGAGACTGTCTTCAGCACTCCGGATTACTTCCAAATTAAAGAATAACACTAAATGCCCAGCTAAAGTTCCCAGCTCAGGTTTATGTCAGCTCTAATTCATCTCCAGACTTTCTTCACTGAAACACAGGGTGGAGGAGGAAGCCTGCCGTTCTGTGACATGCAGCAAAGTTATCTCTGAAAATTGAGACTCATTTTGCAAATGGGTATGCCTGATGCTACATAAGCTTGACCGTCCATTTTCCAGGGTGGCAAAAGAACAAATTCAAAAGGCCTCTGGAAAAGGAAAGCTATAGACAGTGCTGGCAAGAGAAGGGACAGTCAGTGGCAGAGCGACTACTGGGATCTTAACGGTAGGCAAGAGAAGCACGATATAGTTGATATATGAGCAATGCTGTTAGACAGTCAGCTTTTCAAAAACAAGATTATTATCTTGAAGGGATGGGATTGTTTTTCCAACAGCTCTTTAAAGGTTTTTGAAAAAGCTTTATGAAACATCAAAGTTTTAGTATAAATCCGGCAGAATGCCAGATCTAAGTGGTTTCCTGCAAACAAACCTAAGCAAAAAAACACTATACTGAAGCACAAAACAGGCCTCTACATCACCTGCCCTTATTTATTAATTAACCTTCACTGTTTTAAGAAATACAAGGTGACTCATGCACATCACGGGCGAGCTTCAGCTGAGCCACATGGTAACTCTAAGTTCATTGCAAATGTGAGGTAAAAAGCAACTTAAACAATTAACTTTCTTCTGTTTTGCTAAGAGCACACGCAGGATACATTACTGTAGTAATTCAATACTTTCAGCCCTGACAAAAAATGCATGTCACAAAGAAAAGAAACAGAGTTTGAACAAATTAGTCAATTAGCTCAGACTGCGTTTGATTCCTTCTGTTGCACTTTTATAACAAGCTCGGGGAAAACTCATCTAGTAGTAAGAGTTAGCAGTTGACCCACAGTAGAGAGAATACACTGCCACTGACAGCAGGAAAAGAAAACCCTGAGATAACGTTGCATTTACATATTTCTGTTTGCGTGAGAATGTTGAACTACTAAGCACTCATCATTTAAACTGAGCAAATCCTCTGGTAGAACGTTTAAGTAATAGTGGCCAGTAGTAAAACTAGTTAAAGCTGTGATCACTGCAGTTTCCTGCAGCCACTTTTCCCCTATTTTGTGAAGGGCTTGCTTTTTTCCAGTGATAGATACTGGAGAGGAGGAAAGAGAAAGAGAAGTTTTTTAAACCACATATTTTGATGACAATTTTGGTAAATATTGGAGGAAAACAAACAATTCCCCCAAAAAATCCCAAACAATAGTACATGTGTAAAAAAATGAGGTTTCACAAAATATAAATTTGTGAATTTTCCCCTCAGTAACAAGATCCAGAGCGTCTCTTTCGGGAGCACCTCTGGGACCTGATGTGCATAAGTTTCTCCCTAAGTGCAGCTACAATTCAAGGACTAGGGAAAATATCCGTAGTTAACACCTGCTCTGAACCGTGCTTTGCAGCAGGACTCTTACTACCTCCCTGTGCCAGCAAGTGTGAACACTGATAAGGGCTGTGGTGTACAAGGCTCGTTAACCCCATCCTGAACCTGAGAAGGGGGAGAGAGTGGCTGGTGGAAGTACAAGAATTAGAGAAGTAGTTCTGGAAGACAGCCAAGGTCTAAGAAACAGTGTCAGTTGAGGTTTATGCATTTTGCTGGTTTGGGCTACTACTGAAAAACAAGCCCCAGGAGAATCTGGATGCTCTTGTGAGAAGAAACAGCTTTCTGCAGACCTGTCAAGTCCTGACTCCCATCCCAATTGCTGACTGATACTCACTACCAGATCAAGGTACACGAGTCGCTTTGTCTGGCAGCATCCATTATGTTATCTTCATGTATGACTGAGACTAGCTCATTTACAGATGAGTTAACTCCAGCATACAGAAACAGATAGCTATCTATAGTCCAACTGGTATATGCCCTGTAGAAAAGAAACGTAAAACAGCTAGAAACAGGAGAAATTCTTCTCGATTTGGGAGTAGTGGGAGGGGGGATTTTGGTCATTCAGTACATCTGTAAGTTGAGCTTTATCCTACTGAGGAATTCTGTGGCGTTCAGTGAAGTGGAATGAATGAGCAAAGGATTCCTCCTTTTGCTTTCTAGTAGTGTGCAACTGTGAAAACACTGGCTCTTCAAAATTAACTGTGTATAAAAACTTTGAAGGTCACTTATGCAAGCAGGAATAGATGACTAAGAAACTATATACAGCATTAGAAAATTCCAAATCTTAGTTAAGGTCAGGCAGGAAAATAAGTGTGGCAGAGGCCTTAGAAGGTAGAATAATGCCAATATGGGATTCTCAGGCTCCAAAGACCCTTAAACCTCCATTCTGTAACCAAAACGTGTAGCTGAACTGTTCTTCCTGCACAGAGTCCTCCCTGAAATTAGTGGGGTTTTAGGCAAGCTGAAAGGTCAGCCCTCACATGAAATGGAAGCTCTGAGCAGTAAACACTCCTGGACCTTTCTAATGAGTCACCAAAAATATCACCAACAGTGAGTCACGAAGTCTGCAGCAGGATGGGCCAGTTAGATTAGCGCATCTAATTTCAGCATTCTGTTAGAGACTATCTATCTAATACGCCTGTCTGCATGACTAAGTATTTTCACTCCTATCTGTGCTAACACTTCAATCTGGCTACAGCTAAGCCACTTGATGTGTACAGCATAAGTGTGTCCAATATGTGTGTTTACAGGTGTGTTATCACAAATGGAGATATGAGATGCAACAACTTCCTGTTGAGCGAGAAGAAAAGAAGAATTAAGAAAGATGCTCTTCTGATAGGTCTTTTCTTAGGGCCATTTCTTTACAGTTTCTTTTCTGCCTCTATCAGGGACAGGAAGAATATTTAAAGGTCCAAAATAGCTCTCTCCCTGCACTCTTTTTAAATGCTTCAATTGATTCTCATTAATCTCTGCCTTCGGTTTAGGAGCTGACTAAGCTTTTCCTTTCATCTTAAAATTAAATTTGCTTGATAGATTATTATTATTATTAGGTAGGGAAAACCTACCTGTTATTAGATGTGTTGGCTTCTGTTTCCTCAGACGTCATTCATGCATCATTTGTTGCCCTGAATATTGTCACTGCTTTAAGGATTGCTTTAAACCCTTACAAAAAAATCACCATCTGGTGATTTCCAAATTATTTTTCATTTATGAAGTTATCCTAACATCCTGATTTTTGAAACATAAATCCAGAGCTATTTGGAGTGCTTTAAATATAATACTTAGTGCAATATAAAATCAATAGATAGCATAAAATACTAACATAACTGACTGCAAAAAATCATGTGTAAATTATATGGGAGCCAAACAAGGGTAGAGTGGAAGCCTGGCACCAGCTCAAATCCTCAAAATGAAGTTGGAGAGAATGGCAATCTACTGGCACTGCTCCAATTTGACCCTGCACACTAAAGTGAACACCTCAGTAAGCTGGCATAGTGTGAGGATTTTCCTTTCCAATTTTCAAAACCTGTATCAGTAAAGTGTATTTCTTAAAATAAGAAAAAAAAAAAAACCTTAAGACTGTCTCTTCTGCACCTCAGGTAAAAAAATGTAGGGGTATACAATGGTAGAGCTGTGGGGCAGACAGGAAAGTAGATGTTGTTCCTCCTGGAATAGCTGCACCCCTATGGGGGAACCAAATGCCAGAGCGTACCTATTTTATCAGTTCACAGCCTGCATGAACACTGCACTGGGGCTGTGACAACACACAGCAGAGAAGGGGTAAGATTTAGTCTGAGTGCATCATTGGTAATACCCGAGTACCCCTGCAATGCCTCCTCTTGATTAGGTGTTACTGGAACATGCCAAAACCCAAATCAAGCAGGGCTCATTTGACTGTTAACAAAATTTTTGCACATAGCTTACTGCAGTACGTATCTTCTTTATATACCTGTGCTTAAGCAATCTGCCACTTGAAGCACAGGACAAAGGGAAATAAAATCTGATTCTGTGAGTGACATGCAAGGACTCACACTAAAGACTTCTGAAAGGTTCACTGTTGGGTTAAAAGACAGCTCACCCTTTTGTTATCTATTTTCATAGACTGTCTGCTGCACCTCTGCTGAGGAAAGAGGCATCGTTTGTCAAAAGGATCTTGTATTCATTTGACCTGGCTCTAAGTTCTGCTTTATTCCTCAGCGCTGTAAGATATGTTCGGTGATGGCCAAAGGAGTATTTACTCTATGAAAGCCTCAATCCAAAACAGACCAACAGACACGCATCCCTGTTGACTTTTTAAACAGGTAGGGGTTCTACTGATTTCAGTGAAATTACTGACAGGCTTAAGGCTAAGTGCATACGTCTACGTTTGCAGAATCTGGGCCAGGCCTGTTATCTAAATGACAATCTCCTGATAAACAACAGAATTTGTGTTCTCTAAATGGCAGCTATTCACCAACTCCTTAGGTAAGTCTTATATTGTCCTACTTTACTAGTATTATCAAAATGTTTATCTTCAGTGGTACACTTGCTGGCTCCTTTCTCCCTCTTCTAAAATCTGTAATGTGATTAAAGTGAAGCAAAGTTTGTAGGGAGAGGTAATATCTTTTATTAGAGCAACTGATATCTCCTTAGACCATCAGGGCTACAACAACACAACCACTAGAATTTAATTAGTCATTTTAACAGAATTGGAATAATGGCAGTGACCTCAGTCACAGCATTTTGTGTATAGTTTTTCCTACAGAGATCTGGCAATGCCTCATAATCCTGCACTAACATGTCTTTATTTGATTCCACGTCTCTTGAATAAGACTGTCAGAAAATCTTTGTTTCCCTCTTTGCATGATAAAACGGATACTAGCATAAAGGAAACTAATTTTAATCTGCCTTATGACTGGCAGTAGGTTTTGAACAGACCAAATGATACTGCAAAATTAGCTGCCCAGTTTTTAAACATCATGTTTTCACACTGGCTTTCGGTATTCAGAATCATGTTCCTTCCATGACTTCCAAAGTGCTTTGCCCTAGAACTGCGGCCTATAGTGTCTGAAGATTTCCCTCGGGGTTCATCAGGAATGGTCAGACTCTGTGGCTACCTACAAAGTCTTGCTATACTTGCCTGGGATCATGCTGAAAGGAGCTGCATTTACCAATTGTGTACATGTAGCTGTGTAATCAGGAGGTAAAACTGGAAACACCACCTAATATATATGAAACCAGCAGCTGAGGAAGGGCAGTTCCTGCAATCTCAGATACGATTTAATGAATCTTGTGGGGGCTTTGACAGAAATGTAGTTTGCCAAACCCAGCACATTTTTCACTGCTAATTAATTAAACAGCCTTACTGAGAAGAAGTGTCCAGTAAATTAAAGAGCTGCAAGCCTAGAACTTTACATTATCTAATTGTGCCACAAACTCAGCTACTGAAATAGATTTGCCCGTGCTACTTCTTACTGTTAGCCATTTTTCTTGTCTCAGCGTAACTCTTCCTTCTCCTCCTGTGATCTACACAATTACTCACTGACAACTACGATACATAGTTCCCACCTCTGGATGTCAATGGTACAAAGTGTCACTATGCTCAGAGCTGGGCATTGAAAGTTGCCCGTCTCAAGATTCAGAAGAACAGAAGTCTCTTTACCCATTTCTCATTGTTTGTAACTTCACAAGCACTGTTTCCCCTAAGGAAGGGGAGCCAAAGCAACGTCGCTGGATGCAGAAAAGGGCATTATACAAACCAGAAGAGGTGACTTTTGAGCAAAACGGTTTTAGAAAGAACTCATGGCTTGAGCTCTTTTCCACCTAGATCACCTCACATGCCCTTAGTAGACAAGGCAGTGTCCTGTGTTTTTAAGGGCACACAAAGAAAGTGTAAAGTTTATTCCCATCCATGAAGTTTCACACGTTTTTCCTGTAAACAAGCACTACATTCCGAAATAAATAAGAGTGATACTCCCTTCACAAAACAGTATTGAGAACATATTTGTCAATATGAGCCATGCAAAACTGGGAAAGGATTATACCACCTTTTTGTGGGAAACAGACATGAGAAGTGACCCCAGCAACTTATTTCCATGAAATGATTTCTGAGGTTCTTTTATTTTTCTGCTAATCCACAGCCCTTTCCTTGCCCTGTTTCACTCAGGAGACAGGATAACTTAAAATGAGAGAATTTCTGTGAACATATATATTTCTATGAACAAATTTTAAAGCCCTAAAATTTTCTTTAAAATATTTTTCTTAAAAATCTTAAACTTCTAAGCTCTTGAATTCAACTCATTTTAGAGTAAAAGAAATATCTATGTAATTTTTATTATCTTTTAGCTATGCCTAATTCCTTGTTCTGAAACAAACCAGGGGCAAAAATGCTGAAACAGGCCACAAGAATTTTTCATACGCTAACCAGAAAAAGAAATTTTAACACAAAGCTCTTTTCTTAAGAGCTTAAGAGAGAGCTAGGCTAACAGGCTGAGGCAAACCTCTGAACTGTCTGAGATTTTCTCATGGCTGGAAGTCCAGTAGGAAGCCACTACTTGCCATGATAAAAATCACTATTTCACTGCTTCTGAGGAGGCTGCGCACCATTCCACTCTTCTTGAAAGAGCAAACAACCTGCAGACACACTTCAAAAATCTAGTCACGTAAGAGCTTGTCCTTTCTAATCACTGGGAAAATCTCATTCACCTCTTCTAAGAGACTATTTCTAAAATAGGAATTCTCCTGATATCTTACATTTGGAATATGGAAATACAAATACAGTTACAAAGTTCATACAGATCAGGCAAAGCTGGTCTCTTACATGGTGTGAGATTATTTGCATACCATATTAGGTACTGTGAGAACAAATATATTCAAGATTATGGCACATTCACATGCTACAACAACAAAATCCCCCAAAAGCAACAATAAGTGCGCCACTAGCTAACTTTTGTGTTTAAATTTTAAAAATTGGTGATTTTACCCTCATACCTGGTCATCCAAGTCCTCAAAACCAAAGCTCTCTCTATGATTTTCACTTCTATCTCAGCCTACAGCTACAGGAAACGCAGTGGTTTTAAAAGCCAAGAATTCACGCAAAACATTGCTTCAGTCAGCTCTAACTACCCTGCACTTTTGATTTCAGTTGTTAACCTCATTCAAAACCAGAGCGTTACCTCGTTTCAAACTCAATATATCAGCTCACATTCACCCAAAAGCTATGAAAAAATTGTAATTTCAGGTTCTGTAAAAAATATCTTTCTTAACTCTCAATAAAAAGAGGTTACCGCAAAAACCTCTTTTATCTCATCTGTGCTTGACAGGCTGCATACCAATCACGCAGAAATTATTACTGTGCATAAAATCATGGTTGTGTTTAAAAATCAGATTGGGTTCACAAAGATCAACAGATTTTAGGTCACTGATGTTTTAGAAGTCTTTGTGAAATTTTTGCAGTTTCCCAAACACAAAAATCGTGCAGTCCACACTTGCTTTCTCCATCCTCAGATTCGTTTTCTGGACTTAAGTCATTTAATATAATGTGCTTTAAATGAAGGATTAAAAGCAATTTACCATGCATATCTAGGCAATTTCGCTTAAAGCACAGTAATAAAAGCTGTGCCATTTTTGAAAAAAAGTTCATATTGAAGTAACAAATGTTGTCACCAGTCTCTCCTGGGAATAACTCTCTTAATGAGTTAATTCCAGGTGTCTGGCTTTCTGGACTATTTTAAGTATAGTAAGTAAATATGCACTGCCCAGTGTTAATATTTAAGCAGCTCCTTGAATGAATATCTGTGTAAACCATTTTATTTTTGTGGCAGCTGAGTCTCAATTCTAGGTCCCAGGTGAGTTGCATTTTTTAATGTAATAATGTTTTACATGATACACAGATAAAAACTGCAACATTGCACTATCTGTTTGTTACTTGTTTCTGAACTAACTCTGCAGTTCTTTTATTGCAGCAGGAATTTTGCCTCAGTAAAAAAAAAAAAAAACCACACAAGTGTGAGTTCTAGCATAGCATGAAAATTGGAAAGCCATGCCTTCTGGCACTGATGGACAACTAGCATTGTATGGAGAGATCTGAAACAGAGAAAATGCCATAGACCTCAGATTTTAACAAGGCTGCACATCAGCATATGTAGAGAAGACTGTGCAGAGACTTCTGCAAAACAAGGACCTAACGCCATCTTTGGAAGTGAACAGACTGTTCAACTGTGCCGAGCTGTACGAGTGCATTCAAAGGCAAAGCCTTTTACCAGGAGGGCTGCTGCACGCTGAAGACAACATCTATTTAGATTCTATGTGTCTTCATGATGAACACGGTATTTTAAGTACAGGTTTTCCCAAGGTAAACTTGAGGATGTACATTTTCAGACAAAGATTATAACATTTTTTGCCTTAAGTTTCATGACATGCACATGTTAATCCAGCCCAACTCTTTGCCTTCGATAATCTTTCCTAAACAGAAACCCTTTAAGTAAATTGACTTGAATTTTCAAAGCACACTGAGAACGGTTCAGATATTCTTCCCTCTGCCACCCTCATCACATGTCTGCGTTGAGAACTAATCTCCCACTACATCACTGTATTTCTGTTCTAAACATCCCAGAGACACAGAAATCCCAGAGGTTGGATACACAAACAGATCTCCAGGTATACTACTGTTTTATGTACCGTTCTTCAGTTTCTACTCAGGCTCTCCTCCCTCAGACTCCTTTTAGTTCTTCTCTTTTTAGGGATTTACTTTATTATTTCTTTGCTTAAAGTCCAGAATGCTGAGAGCAAGAATAACCATCCTTTCTGTTCCTGTTAGCTTTCTCCCAGAAACTTTGTGTGAGCACACAAAGGGGCCCAAGACATGGACAACATAGCTCTCGCTTACCTGTAGGAAACAGGCAGCTACTGGAATAGCGCACAGGAGGAAAATTCTGTTTGCTTTTCTAGAATCTCACCACTCCACTCTGAAATGGGACTGCTCAGACAGCTGAGACACAAGAAGGATCTAAAGCCCCTGGCCTGTTGGTGTGGATGTGGATTATGAAGTTAAAGCGTCCTGAACATCTCAAAGCATCGATTACCACTTCTGGAGCACAGGTTACGTAGAACAGCATTCGTTCACACACAGTCCTCAGTCACAAATTGAGGACAACTTCTTCACTATCTTTGTACATTAGAAGCCTGACTAATTGGTTCACGTTAAGTTCCTGGAGCTATGTAGTTCCACACACAATGAGGCAACAGTACTTTTTTCAAAAGTCATTAAAATACCAGCAAGTAAAGTAATAACTATTCCAAAATGGCATTTTAACCAACTCATTTTGCATATATTGTAAACATAGACAACTAGATTCACCTAAAAGAATAGAAACTAGTCATTGTAATAACTACATTTTTATTATAAAGATGATGAAAAAATAATAAAGGCTCACGGAAGAGAGCTTTTTCAAGTGTGCTGGAAAGCACAAGACAGGAAAGAACAGGAATTATTCTTTTTAAAAAATTGAGGAAAATATTTCTCCTTAAAATAAGAGATTTTCTACATTTTACAAATGAGAGCTCAGTTGCTACTGTCTTCACAGAAACCAGGAGAGTATTTCCACATTACAATCCAAAAACTTTGTCAAGACAAACGGTTTAAAGCCAGTACAGCGCCATTCACATTAAATTTTCACTCATTATGAAGAAAGCCTAACATTCAGGTGTCTTAAAATTCAAGAAAAATGTTAGACTGCTCTCTGCTTGCATTGCCTCCTGTGGACATCCTACTGACTCGCTTGCTTGCTCTATATATAACCATCTACATCAACACATGCTCTTGATTTACCACTGAACTTCCAAGACTGTAGAGGATTGGATAAATAAACAAAATTCCTAACATCTTCAGCAATTAAAAACTGCAATTATATTGCAGAAAGTATACCACCCTCTTTTAGCTCACCTCCCAAACAAATGTTCCATTAGAAATCACATCTCTTGTTGTTCTCTTTTAAGTGGTCTTTTATACACTTTAATGACTGCAAAATCTAACTAAAATACAGAGGAGCTTTTTTTTATCTTGAATTACCTGTTCTGAATTGTTTGGGGCCCAAACTTCATCTAGTTGCATGAGGTAAAAATACCATACTAAAAACACAGTACGAGTTGCACTGTTGTTTTAATGCACTAGGTGGCATAATGATATTCACATTACAGCAAATTAAATGCTTCACCACTACCCAGGTATTTAATTGGACAACAGAAGCAGCCCTTTCTGCCAGACAAGAAGTCCTATGATAATTTCTGCAATAACAGGAATGCTAATATTGTTAACCCTCTTTTCTGTTCTTTCCAAAAGTAGTTCAAATTAAAAAAAAAAAAAGACTTATTTAAAGAAGATAGTATCAAAAAGTGACGTGGTGTCCAGATCAAAATCCTAGTCATCTGATCTGATGCACTTTCCACTGATTCCCTAGGGTCATAAAACATCTTTGCTTCTAATAGGTGTACAAGACAAGGTGGGAAGAGGGCGTGAAGGGTAGCAAAACTTTCTTGTTTACTATCCCCCAATAACAGCTCCAGATGCAAGTCATAGCAAGTATCGCTTTCACTAAACTAACCTCCTTCCCTCAGCTATATAGCCTGGCAAACCTGGCTGAAAGATATTTACTGGAAGACACAGCATTTTAATGGCCTGTATTGTTCAGCCTCTGCTAGTACATGGAAGAACATTAACCTCCTTGAAGGGAAAATTTCTTTGCTCCTTTTGATGTATGAAATATTCCTTCCTCTCTCTCCCTACCCCCTTCAAAAAAAAAGAAAAAAAAAAAGAAAACCCACAACGTAATGGAACCACATAACATATGGATCCTCCACAACACTACTTTAGGCAAAGTATTTGCCTAAGTGATATCCAAACACTCCTATAAATCTTTGCCTGTTCAGCCAGGTGAACAGGATTAACTAGTAGTACTTTTTGCCAAGATATGGATTTAAGATTTGAAGGTCCAGGTAAAAATAAACTACTGAATGCAATAGTAATGATTTCAGCTAAACAGCCTTTAAAACCTACTCCAACCCTGATTTTGACAAAAACTTACCCCGAGCAACTTTACTTGTGACCAACATTAAAAGCAGATTAGAGACACGTGAGCTTGACAGTTACTGCTTTTTCTAGGACTACTGTTTCATCAGCTTTGATATAGGCCATCCTAAGTGTATGTTGACACTGCCAGGAATTGGACCAGGTGAGTTTAATCAATCTTTTCCATCTCTAACACTATTAATTCCACTATTATTATGGACATAATGAAAGATCCTTTTAGACCGATTCTGGTGTCAGTCTGAACTAGCATTATGTCAAAAAAAATTTAAGTCGTCTTCATTTACTGTAAGCTCAGAGACTTGCTTTTTGCTGCAGATGTTCTGTCACGGTTTGCTTGAATTCTGGGCAGTAAATTACAAGGTACGTCAATGTAAAGTGGCAGTGAAATCATTTATCATTAACTTGAAGAGGCCATTATTCAGCTGTGAAAGATGACTGTTTTATGAAATTCAAAGGATGAGATCATGATTTAGTGACCAGGAAAAGTGTTCATTTTCCAAAAACACAGCAGTATATAGCGAGAGTGAGAGACGAATAAAGCCTAGACAGTTGATACAATTTTATTGGGATAATGTTTTGATGTTATTCATCCTAGTTAAAATTGGCTTTCATGAGACTTGTTACTGATTAGCAGATGCATTTTGCTATTGGTTAGCTACTGTACCTGTTCCAGTTCTTCTTGTGCAATTACAACTCCCACAGGTTACTTCAGTAACCCGTTTGAGCGTTAGGAAAAGGATCTAAACATGTATAAAGCTTTCTGTGTTTTAAGGGGTTTGGATATTTGAAATACTGGAGTTTCTAAATAGAGACTTTAAAGAGTTCAGAAATTATTTCACCCGCTTCTTGACGTAGCCACTAACATATTTACCCGCTTTACGAAAATTATCCTCATTTACAGGGCTTTTTTTTTTTTTTTTTTTTTTTTAAAAGGAAACAACTGAACAGGATAATGTTATTGCTGGAACTAATCCTGTGAAGACTGAAGATCTGTTCAGCATGAAAAGCATAGCATGGAGCATTGTATCAAACGTCAACAAGTTAGGAAATTCTAGAAAAGATTAAAGACAGGAATCCTCTGTTTTATGATGCAGTCAGTATAGAACACTGAAGCGCCTACCTTCTCCAGCTGGTGCATCCCTTCCTCTACACAGCAAATGGATGCCAATGTTCTCAGCGTCTGGGGATAAAGGCACCTGAAACAATCCTGGCGGCAGATCTTAAAGAGAGCAACTACACCTCCTTCCTGCAGGGGAAAAGCAAAATCAAGAAAGCAGCACTAAGTGTTTCCTCTGTACTTGATTTGGATTTTAGGGCGGGAGGAGAAGGAGCACTCCCTTAGTAATTTATCCCAATTAGCTATCATCACAATACCAACGAAGAAATGTTAAGCTCACACGTTGATTAATGCTTATGCACTAGGTGATGAAAAAGTAAAATAGCCTCAGTGGGAGGTGCGCTTAAGCTATTGACTTTCACCATTTGCAAGCACAATTTAAATTAAACTTTACATTCATGTGAAAATTACAAAGAATTATCAATGGGCTGCAGTTGGAGTGACATTTAATTGATAGTTCAACCATAACTTATCAGCCAAAAAGAGATTTCTGCCAGTAAATATTTCCTATTTCTCTATATTTCTGAGCTCCATATGGTGTTTGCTTCATGCTAAAATATGAAAGAGACGGTCATATGGTTGAAGAGCAACAGAAAATAATGTAGAACTAGGTGTCTAATTCTACACAGATACAATCCATAGCATCTTCATCCTCTAGCACATGGAATTTGTGTTGCTACACATTTTTCTATAGATGTGCCAATTAATGACATAAAGATTTGAGTACACACACATCCCCACAATAACTAGCCTTAATCATTTCCAAAATAGTTTGTAAACATATAAAGCGCTAGCAAACTTTACATAGAATAAATGGAAATAAATGGAAAGATACAAATAAATACAAACAATATATGCACTTCATGATTCTTATTGAAATGTCTTACATTTCAAAATGTTATGGCACCAGGAAGAATACAGATGCCTTATATTATATAAGAGCAGACACATACTAAGAGGGAAGTATTTTAAATATTAATTATAGATGAAAGAGCTTAGATTAAAATATTCAGATTACAGCAGTGAATTGAAAATAATAGGAACCATGGACCAAGAGATAACCGAGAGTAATACATTTCCTTAAATCTTCTTAAGCCTGCTTAAGTGGCCTATATACAAAAATATTTTTCAGATTCACAGAAATCATTTTCTTCTCCTCAACTGTTTGTGTTATTTGAAAACCTTTAGCTCAATAGTGAATGTGATTCACACTTTACTCATATTCAGAATCCTTTTACATTTTTGTATCAGTCCTACTGAAATATAATACAGCAAGCAAAGTTATCTCTTCAGTGTAGGTTTAGCAAAAATAGATACCAATTTAAGAAAAGATATTCTTTAAAAAAGATCAGAATTGGACAAAAACACCTCAATATTTTCAAGATATAAATTTCATATATTATGTCTTAACATATACGTATGTGTAGTTTCTATGAGGTTCGTGGAAACAGTAGGTTTACATCTAAGAGTAAAATGTGGTTCTGGAATTGTACAAAGTGCAAGATTATTTTGTATCTAGTACTGCCATATATAGCCTACTGCCGCAAGACATGTCTGAGCCTTTAAAATAAATTAAGGTAGTACAGTAACAGAAAAATGTTTCAGTCATGGTTTTAGTCCACAAAAGGATATTAATATTTCACTCAATTAGTAATTAAATTATCTACGGAAAATACAGAATTTGCTAGTATAGTACAGAGTTGCTCCCAAACTTAATATAATTGCTTTTGTTTTTTTTTTTATTCTCATTTTGAAAGTCCTCATAATTTAGCAGAATCAGAGATGATCTGATTCTCTACTTTGATCATAATAAGTACAAGCTTATGGACAACACTACTAAATCTCAAGCAATGCCGGTACATTTCCTGCAAGCTTTCTGTATGACAAATAGATGCCCTGCTTTTGCCTCTGAGGGACAGGGAGTGATTTAGCACCGCATTTTTCAGGAGGAGATCCAAACTGGTTTTTTTTGTGCCCTGTGTGCCATTACCAAGCTGTAAAAGGTGGATCACAAGTAATGAATCTAAAGAGCTGTAGTGAAATATGGGATATGCAACAAATACTGAGCCTGATTTTCTAGCATATCAAAAGCACTCAGTTGCCCTGAGCTTTACTGGGATTTCAGTATTCCCCAGAACCTACTCACCTTTTCCAAAATTTGTCCCCTGTGCCTTTACCAGTGATGACAGAACTATTCCATCTCACAGGGATAAAAAGCTGATTAAATGGGTGAACAGTACCGTTCAGACAAAGAAACATAACGATATTTGCTTTGCAGATTAATTTAGAGAACACCTTTCCAAAAGCTCCTGATACATCTAAGCATGCCTTTGTTTATCCCTTGTAGACTTTTAGTCCAAAACTGGAAATGCCAAAATAACACACAAAGGACCGCGCTTGCTGTAATTCAAGCTGCATCCAGGAGGGGAATCCCATACTTTCCGCATTCAGAAGAGATGAGAACTTGCTTTACTGCTTGATGCCTTACTTCTTTCTTTTATTGGGTTAATATGAATTCAATTTCCTAGGGGCACCCCCAAGATGCTGTTCTGAAGTATTAACAACAGATAACAAAATTGCCCAAGAGATTATCACAAGAAGCGTGTGAAGCAGGTCACCAGCATAAAAAGGCCCACTGAACACAGCGAGGTGAGGAAGTAAAGAGGAAAAGCACCCAGCTCCAAGGAGCAATATTTTGTAGATTCAACCTCAATTGACTCAGCAACATGCAGCAAATTCTCTTCAAGCCTCTCCTCATGATGGAGGAGAATATTTCTAACTAGCCCAAAAGGTATCGGAAGACGTTTTCATAGCAAATATTTACTAGAAAGGCAGTTGAGGTACAAAGAAGTTAAGGACAAGAGGTACTGAAGCTTTTCTTAGAGCAAGTGATCTGCTACACATTCATATGGGACTCAAACTGTCAAGCATTAAGGCTCAGCTCCTCCAAAGAAAGATGGGATGAGAAGGTACAGCATATCTGCTTCAGCAATCTTCATTTTTGCCTCTCTTGATTTTTAGGATGTTATTATTACAGCACCTAGTCCAGTACAGTTAGTATTACACTCTAATTGATCATCAGTTAAATGGATTTCTTTATATCAAAGACCTTTTTTCGGTATTGCTCTATCTGCCAACATTTCTTTTTACTCTGGAATTGACTTTCGTTGATTATTCTGACTTATCACAAAGCTGAATCAATTTAGAACCAATCTACTTCAAGTAATGCCAATTTTCCACAAGTGTTCCACTCACTGAGTTCATAACTTCTGGGGCTTGAGGTCTCCTTATGAACATGAAGGTAGAGCTTTAACAATCAAGGCTATGATTTACAGGGTTTAACATGAAAGATCCCAGGACCAAAATCCAATAGATATAATGTAATAGAAGAGACTTTTCTGAATATATCTCTGCAGTGGATGAAAACCCAGATAATGGCACAGCAAATCAGTCATGCTCTTTGGCGCTTGTTAAGTATACGTCATAAAATATGACAGAGCTGAACTTTATCAACAGTTGGTTCCAAACATGGGAAACTGATCTGCAGGTAGAAACTGGAGTAAAACTTTCTGCACTTTTCTCTGGCTGTTGGAATGAACGCTCCACCCATCTCTTGCTTTCCTCATTTTCTCTTTTTGCTTTTAAAAGACCTAAACTGGTGGAGATTCCACCCTGCTGCCACCAGCGTAGTTGCTTGCAGATGAGCGCTACATACTATGGTCCAAAACTCACAGCACAATATTGGTTTCTTCCTTAGCATAGAGTTTAAGGATTTCTTTTAGGATTTCTCCCTTCCTCATTCTTTACCTTGTCCATGCTACTACTCATTTGTGTTAGAAATCTTAGTCTTTATAGTTTTGACAGCCAGTGAGAACAACTAGCTGGCTGCCAGGGTGAGTCAGCAACATTATGAAGCAACATACAACAGCAACAACAGATTATGAAGTTACATGCTAAAACAACAAACATCTACATTTTAATTTTCACTGCTCAGCTCAAAATGGTTTCTAGTGAGTTGAAGGGTGCCTCCAGATGGAATGAAATGAGAGACAATTTTTCAGCAAGGGGTTTAGCAGTTCAAAGCCCTTTTAAATTTTTGTAAGGGGAAGTAGGCAGAAACCCTTATCAAAATGTAACGCAAGAAACCACTTCCAGCCAGCCTTATATTATCAAGGTTCCTGCTTTGCATGTCCGAGGTTTTGAACATGTGTGCTATTTATAGTTTGAGACAGGAAGAAAAAAATAGAAGAGAGTTCCACAAGATCCCACATTCTTAAGGAGAGTAAGGCTTCAAGTCTGAATGACACATTTGTTTAGTTTTCCTGTCACTGTAAACAAACAATCCCACTTCTCTGGCTAGTTTTTACCAGCAATAACAAGCGCACTCTCAAGAAAATTTCAGCAACTATGGGAGGTGCAATAACTGAATCCATTCTCACCCGCTTAGTAAGCACACCCAGTTCCAAATTTTTATCACCTTGCACTTTTTCATTGCCATAAGTAACTACTCAAGTAATTGAATTCAAAATTCTGATCTGTTACAATTCTTTTGCCACACTGCTCACTGATGCAATAACAGAGGCAATACAGAAGGTGAAGGATGATGGTGAGTCAGGACAAAAGCACTTCAGTGCACAGAGGAAACAGACACAGAAGTCAGGTGACAGAAACAGAAACACCACCATAACTTGGCAACCGAACGCCACTTAGGGTTCTTTGTGCAAGGGGACTCATTTCCTCACTTGGAAACCATTTAGCACATCCTGTGACACATCGATGTCGTATTAGCAATAAATTAACTTAAAAGATTCATGTAAATTAAACTATTTGTGGAACTCTCTCAGTGATAAAAAGCACAAGACCAATTTTCCTCCATTTGTTAGTTCTGCATTTCCTTAATACTCAACATTTTAACATTGTTTTTGGATAATACCACTGAGTGGAGCTCAAATATCAATTTAGAAAAAATTAAACCTCTCAAGCTATTGCCAGGACCCACTACACATTTTTGAGTCGATCTCATTCACGGCCATAGGAACACAGCAGTACTTTCTAGGGTGCAAACATCCATCTAAATACAGACCAGAAATAAAATGATTAGATGGTGCTACTTAACCTCACCTTTGAGCAAGGCTCAGGATTGGAGCCTCGCTCCACAAGCAGAAGCTTCAGAAATGAAGTTTTCTTCTTTCTATATACACTGGGGATGAGATTATCCTATCCTTGACCTCACATAATGCCATACCATTTTCACTTGTTCAGGATCCAAGTATCCTCAACAGTTCAAACTCTGAAGGGGTTGCCAGTATCACTGGTCTCGGCAGAGCAATTCGTTTACACTCTCCATTAGCATCAGCTACTCAGTGAATGAGAACACACTCTGTCAGAGGTAACCTATACCGTGATGATACCCCTCTTCACCTCTGGACTGATCCTGACCTCCTGCAATCAGTAAGAGCTTTGCTTCAGCTGACACAAGGTTAGGATCACAATGAATAGGGACATCATCATTATGCTAATGGGGTGAGGGCAAGAGATGGTTTTGGAGGAATTTTTATTATCAGAAAAAGTTGTTTCTTTGAAAGAACGTGGGTCTGCTATTCACCTGAGGTTGCAAATACAGTAGCTATTTGTCTGTGTTTTATGGAAGCATGAGGGTCAGCACATGACTCCCTTATTTGCCCTTATAAACTCCAAAGCCTAGTTCACACCTCTTTTTCTTACATTTTGTTTATTCTGACAATTCCTGTAAAAGGAAAGTGATGGTTGCAAAGTATCTCTAAAATGACATCTTTAATAATACCTAAATCCTCCATATACACAGCTTAAGATGTGTTGCTGTTCCTCTGTGTACTCATTGCCTGTATGTATGGCTGACGGTAAAGTTTCTCCCTACTTGAAGTGGTTCGTACTTAGGAAGTACTATCAGGAAAGACACTAAAACAACAGCAATAGTGCTGAAGGAAGTGGTAATACCTCAGGTGGCACAAAGAAAACTGTATTCTAAGCAGTGTCTGGAAGCCTGTTGGAACCTATCATGCTTCTGGGGTTTCCTGCAGAACTCCTGAGCTTTATTTAAATTGAAGATTTGAGGTTTGGGGTTTTTTTTCCCCCCAGTCTAATAAGATGACTGTGATAATAAACTTTCCATTTCCTTTTTACGTAGAGGTTAGGGTAGTGTATTGTGAAACCATTTTTACCTTTTAGTCCAGATAAAGCAAGACAGCTGGTTCTCTTACATACGACATACCTGCCTCTGCAGATAA
Organism: Struthio camelus; assembly: GCF_040807025.1. Taxonomy (NCBI): domain Eukaryota; kingdom Metazoa; phylum Chordata; class Aves; order Struthioniformes; family Struthionidae; genus Struthio; species Struthio camelus. Next base: position 21,914,726 of record NC_090946.1, read on the forward strand.
GCAGACTTTCAAGTTCCAGGAGACACTGTAGCTGTTTCCTGAAGTTTTGCAAGCAGTAAGGTCTGCCAGTGACCACTGTGGAGATGCATACTGGATCTCATTAAACTCTATTTCAGTGTCAGCCTGAAAGCCTAGAAGGGCATTCCTGTGAAAACATCTCTGCACCCTGGCACACTGTAAAAATGCCAAAATCAAATGATGGAAAGTTCATCTCTCTCCATCTCCTCTCAGTCAACCAATTCATACAAGTATTTGTGAAAACACTGTGCACTCAATTCCTACACCCTTTCAGGAAACTGGATTGCCCACCCTTTCAGAAAGCTGGATTTTTATTTTTTGTTTAACTTGGGTCTTAAAATTGTTATAGTGTTTCTTTCCAAGTGAATGTTCATCTGTCATTCATATAACTCCAATAAGAGTATTAATAACTGATAAACTGGGAGTACTAAAGCCATGATAAAAGTGAAGGCTATTCACTGCATTTTTGAATGAATGTACACAAGGCCTAATTTCTGCCCAGCACATAAGACAGTTTCACCAATGGTGGATGCAAAATGCCAATTATCTGGCTGCACTTATTCAGAACTATTCTGCAGATAGGTGGAGACTGGGTGCTAAGGAAATCCTCAGCTGCTTCTGTAGCGCAGCTTTCAGAGCTTGTTGTAGGTTTTGATTCTGTGATTTTAATGTCTCCGCCTTCACGAAAATGTTTTTGTTCCATTTTCGGTGAAACAAGTATTTCTGCCCTCAATTAGGTTCCACATAGATACTACTTGGCTGATTTCTGAACACTATCATGGCACTTTTAGATAGAGATGTTGCTATGTAGCATGAAATGTACTACTTGATTTGTTCTGTTTATGTTATGAACCTGGCTCATTAGCAATGAAATTGAGTATTTTAAGGACCCTAACCCCATAACAGTATTAATATACTCTACAGAGTGCAAAACTGCAGTAGGGACGGAATGAATGGAGAGGGAATGAATAAGAGATGGAAACACTGTTCAACTGTTCAAACTATTAACACCCACTGAGCCAGAAATCATCTTTCTTATACCAATGGATTTCGGATCACGCCCCAGACAACCTGTTCGTCATTTGCCAGATCATTCAGACCACATACTGGTCTTGAAAACATAAATACAGGGAACTAATGTCAGTTAAGTTACACCCAGGGTACATCATGAACACACACGCTATATTTTCAGGTTCATCCTTAACAAATTCTTTTAACTGCTTTCAGTATTAAAGTCTGAGTGACTTTTTGAGTTATATATTGAAATCAGTCAAATTCTGGTGTCTGAACTGCTAACCAGTTAACCACAAATTCTTTTAAAAATGCTTCTTAATCCATCCTTGCCACTATTTTAATCTCCATTTTAAATGCTCTCTCAACAGAATTAACAGTGAGTTGATTCCTTTTCTGCTATGATCATTAAATAATGATTTCTCTTGATGTTCTTCACAGGCTTAGTGTCCTAAAGAGCATAATTTCAATACATCTTCAATGTTAAAGTTAAAAGCCCTGAAGTCTCTTTTTCATTGGCAGGAAATATTTCCGAAAACCTCCTAAAATGAGTGATAGATTAAACTAATTTATCTGTCTATTGCCCTTCTCAGTGGAAAATGGTAGGAAAAACAATGAAGGAAATTCACAACATTCCAGAAATCCACTCAATATGTCATAAAGCAGCACTGTGCATTTTTGAAACTTATCAGAAAAAGAGATGCAGATGGTATTGTCAAGCTGCAAACATACTGTAAAAAGTAGCTGAAGTTTTTATTTTATGAGAGTATGAAAGTCACTGTGCTGTTGCTTCTTCCAAGCTGTCATCTCTCCATTATAGCGTAACGTCATAAAATAGATAGCCCTTGGATAAATCTGTTGGATTTGGGGTCTGCCCAGCAGTCTAGAATGTGTTTTACTTCATAACAAAACCATAATTACTTAGCTCCTCTGGTGAGAGCAGCAACAAAATACTCAGATACTTATTATTGATACGCCTCAAAAGTTCAAAATATTATTCAGACTAAAATGTTATCTCAGCATTCTGAACCAATTTGACCTAGAAGAAACCTAACAAAGATGGTCAGTTTACACTTATTCCCATAATTCTTGCTAAAGAGTCTTTGGACAGAAACAGCAAAAGACTGCCAAAGACAGTCACCCTTTACTAGTGATATTTTTTAGGGCTAAACTCAGAGCTGAACTGCAAGCCAAGGATTTGCAGCCAAATCTTTTGCCTCATCTCTCTTCTTCACCACCAATACCTACCTGTCTTGGATACGTCCAAAACAACAGTCTATTAAGAGATATTAAGTCTATTATTGAGACATTAATAGAAAGAATTTTTGTGTTATAAAGCATAAGGCCACTAAGAAGTTACTCCTCCTGGATCGTTACTTTTCCAGTTCAACATGCGTTCCCCCAACATGGAGGTTTATAAGTTTAGATTCAACAGATTAAATTCACTTTGGGAGGAACGTGCTGTAAACGTCAGCAGACTTCACAAACTGACATCTGAAAATCTTAATCTAGAATGAGACTCGATTTTAAGCTTAGCAACTGATCACGTTTGAAAGACTTAAGACAGCTATAAATCACAAGGACTCAAAAGCTTCCGGTTCCTCTGCTTGCCCGTGCAACTTTAGTCTAAATCTCTTATCTACAACATATTGAATTATCAATATTAAGATGGCCAGCTGAACCTATTCAGAGGTTCTTCACATTTTGCTTATGTTTTGGTGACTGAATAAATGATGCCATCTGCGTTGTATAAGTGCAAGATGAAGCAATTAATCTCCAGTAAGCAGAAATTTTGGGGAACAGAGGGTGGGGCAGAGGTGGGGAAAATAAAGTAACAGTCTTCCAACGCCTAAGAGGAAGTTAGTAATAAGACAGAGCCAGGTCCTTTATAGCAACACCCTGCACAAGGACAAGAAAAAACAGATAGACACCAATTGAAACAAGAGAGGTTATAACTGGATGATTGGGGGGCGGGGGGCAGAATTGACCATTAGGATGAGGCTATTGGACTAGATGACTCCTGAGGTCCCTTCAAATTTGAATTATTCTATGAAATATCTACATCAGGAAGAATTATTAACTGAAAGGAGCCCCTATTGTCTGCTGTCTATCTCCTCACTGTTGCATGCTCAATTTATTTTTAAAACCACAAAAGAAGAATAGCGTCTCAAAGTAAACTGTTTTTCTTTGACCTAGATTATCTATCTCCTGAAATACAGGATTTCATCTCGTAGTGTACACTTAAAAGCTAACAAACACTACTGTGCTAACTAAAATAAATAATTCACTAATATCACTAGTTTTACTTTGAATTAACCAATACACACCCTTACCTTAGCTATGATGCGGCAAAGATGAGCACCTTCCTGGGTAAGGCTGAACAAACTACCAATAGCCGACTCTGTGATGTACATACTGTCTGACAATTCTATTTGTCTCAGCAGGTTCTGTGTGACATAATAAACAACAGTTATTTCCAGTGAAAAATATTACTGTGTTGTATTTAAAGTTGAGCTGGAGTGGAAAATCTAGTCCATTAAATCAACATCATGTACTTCTCACCCAGAGAAAGAAAAGGGAAAAAAAGGCGATATGGGCAAGAGTCTGGCTCTGATAACACTTTACCACATTTACTTATATGTGAATAATGTAACCAAGAATAGATAGTGATCTTTAAAATAAACACGACTGGAGTGAAAAAACAGGCACGAGTTTGAAAGTATTCATAAAGAGCCCTGCAATTCTTTAGTAAATTATTATTTGTTTTGGCCTAGAATTAAACTAAAATTTTCAGAAATTTTTAGTGCAAAGGCTGTATTCACAGGATGACATAGAATTTCCAACTTGCTATTGCTATAACCTAACACTATTTTCTAAGGCTCTGGATCATCACTATTCTCAGTCTACACAGAAGATTTCATTAACCAATACAGGCAATTCTCTTAGAAAAATATAGCTTAATTCTTCGATATATGAACTAGATTAAATACTTTTATCTTTCTAAATAGTTTTAAATAGCTTCTGCATGTGTGCCATTGCAGCTGTACAGATTAACAGAGCTGTTAGAAGAATATGAAGTTTACTGAATTTTACTCTCTCTGCTAGTGCATATAATCATTATAGGCAAAACCAATTATATTCCACAGCAGGAAGAAGGTAAACATTTCCATTTTCAGTACAACTTTGTAAGAAAGGCACTTTACACTGTTATTGGTATAAGATTCAGTTATCTTCCCTTTAAAAGGCTGCGTTCTCCCTTCTCCCACTCTTAGCATTTCTCCTTAGAAAAATGTTTTGAAAAAGGCATAACTTCTTGGTTTATATTTTGAAATTAATTCTATCCTGAATAAAATCCTGATACACTAATTGGAAAAGAAACTCTTGTGTAAACAATTTAAGCTGCGAGTCCTGGCCTCTAACAAACACATAGTCTGCTCCAGACTAGCAGACTACTCACAGACAGCATGGTTGTATGGCAGAAGTCAGCACACAACCTGACTGAAAGGCTCAGAAAACTGCTTCTAAAACTGTTTATATTAATGATTTCTCCTCTAAGTCTTCAGCCACACAAATGTACACAGTGCAGTGCAAAGTAATTAATTCTGCTTACTTAAAAGAGAGTAGGATTTAATACATGTCATGAACTGTCAAAGTGTCCAAGACAGAACTATTAACTACGAAGAACTATTACTCTTCAGGTTAAAAAGACCAGGCATCAAAACAATCACAACTTAATCACTGAATCTGCCATTTAGAACCCTTTAGCGATGTGCGATTATTTACACACTTCGGATCATACGTGGCATTTCACGTAGTTCTCAAAAATCCTAACCAAAGTGCATTAGCAAGAAGCTTGTCAGTTTGACTGTAACTCTGAGAACATATTTTGGGGATTCTCACTTCCTACCAGTAACCTCTCAAAACTATGGGTTTTGCTATCTTAAAGCACCAAGGTACCTTAGAATTTAAGCAATATCATGCAGTAATTTTCTTTTACAAACTAGTAAATTTCTTCTTCACTTAGCCCTTCATTTTCTTTTTTTTCTTGTAGGTACAGCATAAAATTTCAGCTTAACATCAGTTCTGAAACATGCACAAACAAACTGAGCATAACTACATTTATTTTGGGGTTTTTTTTGAGGAAGATGAGCAGGTGAAAAGGGATTAATAATGAGATGTCAAGAAAGAAATCAGTTTAAGTCAAAATAGATTGGTTAGACTTACAAGTTGTTATTATCTCAAGGATGCTCTAATGGTCAAATTAATACATTTGTAGTCTTGATCTAACTACTCAGTGTATTTATCTATGTTTAATTACCACTGAAAATAACATATCATGTCTTTAACGATGCAACATTAATTGTGAAAGTGTATATGTATATGAAGGACTTTGCTCTCCTAAATTCTCACACTCTTGGTTGGTTATGGGGTTATTTGCTCTTTTTCTCTGCCATGTAAGGGGTTATCTTCTCTTCTGAGGCAAAATGAATGCTGTCAGTCATGTATAGCTTGCACATAAAGTTATATTTTATCACTACTTCTTAGCATCTATGATATGCACTGGTTAAAAAATAAGTGCACTGTAATAATATACATGTTTTACATACATGCTATAAAAGGTTTAGTTTTTAATGAGAATCATTGAGAAGCAGGAAGGACTTTTATCAAGGTTTCTAAAGAAAGACATTATCTATGTTAAGGTGAGAGTAAATGGGTCCAGAGGTCTTGTTAATAAGACGCTGTCCAGAGATTAGCTTCTGTGCAGTGAAAGAGGCCTAACAGAAAAAGTGATTAACACCGTGAGCTGCAACAACATTTTCTTGGGAATAATGGAATCGGGCCAATGAGTCTTAAAAATGAAGGAAGTTTGTGTTCTAGATAAACTAGATTAATGCATATGGAATAACAGCGAAGCCATGATCAAAAATAAAGTTATTGGAGAATTTGAGACTGCGTTGTCTCAGAAAACAAACACCTACATCTCTGTGCAGAGTGTCTGGATCACTGCTCATAGGTTTGTTCAAAATTGAGAGCTGCAATTATAGTCCTTCATAAATAGATATTCTCCTTCAGGATTACATACTTAAAGACTGGGGTCTTTTTGTTTTGTTTTGTTTTTTTTTTTTTTTAAAACTGACCTGTGCCTCATGTGTTAAAACTAGCTCTATCAACTGGCCAAAATACTGAGCAACAGTAGTGAGTGTTTCTTTAATACAGGATTTCATGGATTTCAGTATCTGTTCATCCTCAGTTTGTATGCACCTGGAAAGAAAAAGAAAGGGATAAAAGATGAAGGAAAAAAAGATGCAATAGGCAATCAAGTTGGTTGTCACAAGTGAGCTATTGATGTTGCACCAGTATGTTAATAACAGGGATATAATGGGGATTCAATTGTTCACATGAGTACATTGCTTTTGTGTCATTAATATCACAGCTGATTTTATCAAAGCATTATCTACACACAGGAAGTATAATAGCACATGGTAACAGTGGACATTAATAATGATCTCAGGATAACAGTTTACTTCACAGACTGCAGGCTGGGTTTTGCTGCAGATGCTCAGCATTTATACTAGTGTAACTCTTCTATTTGTGACTTATGCTTATAGTTACATAAGCATAAGTCTGGGGTACCTGCATTTCAACTGCAGCTGTGTATATCCTTCTATTTTTCAAGACCAAAGAAACAGTGTCAATAATCTTCATTACTTTATTTGCTTTGCCATATTTTAATGACAGCAGGATAAGGGCCTAAAATGAGTGTGTGCGCAGATCAGTAAAGTTGTTTCAAACTTATACAGTACCCAAAAGTAAAATTTGGCCTTCTACGCAAAAAGATCATACAGAGCAGCTTTGCAGAGTTAGTATAATTATTCTGTAACCAGTGATACTTGGCTACAATTGAACATGCAAGATAAAGATGGAAAATGCTACATAATTCAAATGAAGTAACAAATACTTCCTCTCAGAAATGCATTCATTTGAATTATCAAAACATATTCCACCAGTGCAAGCTGCCATAATGGAAGACATGCCTAGTTTGGTTTAGCATCGGGTCTCCATCGACAAAGTAGTTCCCTTTTTCCAGTGTACCTGTCTCTCACCCACTACCTGTATCATCTTTTTGTCAAGTACCCGAGGAGGGCAAGGGATGATCTGGGGCAGACGCTACAACATCACAGCTCTCATTAAAGTCAATATGTCCCACAGCAGCATATACAAATTTCTAAATTCTGTGGGTTTGGGAAAAAATAGCACTGCTCAAGAAACGTTCTTTCCTAATAATTAGCTGGTGTCTTTTTCCCCATGATCTCTGGAGTAGAATGACTTGCACAGTGTTTAAAGCAAACAGAAAAAGACTGTTGATTGAATCAAGCTGGAGAATAACTTATGATGTTTTCCCCTGACTAACAGAAGAACTGTAAAGGAAATTCTTCTTTTTCTGGTCTCTATCTATATAGACAGCATTCTAGAGCACATGGAGCTGAGTAAACCTACAACCACAATTTAAAGGAATATGCATTCATTCATGTTTGATTTACTCATAAAATGGATATGTACATGCAGAAGCATGTAACAACCCAAGTTCATAGTAGAAGTTTTCACACAGAGGCTGAAATCTTGTCTCTGCAGAACTCAATGGGAGTTTTGTCGCCAATAATATTAGGGCCATACTTTCTCCCTTCATGTCCAAAAGCCCTGAAAAATCCACTTGCACACAGTTTTGTATCTATGCCAGACTCTTTGTGCAACAACAGAACCCCATCTTTAATTAGCATGTAGTTTAGATAAAAGCAACTCACTTCACCCACAGGGGGCTAACATTTAGAAAGCCTTTCAGAGCGGCAGGGGTCCAGTTCAAACATTTGAGAGTGTTAGTGGATTTGTACTTCTCATTAGAAATTCTGCAACATAATAAAACAGTAAAATGAGTATTCCAGCCAGAAAATTTAAATTACCTTTCTGTGAATGCTGTAAATTCTGAACATTTGTCTATTAGAAGGTTTTGAAACTGCAGAGAGAGAAAGAGAAAAAGAGGCTTTAAAGCAATATACCATATACCTGATTGCTCTTAGAAATAATGGTTGTTTATAGTAACTAGATAAAAATCCTCCAAAAACCTAATATTTTATGAATACCCTTTTCCCACTTTCTTTTCTAAGCAAAGTAAGTAGAAATAAAACTAAAGTTAACAAAAGTGGCATTTCCCACATCTTAATTTGTTAAGAGAACTCACAGATGGGGAGGCCTAATTACTTCAGTCCAGCGGGCCTCAAAAACTAAACTTTTTTCAACATAATTTGTCACCACTGTCAACATTCAGAACTATATGATTAAAAAAGAACCCAAACTAAGACAGGAATATTTCAACAGCTAAAAAGGGACTAGAAAGTGTTAACTAAGCACCAGTAATGGCATGCAAGTTTTTGTTTGCTTGTTTGTTTGTTTTTTTTACAAATTGCTTAAAATAAAAAGCAATTATTACAATAAAAAAATTAAACACAGCAAAGAAGTCATCGGGTAAGGCACCCCTACCTGTTGCATTTCTTCTGAAGAATTCCTGGTGAACATATTGTATTCATTTATCATTGAACGTACATGGCAGTTGACTCGTACTGTCATGCTGTGGACTCTCTGCCATCTATTCTTCTCCAGTTTTTGAGCGATCCTGGTCAATTCTGTGCTTATGATCCAAGCTCTTTTTAATAGCAATTGCAAGTTATCACATGTACTATGTTGTGAGGAAAGGATAAGTTCATTCTGTTCATCCTTCTCAATGCTGATTGGTTTGGACTGGAGAATACACATACTTTCGCAATCCGTCATCAACTTCAGATCTTCCATCCATCGCTGAACAGAGTCCACTTGAATTAAGTGCATGCTAGAAGACAGAAAAAGAGAAGGAAGAGTAAGGCGACGCAAAACAATCTTAGGTAATTTAGACTAGCCATCAGAAATACAATATGTCAGCTACATCCACCTACTAGGTGGCAACTGATTGAGCAAATAACTTACCTGTAGTAATGCAGCACCATGTTTCCTATTCCAAAGATGGGTTTTATTATTCTGAGCACCTTTACACCACATAGCCTGCTAGAAAACTGTTTGTGTAAAATTAGTAGGGACTAGAGCTAAGTAAACCGGAACAGTTTAGACAAAGGTTCTGGAGGAACAGGCCCCGGAAGTTCCCTGTAAATTTAGTGTTTGATATGACAGTGAAGGAGTGTTTGCTTGTTGTTTGTGGGACTGTAGTGTCAGCTTTTCCTAGGCACTCTTTGCCCATTAGTCACTGAACAAAAAAAAGTTTTACCTTGTAACGCTTCTCAAAGCCCTTACACCCACATCGACACAGCCAATCCATGGCAGCTAATGATACTGTCAGCAACATCAGTTTCTGCCATATCATAACCCCATAACCTCAGCTGGGTTCTCTTCCTGACAAAGTTTGTTACCTTTTGACATCCAGTTTGCAAAGTGCATTTTTTGTGCTACTACAAAGGCCCTGCAAACTGGCCAGGCTGAAAGAAATTCCTCATTCAGTACACCCCGACAGAAGGTTGGCACGTAATAAGCCTCCATTCTGCACCCTTACACCCTCCAGCAGTGACACAGCTAATAAACGTGGCACCCAAGACAGCAGCTGTCATCCTCTCTGGACTGTTCTGAGCTCGTCTTTTTGAGGGATCCTGAGTTCCCCAGAGGCTCAAGCTAGAGTTACCTGGAATTTCTACTTACAGCGAGCTGCCCAGATCTGACCAAAAAACCTCTTATTCCTCGCCCTCGTAACACGCCACCTACAGAGCCCGGCTTTGTTAGACAGAACTAGTGCTATCCATTTTATCTGACTAAAGGTCAGACAGAGCAGAAGTTGCAGAACAGCACTCCTCCTTTACCCTCTTGGTCTCTGCAGGCAGGCTCTGGCTTCTGCTTTTGCCTCACTTAACTCAGGGACTTCCTCAGTGGCAGCAACAATGGCCCCTTTGATTCGCAGAAGTTTGTTCCCTCTCTCTGAAGCCTGTCTGACCAAGCACTGCCTCCTGCAGGCTCTCAGCCCCTCTTGCACAAAGCTGCAGGCTCCCAGCTTCATGTTTTGACTTTCACCTCCCACACCTAAGACTGGAACTCTGTTTCCCTTTGTAGGCTCCCCAGCTCCTCAAGGAAAGAGTATCAGCTCTGCCAAGGGGTCTCATCTGACCCTTGCTTTCAAACCCAGAGCCAAACAGACACTGTCTGTCTCCAGAAATCATGAGACTTTTTAAAAAAAGTCCACATTTACCACAGGTCCAGATTACTTCAGCTACCATTTCCCCCTCCCCAACCCTCACAAGAGACTAGTTATTATGATCTTTAAAATAAATTTCAGAGACAGTTATAAACAGCTAAAGGAAAAAGACACAAGAATTACTATTAAGAAGAAAGTCCTTCTTAATTTATTTTCAAATTGTTTCGATTTTCCTTATCTTTCTCCAAAAGTTTTAAAAATTCTTAATTCTTAGTTCTTAGCTGCTGAAATTAGGATTACTGAGTCATTACATGGCATAACTACATGGCATAACCCAAGCCCACAAAGAAATTTTTGATCTTGTAATGGAGAAAAAGATTTCTCCAACACCTGCCCCCCCGCCCCAACAGCCCCATCATAGCCCTCTCAACACAAGCTCACTCACTGCTAAAAAAGGCAAAGCAAGAGGCCAAGAGTTTGAAGGGTCACTGGTAAGTCTCCGTGGCATGCTCCTTCAGTGTCCAGTCTGACACATTTTAAAGGATACAGTTTTCAGGTAGCATTTAACCTATCACTGCCAATTATGTATTGCAGCTATTCTTGATTTGCATGTCTAAAACAGTTTCCACAGAATTTATAACAAGTATAACTAACTGACGTAAAGTTCACCCACACAACAAACCTTCAAGAGCACTTAGTAGGAATTTCAGATCACTCAGCTGCAACAAATGTAAGAAATATTCTGTCAATCTTCATCAGCTGAAGATTTAGCCCTTAATATTTTAGTGAGTCTTCTCAATATGAAATCCCTCAAATTTTTAGTATCCCTTTCTCTAGCAAAAGATGGATTAGTACTAAAGGAGTCAAAAGAAATGAAGATGGAAGGTAAAGAAGAAATTCAGTGAAAGTAAAGGCAGCTGGACTTAGTTATGACTTTATTCTAACTTCCATCAGTATCATTTAGCCAGTCTGACAGTGTAATTGATTACTATGTACCTTCTGGCTACGTGGTGCAGTAGTTTGTATTCAGTTTTTCAAGATGCTATACCAGAAAGAAAGTTTGCATTATATCCCCCATTCTTTTAATGCAGATACTGATTTATTCATTCAGCACCACAATAATAACGCTCTGTGCTGTTATATAAAGCCTTATTGTAAGTACAGACTCTGCAATTACATTAGCCAAGCTAAAGATGACTGGGCAGAAGGCCTTGTTAATTCCTGTGTTTCCACTTATACACTGAGCACCAGCTGAATTCAAGAAATCCTCTCCAAGAGTGCTGAAGTAACATTGCATAGATGACCAAAATTTATTATATACATACAAAGAGGATGTTCACCTCAGAAATCATTTAATATAAGCCAGTAGTGAATAAGATATAAGAGATCATTTTCATTGATTCAATCCCCCTTTTCACCACATCGGATGAAGCTACTTTTAATTTTAAACTTTACAGGCTACTGCTATCTAAGGTCTTTATTCCACTCAACTTTGAATACTGTGTAATTGTATTTCATGATCGATTGTGGCTCTCTTTCTTTTTGCTATGTGTAGTGTCCTTATTACTTTTTTGGATCTGAAGCAAGGTTTCCTAATAGACAAAAATAACAACTTTAGAAGTCTGAGACCATGATTTATAATGACATGCACAGTTTGCATGCTGTACAGGATAAACTCATTTGACATAGAATAATGTATCTTTCATTTCTAAAGTGCCCTATGATAACTGATTAAATCACTATTTAGTAGGTACAAATAAACTCCTACATTATACAGTCACATAGAAAAACCTAGAACCAAAGGTTATTCAGATAAAACAAAGAATTACTCATGTTGCCTTCAATCAAAAAAAGCCAGTTTTCTCTCTGATGAGAAAAAAGGACGAGGAAGTTGTACAAAAAAGAGGTACAGCTTTTAAAGAAATTCTCCTTGTTAGCCTCTGTTCCCCATAAAGTCATTGCCAAAATTCCAAATATTGAATTTGGAATGTTCTGTTATGCGAAACTCTGCATCAGTAACTCACAACAGTGGCAGAAATAACATCATTCTCCCTCTTTCAGACAAAAGAATCGCAGAAAACTTTCCCTGTTCGCTACGTCAGTATTTCTGTGATATTGTTCTTTTTGGGGGAAAAAAGAAAGAAAAGAATCATAATTAGACAAGTGAAATACATAAATGATTCTCTTTCAACCACATCTCTCTATACTCAAAGAGAAAATCTTCCTGAACATTCAGCAGATGAATCTGCAGATTAATTTTTTATATATTAAAATAAGCAAAGTAAAAAATGTGAGCATTCATAATTAGCTTTTAAAATCATATTCCAGACAGCATTTACTGAACCCAGAAAACAAGCTGAAAATTTCCATCTTACCTCCCATTACTGAAAAAAATACTACAGATATAAAATAAAAACAGCCATAATGGGTCAGACCAAAGATCTGTCTAGCCCATTATCCTGCTCCCAACATGGCCATTAGCAGATGCATAAGGGAAGATTATAAGAGACACGGCAAGAGCTGAGCAACCCCTCCTTCCTATCTTCTGGCAATTAGTGCTTTAGGGACTTCCTAAGCCAGAAGTTGTGTCTGCGCAGGATGTTTATACAATTCATGGAACAAAAGTAGCCATTAATCCCTTTTTGAACTCAGTTATGCCTTTGGCCTTTAAAAACATCTAGTGGCATTGTTCCACATTGTTTGATTATGTTTTGTATGAAAAAGTGTTCTTTTGCTTGTTTTAAACTTGCTGCTTGGACATATTAACAGGGGCTCTTCAGTTCTTGCATGCTAAGACATACTGAAATGACAGTTACACATTCACCCTTTTTGTGTAATTCATTGGTTTTTTTGCTCTATCATAGTCTCTCAGTTATCTCATTTCCAAGTTAGAGAAACTCTATCCTCATGCAGAAGTGATTTCACACCTCCGATCATACCTGTGCCGTTCTTTTTACCTTTTCTAGTTTTCCTATATCCTTCTAAGATGAAATGGCAAGAACAGTACACAATATCCAAGATTCAGGCACATTATGGATTTATACACTTACATTATGTCTTCAGTACTGTTCCTATTTTCAGAGAACTCCCCAAACTACACTTCTCTTTTACTTACTTGTTTTCCAGATGTCAAATAATACATTATGAGTGATAATATATCATTCAGAGTCCATCATTCTAGATGTATGATAAAGGAGATTCTATTCTTCAGCTCCCATCCCCTCCTCACATGCACTACTTTATGTTCACTGATATTCAGTTTCACTCAGTATTTTATCTTTCAGAGATTCAGTATTGTGAGACACTTCAGTGACTTCTTGTGGTCATTTTATTTTGAATTATTCTGAATAATTTTGCATCAGCTACAAGCGTGTTGTTATCCTATTGCAACTATTTTCCAGGAAGATAACAAATACATTGAGTAACACTGACACTAGCATAGAGGACCTTATTGGTGTGATTTGGCTTAGTTCTGTTTAATGGAGTAACAGTAGCTGGGTAACCGGCCAAGATCCTTATGTATATACATAATAATTCCTCATCAGTTACAATTCCTGAATTTAGTATTTCATGGCATATTGACAAAAAAGCAATTGATCTAGACTTTATACTATAAAAGCAGCATTTAATGTAAAAATTGCAGTAAAAATAATTCAGTGCAAAATAAAAATTCAAAAGAAAGTCTCCGACATTTCTTCAAAGTCATTCTATTTTAATTGAGGTTGTAAAATATTCAATGAACTTTTCAAGAGCATTCTACTGAACTTGAGTAACTAGTAATTTGAATACTCTGAATTGTAGCTTGCCTGCCAAAAAACAGGAGTCTTTTCTAAATTGACAAAATCATTTGACGTCGCTGGCTGAGACCAACAGCATGTTAGAAGTATATGACAGACATTTCTGCAGTATATGACACATTGCAGGCAAATTTCACCCTGGAGAAAGACTCATTTAAAAAAAAAAAAAAATCCAATTTCACCTTTCTAGAGACATATTATATTCATAGCTCTGTTAAAAGCTTTTCTTTTTTCCTTGCTATCTTCTTCCATTTAATATGTATTTTGTTAACTATTGAAACTTTAAGCTTTTCAGCTTGAAGCTTTAGGACCAAGTAATCCTCTAGATGTCAATCCTGCCTATCTCATGTTGGTGCTATACGCATGCAAAAGTGAATAAATAATGATCACTAGAACATTTTTCAAAACTTACGCAGCTTGGAGCTCTCTACTTCAATTTAACTGGCAGCTCATACAATTTTTTTTAATTGCAAATGTTAACAATGAAAGAGAGTTATGTCTCCTTTTTGACACTGGATTTCACTAAGTGCAAAAATTTCATGTTTTATAACACTGTGTGGAAGTCTGAACTGATCAATCCGTGTGAATAATTCCAGTGGCCATTATATTTATAAAGTGTAAAGACTTCTGCTCAGTAGAATTATGTTTTCAAGGCTGCTTAGTCTTTTTATCCATTTTCACCCATTATGACAGATTTATAACTAGTCATAATGATAACATTTAGTACAACTTCCAGATAAGCCTAGAGTGAAAGTCAATGTCAGGTCTTACAACTGCGTTGAAATTTATTATTCTAATCAGCAGTAGGTAATTAATTGGCAACAAACAACTTCTTGAATGGATTTAGCCCCTTCTTTATACATAAATCACCTACAATTTCTTTTTCCTAATTCATCTGTTCAAAATTATTCATAGGCTCCCAATATACCCAGGATCAGTTTCTACATCAATAAAATGGACAGCAGAATTCAATTCTCAGTGGAAGGATTTAGCGGAGAACCTTAGGAAGGGCTCTTATTTATCCTAAAGTTGCTTTATGCAATATTAACGGCATGAAAGAGCCTTGCAGATGCATGATACTGTATTTGCACTGATTTGAGCAAAATTTTACATAGCTAGAGAGGTACAGAATAGCACTAGGGTAGCTGAGAATCAGGTCCCTGATTTTTAAGTGAACATAATTGCTTTGCAGGTTACTCACAAAGCAAGAAAGAGGTCAACGAATATTTGTTGTTTGCAATTGACATGGCAAGCAGAAAAATCAGACATATGATTGGCACAGTAGTCTTTCTTCCCCTTGATTTGATTTCCTTCTTTTTCAATAAAAGATCAGCAACCCAACTTCACTAGGACAAAAGACAAGTTTAGCATTTGCTAAAGGTTTAAATAAATCATACCAACAACAACAAAAACAAGGTAGCTCATAGTTGTCAGAGAAGTTATAAGACAATTTAAAAAGGTATTTTAATTTGCTAAATGATTACTCACTCCTTAGTCAACCAATTTCCCTGAATGAAGCCTATAAAAGATTACACAGGCTAAAGCCATTGAAAGTTTCTCAGAACAACAACATTTAATGAAAGATATTGGTGCACTGTAGTCAGCCAAGTATTTTGACGAAGCGTATTCTGGAAGATGGGACTCTGATAGCCAACAATGGTATCTTACACCCTTCACCATTTATGTTCAGTTTGGGAGTCAGCTTAGACCACAAAGAAATGCAGCAGAAGTAATAAAGGTATTACGTCTAGTTCAGGAAGCAGAATGCCACAGAGCAGCATAAACACCGGTAGCAAAACCAATTACTTAAAAGTGACAGGTAAAAGGCAAATTTAATGTAATAGTGGTCATAAATTAACTGTTTTGCGAGTTTCTTGAGAACACCCCAACGTTGTTATCTTTCTCAAGACTGGTACCTACAATGCTCTCTTCACCTGCCCTGAAACCAGAGATAGCCCCCTTGCTATTCACTGGGACTTCACTGGCCCCAAATTCAGTTTGGCAACTGCATTCTGGAACAATGGAATTATTCAAACCACCAGCATCCTCAGAGTCTGTGCTACTGCAGACAAAACACGTTAAAATGACAGCTTGTATGCATGTGCCCTGTTAGGCATCCATCCAACTTCTGCAGGGAGATCAACCTGTCAAACTTAGTACTTAACATCTGCGGTCAGGCTCCTGCATTCTGTGAAATCCTTTGCATTCACAGATAGAAAATAAATGTCTGTAAGGAAAGTAAAAACACTATAAACACTTTTAATATATACAGTATGGTATGTAAATCTACTACAGCTTCATCACACCTATCCAAAAGGCCACATAAATCATTCAGTGTTAAGTGCTGCACCAATGTCCTTCTCAGATCTTTATGTTTTTCTGAGAAATCCTCACTGTAAGTTGTCCCTCTAAAAACGTCTGGAAGCATTACAGCATCTCAGAATTACTGGCACGGTAGAGAACATAAGGGAGGCATGATATAAAATCACAGACCAATTCAGCTTGCTGATTAAGTTACGTAAAATTTAGGTTAAACTTTATCATATATTAAACTCTACCCATTTGAGAAAAATTAAGTAGGACCAGATCCTTTCAACCTCTGTCAATTGATGGTATAGTCAGAAAGCAAGAAGACTAGTTCAGCTTCTTTTTGTGGATTTTTACTTGTGCATTAAATTGCTAAAACAGTAGTGGTCTAGACTAGAGCAGAAGCCACCGAGTTCACAGAAAGACAGACAGCAATAAAAAAGGATATTATCTCCCAACAGACTAGAGGAAAGATTCTAAATATGCCCTGCTACCAGCAAGTTATGACAGCATAAGGCTACTACTAGGCCTGCTTGCAGGCAAAGCTGAGCAATCAGTATGCTAATACTGTCAAAGTGACAACCAGCTAAAGAGATACATCTGTTGAATATAATTTGCATAACACTATTAATTTATATTTGCAATGATTAATATTGCATTTGTGATATCTGACCATTATAAACTAGTAAACTGGCTAAAATTTCCAGAAGAAATGAGTTTAGTGAACTCTGTCATACTGGCATATTCAGATTTAGTGAACTGTTAACAGACTCAGGTCACACGTTTGACCTGACTTGAGGAAGACACTAGACTTACAACTGGGTAATTTTAGCCACTCTACAATTCTGATGACAGATAACAACATAGATGGGAAAAAAATGCTCTGCCACTGGCCCTGCTGCCTGAGAATCCATTCATGCAGAAGTGGAGGTGGGGGACTGCCAATATAGATCCATTGCTCCTAGATCCCATCACCCAAATGCGTTAGTACGAGTTACTGAGGCTGTGGCTTACTGAAGACACACTTGTATTTTTTATTTGCGTTTGACCACTGGTGAGACTGTGAACTTACCAGATTCTACCAGTGTGCACCAAATTTTTTAGTCTCTCAAGTTATACCCATTAGGGTGAGTGCCTTGCCTCTAAGAAAGTGACCCGCATAGGGAACTCCATGATGGAGCACTTTTTCAAACATTGGCCTTGTTTATTCTTATTTGTGATAGAGTATGTCTTAATCACTGAAGGTCAAGGATAAGTGAACCCATTTACAACACCACACTGGGAACATCATCTCAACTCTGCTTTGCTCTGCACGTTCATTTCAGCAGTAATACACATATTAGTCGTATTCGCCTGATGTTCTGTGGGCTAAGATTTCTCAGGTAGCTAAATACTGCCAAACCATATGGCAGTTATGTGCGCTGCATAAAAAAAATTAGGATAAGATCATCCAACAAATTCACAGTTGGGTAAGTTTAGGTCCTGTTCATTGCTGATGGTATTTAGGGAATGTCAGTGTGAAGGGTTAATGCATAGTATAAAAATACCTACTGACTGAGATTTGTGAAGGATATTAGTTCCTCCGTTCAAAATGCTGCTGCTTAATCATTTGTTCTACACTGAGAAAGCAGATTCCCTTCACTCCTCTGGTAGATTGCTCTTTAATGCACGATGTAGCCTTTCCCCCTGAGGTTAGGTCCTTAAGTAAGAACCTATTCTCCACTGCGCAAATAAAAGCGGTGCTCAAGTGGCAAGATCCTCCCACTCCTGTTCACTTTGCAAGTGACGGTCTGGGTCTTGCCAAAATACGAAACCCAGAGCTACAGTTTTCCTGAAATATTAGATAGATCTGAGAGCAGAAGCATCTTAGCTTTGTAGACAAAGACAAAATTCATGACTTTGGACTGTACTTAGCCCAACGTAAGCAGAAGTGCATAGCCTGAGGGAATGTCACAAGGCAGCTCTACTCAGTATTTCTGCAGCTTCTTTCAGGACTTTGAGGTGGACTTGGTAACTGAAGAATGTTGATGATCTTGAAAGGATGTTGTTGTCCGTATACATTTAAATTGCTGCTTACTGTCTATATATGCACAGAGTTCTCACTCCTGTAAATAGCTGGGGGGGGGGAGGGGTCCTAAACTGTGTGACAGGAGAGAAACATCAACAAGACTATCAGCAGAAGAGAACGTGCTCAGGATATTAACCAAAGAGTCCATCCCAGTTCACCGCTACCGGATGCTCAGGCTACACTTGTAATTGCAGAGGACAACATTCCTCATACTTCTATAAGAACAACGTGCTTTAAGAGATAAATCCTTGTACGCACCTAGCGGAGAGGGAGAAACAGAATTCAGAGAGAGAGAGAGAGAGAGAAACACTGGAAATAATTTGGGGCCATAGACCATAGGAATGCTTACACATAATCACAAGCAAGTAGCAGTTTGGAGACAAACACGAGGGTCCATGAAAATAGTGCCTGTGGCCCTGTGTCTCACTGAACAATTTTGTTGTTTCTTTTTTTCCCCTTTTTTAAAAATCGGCCTTAATTTGTAGTTTAATAACAAACAGTACAGCCCTCTGTGCCTTTCTCAGAGGAGTTACGACATGCATTATGAGCAGCACCATTAACTTTTCACCTTTTACTATTTACTCATGTAAGGTCCTAACCCTACTGATTAAGTAAAGCCTGTATTACTTAACGAGGGAAGCAACAACCATTTCACAGGGAGTTATGAGATCAGTATCACCTGGGAGACTGCAGAAGTGTGGGGAGTTTCATTCACATCTGTTGCACAGCCGCTCTTACTAGAGCTGTCTAATAAAAAAAAATGAGTCAAGAGAGGATAGCCTTGTTTTGGCTTTTTTAAAAGTCACATTAGAACACTAACCCTTCAAAAGGCAAGTTAAAAAGATTAGAGCTAGCAACAAAAAGTGTCACAAATGTTGGATTGGGTTGGTAAAAATAGCTTATTTAAGCATTCTCATTAGAAGAGGAAAATAGTTTCTTATCAAAGAAATCCCATATTTTAGGCACATGCTTATACACTTCTGTAGGAACAGAGGACAAAATGGAAGCCTAGGTCACTAAATCCACTCTTCTGACAGCAGAAGCAATCACATCAGAAAGTTCTTTCATAAATGGTTTAAAATCAACTCTAAAAATAATTTATTGCCGGCTGAAAAGTGTGCTATTAAGCGGCTATTCTAGAATCTCACTGTTCTGATGGTTGGGAATTTCTTATTTCTGATCCAAATTTCTTAATAGGGAATTCATTTCCATTTGTTTTTGTCTTTCTTTCAAAAGATGAATTTATCTTCCAATGTATTTCTAGAAAGCAAACACATCCTCTCAGCTTCTGTTTTGTGAGACTTAAGCAAAATCCTTTAGTCTCTTCTTATGAGAAAATGTCTCTCTTTCCCCAGGACAGCCTAGTAGGCTTTACCTATAGCTATTGGAAAAAATTTTTCTTTACTGGAAGTCTTGATATCGTGTTTAATACCAAATGAAAACTCACAGTATCTTAACAGTGTTAGCAGGACCTCCCGATCTCCACCCCAAATATCACACTTCACATGGTCAAGGATCAATTCAGCTGCCTTCATCACCACATCTTATTGGTAAATGAAGTTTAACAGTCATGTCATTGTCAACTAGTATAAATAGGTCTTCCATTTTTTTCCTCCTCCATCCAATGAGTTCCAAATTGTTGCAGACTTTCTTGTTCTCAGCCCCTTACCACAAAACTTGGAGATTTCTACTAATCATCTACTAATCGTTCTTTTTCTATTATTCTTGGCTTCAAGAACATCTTACTTTTTTGAGACGATAGGCTAGTCTTACGTGTTAGCAGTGCTTCAAAATTCAAGCTACAGCAAACCGTGTCAGTCATAAAATGAAACATTTAAAACAAGATAAGCCTCTAGACTGATATTTGAAGTCCACTTCTAAACCGCTCCTTTCAAAAATAAGCCTTGCCATCTCCCTTTCCCATTTTACCCTTTACCTAACAGTTATTATTTCCTCCGTCTTTACTAATGATCACCACGTGTATCATCTCCACTAAATTTCCTTCACTAAAGGGGAAAATAGGAAATACAAAGTTACACTATCAGAGAATGGTAACAGGTTAGTTTGGTACAATCTATCTTTGACAAGTTCAAGTGTTGGCCTCCCATTTACAATTTATTTCCAAATCTTTAGCTATTCTCTCTTCGAATTTCTTCCTTGAATTTCCCTCTTCCTTTTTATTTCCAGTTAGCTCTTATTCCACTCTCCCTACATGTAAGCGTTAGGCTTTGCTATCTCTGCTTGGAGTCACTACAAAATTTTGTTATCAAGTTTCCACACCCGAGAAGAGTCGCTGTCCTGCCTTTAGTGGATTGAGCTCTTCGTGTGTGGCTTCCTCCTCAGATACATGTATTTCTGCTTCCATGTATCTGACACTGAGTCAAGACTAGATGGTTAATGTTCCTGACTTTACTGAAAATTAAGTCTTTCTTCAGTTGGGGCACTACTTCTATGCTGTTTAGTATCAATCCCTCACTGATTACATAAAGCAAGTATTTCTTATCTTCTTCTCTTTTAAGCTGTATGGTTATTGAATTCAGATAGTGTCGATAAACATTAAACGTTAAACAATAAACATTTGAAGCTAAACAGCAATAGGAGAGAGGAAATGAGCAGTTATTTGTACTACCAGAAAGTGGCTATTGAACATGGGACAACAGTTGAAATATGAAGAATGCCTGAGCCAGAACAGTCTCATTAAAATATAAAATCCAAAGCAATTAGAATCTAAGACGTGAAAAAGGCAAGAGTGCAGGGGGGTTCTTCAAAATGCTGAACAAGAAACCACTGAGGTGAGGAAACAGTCTGGTTTCCTGGCAAAAGTAAGGATGAACAGATTAGGAGTCCCACCAATTGCTCATTCCTTGGATATAAATCATTAGTGAAAACTTTTCACCTTACTGCTGTTCACAGCAGCTCTGGTAATCTCAGATACAGAAGAGAAGGAAGGAGAGAGCAAATCTTGCTGACAAGAGCACCACAGCACAGGTGTCAATCTCCATCTTCAGAAGGGAGTAGGTGAAAAGCATTATGTACCACAGAGGACAGCAAGTTGGCTTTTATGAGGAGTCAGAGAATGCTACAAATGATGACAAGAAGAGAAGACAGAAAAAAGATCTCTTCCCCCCCTTCTCCCCTTAGCGAGTAGGATGAAACAGCATATCTATTTATTCCTCTTCATTTAGAGAGAGCAGGGTTTGGGTCAGTGAATTTCTGGCACAAATGAGTTATCTATGATTCATAAGGGTTTGCAGGCTCCACAATCTGCAGTGCATTAAAAACAGAACAATCATGTTTTCCAGAAAAAAAATCATTCTGGTATTATTGCACAAAAATAAGTCAATTATCCTTTCTTAATTATTTATTCAGTAATAATAAACTTTTATTGGCCATGAAAGAATCTGGAAAATAGCTAACAGGAGCAAAAAAAAAAAAAAAAAAAAAAAAAAAGTAGTGAACACCATTGTTTCGCAATAACATATCCCAGGTTCAAAGAATTAGCCTTTGGCAACAAATACAAATAAATGGGTATTTTATGTGAGTACAGTATTTTGCATTAAAAAACAATTAAAGGATAAGTGGAACTAGGTTTTTGTCATACTATAATGCTTTATGATACCTCATAGGGGAGCAAGCAAATTAGATGTGAAAAAGTATCAGAACTGAAAGCAAGGAAATGTTCCATAATATTAAGTCTGTTCTATTCACCAGTTTCAACTAAAGAAATTTATTTCATTTAAACTACTATGAAAGCAATAACAGAACTTCTTCACGAATGTGAAATACACGTCTGATGCACAAGAAAATAAATGGCTTATTAATTGGATACTCCCTTTCACTTCCCCTTTGTCAGTCTCTCCTCATTATTACAGTAAAGTCTTCAGAAGAAGGAGAAATCTCACTACATATTTGTGAAGTGCCTGACCAATAGTCCTTTGATGCTGCCACCATATAACCAGAAAATAAAATGACTTCGCTTTGTAGAGAAGTAAATACAAGTAGACCCAATTTTCTGTGCAATTACCTACCTTCCACTGTCTTCCTGAGTACATGAATAAACTAATCGTTTATTAAATGATTTTCATCACTTCATAAACTTTTCCTCACAGTATTTCCTCAATGGTTTCTCAAAAAAGTCCACCAGTTCTCAAGTACGATATGTTTATCTATAACTGCCACTCATACAAAATCAGGCTGGCATCTCAAAGTTAACTCTGCACATCACCGACTGCAAGCCAAAGGCGGAGCAACTCAGATTCCAGCTTTCATCCTGACACCTATTTCTGGAATGACTCAAACAATGCTCCCAAATCCAAATCCTGAATTTGAGACCATTCGAAATAGGATCAAAATTGTACATTTTGGGCCCATCTCTAACTTTGAAGGGAGATGGATTTTTTAATCTTTCAAACACCTCCTTCCCCCCAAAAGTTTCATTTAACTGAATTCATCATTAGACTGGGCTATAAAGAAAGATTATTCCTAAAAAGCAAAGCAACTAAACCTTTCTACTGAAATCAGGAGACAAGAACTAGTTACGCAATCCACATTGCACGAAGAATACCACATTTCTCTTGGAAATATTCCAGAAATTAGTCCATCATTTGAGAAGATGTATTCTTCCAAAGCCACTGGTATCACTTTCAGTTCCTCTGTTCTCTAGCGCTGATAAACCAGGCATTAAAAAAAGACCCTTGCTATGCCGCTTCTCACCACCACTATGCGCAACAGGACAGAAACATCAATGAACCTTTGTAAGGCTGGTCACAAAAGAGCAATTAGAAACAACAGTGTGATAGAAGCAGCAAGAAAAACAATAGTAATAGCTCACCATGGCTTCACACTTTTGAATTGCACTAGATTCTCTATAGAGAAGTAGTCAATAAGTCAGTCATGTGCTGCCAATCAGTGAAAACAACATTAAATATCTTCTGTCTGTATTTTGCCAGACACATATTGACAGAAGTAGCGGGAGTCTGTCTTTGCTTTCTCTCGCATCTCCCATCACCCCAGCTCTTCAGACATCTGACCCGAACTCAAAAATTCTGAAGTCTTGAGACACTTCAGACTGCTCTACTCAGATGAAACATGATAGCGTGAAGCTTTGGAGGGCAATACTGATAGGAGTGTCATCGGTCCTACTAAGAAGGGGGAAGGAAAAAGCATCCTTTTCATACATTCAGGGAATATCACCTTTATCTCACTCCACTGCTCATCCATTAAATATGTGCTTGGATTTTCCATCAAGCATAACCTAGCTGGAACAAGTCTTTCCTGTATTTAAAGCTGCTTGGAAAGACAGCTGGTGATATCATGAGTGAAACTATGACATGGCATGGCATGCTATACATGAAGTTTAGAAATATGGCACACACCAATTACGTTATTTTTCTTTTGTCTGTATTGTATGCTTTCACTTGTAAAAACACGCACAGTTTTTAGGTAAAATGTCATGACAGTTCATTTAAAAAAAAAAAAAAAAAAAAAAGGCAACCGCTAGATCCATGAAGCTACAGATCAACTATCAAAATGTTGTTTAACACATCAGACCTAGCGGTGGCTAGGAATCTTTTGAGTTTTTGTTTCTGCTGTTGTTGGGGTTTCCTTTTGTCAGACCAGGTTTTGTGTACTACACTTAACTTGTGGTCGCATACACATATACAATCTGCATTAAGTCAAAAAATCCATCAATTAGTACATCACCTGTGGGTTACCAGGCCAAATACCTCCTGATTCAGACCATGAAGTTGATTCTTTGTTCCACACATTTTAACTCCATGTTTCACCTGCTAGATATTTGCTATTCTAACATCAGTCTCATGCAATAAATTCTACTGCAGCTGGCTTGCCTATCCGTGGATATATAGTTATTGACCCAAAAAGATACCTGGGCATTTACCTCGAACTTCAAGGCCCTGCTTCGATGCATATTTGTAGGAAATACTAACTCTCCAGAAGAGAGGAAGCGCTTCCTCTCCTTTTTCAAATATTTAAGTGGAAAAACAAAAAAAGCATTAACTTTATGTGGAAGTAGAACAGAAATACACTTCAAATCTCAAGTATTTTCCAAACAGGAGAATCACTTCTCAGCCAACTGCACTCAGGAGTCCTGTTAACTTACCGCATAACTTCAAGTTTAAGAAAAATAAATCCAGAGATTTGATAAACACTCACAATCCTTTGTCACTTCCTTTCCTTCTATTCACAGTTCTAAGGATAAATATTTGTTCAAATTTCTTGCTCAGCTGTTGTGAAATAATTGGCTTACTCCTGTATAGAAGACTCGTTCAAATGTTCTACCACCGTATTTCTTGAGAACACTGACGAACAGAGGTTCCCAGAGGAATTCTCTAAGCCATGCTAAATAGTCTCTGGGTCACACTATTATCAGCCAGCATACTCTTTCCCAGCCTCTTCACCAGTATGTGACTCAGTGTACCACCTGCCTACCCCTTGCACAGATGCCTAATGTTGACTGCAGTCTGGGTACCACTGCTTCACAGATAGCCAGAAAAAGCAAGAATTTGGACAGCAGTGTTATGGTGAATATCAGCAGTACTTTGCTGCCTATTAGCAAGAAGTTAGACTATTTCTGACATAAAAGAATGCCCACAATCCTAACATATCTTCTCTGATGTACCCATAGTTAATTAGCTAATCTGTACCACATTTATCTGCTTGAAGTAGGGAAACTTGTTCTAACAGGCTGCAGGGATATATACAGATCTCTGACGATAATGGGCTGTTTTCACTGTTAAAGCTCTTTGAGATATAAAACATAACTATCTCACCTCTCCTGGTTATAGACGACTCAAGGACCTAATCTGAGTGCTCCTGCACTCCAGCACAAGTATGACTGGAGGCTATATATAGGTTCAAATAAAGATAAACTTGATGTATCTGTAGAAAACACATGATTTCTGCATTATGTTTATGAAATCCTACGTATGATTCAGCTTAGCAGTTTAATCTTTCGTGATTTATTTAATATCTAGCTGTTCATTTTTTGCCAAAGACACTTCCTGAGAATTTGAAACAGGTAATCAATCGAGAAGCATATGAAAAACGTAAAGGGTGGCTCCAGCTGTTTTTACAGACCTCCGTGCAAGCATACTTTTACCACAACACAGACATGCATTCATTTACAAACACACATTGAGATGGGTCCAGCTGAAATGCTGAGTAGGAGGGGAAAAAAAGTTCTTTCATGACACCAAATACACACAAAGCCAGTATAAATGAGGGGATAACTGTCCCCCATAGTTTTGGTTTTACTGTGTAGCTCGTCTTTATAAGCAATTCTGAGAAAATTCTCAGTTCAGGTGTCAGTGCAAAAGCATCAGGTGTACAAAGCAGAAAAAGCAGTGAGGCAAAAACATTCTTTGAGAAACTGGGGGACAGCCAAAGAGATAGTTATACATAAAAGAAATTATAATCTCGAGCAATTCATTCTCTTTAAGACTATACTGAAGAAACCTACAAAAGCTAAAAGCAGAAGAGACGCAGAGAGAGGCAATTAAGTTTCTGGACAATATGGAGCCCTTTTATTTCCTGCATATGAAGGTTAGGAGGTTGTTGTGGAAACAAACTCCTGCACAGATTTGCTGGAAGAATAGACTGAACAAGTTTCCTGTGCTACAGTACTATAAACGGAATCTGCAACAAACGTATATCTTATATATCCCTACATCGTGTCAAATTAAAAACTAGAGAACAAAATGCTCTCTTAAATTTTATTTAATTGAAAAGAATGTCAGAACTGTCCAAAGACCTTCCCTATTTCTCTCTCTCTCTCACACACACACTCAAATTTCATTTGTAAGCAGGGAGCGGTATCACTTGTAGATGCTACAAAGTTCACAAAGATAATAGGAGAAATGGCTTAAACTCTTGTCTACCATTATAAAGACAGTAATAAAGCTTTATGACTCCCATTTCTCACCCATGAGGACATGGACCCTGATTCATCCTATCTGGCACCGGCAAAGGCTAAGAGTGGATGAAAATGCAGTGCAAGTCTGACCCTACGGCAGACAAAGCAACGGCAAGTCTGCTTTAGCTTGTGCTTCTATTACCATAGTCCTTGCAGCATACATAATGGTGGTCCTGCGTGCCTGCAAACTTCCCCCACTTGCAGCCTTACGGCACATCCATTCCGAGACACTGCACTGTATTTATAGTCTTACAAGGCTAGTGTCCTGCTGGCTCAAAGGCCCTCTGTGCAAACACTGCTGAGTGGGGGATGGTGACCGATTGCCACCCAAACCAGGAAGCTGGAGCAAATCACAAATGAGGCCCATTACATCCCTGTCTCTCATGTCTCAGCAATCATTTGAGAGTTCAAATTCAAATTTTTGGGTTGCGGGATCAATAGGAGAGGTATGTAAATTGACATCCAGATGTCAATTCAGATACTCAAAAATACTCAGACTGAGCACGTGCTGAGGGACTTGTATTTGCAGTAACCTGAAGCATAGTAAAGCAGTGCTGCATCCAACGCACACAATACACAAATACCAATCTTCCTCACCCCCTCTTTTATGGTAGTGCAGCTGTGTAGCAGTTCACTTGGTCGGACTCTGTCTTCATATCTGACAGCATAAGACCAAGAAAAAGCTACTTTTTCAAAATTGAGGTCAACCTCTTACCTGCCAATTGAATCATGGAGAACATTCAATGTGATTCCAGCCCTTTGGAGCAGAACAAAACGGTTGGGGACCAAATCTCTTATTTGCTTGGCAGCAGCACGTGCATTTCTTTCCAGATTGTTTCTGGTACTTTAGCCAAGAGCAATATAGGGTTAGACTCTCTGCACAGCAAAAGCAAGAGTGTGCTGGTTCTCATCATTTCCTGATTCACTCTCATAGGATAAGCACAGCCAGTACACCTCCACATCAGGACTGTGCCACTGGCACTCCTGACAAATGTAAGGACAGTTTGTCTGATTTGGGAGGGTGGTGGGGGGGAGGAGAGGGGAAAGCACCTTTGTGCCTCAACCATTATTAAGAGAAGTTTCTGTCAAAAGAATGTTAAAACAGGATTTACTAAGGCATATTGATCTGCTGCATTTCTCCTTTCTGACCTCCCACTGGGGGCACTGGACATAGAAAAATGTTAAACAACAGAAGTTAAGTATTCTTACTTGAAATCTGCAAATCTGAGGGCTTCAATAATATTCTCAAGATTGGGAATAAACGACTTCTGACTCTGACTTAAATACTTTTTATATTCACTAACCCACTTCCAAGGTCTCATCATTTAAACCTTGAAGGCAGGTTGGCATGTCAGATTTTACAGTTAACTGAAAATTTTAGCCTTAATTATTGGATTTAGGTGAATTGGTTTTGCAAGTGTTTTTTTTTTTTTTTAATCATAAGATACAGGAAAAAAGTTTCATTTTCCATCACTAGCACAAAACACTGTTAGGAAAAATCTCTATTCTTTGCATCTCTCACTGAAGCCACTGGGCCAGAATTCACGCCTGCTGCATCAGCCAGCCTGCAGAGAAATATGGCTCCCCTACTTTGGAAGTCTTACAAATCAGAAAAACCAATATGTGAATAGATATCATTACTGGAATCAGGAAGCAATAAAATCAGCTATTTAATTTTTCTGTGCTTTGCTTTTTCTTTCCACATTTAACCCAGAGGAGAATTGGCTAACATATGTCAAAATCAAGATTGACCAAAGTTAGGAAAAACATCCTATAAATATAGGAAAGGTGTGAATATAAAAAGAGATAGAAAGAGATAGCCTACTGCAAGCAGGAGATCAGACTGAATTATAATCTAAATAATGATCTGAATTATTCCTTCATACTACGATTTATTCAAATCTCCGATATCAAAGGTGACTTACTAAACCCAGGCATTCTGT
Organism: Struthio camelus; assembly: GCF_040807025.1. Taxonomy (NCBI): domain Eukaryota; kingdom Metazoa; phylum Chordata; class Aves; order Struthioniformes; family Struthionidae; genus Struthio; species Struthio camelus. The sequence goes on from NC_090946.1 coordinate 21,943,026, forward strand.
ACTGCATGAATAATGATCCTCCTCTTCACAAAAAAATCTTTTTCCCCCCCGTCAACGAAGATGACACAAATCTAATTCCAATGATATTCACATGACTAAAAAATGCCATAAAAAGGATAACATCCTGTCTGCTTTTCCAGACCTTTTCAGCTATGTTGCAAGGACAAAAGAGGTAAAAAATCGGTTGCGATGAGAACAGCTAGCGATAAGCTGGTAGCACTCTAAGGAAAGGGACCACTCCATTCATTGCCAGTGTAGAGACTCCCCTGGGAGGCTTGAATGTTAGGAGGGAACAGATACGGTTAAAAGTTACCTTCAGTTCTCCCAGCCACAGTACACTTTGTGGTCTAAACTCAGCAGACTATTAAAAACAGAACAAAAACTTGATGGAATATCACACTGTGAATGTTTGTTTCCTGACTAGTTAGAAATGAACAACTGTTCATAATCATGCTAAATCCTTTTCCTTTCATTTCATCTATTTTAAACTACACATAAACCAAATGAGTTGGTCTTTCTTACATAGGAAGTGAATATCAAAACTAAGTCTTCATCAGTGTTGCAACAAAGTAACTTACTACTTGCATCATGTGTTTCAAATTAAATCTATATAATTAATTTCAAAATGCAAAGTAGGTATACAGATGCCAAAAATCAAACATTTATATTATGTGTGCGGCACAAAAGAAGATACATTTGCTATCCTGCACTTCCCAAAAGGCTTTCAACGATCTTGCCATCCACTGAATAACCCTGATCTACTTCGCTACTTTTTCCTAGTCTTCCTGATTTTCCCTTTACATTTTCTCAGCTTTCCCCTGGTTGTTCCTATCTGTCTGGTCTCCATTTGAGCTTGGTCCTGCTCCCATTTAAGCTAATGGGGAAGGAAAAAAAAAAAAAAAAAAAAAAACCACCACACAAAAAACAAACTTCAATCAACTCATCAACTTTAATTGTGCAGACTATTAAGTTCTTAGTGTACACATTTTCTGTATTTCCATTGCAACTGTCCACAGGAGAGAAACAAATGAAGTAATGAAGTAGCTGAAGAAAAGTCCACACTTCCAACAGTATAAGATTTTCTAAAACAAACAAACAAAAAACAGAAAAACACCACAGATCACCTGTAATCTTTTAGGTTGATTGCCTTGCACAGAATACACATACAAAACATACATAACAATCACATTGTATCCAAAATACCACAAGGAACAAATAAAATCAAGTGTCACTGCTAACAGCTACATTTCAGCTTAATATTAAACTCCTGCATGCATTTTTCTCCATCACTCCAAATCCCTCAGGGTTAATATGAGCTCAGAAATCCAACCATTAACAGACACTAGTAAATTTAATGAGACAAGAAATGGGGTCAGACCAGCATATTTCTTAAGATTGCTATACTATTTGTCAAAAAGAGAAAAAAAGCAAAAAACCCATTTACAAGGCTGTATCATTGTTCTGCCAGCTTTCTTAAATTTGCTCATTACAGGTTAGTGAACAACTGATTACAAGATCCTCCCACCATCCCTAGGCAGCAATGAACCAAATTAATAGAGACCAGGCAATTAAGTAAGGAAGACATTCCCAGGAAATGCGAACTGAAGTGACAAATATTGTATCTAACACAATATGGTACAAGTATTTCTAACAAATACCTGCGAAGATAAGTATGACAAGTCATAGTAGGATCATTAAAATATCCTTAAGGGAAGAGAGTTATTTTTAAAAATCAGACTGGGTGAAAAACACCTTAGAAATGACAAGGTACAGGTGAATTCATCATCCTCTGTTACAGCCAGTGTTGGAAAAAAGTTCAGTGAACTAGCTCACTAGGCAACAGCATTGTAAAAACAATGGGTAAAAATACGGTGCGTGAAAGGAGCAAGTCAGTTCTTGTGAACACTTTTCACATTTACAGAAAGCAGCTGTTAGGTAGCAATCAACATTATCAATCTGTAACAATGCAATAGGATACTACATGCCTGATGTCAGACATAAGGCATATGAGGTCATAATACACTCACTGCTATAAAAACATTATTAAAATGGCAACTTGTGGAGATAAGTTAATATGGGCTTCCATAGTATCTCCGAATCTGAGGTGGAGGAAAAGACAGACACAACAGGAAGGTTAAGTGTCTTGCGTAAGGCCAAAAAGATTAATCAGTAGTATAATTAGGGTAGAATCAGAAGGAATGATGGATAATGCTCAATTCAAAATTGAAACTTCTCCAAACCATATTGCCCACCTGGAGACAGACAGTAACATCATTTTTTCCTCATGTTAAGACTGTAGAGAGTTAAGTGAATTGGCTGTCTTGAGGATCCCTTCATTAGTATCATCTCTGTTTTGGTGTCTGGTCAGGAGGTATATTCCTTTAAGGAGGACTATTTGGTCCTTCTTCAGTTCTGTTCCTCCTGTCTGGTTAGCTCAATGAGTGTGAATGGCCCTGGAACATTTTGACAAAGCTTGCCTTTTTTCCAAGGAAAAGTATCTTGAATATATTGAAGTCAATAGCCAGGATTTCATCCTTAGTAGTCTTCCAGGGCTCGCAAGAATAGTTCCATTTATATTACATACATGATAACAAAAATAACATGGCTTAGCTGCTAAAATGAGAGACAAAGTATGGATCTTTGTTTGCATGTAAGCTTCTTGCCAGCAGAATACTACATTCAGATTGCTTAATATCCATAAAATTGCATAGGAAGTCAAGACTTCACAATATTTCTGCAAGGTAGATGACCGTTAGCCCCCTATAGTAAATGCGAAAACAGCAAATTACTTAAAGGCTGCGTCTTTGAAGTTTACAAAGACCTGGAAAGGAATGAAATCTAAGAGTACACACTGCAGGTACTGTTTCCCTTGTTGGCTAGATTGTTTACAGCTGATGTTAAGTTTAACTCTGCCTCCTTGAAGGCTCCTTAAACTCTTCTGTGTACGACCAAGTTTTCTGACTCTAATAGGTTTGAAATAAAGTTCTAAGATGCATGCCAAAAACTGCGGCCAGCGCAGCAGAAAAGCTCTTGGTGTGGTTCACAAGCAGAGTCCTAGGCATTCCTATGCTCTTGTGGAGCAGGACAGGTACGAGCTCGCACTTAGTTTCATAGTGATCTGCAAACACTGGCTTTACCACATCTAGCTCACTGCTTCCTATATTTAGGAAACTGTTTGACAGCAGCCTCAATCGTCAAGTACAGCATCACTGCCAAGTACACAGCATTGTTCAGGGACCACACGAGACAGGATTGCAAGCCACAGGCTTGTGTTCTGTGGGACACAGCTCTTTGGGTTCCTCCGCTCTTAAGCGCAACAGCTGGACTCTTCATTCTCTTGTGTGTCACAAGAGACATCAAGTTATCATAACAAGTTGATTCTGTCACGTTCTAATGTTTCTTAATCTGCCATCCTTTTTAGCCATGCAATTGCTGGGAGAGGTTTCTTCTCAATATCCATCCTCCATATCTAGTACAACAGGTTCAGAAGCAGCATGCTTGCAGTTCAGGCTTAGTATTCTGTAATACCAGGAAGTTCAAATAGACAATACAGAAAGACAAGAATGTGGCTCTTACTAACTGTTTGTGGCTGAAACGTTATTAGGGATTGCACACCACAGACTCATGGCATAATACCCGCTGAATCAGAGTTATTTAACTTCTTGGTATTTAGTGGGGAGGTTTTCCCTAAACCTTCATGGTAAATAAGCAAGATGTCCACATACTTTGCTTATAAAGGTACCAAAACTAAACATCTTCAGATCTTGTTTTTTTCTTTTTTGCTGTGGCAGGGAGGAGAACACCACAGGACCACCACCTAAAAACTAAAAGGGAAGTCTAATGCTACAATATTATGTAAAACTATGCAACAATAGGCAGAAAATGCTGAAATCAAGTGTTGAATTAAAGGATTAAAATGACAATATAAATGCAACTACTTAAGATTAAAAATTCCGTGAATTTCTCATGGTACAGCTAAATGTACCCCAAACTTCTGAGCATGCTTCCATGTTATAACACAGAAAAGTCCCACATGCAAGATACAACCCTAAAGAACAGAAATAACTGACAAGACTATCTTCTGAAGACAGAGACATACAAAATAAGCAGTAGAATATCTAAACACCTGATCACCATCATCTCTGAAATATGCCACCAAGAAAAAGGTGTGATGAAACCTGGAATGCAAGTAAACATAATCAACCACAAGCGAAATATGAATTATTTCAAAAAGTCTTGCTTGTACCAGAGAAAAATTTGTAGAGCTGAAAACAAACTACTGAATCAAAGCCATAACATAAAGGTACAAGAGCCCGTCAGAGAGTTCACAAAGGTGGATTCCTACTTTGATATCACAATAAAAATCACCCAATACTAGCAAAGATACTTATTCCTTAGGATACAAAAGGAGAGGAAAAAAAGGCTTTTCTTGCAGATTTCTACGTTTCAAAATATGCGTTCTGAAAATGTTTAGCCAAACTTCTTAAATGATACAGGCTCTACCAGCACCATCTTGATCACAACATAGTGTTTGTGTGTCACAGACTATGGAACATGCTGCTTTCCTGATGAGAGGATTTCAGGGTGAATTCTTAGCTGTCATCTAGGATGAACATGGTGCTTGACCATTAAAAAAAAAAAGTTGTCCAACTAACAGCAAGCCACAAATATGAAATACAAACACTAATGAATGAAGGTCAAATGAGGCAAGCTGAAGAGATTATTTAAAAATGCAAATTGATGAACTGAAAGTAAGCCATCATAACTTCACAAAACTACTACAATGGACAAATTCTAACTTCCTTCAGGTTAAAAGCCAAAGTCCTTTTGTGACTTCTACATTTCAAAATAGAATATTTACATCATAGTTCTGGGAAGTAACAGAATATGTTTCTATGGCATGTTAAACAACTGAATATAAAGGTACAGTGATAAAAACTATCAGAATGAAAAAGTTGGGAAAGTCTTGCATTCTGGCAGGCTTATACATCCCCCAAAATACACAGAGTACAAGCAAAATGCAGTTATTTTTACTGCCTGTGGGCTAAACTGCTGACCTACACTTCAACATTCTGAATATAGGAACAAGCAGATATTTTACCCAGGTATTCAAAGAAAAAAGAAGTTCATATTCCTCACAAACGCCACCAAAACGATGGCGAATCAATACGGTCACCACTTCCCTAATATTATCCTTTGGATCCAGTCAACTAGCAACACCGCAAAATGCCTCTTAGAAGGAGCATATGGATAAATACATCTGTTTCAACTACCACCATCAAAATCTCCACAAACAACCTGGCTTTCAGTTTTGTTGCAGGTGGAATATAAGTCACTAAAATCAGAAATATATTCTTCATAAGTTAAGCTCCCTTTCTAAAGCTATACAATTCTTTGCTGAATTGCTATAGGTAGCTGAGAGAAAGGAAAAGAGCAGGTCATTCAATGAGGTACCATTAGCGCCTTGAACCTTGCAATAACTGAGTTTATTCCTTGTCACCAGAAGATAACTGTGTTGTACTACTGGCTTAGCACCCTCCTTTCTCCTGTAGTACACTTTTCCTAGAGCTTATTGCAAACAAGTTTCAAGAACTTTTTCAATTCCCTAGCAAGCATTTTACTCCTGAATGGTTTTTAAAAAAATTATACAGTAACAAATAGAGCCATGTAAACACAATGAACTTTGTGCTATAAACACCTTCAACTCTCAGCTCTCTTATTATAGATAATGTGCATTTATTCTGTAGAGTTTCTTACAGTCTTTAGCTAAACGCTTTAGAGAACCATGAGATACAAGTTCCTGATATTATCCAAATAAAACTGAGTATAGGGAACCCAGAATGTAAATTATTGGACAAGACCTATGCACAGTAAGTGGCCTGTAAATTACAAATAAAAAACACAAATGTTTTCCACTTAGGTAGGGAGTACCACTTCTCAGAGAGGAAGTTCAGTCTTCAGACATGAGTGGAAAAAGCCAGAAATATAGAACAAGCCCTTTATGATTAGCAGCAGACACTACAGGAAACCATGAAACAGAAAGAATTCCTCTCTTACAAAAAATGTCTAAGCGTAAGGATATATACAACCCCTGATTAGGGGAAACAGTTGAAGCATTTGCATTTAAATATGGTTTTATGATTAACTATAAACTTGAGCACAGTCTTAAAACTGTGCATTCTTGTAAATGGATTGCTGAGTCTTTGAGAGTGAAGGTGCTATAAAAAATTGGGAAGGTGAGGTAAATGTTGTTAGGACAGTCACAAATAACAGAATGCAAAAGCCATTCAGATATGGAGTAAGTAGGAGGTGGGGTTTAAAACTGCTAACAAGAACTGAGGAAGGAAAAAATAGAGAAAGAATAGACCAGAATGAGATAAAAGTGAGTATCTTTTACTCAGGTGAATTCACAGAAGTCATGTCCCTAGGAATCATTCATTCCAGGTATTCATTTCTAAGAAAGTAGGTAGATAAGCAAACAGGAAAGAGTTCAGTGAACTATGACATGACCAAAAGAACCTGCTGCCCAAAATTAATTCCAAACCTGAACTTACTTAACTTTAAGCCAGATGAACAGATGAGCACCAAAAACTAAAGAACTCCATCACCTATAGAATAGGAGAACATTGGCTTGCTGAATAGAAAGGAAAATATTTGTTAAATTTTGGGCAAGATTCAATTTTTATGACTATGTAATAACACTTCCCTGCCTGCGACTCCAAGGACTAAATCACATAATATTTGTAAAGTTTAGTGACAGAAGCCCAATAGATATAACCAGGACTGTCAGGAAAAGAGTGGATCTACGTGCTAACGGGACGTGTGAAGCAACATTAAACACACATTGTTGAAAGACTCATCATGTGTCTTGTACCTCAAACTCAGCAACATCAAAAAAATCTCCTCTTAGCTGTACAGAGGCCACATGAACTTCTAGAAGTAAAATTTAATGTACATAGTCCTTCAAATAATTCAGTCCCTGAAGAGGTCAAATCCATCCTACTTTACAAAGATTCTTATACTGCTCATCGCCAAGAATATTTTGTCCTAAGTGGTTTTTTTTTGGGGGGGGGATGAGAAATGTGGTTTCCATTAAAAAAAACCTAAAAGTTTCCATTATAAATTTCTGTATTTGTTGTCTCATGTCTGTATGTTTCATAAAAGTCTGCATATTTTTCATCCTAATTTGGGAGAAAAACAAGGCAGAATTGTTGCAGTTTCCCCAGCATAAAAATTCCAATTTTTTCTTGCTTCTATTTTAAGTAACTTCCAACCTCTGACAAACATTTTCTGTCAATGAATCAATTCACCCCAAACATACACCATTATTTTTCCTTACAGTTTCAAGGAAGTCTTAGCATCATTTTAACCATTACTTCTTTCTCCAGTGGACAAGTAATAAAGGATTTAACAGAGCTGTGAAAGACACAACACAATGTCCAGCACTTCATGGACAGCAAGCACTAGTCCTAGAGCTTTGGAAAGAATGTTAGAAGTGTTTACTTTTTGTACTGAAAATCTGCAAGTTACTTCAGATGATTCACCCAGACTTCCCTGCAATCTGCAGTGAGATGGTATTCCAGCCCATATTATGTACTGAGAAAATAAAGGTTTGGGTTCTCTCTCCCTGGAGATTCTGTTAAATCCTTCAGCGTTGCATTTGGATTTCTGCACCTAAACAAAGTCTCTTCTTCTTCCATTACAGGTCCTCACTCCTCCCCACAATTGTCCCCAGTCCCTCAATTTCCAGATATCACTTTCATCAGTTTGAACACAAGGTCAGGAAACATGGAACCAACACAATTTTCTTACAACCAAGCCAAATTTGACCTGAAATTTTTTATACCATCAAATTTGGTGTCATGTCCACTTCAGCTCTCTTCAGCTTAAGCTGGTGTTAATTCAGGGGCTACCACGGTAGTGGGCCTTGCGGCAGGTCTCTTGCTAAGCTCCCATCTTGCCTGTGTGGGGGCCTCTCTTGCAAACCCCTTCTAAAGTTCTGCCTCTCTTGCTGCACTTCAGATGAGCATACTCCTCAGTACAAGCTATTAACTGGGAATAACGTTTCAAATCTCAACTTGAACACAGATTTTTGTGCATGACACAAGCCCACACTGACATATATGCCAGATATGTCAGTTTTGTTTGTTTTTCGTTTTTAACTACTCCATTTTTTTCCAGCAAACATGAGTTTAGGATAAGGTGATTACAACTTGCCTTGACTTAAAAGGTAAACTTTCCTTTATTAAATGTGGTCGTTTCCATTGCAAATTTATCCCTATAACAGAATTTGTTCTCAAGTCCTTTTATGAACCTCCTTTCTTCAGTGATTTCCAATCACATCCTATATTGCCTGCAGATCAGATTTAGTCACTACAGCTAGTACAGTTTCTTTCACCAGAAATATATGGACATTTACATACATAGAGTTTAGTCACCGTGCAGTGAACAGAGCTCCGGCAACGGTCACCTCCTATACAGAAATACAAAATAACACAGCAAGAAATAAAAGATCAAGACAAATATACAAATATTAGACAAATAAGCCAAAAGGAATACTGCAAGAAATCCACATTTCTCTAAGAGCTGATAGCCGCCCTAACACTGATTTTCTTAATAAAAGAGGGCATGCAGTTCTTAATTTATATAACAGGACATCTAAGCAACTCCTTCAGAGAAATTATTAGAACACTTGCTGATGCATGGTACATTTTAAAGAGCAGTGCAAGGCTGTAAATACGCATACAGTGACCTCATCCATATTGTTATTTCATAGGGCTCAGATCTTTAACAAAAAAAGGAAGAAAGTAACAAAAGGAGGAAGGAAAGTCTTTTGCTTAAGACACAGAATTAGGAGACAGGAAACCTGGATTCTATTTTTGGCTCTGCCACAAAAGTCATTTATGGCAAACTTTTCCAACTTTGGGGATCAAATCAAGGAAATTTACTTTCAGAGGCAAAATGTTACAGTCAAAGGACTTAGCTGCAAGTATTCAGATTTGAAAGGCCTGTCTACTTTCTCTGCCTCACCTTCTTCATCTGAAATATAGTGATAAAAATGTTCACCTATGCCCATTGATGATGCTGATGCTGGTGATTTGGTGTTTTGAGATTCTACGGAAACTTCCACTAGCAAACAACATAATAATAGTATTAACACCAAGACAGACAAAGAAAAACAGATATCTAATGGTTTTTATCTTCCAGGTACTCAAAGTCTTGACCTTCAACAAAAGAAAAAAAAATCTTTAAATAATAAACATTGGCCTTTTTTGTACGTGAGTTGAAGTTATAAGCTCCATTTTCACCTTTATAATTCTTAAAACTATAAGGATGTTCAAATTGTGTATTAAGCAGTTCTGTAGCATTGTATTTCTGAAGATCAGGAAGATAAACTCTCTCTGCCCCTTACTCTTTCATTTTCAAGAGTGCCTCCAAGAAATACAGTATAAACATCAACACCTTTCAACAACAGGAATTTTTATACTTAATTTCCATAAAAGATTTTCCCTTTACTGCTTATTTTAAAATATATGTGTATCATATTGTATTTGTCACAATTTCAACTGTAAGCTGACTGTTTAATCTGAGAAACAAAACTAGTGTTCTATTTTGCTCTTTTTGTTATGGACTACTCCGCTTTGTTTAGCTGAATGACTTCTGATTCAAACTAAACTTAAAATCAGGAGCATTATCATCCAAGATGGGAAATGCAACAAACTTTACCATGAAAATCTGGCTACATCATAAGCTTTAAATTAAAGCAAACAAAAAAGGCTGATAGTTTTTGTTATGCAGGAGGTAAAGGAAAGATAGAAGAGAAAGAAAACTTCTACATTGGCTTTCCCATCTGGAAAGCCCACTAGAAACGTGGAAAAAAATAATTCCAATAAAACGGAGGAAAAGGTCACAGTATTTTTCAAAAGTCATACTAAAATAACTGTACTACAGAATGGATCTGTATGCATCTCTAAGGAATATATACCCACTTAATATGCTATAGTGAACTGGCCATGACTGAGGGCAACATATGCTTGAAATGGATTTTTTTTTTTTTTAAAATGGTCACAAAGTGCTTTACGTAGGACTACTGACAGCTTTTGGAGACTAACTGAATCCTTTAAAAGAGAGAATTTAAATCAATTTCCAAATGATTTTTCTCCTAAGAGATACAATGATCACTGTTTGCAAGTTCCTCACTCAGTGAAACGGAAAATGAAGTTTCTGTAACAATAGTTTTGTTTTTCCTCAGGATATTTTATATATTTACATACCGCATCTGTAACAGTCCAGATGTCAGTTAGAGAAGGTAGGTCTGACAGCATGTTTGAAAACCACTAGCAGAGTGATTCAACACTCTAGGGACTATTCCTATACAAGCTGTGATTTCCCACAAAATCAAAGAGAGGGAGAAAACAATGTAAACAACAATTCAGCCAGCACAGGGGCTCAGCTTAAGGCCCCACTTCCAAATTCCTTATACAGTCAAGATAACTGTTGACTTTAGTGGGACTAATGGCACTACATAGAGTTGCCCTGCTGGGCCAAGCAGTTTGCTAGAACATAGCACTTGCTATACAGGACTCCTCTAGATCATTTCCTGTAATAAGATGCAATGTAGTGTGGAGTTGATGCAAGGCTATGTATGGTTTTGTTCAGATGCCATCGTAGAACAGAGTAGAATTGACCTTCAGGTAGTTTTCTTTTTCAGAAATCCCTAGCCTGCAACTTCAGTTGCTTTTCAGTTCTGTGTTACTGTACCTTTGAGTGTCACATGCATTACTTGTAATCCATATTTTCTGTTATCAGCATATGGAGTCTACAGCTAATACTCTAGTTTATGCATTTGCAACCAAAACTCGCTGTCATCAAACTGGAACAGCCCTTGCCACCTACAGAACCTACTGCCTTAGGCAGTTAACACTGCTGTCTGCAACCAGCTTTCTACTACAGCAACAGACTGCATTGACCTTTCTGCCACCTGAGTTCTTGGCACAGCAGTTGGCTTTGGTAAGTTCTTTGACTTTTGATCCAAAACTCAGCTGCTGGAAGCCATTAGCTTTGACTGAGCAATTAACCTGGGTTTCTGACAATTTGTCTGATCTTTGGGTTAGCCTGAGCACTTCTACAGCAAAGTCATTAGTCTGTCTTCACTGCTGTGTACGTCTGAGGAGGTATTCCACGGCTGTGTGTGTTGAGACACTGAGTTTCAGTGTGAATTAAAGTGACACCCGTTCTCCAGCCCATGGAAAGAAAGTGAACTATTAAGTGAGACAGGACACACCACCACTCCACTCCCTGCGTGGCTATCCAGGGCTTCTGGCAGTCACTGACTACTAAGGCAATTTTTTGGCTAGAATCCAAAGAACAGTATCAGTTGCCAAAGGCCTTATGTAATATTTTTTCCAGAAGACAATATACATAACAGTCTTATTGTGACTACAAGCTTGATGTCATTATCAAAATACCTACTTGAAGGTTCAGACAGGGAAGGTACAGAAAATACCAAATTCCTGCTGAAGAAAAGCCTCACATTTTTTGCATATCAGGAGGGTGTTATTACAGTAAAGACTCACAATCTGGCCTGAAGAAAAAAAGAGTAGGAGAATGATGTTTAATGAAGTTGAAATCCCTTTTGTTTCTGATTTCATTCCTGTAAAGAATCACGCCGCATATCAAGACTCTAGTTCAACAAGAATGTGGAAGCTAATTGTACTCATTTGTCTCTTTTCATGGAACCTACATTATGTTAGAGGTGAACATATACTACAGATAACACTCTAGATACCAAGGAGCAGCCAGATTCTAAAAATCTATTAATTATTATGCTCTCCATCATCAAGGAGTGGAGAGATCATGCTATAACCTCCATACCATTACCACAGCTACACCTGGAAAAAGTCAACTAGGTTAAAGAAATTTATATTTACAGTTTTCTTAAGTCTTCATGCAGTGTTGGGAGTTCCAGTGCTTTTCATCATGATGAATGACTGATCCAGTAAATACAGTCACATCTCTACTACAAACATGTTCATCTATTTAAAATGGTGGTTGCATATTCACTGTCATGACTTACGAGACTGTAGGTATAAAAACTTGGAAGTGCCTTGACAAATGCATCCTGGACTTCTGCATTCATTCTCAACATTTTGTACAGATATTATTTAAAACTGAGTTTAAAATGAGTTTTTAATCACCTTTGGATCTTTAAGGGAGTCTGTGTGAGAGAGCGTATCACTTACCGCTGAACAGGTAACGGAAGGGAATCTAAGTAGTCCTCGCCCTTAAAAGCCATATTTATCCTGTTCCTTATGTGCGCTTCTCCATAGGCTGGAATCTAGAGAGAAACAGTTATTTAGAAAAATTAGGGAAACTCAGGACTCCTCAGTCCAGGGTGGCATGACGTTCTCCCATTAACCTGCAGGGCTAACTCATTAAAAGTGATTGAAAGGACTTCTTTTACCGCAGGCCACCACAAACCTCTAGCAGAGCATCAGGGCCAGTAAGTACATTTCATGGCATAAGCAACATAGGATTTTCAGATTCCTGAAATTCCAGGATCGCTGCACAGGTCATAGAGCTCTGTTGAAAGTATTACAGGGTTAATATAGGGTTGTTATTTAGCCTCATTTCTAAATCATTTTGCAGTAACTTGCACTCCAGAGAAAATAGGTTTAGTAAGACATTAATTCTTCAGGTTATTGACAGAAAGACTGATTGCAAGACAGAAAGCAAGTGTATGTTCATATGATTTTAGGATCATACAGAACTACATTTAGAGAAAGGCCCTTGATGTCCAAGTTACTGAAGTATTGGATCCTTCTGTATTAAACCTTTCCATTTTTCTATCAGTTTGAAACTCTACATACATCTTTTTCTCTGTGTTTTTTCCCTATACCTAGTGGCCAACAGAAGCATCCAAACACTCACCATTGTGCTAGGACAAGGCAGGGGATGAGGACAAATAAAGGTAGTCTCCCCATTTTAGTTTAAAGAAAAAAAAAAAGAAAAAGAAAAGGAAAAAAAGGTACCATCTCCCTCCCTCCTCTGTTAATTGGCCTCATCCTTACATTAGGGCATTACCCACTGCAAATCAATGCATGTTCTCAACAGAAGCCAGAAAGAGGATTTATTTTACCACAAAGGTGAAAGCATTCCCAGCCCCCCATGTAGCTAGGAGAAGAACTAACGTGAGATATTTGAAGGAGGAGAATGATCCACATCTCAAGAACAAGGAGGAGATGGATTAATTTGCAGGAGGAAGAGATAGGAACAGTAGGGAAATGATACTTTCTTAAATGTGGAGAAAATCTTGGGATCAATGGATTTCAGTCTTGGAGAAAATACTTCACACAAGAAATGAAAGTGATCTGTGTCACCAACTGAGGGAGAATGTTTTTGATGTAACCACTTGTGAAATTCTGCTATTTGGTTATCGGCTACATTCTGCAAGCTGAGTCAGGCAGCATTTAAGAAATTTGCCTGTCCAAATTGTTCTTAATTGACACTAAGAGTGGCCCTCAGCATCTTTCCTAGCAAACTGATCTCATTGCTAATGCGCTTCCTTGGGTTTCTTTTTGGCCAAGATCTGTACAGCAGAACCCACAAACGTTGTCCTGAATACATAAAAGTATTGCAATCAAAGTAAGGCATTCACGTGCTCTGTCCACTACTAGCACCAAATTGCTTGGATAACGGTTCCTCCCTCCCCCGAATTTTCCTGGAAATAATGAACTTACCTGATGAAAGCATACACTGAGAATAGTAGAAGAATCTGAATTTAAAAAAATGCTGAACTCTGATTTTAAAAAAAGATTGTAATGGTGTCTGGCATTTAACAGACTGTGCCTGATTAGCTTGTATGTCCAAATAGGAGAATAGGAGCATGTATCCTTCAGCACCCAAGACACCCTGATTTGAAAAAAAAGGCTGACTGGGCTTTTCTGTTTTGTTGTTGTTGGTTTGTCTGCTTTAGCATTTAACATGTACTGCACAGATAGCACTAATAATGAGGAAAAAAAAAAAAACAGCTTTCTTCTTTTTACTAGCAGATTTTTTTTGACTTTGTCAAATAAATTTAAGATTACCAGGTACAAGCAACTATATAATCAGATTTACTGGAACTAGCCCATTATCACTATCTTCTGGTGGGAATGAGATCCTTAATCAAAGATGGACACATCTGCATAAAATCTCCAAGATCAAATTTCATCTCCTAAATCCTATCATGTAAAGAACTGAGAAAACATTCTTCCAACAGTCTGTAGAAGTACAGACATCACGAACGCTAGCCAGCGCCTTCTGTTCAGCATCAAGCACAGGATTTGCCTTTCTAAGCTTCCAACACAAAATCAACCACTTCCCCTCTGGCAAGCTAAAGCTGCTTTGCCATTAGCTCAGCCCACTAAAATCTCTACACACACAAATCGGAGCATCTGATGTACTCCATTAGTTGTCATCAGTGATATAATGTACACAGACATAAATTAGATTACTGCATGTCATTGTTCTCTATAAATTAGAAATCTGACAAAAAATACAGCTTTTTATATGCTCTCCTCCCACAAAATACACAGTTATATTATGGCTAAAAGCCTCTAAAAACATGATCAGCTCCTACTTAGAGGTCACTTACGCTCCAGGAACAATAACAAAATACCTCACTAATACTTTACCAAACAGTCTGCCTCAAGACTACGATTGGGTAATAGCTCAAATCTGTAAGCCCATGTTAACGCTGACCAAGCGAGGAAATGCTCTCCTCTATAGCAGATGTGCTCTCCCCAAACATATGGCAATCTGCCAGAAGACTGACTGTACCTCCAGGACAGCACAGTACCTCACACTACAGCCTGCCTAAACCCATGACTACATGGTTCATTCAAGCCCCAGTGACTGACAGCACAACACTTATCTGTCCAGCACCTCATGTCCTGGTCTTCTGATCCTGCTTAGAATGGTTTCTCCATGGTGCTGGGTATTCATGGTGCACAGTGTGAGATGTTGTTCAGTTTCAGGTGCTCTCATTCTCCTTTCTGGAGGAGGCCAAGACACCCAGATTGTATTTCCTAGTAAAGATCATTACAGGACTGATGGAATCCCTCTGTTTAGTTGTTGCTGCTTTTTGTCAAAAGCCACAATACAGTGTTGAGCTCTAGTCAGCACTCAAAATAACACCTCATACTATAGCTGCCCATGCCAATGGCCCCTAAGCATCATCTCAAGTCAGAGCAAGAAACCTTCAGAGTATCAACTGTTTTGTCTTTTATGTTAACTACTCGGTGTAAAAGGCTTCTTTAATCTACTAAATGCAGGACAACATGCACAGAAGGGTACAGACCCACTGTTACAAGCAGAAACATGTGCTAGCAACCCGTTATAAAAACTCTCCAAAGCTTTTTTCCTTGAAGGACTGAAACACATATAGGGCACTGGGTGCACTCTCTGCTGTCACTGTTATCTGAGCCTCCAAAGCAGACACTGAGAAATTCAATAGCTTTCACAATAGTTATATGCAACTAAAGCAGGTGGCATGCACATCAGCACACTTGCCCAATGAAACACAAAGTGTAAACACGCACATCCATGTCTCTTAACGCTTCCTACTAGCTGCTTCCTTACAATTGGCACAGATAGCATTACAGCAAGTAGAATTACAGATCTTAAACAGTGCCTGAAGTCAGAGGCCTTTCTCCCAAAGGCCATTTGAAAGATGCCCCTCCGAATTCATTTGTATAAAATTTCATCAAAATGTATTTTTATACACATATTCAGACATGTATTAAATATATTAGCAAAGTTGTGCAGTTGAGGTTAATTATGTTCTTTCCACTGGCTTCAGTGGTCACTAGTTCAGACCCACAGCTGCTCCCAGATGCTATTCCAGGCAATTTTGCACAAGAACGGTAACGCTGCTTGTAATTTGCAATATTGTTCATTTTGGTACAAGCCAGAGTGACACTTTTGTGCTGAAATAATAGAATCTACATTATTGGACTTTAGAAAAGTCATTTTTTTAATACCTTAAACAGGATTTTACACAAATGTCTGCACATGGACTTGCATCACAAGCAAAAATAATGACTTAACAATGAGCTTAATTCTTTTGGTAGGTAATGCTGTGTGCAAGTAGAAATAGATGCAGTCAAGGCAAGAGTCTCTCCTTCTGACCTTCACTATCCTCTGTCATGTCAACACTGAATTAGATTCTGAGATGTTATTTCCTCATGTTTACTAGATAGATGTAGATAAGCAGATTGCAAACTGCATTTCAGTTGAAGACAGTCAACCAAAAGCTTATTTCAGAGAAAACTACTACACAACAAGAAAAGAAAACAGCACACCTGAAGCAGCCTGTAAACACTGCTCACAGAAACAGTGATGTCAGCAGAGGACATGACCACCATGGGGGGAGGGAGGGGTCGAGCGTGTGACACAGACCAAAAAAAGGTAACTTCCTCATATACAAATATTAGGACCTGATGTTGGCAGCTGATATAGAGAACTAAAAGCAGCTTGAAATTCTGACATACTAGCCTGTCCATAAGTTAAAGAAGGAGGGTTCTCATCCTAATTTACACTAGGCACAGTAGCACACAGGTTCACCTGTGAAGCCTGTGCAATGCCTCATCAGCACATCAGAGTAGCTGAGAGCCATCGAACTGCTGGTTCCACAACACTAGATTCCTCCTACATTACAGAAAGCCCCTGCTGGGAACCTCTTTTTGCTTAAGTCTGTTTTAGCCCTGAATAGCAGCTTCTGAAGTGCCACATTGCTTTTAGCATCCTGGAAAAGATGTTATTTCTGCCAGGATAACAGACTGCACCTTGATAAACCTCCCGATTTAAATTATTTCCCCACAATTCAACAGTTTAACTCATATTTAACTAACCAGAAATTAGGAGGATTTTAGCAGTCAGAATTCTATTAGAAATGCATCCATGTGCTAAAGCATCACAGCTACAGCACATATTCTTCAACGTGAAATAGGTCCAACTCATTTACTCCTGTTACTGGTGGCCCTAAGGAAGTTCTCCATCAAAAAATGAAGTCCTGAACAATTAAGTTCTGAAACTCTCACAATGAAATTCACATTTTTGAACTTACTCGCTGCTAGCATATCCACCCTCGCAAAGGCTTAAAGCAAAAGTTCATTGATTAGCCTTTTGACATGTGATTTCTAACACATAACATTGTAATTTCAACACTAAAAAGACTATCTTAAAGTAAGGTCAATCAAGAGCATCACTCCTCCCTCCTCCTGAAAGAGGGACAACCATGTATTTAGCCTTTGATTATTAACAAACATCAGAATTAGAACAGCACATTATCTGTAAGTAGTATGGTAAACCTGAGAATAACAAGTCATGAGCTAAAAGGCATTTTAGACTAGATATCATTTGATTAATAAGAACAGTTCCTCCGCCATAATCAAGCACAGTCTCTGTTCCATCAAATAGTGCCTGTCCTTATTTTACAATTCTTGAAACCTGAGAATCATTAGTTATTATCCTCCTGGTACACAGAATAACAATTAATGGACTGCTACAAATCAAATTAAGAAGAAAATTTTGATAGCATTTATGTGATAGGTCAGAAAGTAAATACATACGCTCTGTCCTTCAGCAACACATATGGTCCATCAGAAATTTTTCACACTAACCGTCTGAGGTTTCAGGAGCCTCATGCTCATTTTGCTTTATACCAGGTTTATACAGGCATTAATTAGTTACAACAGTAAAAGCCAACACCGAATTAAGCTGAGTGTCACAAATCTAGGAAGCAATAAAACCAGAAACAAGAAATAATTGAGCGCCCTTCAAACAATGCATTGTATTAATATGAGCCCATATACACAGATGTATGTGTCGTTACCCCTGGAATGCAAAATTAAAACTAAGAGAGGCAGAGATGGGAACAAGGGCTGCCTGAAGCATTCACTCATGGCAACTGCTCTTACAGATCAAACTGAAAGCACTGCTGAGTGAAGTTTAAGCTTTACACTATCAAGTACAGTTGGAAGCACAAATCCAATTTCATTCATACAGAATTTTATTTTTAATGTATATTTCTTCCCATTTTATATCTATTTTCTGCAGGCAACAGGCCCCATTTTAAACACTTCTGTGTTTATCTTTGACAATACCCATTATATACGTACAAACTACTGCAAACAAAGTCTGTGCCGCTTCTTTTCTGTTCCAGGTATCAAAGAAAGCTTTCTCATCTTAGCCTGACCCTACACAGCTATACCTTGGAAACTAAAAAAACAGAGAGCGGCCGATAAAAATCTATCTCAGTTCAAATAGATCACATTGAGAATTACAGGCAGGATCATTACTTTGCAGGTCTTAAGTTAGCATGAGAAGTGCAACATTGCCAACTGCAAATAGAGAGTGAGAAAAAAAGAAAAGAAAAAAATCTCAAGAGAGGCTCTGAGGACAAGATGTCATTCACCTTTACACGGAGTTTGAGTCCTTCATTCACCTTCTGGTTTTTTGAGCCTTCAGGACATCCTTCAACATTTACAATTTTCTCTTTGTGATCTCAATGCAAAAATCTGCCTTTAGAACACAGGGTATTGACTTGCTCATGTCATTTATTTTAGCAAGTGAAGCATATGGGAAGCAGTACACAGGATACCCACAACACAACTAGATTTGGTTACTCTGGGAGGGGAAGGAGAGACCCAAACTGCTACACAGCTGACCATGATAAAGCACACATATAACCATAGAGCTTAGGGACAGAAGAGCTCTGACATCTCATGAACTACAGTTACTCCTTTTGCCAAGACATGATTTTTCATTTAGTATATCTTTAGCAAATTATGCAGTTTAGATATAAAATCTCTGGAAAGATGACATTTCCACAATCACACACTGCTTATAAAAATACTTAAAATAAGGAGAGAAAAAAGCATAGCATCCTAGATTTCTTCCCCCCGCCCTTAGGAAAGTTATTTTGGGCGAAAAGCCACTGGCCTAATCACTTATTTGGCATCTTCTTCTTATCATTGAAAGTCTTGATAATCTCCCCTATTAGAAGGGATGCGCCAATTTACATAGATGACAGTATTATTGGAGCAAACTGATTAGTAGCCACATTTCTAGTGATTAGAATTTCAGAGGCAGTTTGGCCAGGAAAGAATTTGCCACCTATTACTCAATTCCTGAACCTCAAAAGCAAGCTGGTGCACTTTGAAGCAGCATTTTATCTTTTTTAAGTAAAGCAGAATAATCACAATATAAAAATGTTTATTGGTTCTCAGAGCAGTATTAACACAGCTTGCTATCATAAAATGCCGAGAGGTTCAACTTCTCCGTATTTACACTTCCCTTGCTTTCTGAGGGACTAACCGCGCAGCGCTTTCCCCCTTTTGTCTTAATGAAAAATACTAATTTGACATCACCTACTTCCCATCAATACACATCTCAGTCCTAACACTCACAGTGGCAGCAGCCCCTTTCTCAGCAACGGCTTTGTGGTTTCCACAGTATTTCGGCCACGCAATGGGTAAAACAGGCTCATTTTGACTGCGCGGTCTGCAAACCCTCTCTCTTCAGGGTGGCCGGCCCAGCCACAACAGCCCATCCATGGTGCGAGGGAAGGTCTCTTTGGAGACACTCTCAGCTGCAACCAGGCCAAAACCTGACTTTTTTTTTTTTTTTTAAAGACTATGCATACAGTGAAACACACAGCCTTAAAGCAATAACAGGGTCGTGCGATCCGCAGGTTTGGGCCCTCACAGCCATACCCTCCGGGCTGTGCCTCACGGAGGGCTCCAACACTCACCTGAGGGGGGAAGCGCGCCAACGGCCGCCAACCGCCGCTGGCCGGTTGGAACCGGTTCCAGCCGGTCCTGAGGTAAAAAAAGCGGCTGCGCCAAAGCCGCGCGTGGGTGCGAATACCACCGAGCCGGACCGTGCTTACGGGAAGCTTTGCCTCCACGACGAGGCGGGGGACACAGCGCTAGAAAGCCGTAGCGCTCGCCACGGCAGAAAACGGCCACCCTGACCTCTCGCCCGCCTCGTCGTCGGGGGAAGACGGAGGGGCGGAGACGCCGCGGCGGAAAGAAGGCAGGGTGAGGCGGGGCGGGGCGGGAGGGGCAATGGGTGGGTGTTTCTGCGTTTATCTAGTTGTGTTCTCCCTCCCCACCCCCAATTCCTGAAGCAGAGGGTGGAGGTTTGCGGTGGTTGGCAATAAATCAAGTACAGTTCCCCTGCTTTAGTCCGTTTTAGCTGTGGCACAATAGCCAGGTGTGAGTACAGCCCAGCGTAGGGGCCACAGACGCTTCATCTTGTTTCCTCAATGTAGTCTGTCTGAAGGGGATGGGACCTTGTATCCCTGCCGCTCTCCTTGTAGGGAAGTCCGAAATAAAGGGGCTGTTATTTTAACTAGCCATTCTGTAGGGCATAAATAAAAAGAAAAGAGATTTTGCTCCCTACCCTGTACAGAGCATTTTTAAAAGATTACAACCTCACCAGTGCAAAGGAGAACAATATGTCATCGGTGCCACAGATCTAGAAGTGGGGACTTTTACCCCAAAATTATGCTCTGATATATTCACATTGAAGTACAGCAAAGCGTAATGTGATTCTTCTGGCTAGCTGAAATCATGCTGGGAGATCTCAAGGAAATTGCTTGGCTAAGGAGAGCTGAACTGAACGTGCCCATATAAAGGATTCAGTAGCAACCAGGTACTGTAGGTTGTAGCTTCTTTCGCAGTGAGTAGACAAAGAGTGAGAAAACAGGCCCTGGGCACCGTGAGAGAGCCACAGGTCCACCACCAGCACTGGGGTGGACTGACTAAAGCTCCGGTGAAGGCAGAACTCGCAGGCTCTAGGCTACATCCTGCAGGTTGGTGAGGCAAGTGCTAGTTCAAGGCAAACATCGGAATAGGCACTGTTTTGTGAAAGGGCAACTAAAGGCAAGGGCAAACAAAGAGCTAAGTGGCAGCCCAAGGTAAATTTACAGCAAAGATATGCTGGAGAATAGTCAAGTGGGTTGCACAAGGACTAACTTCCAAAAAGCTTCATGAAGTATTGTTTTTTTATGTCTCCTTGATTTCTTCATAGATCTTCAAGCAAGGAAGTTGTTAACAGATTGCTTAAAGCCAGCGAGGCATTTCTTCGCCCTTTCCTTCTTATCCCTCTGTTAATTGTTTTATAATTTTGTAACTAACTCATAAAATTGATGCTTTTTCACGAAAGAAAATGTTTTTCTTCTTAGTGAACATGCCAACGGTCAAACTTTTAAAATGAATTCTACTTACTCTGTAGCCTCCTCTCACTCATGATAAGTCCTGCCGTCTTGTGTAGCCAATGCTGCTCAGAAGAATTGCCTACCTACAGCGTATAGCAGTTTTACTGTTATTTGGTAATACAGGGCTTTTAGATGCAATGAAATTATGGCTAAAGTTCATTATTCACTTTGCAAACATGAAAAAAAAAACTCGAAGGAGCTTAAAATCAAAAGAGAGAAAATCATCTCCACTTTCAGGCAGGGAATGGAGAAACAGAAATGAAGTGACTTGTCCAAAGTTTAGCATACTACAAATTGAAACCAAATATCCCAAAGTCTTACTATTGTAAGTTAGAACCCATAGATGAACCTTGTACTTAACAGCTTTCATTGAAGGGAAAAGAATAAGGAGCTATACAAATTACTCCCTTCCTATAAGGAAAGATGACAAGAATATCTCTGCACATCTTTGTATACAATCCATTTTCTGTAATGAAAGGATTTCACCTTAATATCCATTTCAGTTACTCAGGCAGTCTGAAAGACTTCTTCACTTGTATTGATATTCCTCTAAAGAACAAGAAAAAAAATCTGACATTTTAACAGAGATGAGCAAAACAATATTATTAATTCAGGTCACGGCCCATACTATCAAAGTCTTTATTGGAAGTATTGCAAGGCATTGCATGGTAAACAGTGGTGACATTTTAACAGTATTTGCCAGCAGCCATTAAGTTTTTCATTTTACAGAGTTAATATCCAGTTTCTGGTTTTTGGCATCACTCTGAAACCCTTAAAACCAGCTTTAGACCAATACATATAAATGCACTTTCACCTAAAAGTTAACACTGGCACGAAAGACAGTTCTCTTTAGCCATTAAACAACCTCTCTATTTGTGTTACCTATAAACTTGTTACTTCTACTATTGAAGTTTTGTCATCTTTTTTTTTTTTTCCCCTTTTTTCTGCATATTGGGGAAAAGAAATAAAAGGACATTAGAGGCTCCTCTGTGTAAAAGTTAATAGGGAAGACAATAAACAAGAGATGTGAAAATTATTGCTTGCTAACTAGGCATCTGGACAAAACGCAAAAAGCAATGTTCAAGAACCCAAATTAATGACAAGCATGCAATATTAGCCAACACACCAAGGAACATGCAAAGTAAAGCTGGTCAATCCATGCACTTTTAAGGAACTCAGTTATCTTAATAGGGATTCTCAACTAAGGTAACTTCATGCTAGTTGCAGTCTTTGCCTTAAAGTGTGTCTTTCTAAAATGTGAAACAACAAAACTAGTAAAGTAACACAGACTTTTTCATACAAGGCTGAAAAATCAGAGCAGGTTTGTGAAAGTTCCTGGATACACAAAATATAAATATGTTTGCACCTACAGGAACATTTGAGTGTTGTACTTCTTTTTTTTTTCCTTTAATAACTCCAATTAACACCTCCAGACAGCCTGTCAGCAGAACCTACATTTCCTAGTTGTTACAATTCCATATAAAAGTGAAGTAATAAAAGAGAGAGAGAAAAATCCACTACTGCCTTTTTTTTTTTTGAGTAGAAAATGCCGTATGTATATTTTTGAAGCACTGCCAGAGAGTAGTCATCAGACATTCTCCTCCATCCCTCACACAAAGCAATATGAAGGGGTCAGAAAGCTGTTATAAAGATAGAGATAGGGAACCCCCAGCAGTACTAGAGGCAGAACAAACTGCTCTGTACCGTCATCCACATATTTAATGTCTCAGGGCAGATGTAGTATAGCCAGAGTACCTCCAGAAATCCCTAACAAACCTCAAGGCTCAGGGGCATTTTGCAGCCTTTACCTTTTAGATTAGACCAATGCCAAAGATCAAGCCATGTCCTACTTCACAGTCTGTTCCAAGATGGCTCTATTATTTGTTTTCATGCATTTCTAAAAAGTGATATTGAGAGAAGAGGAAAATTATCTTTTAAGATGTGCATGTCTCATTATAGAAAAGGGCTAATAGTTTGATAAATATTCCTTATTAATATCATGGCTTTTTAATAGTTTGTGATGGCACAAGTAGAGAAACATATACCAGAATTAGTTGAAATTAAAGATTCCAAAGCCAAGCTTTTGCTATTGGCAGCTAAAATTCCTTATCATTAGGCGTAGGAGTGTTCAGATGCCAGACTTTATTTTTCCTTCTCATAGAAAAACATAACTATGACCTTGGATTTTTATTCACAATTTTGACTTGAGTCTTGCAGTTATTTATGGCTATACTGCAGAACGTATTAATGCGTCACTGAAAGTCAAACAGGTAGATGCACAATTAGAGTCACATTTTTAAAACAGTCTGTTTACTCATGTCCAGTGCAAGTGCATGCACTACAAACACTCTAGGCACAGGAGACTGATAAAACTGAGTAAATTAAAAGTTTGAAAGTTCTACGTGAACTTGCATTCCCAAAAATCTGATGATGATCATTTTGGGTGCAAATGCACCAAAACTTGGCTGATCCATTGCCTTGGAAACTTCAGTCCTAAGGCTTATTTCCATTGTTAGCTATGAAATGTGGGATGTGAAGCAGATGATCTTCCACTTGCAAGAACAAGGCAAGAGCTGCCAAGTAAACTCCCAAATCTCTGCAGACAGCTCAGTTCATTATTCAAATACTGGTGTTACTCTATTTACCACCTCTATTGAGAGCATTTCAAGTTTAAGTGTTTCATACATCTCTCTTTTTCCATCATTGGCCTCACAAAACTCTGCCTGTCTCCAAAGGAGCTGTTATCTCCCAATATTGTCAGTGTAACTGAAGCCAGTAATTGGCCTCAGCAAGGAAACAAACACATTCCTAATCCCTCCTGGAGACGGAGTACATGTTCCACCTGCAAATACGGCTTGAGTTTTTTCAGGGTGTTTAAGCTTAGAGATGCTATCAACAGTCAACTTTTACGTTGGCTGGATCTAAATACTGCCTGTGCTGATTACACTTACATTTTACCAGTAAATACTTGACTGCCAGGTATGTCAGACGACTTGCTGAGGAGTGTCTGTACGCATCTGCTGATGTTCCAATGCCTTGGAGACAGCCCTGGTCCCCACTGGCAGTAGAGAATATCCACATCAGTTTCATTCTAGATATGCAATACTTGGACAAGAGCCAGCATGGATATTTCAGGAGTACTATCCATGACCTCTTGAAGTGTCGGAATGAAAAAAAAGACTTTCTGAGTATACATCCTCAGATGTACTACGTTCACTACCGTGACTTCAACGTCACGTAGTGCTATCTGCACAAGCTTCAAGCTACCAACTTTGATAGCTGGTATCAATAACAAATCTCAATGAAAAACCCTTCCCGAAAGAAGAGTCAATTCTTGAGCAGCAGTCCCAATGCTGAAATCATGTTATTTTTCTCATTCTTTTTTTAAAATCAGATGGAAAGCTATGCCTTGTAACATGTTCATGCAAGGGGGGGAAAAGTGACATCCTTAGGTTGGAGGAAAAATTTTAAATTGTTGTGGTAAATGTAAATCAGTTCTGAGACCCAGCCACATAATTGTCTATTAGGATATCAAAAAAGAGATTCTTCTTTTAATTTAATAGTTTTCTAAAAGAGAACCCAAGAAAATGCTAAGCATTACTCACGGTGGAACTACAAGACAGCTTTCGTCTCATGACTCATGCAATAAAAGTGAAAGCCGTTCATAAGCAGAATCTGAGGAGTTTCAAAGCACAAGATGAATTTACCTTTAAAAAAGCCATTTCAGTAAGAAGGGAAAAAATTAGTTACAGGAAACACAGGACAGTGGTTGCAGCTGGGGAATGAAAATAAGGAATCACCCTGCTTTCTACAACAAAAGTTTGTCACCAACTTTCTCCAGGCTGTGCAGCAAGTTATTTAATTTGTGTCTCTGAAGTGATAGTGTATCTAATTATTTTATTTTCTTCAATGCTGAAGTGACAGATTACATTTGCAATGAAACAATTAGAAATTCACACATAATATTATTGCTTTTTTCCTTTATTTACAGTCCTTGAACCTCACAATTTGATTTTAAAAATCTGACCATATGTTATTTCAAAAATTAAACTGAGTTCATACTCCTGAAAGTAGAATGCTTACTGCACAAAAAAATGGTTTTGAAAGAGTATGAGATGATTGACCACTGTCAAGAGATGACTAAGAGGAGACTTGAATAATGAATTAACATTGGAAAAATAGGTCAGGAACTTTATTCTTCTAATCTTCTAGGGGTTCTATGAAGTTAAACTGTAGAAAACTCAAAACTCAGAAGAGAAAAGCTTTTTCAGAGGATGTGACGCTTGTTCCCAGGAAGTCACTGTGACCCAGAACCCAGTAAATTTCAAAAAGGAACATTCTTATGGGTAATACAAGTTACCAGAGCTACAATTAATTAAAACAATTTTTAAATTAAGGCTTGCACCTCAGTACAGTTACTATCCGCATTGCTTCCACTTCTTAGGACATCACTGAAAGTCTGGATTCTGATTCTAACTGAAGAACAACCCTTTCCATGATAACAGGTACCTGAGCCGAAGAACTAGAGGCAACATTGGGACAGGGGGAGTGAATGAGAAGGGCTTAGATGCATTAAAGCACCCAACAGCTTCGTCACTGAGCTTGGTGGTGAAATGAACCCGAAAGTATATTGTACATTTTAGGAGTTAAGATTAACTGGGACTTTTCTAAAAATTACATACACAAAACACAAACTTCTGCAAATAATTATCAGGTCATATACCCATAAAAGTCAAAAGAAGATATTTTATTACCTGCTCATCTTACTTATTTACGGAATAGAGCCAATATTAGTCAGCACAAGTAGCTATTTCCAAGCAAGAATATTTCAATCAGTAAGGAAGGGAGGTAATTAAAATGAGGGAAATCCAAAACAGACTTATACCTACCAATCATGTCACCTAAACTATACTATTTTATTCATTAAAAATAAAGCTTTGAAACAAAGATGGCATATTTTATGCAAGTTCTTGATTACCTTTCTGCCGAGGGAGCATGTAATTTACAAGAAAGAGGACTTAAAGCTTTAAGTGCCTCTGACTTAATTCAGCATGCTGTATTGATGGTCCCATTTAGATGATTCCATTTTAGGCCCCTCTAACGCATTAAAGGCATGACTTACTCACATCCATTTGGCTAATGATCCCCTACTGCTCTAAAGTAAATGACAGCTATTTACAGTAAATTATTCAATTAGATAGAGGGAAGTGCAGTATTCATTTTATATTGTTTGACATGGCAAAACAGAAGTGTGCAAGAAGGCAGGTGGGGCATTTTAATATTTCAGAATCAATTGTTTAATCCACAGCAAGAGACTAAATATACTCCGCAATACTTGTCAGCATCAGATTTTTATTGTAAACATTCTAAGAGACGCTGAAGTGTTGCAACTCTAGATAATGAAATTCTACCCGCTTCAGAAGTAAGTCATCATACAAAGAATACAACAATACTGGTAGCCACCATCTTATAGAACTGCTTGATTTTAAGCATAATTTAAACTAATACACAAAATGATGAATATTTTTCCACATGCCTGCAGGCATTTAGGACACTAAATTTCCATTCTAAAAAGGATTTTAGGCACAGGCAAACCTGAATCACATTTATTTGTAATGGGATTTATACTACTAAGTGCTACCTCATTTTTGGAAACAGGCCTGACTGTCCCAAGACATTTGGATACTGGGGTATTTTTTTTTTTTTCCATGCAGTCGAAGCAAATGACAGCTCAGTTGCTCTCATGAATTAAGGAGGAAGATTCAGAAAAAACATTTAATAAAGCAAGAGAGATACAGTTTGGGGCTAAAAAATAGCCTAGAAAGAAGGGGAAATGATCACACTGCAGTAACTCAGAAATAGCCTTAGACAAATTCAAAGACCTTTCTCTCCATATTTCGGTTCCTTTTCAGTCACTGAAGGGCACAAATGAGCACATGCATAAGTATGTTACAATCCCCGCTGCACATATGCTAACTGCAGGCTGTGGCCACCAAGCCCAGAGAAGAGGCTGAAGCCATGGCTTTGAGTGTCCCCTGCCAAATCCCTGCCTCATAAAAGAGAAAATTAAAGGAGGAACTCTCATGATGATAGGTGTGGACACAAAATCCAAGGTGTGAGTAGGGCTGTTACATATCTTGAGTCTGCCGGTGACCAAGCTTCGTAAAGTTCTCAGGATCTACAAAATTTAATACAGAGGGGAAGAAGGAACAGGCAACGTCCAAACCCCACTGGTGAGCTCTCATCTTGCAGAGGTTCTCCCTTTTGTGAGCTGGAGCACCACAGAACAAGTACCAGGCACCCCAAATAGAAGAACACTTTCCTCCGCCAGTGCATTTAATTTTCTGTAGGCAGAGGGCCAAGTTCAGCAGGCACAGCACCCGCTCACTTTAATGGGAGTTACACTCGCCTATGCCAGCAAATGAAATTTGCCTGGGGACTGCAAGCAACAGATTACAGAAAAAACAACTTCAGCCAGCTGCTTTATTCAAAGAACACATGTGAAAAGCTACAGACTGGACTTTTTAAATTTCTCTTTCTATTTCACCTTTTTCAAAGCTGCTGAGACAGTGGAACCCTTCCTACTCTGAGCAGGTATTTACTCACTTTTGTGGATAGCTACTCCCCAGTATGAGCAAGGATTCCAGACTGGCTGTTCATACCGATAGATTTAATCAAAAGACTGGCTTGGTGCAACTAGACTGCTATGAATTTAAGTGACATTTTGTGCCTATAAATCTAAAAAAACTGATCAACTTGTTCAAAAGACCTCCTACGCGTATGGCTCCTGAATTGCTAAGAAAGGTTTGCATTTCAATGGCTCTAGAGTCTGTTTTCTGTAATTTGATACTTTTGCTAGCTATCTTCTTTCTTATGAAGGATTTATTTTATTTTAACCCCTAGCTCCACCTGAACCAAATACATCAACCAAATTTTACTCCAGACTCTCAGTGGCTCCAAGCTGTCATGGATACTATGTCAGTTTTCATCAGACAAAGACTGCTTCATCATTTTCATCATTATTATTTGCAGACGCTTAAAAATACTCTCAATTCAAAATACTTTCTAGAGGATATAACAGTACAAATAATAGTAACAACAATACTAGACCTTAGCAAGCGGTACTCCACTCCTTCAGCCTGTAAAGTAGCTATCTCTGCCCTTATCTGCACCTCTTCACACAATGTCTTCGTTGTTCTCCCTCCAGCTCTCAGACTAAGCATACTTACATATCTGCTGACATTCCCTCTGGTGCACAAGGAAGTGGCTTTCTGAATTAAATTCTTTAAATATGTGATGATCCTCTGAAACGTTCTACAGTTACTTTCTGCTGAAAAATTTTACACCTGAAAAGCAGTGAAGTTAAACCAGATTGCAAGCCAGTTCTCCACCTAGTAACAAGTTCATAATGATGAAAAAACTCATTGCATTTGAAACCTTCAAAGCCCAAATTAAAAATAATCAGATAAAATAAACACTGAAAATAGAAATTTAGCTCCACATTTTTAAGAATTTAATTCACTAAAATAAAATTGACTTCTCTTCATCAAATTATTAACATTTTTATTTCTCTAGTTTTGAAATCCCCCAGCTGGCCAAACAGGAAATTTCAGAGCAACTTAGACTTTCAAGCTACACTGCCAGTAAAACAGCTGCACATAGTAGCTACACTGAGCAGTACTGAATGAAATACTGAGAGTGTACAAAGTAGTATATATGTTTTCGAGTACTTGCTCAGAGCAGCCTGCTTGGAATGACAGAAGTTAGTTAGAAGACACTGAAGTGGAGGAGGTGGGAGGACTCAGTGTTGCACTTCAGTTTTTCCTAAGGTCTTCGCTGCATTATGTGCCATGTCCAGGAGGAGAGGCCAGGGCACTGGGTGCTGCAGCACCTAGAGCTGAGAGCGAAGGTGCTCGCCCCCGCAGGGGTGGCTCAGGGGGCCAGTTACACCAGCAGCGCCACGGCTGCAAAGTTGGCCCAAGAACAGGGCTAATACTACTGCCAATAAATGTAAAAACAACTATTTGAAGTAATGACTTGGCCTAGGATGAGTTACGTGACATCATCTTCTCCCATCTGACGGTATAGGGAGGAATGCTGAGGTCCAGGGACTCGCAGCAGCTGTGTCCTCATCCCAGTTTACTGCCAGCCCCTGCTGTCCAGAGCAAGAGAAAGCTTGGGGCAGCTGTCCCTATCCCTGTAGTGTGGAACTTTCTCTGAAACAAGAGTGTAAGCTGCTCCAAATGGACTTGAGTCACAAGTAGTATTTACAAAGCACTCTAGCATCTCTCTTGAGAGACAGAACACAGTACAATTATACCAAAATACAGTACAATTTTCCTTCACCTTAGGCAGGTACACTACGTTCTCATTCATATTACAATTAATAGACACTAAGGGTCAGGCACACACATCAGCTAGAAAATAGCATGATGATTAGTTAGCCCAACCCTGCTCGCTTAGCATCAGGCTTTGCTTGTGTTGAGGTTTTTTTTTTCCTCAGAACCCTTGACACTGTTTTCTAGCTATCGTAATACTTAAATAAATAAAGGAACAGGAAACACTTCTATGTGAGCTATCCGAGTGTGCTATCCTATAATGCCCTCTCCCTAATGTCATAATTCACATATGTTTAGATAAAAAGTACAAAAAGAATGTTTTTAGTAGAGCCAAACACAGACTAGAACCACTCCCTGAGGCTTTCCAGGTCTCCCACAATGTCAGAAGCTGCCTGATACGTCCCTGTAAAAATGGCTGGTAATTTTTACATTTTCTTTCTCAGCAGGCAGAGGTCACCTTCTTCTTACAAGTCCTACAAATACTTTCTGAAGTCCTAGTATTTAGGAGCTAGAAACGAGAGGAGAGAAGCTAGAGAGTTCACAGACAGAAAGGATGTGAGAAAATACATATGAAAGAAATCTGCTCTAGGGAGGGAGGCACTCGCATTGAAGAGGACTATGATTTGGTCTGAAAAACAAGCAAAAAGCCTGACATGAAAAAAATCTCTTGCATCCTGTGCTTCTAGCTTAGACCTCAGCCAGTGGTGTCAATCTGAGGCAGTGCTTCAGCACTGAGAACACATTTCAGGCACAACAGTGTGTTAAATTCTACTTACATAGTTAAACAGTCTATGTTAGCTACATTTTTCTCTGCAAGATTGACACTATAATTTGGCTCTTTCTAAATTGCTGTATCTTTACAATGATAGAACAGTTTTTCTTCATTTACTGACTTTTTCTAGAAGTGCTTGAAATCTCAAGGCTGTTTTGAGAACTAAATTACAAAAGCTTGCATAAAAAGACTGAGATACAAATGGAAGGATATCCCTTCTTCTGGAAGTCAAGTCATCTTCTGCTTTCTATTTCATTGCAATAAGATAGCAAATTTCCAAAGCATTTCTTTGATGGCTACATATTCATTCCTGCTTTTTCCTTTAAAGGTGACTTACTAACTGACTGATTTTATAACTTGCATCGAAGTGCTGGTCCCTGCAGAAAAAATAAAGGGGATGCCAAAGTACCAAAGTTTATACCTTATAAGGAAGATAGCTAGTATCTCAAAGGCAATCCCTTTCTGTTTCAAAACCAACCTAAGTGCAGAGACATTTATTTCAAAAGCTGTCTGCTGGTAGGTCTATGTTGTACAGTTTTATGCATGTGAGAACTCCAAACCAGCAGCAACCAAGCTAGCGTCTAGACTTCACTGCCCCTGGCAGCGCTGCTGAGGTAACAGGCGAGTTCCCCTTTTGTCCCTCATTTCTCAAAGGTGTCCCCTTCCCTGGTGTTAGAGGGAGTCCTGTCCAACCTGTGGACCCAAAACTATGTCTTCAAAGCATACACCCACCCTTTCAACTATGAGTCAATGAAAATATGAAATTGAATCACTGTAATGCATGTGCTCAGACTTTTTTTTGTTCATGAGCAGGTTTCTTTCACCTTACAGAGAAAGCAAGAGGGGAAGAAAACTGCCACACAATACACACCTAAAGTAATCTTACTCAGCTTTACTTTGGCAAAAAAGCCTAGGCAGCAACAAAATTTTCCCTTTAGCTAGCAAACACATCCCATTTCCCTTTTTCCAGGGCCCACATCCGTATATTCAAGTATCGTTTTGGTATCAGCATTTATAGCTTTCATATGGTTACCATTTCTAAGGAAACCACTTCCTCAGCGTAGACACAGTGTATTTTCTTACTTTAATTTTATTCTGAAGTTGGCTTGTAGAGCAGGGAGAGAGGGGGAGGAGAAAGTGCAAGGTATAGAAAACAGACCTAGAAAAATCACAAAAGTAAGTGTGTTTCTCGACGTACAGGAGATCAAATATGCAAAAATCACTGGAAATTTTCAAGCTCCCTTTCTGTCTCTTTTCTCAGTGCAGCTATCTCAACCATTTTGATCTTTTCTAGTGGGATTTTATGTAAAGATTAAAGCATTGTCTGTACAGGGACTAAAGCAGAGAGATCACCACTTTCAGTACTCCTGTTTGCCTAGGTGCACCCTACTCCGCTTTTCAGAGGAGCACACTGCACTGGAATTGAGAGCAACTTTGCTGGTCTGCCCTGTCTTGGATATGACAACAATCATGGTGTCATAAGAAAACTCCAAGCATTTATATAAAAATGCAGTCTCTAGCACAACTATATCATGGTGGCTAGAAAAAAGCGGCAGCAGCAAAGGAAACTAAACAGCTTAGAATAAAGCAAAAATAAAGCCTGTTCAAATAGGCAAGGAGTAAATTTGCCACTTCAGTAGTAAATTGTGAAACAGTGATTCTAGAATCCAGTGTATGTAAACTCTTCAGGGTCTGAGATACAAAAAACGGCATTAAATACTGTGGCTTTTTAAGAAAATATAACCCCTGTCCTCAGCCTGCCCTAGTATCAGAGGTTACAGTCTCTCAGAAATGGGCCTATGCCTACCTTAACAGTTCACAGTTCAATGCATTAGACTGATCCTGACAAAGACACAAGCCTAAGAAATGCCAGAGCACGCATTCCTGTCTGCCACCAGCCTGTTGCAGAGACTGACTTAAACCCTTGCAGTTGCTTGCTCTATCACACCATATTAAAATGTTTTTTTGACAAGTAATAAATGCTGTCTTCAGAAAAGAGTCAGTCACCCTCCAAGGTGAAACATCACCTGGCCAGTAGCAAATGAGTCTGAAAAAATAAAAAATCCACAAAAAAACAGTCCATTCTCTTGGCACAATCAATACATTCAAACTCCCTTGCATTTGGTCTGAAAAGGCATGTTTAAATCCCCTGTGCGGTGTATGCCTGACAGTATAGTTCCTTTGTACGAAGAAGGTTAAGATGTGCAAATTACTCAGATCCTGACCTTTTAGAACAAGTTGACCTAGGTTTAATTCTTCCAGTGCTTGCCTCTTTGAACAGGTTTGCTGTGCCAACTGCAGTGCCTGGGAAAGTATATCAGCCAGCTAGCCAGCCCTGAAAGATTGCTCCCTACAATATATTTTTCCCTCTTCATTCCAAACAATAAACCAGTATTGAAGATACATGAGATACTGAGAGAAGTTGATGTTTTCATTGTCTACGTCAAAATTCAGTTATGGTCTGGTATATAATCTAATGACTAATGGTTTTTACAGCTCCTAGTGGTTGCTTTCCGATAACTGCAAAGTTCTTATAGGTGTATTTTCTACCTTTTTAATCAGCCATTGGCACTCCAGCTGTCTTCTGAAGACAGCTAATGATCAACAGGCCATTCGATTCCAGTGAACAACTTTGCAAACGTTTTTTCTCCAAATAAAAGTAGATCTCGTGAAGCAGATCTTGAAAAAAGTCTTTCAAGGAACAAAGATCTGATTTTCAAATAAAAAAAACATAGCAAAAAGCATCAGAAATCTTTTCAAAATTTGATAAACACTGCTGTTCTGGATCAAATATGTGGCTTCCAGCATAACGCAAAATGCATATCTGACATCTGAGGTGGAAATGTGTTTTCTGAAACCAAATCTAATGTTGTAACGTCAAACCACTAAGAACATAACCCATGGCAAATCAACAGCTTCTGTTTTACTGGAGGGCAGCATGGATACCAACAACAGATGGCAATCAAGGAGCAGTGTCAGTTTACACCCCCTGAAATTATGGCTCACTCTTCTTGCCATAGTGAGCTATAGTCTAAGAATACTGTAGAACAGAGTAGGTTTATTATTGTAAATTTCCAGCTATCACATTTTCTCTGAAATGTTTACACTCAGTCCTGAAGAAAGCAGTGAACTGGAATTCAACATATGTGATAGAATGAACCATCTCTGGAGAAATACAGCATCTCTGGGTATGACCTCCCTACACATAAAACTCAGGGTTTTTTATGTAATTTGTAAATGGTGAGGGTTGTTTTTCCCTATATGCTGGACTGTTACCTTGCAGCATAGGGCCAGTAAGCAGAAAGGAGAAGTTGCTTTGCTGTAGGATCAGAGCACAGGCTGAAAGTGTTATCATTTAGAGTCCTCTTCAGGATACAACTAATACTAACAATTAAGTAAAAACCATCAGCGCCCAGCCAGTTTAAAAAAAAAAATCATTTGTGTTGTCACTATTAACTAGAGTACGTGAAGAATAACTTAAAAACATTTTCAAAATAGTGTGGAGGAATTTCACATAAAGCAGAAAAATATTTAGCTGCTCTCCCCAAAATTTTACTACTTCATCCACAATTTTTAGGAACTATTTACTAGTTATTACTAGTTACTATTTACTAGTATTTAAAAGCTGTGTGCTACAATGAACTTTCTTTTATCGCACAGAGCATTCAACTACTAAATCAAATAACATTTCATGATTCGTAAAACAACACATTAATTACTGTCATAATTAAAATAATCTTACTTGAAGAAAATGAAAACAGATATCCTTGTCATGACGGAAAGCAACATTTTTTTCCAGCCAAAGACTGAGATTTTGATTCTGGTATCCACCTCATCTTTAACAGTTACTAGCATGCTCAGTTTATGAAATTTAAAAATAATCAGACCACCCAAAAGTTAATAAGAAAAAGATCCTTTCCTCAAAAAGCATAAAGTGTTCCTTTGGATTATCTGACACAAATATGCTCACATTAAAGTTTAAAAGAAGTTTTCAAAGCTACACATCAAGAACTATAAAGAAGCCAGCATAACAATACAATATAGATGTTAAGTTCAATTTGCTTTTTCATAGTATAGTAGCATAGTTTAGTACTTAGGCATGGCATTTGCCTTTCTGTCTTTCAATCCATCCTAGTAGACAAACAGACGTTTATCCTATGAGCCACTTTTTCAAGGCAACTGTAGGACTGTGTTGTGTGCATTTCTGCCCACTGCAGGCCTGCATAGTGGAGAGCAAGAGAGGAGTAAGAAATGGCACAGTCCAGGATGCTTTAGCCTTACATGGGCACATTAAATCTCTACACTGCACTGAGCACAAAAAACAAACAAAAACCCTCCCTACCCCCTGAAAACGTATAGCCCAAGAGACTTGCGCATATCCACATGCTTCTTCTTCAGTAGCCAGTACAAAGACTAACTAGCAGAGTTGCTGCAAGAGACATTTATCAGCATAGAATTAATAGGCTTACCAGGAAGGGGACGAATGTTGCTGCACCTTGTGAAAAATCAAGGATGTCTTATTTCTCCCTCTCCTTTTTAGTCTGCACGTACGGTATGAGGCACAGGTTACACACACGACACAGCTATGTGATGTCACAGGACAAGTGAGTTCATAATTCAGTCAGTTTTGCATCACCTCCCCATTGCTCAGTCCCAAATAACTAGTTTAGATACGTTTGAGACTAGAGAAGGGAAGAGGTAGTAATGGTGGGGAGAGGGGGGTTAAATAACTTTTCATTTCCATTCCATATTTTAAAAATTGACAGTCCTAACAGACAACTAACAAGGCCACTTTTCTGGCTGCAAATAAAAAAGCACTAGTCTTGTGTACACGTACTGGCCCCAATACTCAGTAATTACATCTTTGCAAATGGTTTTCAGCTAGTGGCTTGCCTAGTCCCCAGTGCTAGCAAGGCATACCCATATCTGCTCAGAATCCATTCCGCTTGTCAAAACACATGTGGACCCAAGGATCAGGAGAATAGGAAATAATTCAGTGCATTTGGGAGCACACTTCCTTTATCTTTCTCTCTTCCTCCTAGGTCCTCCCAATACCAAAGGCAACGAGTGGCTACCATGCAGCCCTCACGCCAGCGTGGAAGTTTTCGAAACAAGTAGTTCTCTTAGGAGACTGTCCGTAGAAGCTTTACAGTCTCAGCCACTTATTCAATAATTGACTTGAAATCAAAAAATTGTTTTCTTACATACAATCTACAAGGCTCTACCTACTTATTTTACAGTTATTCTGAAGATCTACCTATTAGTTTGGATACTATTGAAATGCCCGATACTAGTAAACCAAAGCCTGGGCCAGTGGTTGACAATATAATGCTGAAAATGAACTCAATTCTTTGTACCTCAGCTAGAGCAAAAAATGAAAGTTGAACTCCTGTTTTGTTACTGACATAGAGTTTTTAGAAAAGAAATGAAGGGGCCAATTCAGCCCTTTTGAAGATCTGTGTAACCTCAAAATAATAGTCAGGTCTGTAATGTGACTAATGCAACCAGTATCATATTCTGGGGGTTGACAAATTGGGCATATTTTGGTAAGTAAAAATGTATATACATCTGGCTAGAAGAACGGCAGTATCAGTGCTCTGTCCCAGAAGACTGGCATTTAACTGCTAAAAGAGATTTTCATTTTTTTACAAACGAAAAATTCTTCCTTGAAATCATATCCTCTTTGGTTTCTTCAATGACCTAGTTTTTTTTTTTTTTTTTTCTACTGGAAACTGCTGAAGTCTCTCTATCTCAGACAGACTCATTAGCTAGGAAGACAGAGTACTCAAAGTAGGAACAAAATCCCTCTGCCTGAACAGTCTTCCTCTGCCACTGAAGAACTGCTGCACCCTCCTTCGCTCCAGGCCAAAGGAGATCCTCAATTAATTTGTAAAGATCTGTTTTAGAAGAATAATAAGAACAGGAAGCCTGCAAGCTACTATTCCTAGTTGTTGGAACAAGTCCAGTTCCTGCTGCCTGAATTGTTAGGACTCCCTCTATGTTGGTCCAGATTTCTTCTCATCAACCAAAAAGAACATATGTAGCTCTATGCTGAAATGTCATTTGGTGGTGTTATTAACACTTAATCCAGCAAGTCGATGCTAACAATGCGTTTTGAAAAATTCATTGCATACAGTATTTGCCATCCAACCTTCCAAATCCTTCTTAATAATATATAAATACACAACGAAGAAACTTTACAAAAGGGAGGGGTATCATCACCTAAGAGGCACAGAGGAGTCTGTAATGCAATCATGAAACGTAAGCAGAATCGAGCTCAACAGCAGTCACTTTCTAGTATAGCTATTACATCATTTATGAAGGCTTGCTATTAGCTGCCAGTTCCTACCTGAACACCTTTGTTTTAAAGAAAAAGCACCATGATCAGCTGTTAGATTTGCTTTTTCTTTGGCTTCATGCTAAGTGCAAATACAGAAGCATAGCAACTCTCAAGCTTAACTCTTCCTCACAGACCAGAATCCGAACAGTTCCTTCTCTATACCAATTTATTTGACAAGATTACAGTCCTCTTTATAGAAAGCCTCCAAGTTCTGGAAAGGGAATATTTTCTATTTTTTTAAAGTCCTATAAGCATGTATGCATATCTACTAGCAAGAGAATGTAGACTTAATAATTATGGAAAAAGAGTAAATTCTTTCAAGCTCAAAAAGAAGTAAGAGCAGCCAGAAGAAAATAGCATACCTGTGTTATGCAATATAAGGAAAAGGTACAAATCCAAACTTGCTTTAATTTACACTGCTTAATGTGCAAAGATATCCAGGTTTCAGTCCTGTCAGGACCCAATCCAGCAAAGTACTTAAGGGTGTTCATAGGAACCAAAATGAAAAACCTCGCATGTTTAAAACCTGACATCTGCTTAAGTGCTTTGCTACATTAGGGCCAGCAACCTCAGCACTTACCAGCTAAGCTGCTTGTGAATCTTCAGTGAAATGAGTTGCGTTGTCATTCCCCTGCTTGCCTTTAACCTCTCAAACCTTCCCTCGGTTCAGAGCACAGGCTGCCTGAGGTTTGATTCAGCACAGCCGCTGGTTCTCCGTTAAAATGCATGGAATAAAAGTGGTTTCTAAATGTTTAACATTGATTTTAAGGACATAAAAGAGAAATCAAGTACACAAATTTTCAGTGAGAACTGCACTGAAAAGAATGTGCCCCACATGTGATTGCTTAGAGTCAAAACTTTTACCATGCCTTTTATGCCTTGTGAGGAACAACTACATAGCACACCTACCTTAAGTGTCATTTAGAACCAACTCTTCCTAGTAGTTCATTAGTTAAGTGACCCTCTTTTCTGTACAGAAGTGATTTTCTGGTTAGAGTACCAGTCTTGATTCTGTCTCTGGTTCTTGTGCAACAAATGAGTCACTTATGCCTTGAATCAGCAAAATGCATGCCTAGCCAGGAAATTATAGAAGCATATGCTGAAAGCCCGTTTATTTCACTGAGATCTGAGCGTGTTCTTTGTCAAGTAAAGCACGTTTCTGTTTTGCTGAACTAGAGTCTTATGTTCCTTTCTCCAAAGAAAAGGGGGAGGGGGGTTAAACAGTAAAGTGTTACTCTTCTGTTCCCCTAACCTTTCTGTCCTGCTCATTTATACAGAAAAAAATGAAACTTTATTGGGTTGTGCATTTGTATTTTAACACAGTGGAATGGATTTCAGTACAGGTTTCTCAGTACTGTTATGTGGTCTGTTTTCAGGAGGAGTGTATGCATTAGATTTATTAGTGCTTAGTTATGAAGTATATCCACAAATGCATTAGGTTTTCTATATAAAAAATAGTGGAAACAAAACTATAATATCTGAAAGCTTCAATTTCCCCTGGAGCGCCAAGAGTCAAATTAACTGCAGTACATTATCTAGCAGGTGACATATTTGCTGTTTCTGAACAGATGCAAAAGTCTGCTTTTCCCAAGATTGCCTCAGCATGATTATGATTTTGACATGATATTACTTTGACACAAGCTGATCACCCAGTCTTCTGACCGCTCCAGTTTAGAACTGATCATGTTCTTCTCATCATTTCTTGCTTTATACTATTTCTTCATCTTCCAGTAGCCTTAACAAATCTAATTCCTGGTTGCAAATCTGACAAGTATATGGGACACATTCAAAAATCTGTGTTTTCCTCATTGGATGGGAACTCATCAGGTTCAAAAATTTGTAGCTCTGAGAAAAACTTTCAGTGTATTTTATCCTCCATTGTGTGAACATAACTCTCAATTAAAGACCATTACAGTAAATTGAATAACTTTAAAGATGTGAAAATTTGTCTAAAGTATTTTTTAAACAAATTAAATATAGAGAGATTGTAGTTGGCAATCTACTTCAAATGATAAAATATGAGACATAGAAATACGCTGCACAGACTTCTACTGCTTTGATACGAAAAATCACAATGCATAACTACCAAGTCTTTAGCTATGTGCCACAACAAAAACAGTACCAAAACCACATAGCTGTAGGCAACTGGTGGTCTTAAGAATGACAGTATAGATTCACCTGGAAAAGAGAGCAGACGAGTGGAGAAAGAAGGAAAAACTTGGGAGTAAGAACTTGAGCGCAGGACCATGACAACACAACTCAAAAACTCAGATAAAATCAGTTTGTTGTTTAGAAAAAAGCGAGAAAGAAACATGGGATGGGAAATTGAGGCTGCTTTTGGTAATATATGTTTGTGTCATTCTTTACCAGTACCCCAAAAAGTCTCTTCACTTTGTCCTTTCCATTAGAGGATGCAAGGGCCGCGTGTCTGTCATGATGACAATCTCTGAGGGGATAATGTTCTAACACATGACTAAAATGACACAGCACGGTGGGTGACAAGCATCTGCCTGTTCATTATTCAGACTTTTGATCTCCTGAAGTATTGTCCTATTGGGGAATTATTTGCACAAACTCGAGTATTTTGAACATCTCAAAAATGACAACTCATACTTTCAGTAGGAAGCCATGTTACAAGGAAAAGATATATGGAAGTATTGAGACTGTCTCCCCTCCTTCTTTAAAAAAAAAATCATTTTTGCATAAGGTTTGCCTGCATACACAAGTACAGCTCTGTGACATCAGTTCATTGAGAGACACCGTCAGAAATTTCCAGGTTCTGATAACAACTCTACCACACTTACCCCCCCTTAACATTGTAATGGAATCAAAACCTATGCATGACTCAATTCACCATATATAAAGCAGGAATACAGTTATTCATCCAGGATTACTATACATCCTTCATTTGCCACTGTGAAATCTTGTGCACATAGTTTCTGAGGAATCCTTCAATTAATCTGGGA
This sequence comes from Struthio camelus, assembly GCF_040807025.1. Lineage (NCBI taxonomy): Eukaryota > Metazoa > Chordata > Aves > Struthioniformes > Struthionidae > Struthio > Struthio camelus. The sequence continues at coordinate 21,982,708 of NC_090946.1, forward strand.
TCTCCTGACACACAATAAGCCTATTAATACATGAAATACCCCAGTATTGTTGCTTGTGTGCCATTTATCGCTAGCATTGGAAATCTTAGGTGTAGCTCTATCATATATACAGTAGCTCTGACACTTTGGAAATGCATAAAGTACAATAGCTTAATACTTCCTGGGAGTTTCAGTTACTGTACGCGCATAGAGCAGCCTGAGTATGTGCAGCTGGCCATGAAATTCTAGACTGGCATATATTAATCACATATTTGTCTAACCAACAGCAAATGTCTTCTTTCATATCACTAGGAAACACAGATCCTTCAAGTGAGGTACTGAGTTCACACTGCACCAGTCGGTATTGCAATGCTCACAGAGAACTCCAGCCCACGCTCACATCCCAGCGAAATGGTAAGGTCTCTCTGCTATTGCGAACCTTATTTATGAAATGAATCCCCTGACTTCTTGTGAGCGCAAGCACTTCTTTCATGACTAAATGTTTGTACGATCAGAGAATATTTCAATATTGCAACATGAAAACACAACTTGCATTTTAACTAATTATACTATTGCCTACGACTTTTGGTAGCATATTTAAAACACTTTAAAGGCTGTATTTTATTCTTCCACAGTAGAGCTATAATAAAATAACCTGTATAGCATTAGGCTTAGCAGATTTTATAGCAGTATCTTAATCTTTCTTTTGAAAATACATTTATTCTTATGCCATGAACACAAACTGCAGTATACCAGTGTAAATTGCCTCTGAGGGCTGGAAATATTTTGATCAGCACTTATTGGAGAAAAACACTTGAAGTCCATCAGAAAATTATGAAGGAGTCATACCAAGAGAGCTGACTTGCATTAAGTTAGGTCAGTGCTCAGTTATACTGAAGTCTTTTTCCAAGATTTGTCACTATTTTATTATTTCAGAAGAATATTTTATTGTGGACCAACCATAAACATTTCTCCAAAGTTCTTTAATTGCTTACTTGTATTTTAGTTTATTCTTATAGTGTTTTTGATCCATTTGCACAGTATTTAAGAGCAACTTTACAAAACAATGGTCACAGCCTGTGGAGGGGTAGCACACAGCAATCATGGAAGGGGTGGCCCTGAATTCAGACCCATGACTTAGTGTTGAGTTTCTTTTTTGCTTGCGAGAGGTTTAAGCATGGGCAAAGCTAGTTCTGTGGCTAAATGAAACGTAATTCTCCCTCTTGCTCAGCAGATATCATAAAGAAAAAGTAGGAGGCAGAGTGGGGCTTTATTCACCCCATACAATATATACTTGTACAGATGAGCTGGCAGGAATAAATTTTATTAGTAACACCTTGGAGGTTTCTGTCCTCCCTGGTACTGCACTCTAGATAAGCAAGCCTACTGTAAAACAGATACACCATCACACTCATGCTAAATTTATGGAGCATAAACCTTTCAGATGGCTCTAACAGAGCTCTTAAACATCCAAGAGATTATTAAACAGAACAGACATTTCTACAGAACTAAATCTTCCTTCCCTAATAGCTAATAGATTTTTATTATGCAACCTTTTTCATTTTTCTATCAACAATTTATCCATTATAGCCCATCCACTGATTTTTTATAAACTTGTTAACAAAACACTTCCAGTTTAACCATTTTTCATATAATCATATATGTAATTAACTGTATAACTGAATTTGCAGAGAAATTCATATGAATCTCCCATCTCTCAAAAGAGCACTAAAGCAACTATAAAATATAAGCTTTAAATTGTTTCCTGTTTTTCTCTCGTTAATAAGGACACAGAGTACTAATGAACTATTAACACTTCTTTCCCAAATCAAAACTATTGTTTAATAATAAATATAGCTGATTCCACTCTTTGTGTAGAATGAAGCAAGTGTTTACCAGCTGTCCTAAAGCCATGAAAGGCTCCATCATGACAGAAGAAAAAGAAAGCAAAAGCTTTAGGCCATCCTAGCTAATAAAGCTATCAAAATGTTTGAACCTGATTATTGTCACATCTCCATGTATCTCTGTTAACATAAAAAAAAAGCCGAAGAACTGTGATCTTGTAGTACATTTGTGTGATGACCAACAAATCAACACCCTTATGCAAATCTCATCTCCAAAAAAAAAAAAAATTGTCAGATTAGCTCTAGAAGAGTAGAAAACTGTCTAACTTAAAAGGTTATACTGTAGTTTTTCCCTACAGCTTTGGGCAAACTAGAGATTGACATAACTTTTCAACATCCCTAGTTAATTCACTGGTAAAAGGCAGAATAATTTACAGATCTCTTGTGTAAGGTTATGTTAAAATTGCATCTATTTTTGCAGCAGATCTTACACATCCGAATCCATCTGTAAGTATCCCTCAGTTTTCACAGCACCAAGATCACCAAGAACCCAGTGTCTCAGAGATCAGACAATGACGAAGCCTGTCTCTTCCCACTTGCAATGTGTCATATGCAGATTGCACATTGCTTGAAAAAATAAATAGCCAACTGATGACATCATGGCAAGATAGGGATTTATTCCTGCTTTGCTTTCAGGTGCCACATATTTGAGTTTAAACTCTGCAAATTCCAGGAAGTCAAAGAGCAAATCAGAACAAACAAAAAACCAACACAGCACAGTTTTTCCAGGCCTGACAAGCCAACCTGCTGTTTTAACAGTTCCTGTAGGAAGTGGTCTCATTGCACATCTGCTTTAACTTCAGCGTTCGAGATCGTTGCCTAGTTAGAATAAGATAGTGTCCTTCAACACACCTGGATGATTCTCACATGCGCTTATGACTAAATGAGACTCTAGGCATGAGACTTATTTTGGAACAATTCATGTGATATCTACCTTCCCACACATATGTACCTATCAGTTAAAAAATTAATAGCTGAACTAAAGTCTTCCTAGGAAAGGCATTACAGTATGTGCAATGGACCAAATTCTCTCCTCAGACACTTAGGAAAATTTGGCTCCATAGAAACAGTAATCACAGAAACCCCAATATATTTCCCTACACTCACCACACTGCAATACATGCTGTGCCACAGGTATTTTCCCTTTCTGTGTATGCGCATAATTGTGGTATCTCAGATAATGTAGTTAGCACTGAGAAACAATGACTTTTTAGAAGGGAAAAATGATAGCTTGCACTGTAATTGCAAACTACCATAAATACTACAGTTAGGTAAGTGCAAGGCAGAGCAAAGCTCGGCCCCATTTTGCGTCCATTACACTCTATGGTATGCAAAGTTTAAAAATTCTTTGTCACAAATGTACTTTTGTTTTTACTGGAAAAAAGTGAAATAGTTTAGCCTCAATAAATCAAAGAGATAGACCCAAAATACAGTATTCTGCTCTAAGAAGACCCTGGTCTGTGTCCTTTGTGCTTTGTCTGGGCAGCTGATGCTTACTGAGAAGAAAACAGGGAACAGGCACTGAGCTGAAATCTTCTTTTAGAAAGCAGCTAGGTCAAAGGGAGACAGGCATTGTTTTATAGACACTTGGATCCAATGCAGAGTTTGTTTGGAGTTCAAGATAAGATCTCATCTCTGCTGATAGGTGCTTTGTTTATGGAATCAAATCTATAACAAGTAATGAACAGATTAATTTGCCACATTATTCATTATTTCTCCAAAATCTAGAGTTATAGTTACTTATATTTAGTACATTTAATAGCTACTAAAGCCTATGAGTTAATACAACAGAACACTTATACAGTACAGCGATGGGTCAGTTTCATCCTTCAAGCAACCTTATTTCCTCTTTAGCATCCTTATCTCATTTTCTTCAAGCCAATTACCTGTGTGTCCATTCCCTCAATGTTAGTTTGGTGGAGCCTGGGCTGGGGGGAGGGAGAGAACAACAGAAAGTAGTTTAAATTGAAAAAAAGCTCTAGACTACTTTAATATATTTTTAACAAAGAAAACTTCAGGCAGTGTGAAAAACTCTTTACATATTTCCTTTTATAAGACTTTTCTCCCCTAGCTAGTTCACTGTTCTTATTAGTCATTGAAAGTAATGAGTTCTAGCTCTTCACTGTTTCCTCTCCTTCTTCTCTGCTTTCTGACACACTGCATTTGCTTTCAAAAGGAATTGGGAATTTTGAGCCTATTCCATACCCGGTGTGTGCTGGCTGTTACAGAGGCCTTTCATTAGGAGATTACATAAATGGGTACTTGAAGCAATAATGGTGCAAAACAGTATTTGAAAGGAACAATTTATTCATGCAATAAGAATTGCCTCATTTATTTTCCATAGAAATAGATCTGATTAATTTAATGTTTCTATTTTCAAAGCCCATTAGGCTGTAGTCTGCCTTTGGCAAATGCTAGATGAATTCACAGTGCTAAACAATGTTATTTTGTTTTGTTTTTAATAAATTTTTATTTACTATTATTTTGTGACGTAGCTTCTTGTGCTCAGGTTTTGACAATGGCAAAGAAAATTGAGCTGAAAATAGAAACAAATAACAAGATCAACACAAATAGTTTCATATCCCTAACTGTGAACAAAAAAATGCTAGAGTCAAGAAAAAGCTGAAATTATCTCAGGAGATGTATCAGTAGGTGCAAGAGCTGCCAACCACGAGCACGAAGGCAGAAGCCATGAATGAGAACTCAAGGTACAGGGAGCTCGATTACCCCCAGACTATTATCCTGTCCGTCCGTTAGGCACAACCACCAGCCTCTCCATGGAAATAGCTCCCAAATCTGTCATCAGGTGTTTGTGAAATAACTGAGCTCTAGGAAAAAACACATTTTATAAGCACTTGTTTAGACAACGTGTTTATCCATGGAAACCCCCAAGAAAGTAAGAGGAGAAAAAGAGTATTCTTAAATTGAACAATATTATCTGTATCGTGTCCTGTCACAAGGTCAGCTTTGCGCATGTGCATTTTTGATAAGAGATGGAAGGACAGAGCACTAGCGTGAGAGCTCTGATGCTACCCTTGAATACTGCTAGGCAGGTACGTGCCATTCCAGTAAAAAAGCTACAATTAAAAAGAAACAAAATAATATTTACCTTATGCAGTTTATGAATGGAATAAATTTTTAAAAGGGATTTGTAGGAGTCTGAGGTTCTAGTATTTTTCTCCACCTCTAAAACAGTTTTCTTTTTTTCAAATAATTTCTAAGGATAGTTGAATTAGGCTCCTTCTTATAAAGTCCTCTCTTCTGTCTAATAACATTTTAGGAACATACACATTTCTTAGCACCTAGAAAACATCCTTCTGCCTTTGGCTTTAGTTTGGACAAGGAACTTGGGCGTAACGATGGTCTCTAATGCTAAAACCAGTGCATTTCTCTCCATCTTCACTGAACAAGGTCCAGATAGTTATCCTGCTCAGCTTGGTATCAAAATAAAGGTGGTGGTTAGATTTCTGCCCATCGTCATGATGGGAGCATGGAGAATCCAGATCCACTAGAAATTTAATGATTCATAGTAAGAGAAAAGTGACACGTATCCTCCCTCCTCCTTTCGTAGAGGTGACAAGTTCATAACTGCTACCAAGCAGCACTGTCAGTGCTGTCTGGTGTTTTGTATGTTATTCTGAACAAGCAACAGTAACACGTTGGCGAAGGGCTTCATAGTAGTTCTGGCAGCTTACAGCATATCCTGTCTTTGCTTTCACATCTGAACAAAACAATCACCATGACGCTCAAACCAAAGCAAAGAATCTGTTTTTGTCATATTACAGCTCTTCAACACCAACACGCTTACAGGCGCTACAACCTACTGTTAAATCATTTTGAACCAGTTCATAGTACACAAGCCTATTTCATTGTTGACCTTTCTGCAACATGCATCAGGTCCCACAGATCATTATGAAAATAATTGCAAAAATCTTTACTTTTGCTGGAGTGGAATAAATCCAATATGAGGTAATCTTAGCAGTATACAGTCATTCTGAAGATCAGTTAAGAAAGCTGCAAACATTTTAAATGAAATAAATTGGGGTCACTCATATTTTATCATCAGCTCCTCCAGGATACTTTCATAATGTCCAAGATATGGCCCTAATCCCAGATCTTGGAGTGCTATGAAAGAGACCTCTCTTATTTTTACTCTTTCATACACAGAGACTATAACAAGTAAAATCCATTGATCTAGGATGAACTTCTGCAATGGACTGACTGTTTTAAAATATGCCCTATCATCCTATGGCTACTTACATGAGGACAAAGACTATCAGAGAAGGCTCACTAAGTGAAGCTTAGCTTAGCTAAAAGTTTAAGTTTGTAAATCACATTTGGGTTAAGTATTAGCAAATGCTCAGTTGCTGTTCAGAGCTACATGTCTTAATGGCCATGGTCTTAATGGCATGTTTAGGGCACAGTTCAGCTGTGGCCAAGGGTTTTTTGTGATTAGGTAGCTCTTATCATTGGTATTTTCTTTTTCACTGGAAATCAGAAACCAGACAAAAAAGACTGATAAATATCGGAGTCATCAACCTATGTAATTCACAGTTTTAGCAACACATCAATCAAATATTTCCAAGGAAAAATTCAATGCAAGACTTAGAAAACTGAACATACATGAAAATTGAACCATTTCCTCACCATTTTAGGGATGCTCACTGCGGAGCAGAGCAGAGCACAGGAGGGTTCTGGGTTTGGCATTTTTCAAGGCCTTTCCTGGCCCATCAAGAGATACTTGCATAGCAAAAAGATGTATATCTGTTATACATGTGCATTTTCAAAGCTCAGTCAGACCGATGGACAGTATACCGTAGACTTAACTAGATTTAAATCTTGATATTATTCTTATAGAGATTTCTGTTCCTGCAAACATTAAATTTGGAGCATAAATTTGGGTACTAGTAAAGAAGGACTTTGGCACCGAGGCTGCAGCTTATGCAGACAAGGGAAAATCGAAGGGCCCAGGGAAACAAAGAGATAAGCTGCTCTCCTCGCTCCTGCGTCCAGCGAGATGAAAGGCTAATCCCTGGAGCAGAGTTACAGCAGCCTCCTGACTCTCGCAGTTTTTACTCAGCAGCTTGCTGTCCCTTAGCCTCTATTGGTGACGGCTCCTGCAGGGAGAGGTTTGACAAGCTCGGGAGAGATTGCTTGTGTGGAGAAGAGAGCCCACAAGGTATTGCTGCACTGTTGCAGAGACACCCAAACAACATCAAACAAGCAGACCCTCTGCTGTGCCAGGAGCTGAGCTGCCAAGGTCCCAGGAGCATCACCAAGGGAGCTTACTTTACACAAGCAAAGGTCTAATTTTGTATGGTTTAACTGCAGAATCAGAGGATGAATGGTGCTCAAGTGGACCTGTTTAACTCCATGTACAGTTTTAGTTTCAGCTAAAAATCAGGGTCAAATCAACAGGAGCAAATATACTTGCACGTCCTCCTTCCTTGGGACAAAATCATACCAAAAAAGCCATACCCTCCCTTATATACACTTAAGCCTCTGTGTTCTTTTTCTCTCCAAAATTGCTCTCCACAAAGGTGGTCAGTGATGTGCACAGATTTCACGCATGTCAAACACTGTTTAAAAACAGTGCTCTGTAAGCTGCTGAATTCAAACCCCTAGTGGCAATTTCTATATGAAAGGCACAAGAAAAAATTCCCCTGAAAACTCATGCCCAAATACTTTCCAAGCTTATCAGCATAAAGCTAACCCACCGGTGCAAGCCAGTAGAGAAACACAGGCTGTGCTCGTCAGCACAAAACAGAAGCAAAAGGGGAGCAAAAATAAATGCAACAGAAGCTCTAACAGAGAAAAGCTATCCTGCTAGCAGTCAAGTCAATGGCAAAATTCCCAACAACAAGTGGAGCAGGGTTGGGCCCTACATCAGCAGCCAAAGAACTCAGTGCAATAATTTTACTTTCTCCATACCTTCCTATGTAGTTTCCTAACAAAAAGAAATACACAGTATATTCCTTATATAGTGTAACCCTTATCTTATTACTGGAAACACAAGAAACTTCACTGCAACCAGCCCCTGTGCTGTTACTCTGATCATATTTCAGTACAGCTGATAAATAAAAAAGAGAAAAGTCTTACATAACATTCTTCAATCAAGTCACTTAAATCTACAGCTTCAATTCCATTTCATGCACTTTCAGTCACATAAAACAAAACACTTTTACCTATAAGAAAAATGAGGATAGTAAGGCAATGTTTTCTACTGGACCATTTGACAAATGAAACATTTACTTTCTGCTTGGTATAAAGTGACAGCCAGCTTATTAGAGCTGACAGTGATCCTCCCTAGAGGATTTCAGTGAGCAAGTAACACAGGTGAAGGTCAAAGCTGCAAAGGAATTAAATGCAGAGAGGAAGGAAACTACTCCCTCTTAAAGACAGAAATTAGCTAACAAAAACTGTTCCTAATGCAGCCCTCACTGGCTAGAAATACAGCACTTGCACAATTTTCGATTGCTCTAGAAATGCCTCCAAGACACTTTGGGACTACAGATATGAATCTGAAGTTTTTTAGACCTGGCTCCTTTCTGTTCACAAGTTCAATACACTGCACATGCAATCCTAATTGCAACTCGAGCTTGCAGTAAGGACTGCCATGAATGCACAGTTTTGTGCCACTGCTCGCCTTACATAAAATCAAAGGCAATGCATGTAATAGTCTTACCTATGAATCATACGTGTTAGACATATATGAAAAGGAGAAGTAATATGGTATAATCCACTTTTTAAATTAAATAATAGGACAAACACAGCTGTACTCCTCAATGAGTTTTAACTGCCGCTTGAGGCACGCACAGCTGGCTAGAGAGAGCTGCCTTATTTGCTGAACACTGTTGTCCTACTGCCCTCGGCATACCTTAAAAACCCTGCAAGAATTAAAAGTTTAGGTAAGCAATGATTGGTTTTTGCCAGTGTTTGTTCAGTGCTTGTGCTTTTGTCTCACTTTGGTGCTACCTGCCAGTTTGCTGCAGTTAACTAGCCTGAGCAGAAGTCCTGGCACACAGGTACTGCCCCGGCACAGGCTGAGCAGAAAACACCTCTGGGAACTCTCGTGAGGTTTCCCGTGGAGACGCTGCACCACAGCTTGGCTCTCCCAGGGACGCTATGCACAAAAAATTTAAGGAGTTGGGGGAAATGAAGGTAGTGGATCTCCTGGCAATGTTGGAGAAAGGAAGACTTGAAAAGATGCAGTAAAAAATTGAGAAGGTGAGGAATGAGTTTGGCATCCCCACGAGGGGAGATACAGAGCTTGTGAAAGAGGGTGTAGGCCTGCTATGTTTCTTTGAAAAGAAATTGGGATATGACCCTGGCAGTGTAGGAAACACCTCAGACAAGAAGCACCCACCGTTCTGTTGTGGTGAACTCCTAAGAAGTGATAGAGATGACACAGCTAAGAAGACCCTGTGACTAGCATTCTTGTTATATTTTTCACATTTGAAGACAGCTGATCAGCAGCAGACATAGCTAAGCCCAGCCTCTGTCAGCTCAGAATCCCTCTGATAACCTGTTACTGAATATATCAGCTCCCTTCCAGCACTGTTTTATATCCTTCCAGGCCAAGACCCTGTAAAGCATTAGAGCTAGTGGCTTCTGGCTATTAGTGACCCATTACCGTGGCAACAGGGCTCCACCAAGAGCCAAATAATGGCGCAGTCATGGGGCAGTCACTGCTGCATCAGCACCCATGCACAGCCTTAGCCCTCAAAGTCAGCGCAGGCACCCTCTGTGCACTAGTGTATGCTCCAGGCGCAGGGAGAGAGAGCGACCGATTTAAGGCACTGCCTTGTCCCGTAAAACAGGCTTCATGTTTCAAAACTAGGTCCCCTTTTGAGCCTTACCCCTCACATGCCCTGAAGTGAGAACAGGAGGTGAGAGAGGGATGGAAAGAAATCCTAAAGGAAACTTTGTGCCCTGGAAAAGGTTTATGCAGCTTAGGATCACAAGTACAAGTTTCACTATTGTCTGCGAGGAGATGGGGTTAGATTCCTGCTCCCTTAAACTCACCTTATGCCACTCTGTGCAACAGTGACTACAGTATTAGAGATTATAATAAGATTAGGCGGGAGCATGAAGGGTATCTTTTAGTACCAGAAAGTGAACTTGCAGATCCCTCGCTGATCTCCTGGACTAGTTATAAGCCCACAACAGAACTGAAAGAAATGTTTTATCTGATCAGTGGGCCCAGTAATGCAAGCAAAAAACATGCTGCTCTGCTCTGGTCCTCAGCCCTGCCAGGGCTTAGTCGCAGGCAGGCTTCTCCCCAGCAGCCCAGCCAGGCTAAGGCCATGGCCTCACTGTGCCCCTGTGCTGGGGAAGGACACCGACTGCCCCTGAAGGCAGTTTCCACCAACCTCACCTAGCTTTTCTGCATGTTCCAGGTTTCTCTGACAATTCTTAAAGTCAATTAGGGGCATTTGGATGGTGGGGGGGCAGGAGGCAGGAATAAATTAAATCTGAAGGCTACAACATCTCTATTTTTAATCTCATCACTCTCCAGGCACACTAGTGTAATATGAGGTAACAGATTTTATTCCTCCTTCATGTAGATATCACTTATTTAAAGCTATGAAGGCCTATCCTGGCCAGAGACAAATGAATGTGGTTCTACTGATGACATTAGGGCTCTGCCAGGGTACGCTGCCTGAGGATGTGAGCCTGTGAAAAACAGCATCGTTTCTCTAGCTGTAGCTTTTCACTGGTGACTGTTAGGTCTGACTGAAAACTTTTCTTCGTAACTGTGGTTTATTGTAATTTTGATAATTTAGTGTTCTGGTATTGTAAATGATCAAGTGTGACTCTATGCGAGCGAGCGATCTGGAACACAGAATCCAGATACTTGTCACTTGATATAACTGGGAGGAAAGATCTGAAGAAAAACATGTTTCAGAACATATATGTAATTGCTGAAATGCATGGGATAAGTAATTTTGTCTGTTGAGTATGTTGGCCACTTTTTAAAGGTAGGCATAGGCATACAGAACAGTACTTGACCCTTTTTCTTCTAAATGCAAAGAGAAGGAAGTATAATGGGTTTATTACCTAGTTCTTCTGTAAGCAGGGAGGAAACCATGCCCATTCAGGCAGCCAGACACAGTACTGATGGCTGTGTGTAACCATGGAAACTCAAACAGGAATGTGTTCAGTTTCCGACTGTGCCGCTAATCACCGCCAGTGAGCAGGACCTCTGTGCCGCTCCACTGAGCAAAACAGGCTCCTCCGGATACTGAGGAGCTGCCTTAGTTTGCAGTACTTTTCTGCACTAGGACTTCTACATCCATATTGCAGATGCTTCTGAATTTCTGCTGGCAAGAATCCCTTTTCTCAAAGTCCTTTACTTGCAACCACAATTAACTCATCCCAGACCCAAGGACCTTCACAAGTAGTGGGGTATTCATTGACTTTTGAGAGATCTAATTACAAGATTAAGGCCTGGGAAGTAAAAATCCATCAAACTGCAATAAAGTAAAGACAGTGTAGAATATGAAGATAAGTCAAATGCTTTGGAATCTTACCTTTTTTTAAGAGCAAAGGAACCATGAATTTTGATTTTATGAATAAAACATCATACTTAGGTAGGAAATTTGGACTTTTTAGATTAAAACTGCACAATTTTCCTGCCATATAGTCCCTATTGTCAGCCCTCTGCCATTTGCAAAAGGAGAACATGGAAAATGTTTTTTCCCATATGACAGGAGAAGTGGATAGGTTTATTTTAACAAAATGTTCTAAATTTGCTAGATAAATGAAGAGTGCCACAACACGGGGTATATTATCCCTGTGTGTCATTAACTGTCCCAGCAAAATAAGAATCAGGAACCCAACCTCCTCTTTCTGAGTCCTCCAGACCATTCCTACTGATTTGAGTTGGCTTGCCAGATTATTCCTTCTTTGTTTGGCAGCACTACTTTACTGGTCTATATCAATCAAAAAAGATTGATATAGAAGTGCCTGGATGTCAAAGGTACACTCAAAAATACGCACATAGGGAAGATGAGATCTGAGTTTGGCTTTTGAGTTTGGCTTAGCCATAAAGTTTTGTATAGTCCCAAATAGTCTTCAGTACTCCAGTTTCAATCTTGAGCACATCTATATTGAAAACTCTGAGGAATAGATACATGGAATGAAATACATTACTTAGCTCTAAACAATTTGTATGAAATACTGGAGAAGAAAGTGATGTGAGTACTATTCATACTTCAGTCTAAATATTTAAACAAACATGCTGAGGTAGAAATGAACTAATAACTGGCTCCAACCTCTTTAAAAGGTCACAAGACTTCTCAAATGTTTTCGATACATTTTCAGCCCCAGATCTGCAGATCTCGCTTTGCTTCTGTCAGGTAGCACCGCAAGGTGTATCTCCCCCAGCAGAGCTTCGACTGCCAAAGTTTGGTGCTCCCTGGGGCTTTTTCTTTCCACTCTGATATCTGCAGAGACGCTAGTCTTTCGCCAGACCATCCACCCCATACTCCCTCCCATCCCATGGACATCTCCAGACCAAGGGTTAGAGTCCAGATAACACAGAGAGGACAGTATGGAAATATGAGAGCCACTTTGTCTGCAACTAAGCACAATCCGCCTAGGAGTCCGATTAGAAAAGTTATGATTAATCACTTTTTGGGAGAGAGGAAAAAGCAAAGAAGAAAGCTTGCTTAAGAGATAAGGACAACAGTATCTAGTCTCAGACAAATGAATTCCTTTCATGCCTAACAAAAGTTCACATAGTTAGGTGCTCTGTGTAGCTCTTTTGAACCAGTCTGACTTTCATCTGATTACTTTGGTTATTCAGAGAGACTCTTCCAGCAATCGGGAAGAAAGCACAGATGCTCACCAGCTACCTTTCCTTTTCAGATAGCACTGGCTCCGATGGCTTATCAAGGACCCTTATGCAGAGGTACACAAGACTCCCTACACCACAAAGTATTTCCATATTCCCATCAGCAGTTACACCTATTTTGTGGCCCATTCAGACTAAATAGGCACCTGGAGAGATGACTAAAGAATGACAAATGGAGTTAATTGGGCCATGTACACAGGAGGCTAAAGAACATCAGCATGCAATCACTCACACTACTCTAGCTGATTACACTGCTAGTAAACCGTGCTCTCCAAGACCACATTTGCTTTCAAGGCCCAAGAAAAATACGTTTCCTCCTGTATTCATTGAGGCCATATGGAGAGTGGTACGCAGCTCCTATGAAAAGAAAGAACCCTCTATGGCTGTGTCATCCTGCATGTGCTGCTCAAGCAGCTTTCTTCAAGTCCATTTTATTTCCTCTTTCATCACCAGAATTTTCTGCCAGAAATGACACATTAAGTATTTGGCATTCCAAAATCCAAAAAAGGTGAATGGAGAAAAAACACATCTGCACACAGAGTGATGGCTGTAAAGAGAGTAAGAGCAATGTCAGTAACCTTTGGGGAAAAAATTGCATAAGCCAAAAGAAGACTGCCAATAAATACTAATATTCTTTATTAGACATTGCACATCTTAACCCCATTTCCCTTAATGCTTTATTATGTATTTTACCTCATACAACTCTGATGTAGATTTAAAGCCACCTCAAAAAGTAAAAAGCTATATAAAAGAAACAAAGTGACATTTTTGATTTCCTCTTTAACAAAGAGAATGAAACAAGCTGATGAGGATAGTAAAGTGTTAAAAATGTCTGATCTGTTTCTCAGCTCTCCAGGTATCCTTCCTACACATAGTTCATGCAGACCTACCAAGTTCATAAAGTATTTCATTTTGGTCTCCTTCTACAGGTGCAGCACAGTTTCAGCCTCCAACACAGCACACAGATTTCTTGGTCAGATTTGTCAGCAAAAAATTCAAAACCAAACTGTCAAGGGACTAGAGACACAGCATGAGCCTGCAAAGACTTTGCAAGTGAATATTATACTCCTGTGTCAACCATTTCCGGTGGGACTAGTCGTGCGTGCGTACCCATACACCTAAGTCTTCAAACTATCAGACTCCAGATATATTTATTTTTGCCCATTGTATTTATATTCTGAAAATTAAAATAGATTTTATCTTACTCAAGCATCTATCAGCCTTAACTCTAAACCACATGCTTCATTTACTTAAAGAGAAGAGAAAAAGAAAAAGCAGCCAATAAAAAGGTTTTCATGAAAATGGCTCCATTTTAGGAGGAAACTGGTACAAATGTCTTTACACTGCCAACGTGCTTCCACGCCCCATCTGGATGTAAACCATTTTAAACAAAAAACAGATATATCATTACAGCTTTTTTCAGTAAGTCTGTAGAAACTGCCACATGTACAACTGAGAAAATGTATCTATCCTAGGAATAGCTTTCCCTTTCCAAGAGGGAATATTTGCATCAGGGTAAGCAAGTTTTAGAAATTCAGAAATGAGTACCTAGAAGCTGAGCTATATTCACTTTCCACTGATGTCAGAGATAGGAAAGTTTACATAAGATGAACGTATGGTTTAAAATAAAGTAATGATATAGAAATATAAGATAAGATACAGAAATGTGTCTTGAACAGCAAAAGAAGGAAGTATTCTGAAATAATGTTATAAAATATACACTCATCTCCTTTATATTCAAAGCATACTAAAATTCCAGTCCAAAATGCATTGACAGAAAAAGTAGCTAAGCTGTCTAAACATTACATTTAACACACCACTGCTGTTACATAGTGTGACTATAGGTTGAATCGCACAGACAGCACAGAAGACTATGGACAAATATTAGCACACCATAATAATTAACATTTTTTCCCATTTTCTTTCTCTATATACCAACAAACATAGCTTTTCTGCTTTTTCAACTCAAGCGGCCAATTACCTGCTCTGCTTTGCAAGCTCCCATCCAAACTCACCAGGAAATGGATAATGTGCTGTGCAGCACAGTGGGGAAAACTCTGATGCAAAATAATCCTGAACTTATTCAAGTAAGTCTCTCTGCTGCATTCTTAGACTGAGCTATGTGTTAACTGTATTTATTCACCACTGAAAGGCTATACTTTACAGTTATAACCCTGGCAAATAGTGTGCATTTAAATAATTCTACTTTTGCTTAGCCACACAAAGAGGTTTTATTCTTCTACCACAGCTGTACACAAAAGAATAGAGTGTCATTTCAAATCAAAATTCCTGAAGTTACTACTTACCAGCTTGTGATTATATATTCAGTAAACCCGAGGAGCTGAAAAGATTTTGTTGTGGAAGACAAAAGTTACCAAAAAAAGCAGATAGAGGTAACAAAAATGAAGGGAAACTAGCATAAATCCCCTCTCCATTCATCTACTTAAAAGTTCCTGAAGACTAAAAAGGACCTTAAAGAAAGTGCTCTCAGCAAAGACTACATCCTCTTGTCAGTCAAGCCCTGCATAGTTTCAGCTAGGCATCCATCCAAAAAGACATGGAATTATTCTATTTTTGTCTCCCAATGCAAGTGGAAACATTTTTACAGATTTGTGGTGAGGACTTCAATTTTTATAGTGGTCAGCTAGTAGAGGAATGTAATTAAAGACCCTGTTAAACATAAGACTGTCCACAAAGAAGAAACTGAATACATCTGGAGATAAATAACAATTCTGTTACATTATAGTCTGATATAGAGGCACAATAAAAACGTTCAATGAGGCTAAAAATCTAGATGTGATTTACTGGAAAAAAAGGTGCAAACAATTTTTTTAAAACAGCAATGTTGCCATGAGCAGTGTGACAATGACACATTTGCAACAAATGTAGGCTTATTTTTTTCAAATGAAATAATGTGGGTAAATTTTTTTCAATGATTTTACAGCGAAAGCTAAACATTTCTTTTACCACCCATGTTATGTCTGGTACGTTACTGTTTTTATTCAACACAGGTGTTTCCTTTAGAAGTACATTTTGCCTACTGCTGGCTTATAAAATAAACCTTCTAAAGCACTGACTTTGTGAAGTATGGAAATATCTTGGAAATCATATATTTTACTTCTGTTTCATTTAATTTTTACTCCTATTACACCAATAAGAAAGTATAGTCGTTTCCTGTGTACATTCTGTCTGGAAGCTGATGCTGAAACTGAATGTACAACATCTTCACTAATCCCTTGAGTGCTCGAATGCAGGACTTTCCTCACTAGGGAAACATTTTGTATCCCGTTCAATTCCCCAGTGCTCTGTCAGCATCTCATAGGATGAACTTTTGTCCCTGCTGTGTTCTCCTCTGTGCTCTCTAACTTCCTCACCGATTGCCACTTTCACCCTTGCTTGCTTTCTGATCCTGCCTGTCCTCCTTCGGTTTCCTCCATTGCTGCCCTTTTCCATTATACATTGATAACTCTTTTTATTCCTCTTCAGAGCTTTATGTCCCCATCTCCTTTTACTGCTTACCGAGTTAGTGCCCTACCCTGCTGATCAGTCTTACGGGCTTCTCCAACCACCGTTGTCTGCCAGGCCATCTTCCAAGCTACTTCTTTACTGTAGAAAGCTCTTTCCTCAGTTAGTCCATAAAGCAAGCTGGTCCTGGCTGTCATCATCCCTTAGGTCAAAGCCTTCATCCAGATGCACCAAAAGATATTAGTCAACTGCAACAGTAAATCAGACGGTTGTGAGGAACAAACAGTGCCTTTTCCAACCAGGAAGAAAAGAAGCACTCACTGTCCCCTTGTTCTCCTTTTCTCCAGATTTACATGTTGCTTTTTGCTCTCTCATGCTTCAAGTTTCCTTACAGTGTGAATGCCTTGGGGCAGGAAATATCTCTTACTACATTTTGAAGTAGTCTCTAGTATAATGGGACCCAATCTTTTTAGACTACTAGGCATTACTGCAAAACAAGCGAGAAATGTTATTTCTCGAACATCTTTCTACTTATTATTATCTTCCTAAAATCACAGCTTGTATGTGATAGAGCTTCAATTGAATGAAGAGACTCATTTCAATTTTAGGGATGGGATGGAGAGAGAAAGAAACTCTTGTGCAGTTGAAAGCACATTGTAGTCCTGCACACATATCAGAAAAGACAACAGGCTATTATCACTTTGGAAGGGGAAGAAGAGGTCAGACACTCAGATGCCTGTCCTTTTGAAACGCCTTAGGCATAGTACAGTGCACGTTTCCCTAATCAGGAACATGACATGCTGGCATCCCACACTTTAATTCTCATTTTTGTTAAAAGTGGGCCAAGAAAATATGAAGGAGGAGCATGAGTTGGGGGCTAGGAAGGGAGGCAGAGGGGCAAAAGGACTTCCTAAATGCCAAGAGGCCTCTCTGCTTGGATTACATTTGGGGAGATAGAATAAGGATAAGGCAGAACTATCTTTATTAAACTGGTCAGTCCTTTCCTTGCTGACTTAAGAGTTGAATTTCTCCATATAACCCTTAGTTAAAGGATCCCCAGTAACCCATCACCCCTTGATCTTGTGATATATAAAGAAACATTTTACCTCACATACTGCCACAGGCCTTCCCAGAAACGCATAATCTTTCCTTCAACATCATTTTTCACTCAGAGTTTCTGAATAGTAACAGGTTCATCCACTCCCAGGTCCATCAGCCTGCCTGTTTCTCCCCTCTGTGACATCTACTGATGGGCTATTCCCGTTTCTCTTCTACTGAGGAGCCATTTCAGTTCGACCTTTAGTACCACAGTCTGATACCCTCTCCCATGGTGAAACAGGCTGTTTTTCCGTGTTGCCCCTTTCCATCAGGCCTTTGACTCCTGCGGTGCTCACCAGCCCTTCTGCGAGCGCCGTGCAGAGAATGGCCCTGTCCTCGCAGTGACCGTCGCTGCAGCTGCACGCCTGAGAGGGCTGATGTGTCTGGTGAGAGGACCACACCTTCGGACCTGGGCCAGCAGTGGTTATTTTATTTTTCTTGTGCTTGCCAAAATGCAGTGCCAGTTCTAAAAGGATGAACAGTACTTTTAAGATGAACAAAATACTATGATTTAGGGAACTTGTCATTTACCAAAAGACCTATGCATTTATGCACTCAGTGTAGCTCCCAAGTAATAAAAGACTCCGGGTGACATAATCTAGAAACCAAAGTTCTTAAACCCTATTTTCTTTGCAAAAATGAATAGCCTGCCAATTCTGCTATTCAAATGAATCTCCATGCCTTCTCTCTGCAGTGGACAATCCAAAACAGACAGCAGGCACTGCAGCTGTGACTAAATTATGGTTCAGTTAAATGCCATCTCCAGAATCTAACTTTGCACACATTTCTCAATTTTTCTGAGATCCAGAATTTAGGAAAACAGTCAAGGCTTTGCACACACACCATTATTAATGTCTAATTAACATCTCATTTCTTGCTGGCTGGCTATAAGCCATTATTACACCAGTATGACACTGACTCTTAAAATGGACATGCTTTATGGCAGTTATTGCTTAAATGTTGTGTTCTAAAATTGTCTGGGCTCTAAAATCCATCCATTTTAAGGAGTTCCTGAGAGGCAAAAAAGCTCTGGATTAAGATTACTATTCCATTATTGGTCAGAATGTTAATTTCCTTCCTGTGATACCAGGCTGCTTATCATTTTTGACAACACATTTAATTGCTGTTGCAACCCCTGCAGCTTTTTCATAGGTGCTGTCAAGGTTATTTTAATTAAAATAATATCTATACAGAGGTTAATGAAAACTGGGAAAAAATTCCACCGGGAGTTTGTCATCTACCCCTCTGCGTTAGTGAGTTCATAAGAAACTGAATCCCCCCCAGCCCCATGATTAGCAGAGACCGAGAGGAATAGGGAGGGTGCTCGTAGGCAGCTTCCACAGAGCTGCAGCTCCATCCGAGACACTTCCCCGTGCAGCTCCAGAGCACTTTCCCCAGGGTAACCATCAAACAAAATGGTTGGTATTTGGCCCATTCTCCTTATTCCCTTCACATATACAAAAAATCAAGTGGCATATAAAATTTCACATGGTGTCAAATGCTGCTTTGATAACACCATAGACGTAACCTGGGATCCCCTGTACTTTATCAAAGATGAGAAGATTTGCTTGTACCAAAAAGTGCATTCATTTTTTATTCATTTTAGAAACAACTGAATGATACCACATGTGGAAATCCAACACTTCCAACCGTAAATGCACTCAAACAGACACACCCACTATGATTTTTGTAAAAGCAGACTAGCCTCCGCTTTAAATAAATCCTGCATATAATTAGGCAAATCAATATATATTGAACAACATTTTTCTTTTTTCAGTTAGCAACCCTCACTTAGTACTAAACCATATCTCTGCAAACTGCTCATCTAGTAAATTATAGGCTTTCATTCAGGCCATCTTAGTTTGTTTCCTTGTATGGTTGCAATCCTCAAGCTTTGCACACAGTTTCAGTAAAGTTTTAACACTTGCATAGCATATAGCTCTTTCATTACTAATTCTACCTCCATTTTAAATTGTTTTCTTGCACCTTGTTTATCTGTCTTTGTGGGTAGTTGTAACAGACAAATCAGTCACCTCTCTTAAGACAGACTGGGCTGCACAAAGAATTAATGCAATGACTTCAGGGGCCAGTTAGCTATAACTTCAGGCTCCTCTTCCAGCTCAGCTACTTGTTTTCTTCTGCACTCTCCCTTTCTGTTCTGGGATCAAATCACCACTACAAGCTGCTTTTTATCTGAAGAATTGGTCATCTCCATAGGTGACCCACCTCTGTGCCATGTATGCAGACGTAAGTGCACTGCAGACAGAAACTGCAAACTTCAAATGCCTGTGTGAGCAGCAGCACTAGCAAAGCTTGTTTTCCTATAGAGGTACATGCTATGTTTATTATACCTCCTACAGCAATAATCTCCGTTCATTATCATATCCCGGATAGCATCTGTTATGGCCTCCTTGCTTCTTTCCACTAGATGCCCCAAATCTGTCCCCACATCACAGTAACTGGCAGTTTCTGTGAAAAAGAGCAACTAATTCCTCACCTTTTCCTTAGTACGAAGCTACCTTGGGTCTCACTCCTCTGGATGCTGATTTTGATAAAACTTGTAGGAACTTAGTATCTGTGAGATAGAGGTTTTACAATCTTTGCTAGCAGCATAGCTGTTGGACCCGTTCTACCTTTGCGGAGTGACCGTCCCAGTGTAAGGACAGGGCATGACTGACAAAAATTCATGCTCCATTTTGGAAGCAGAGTATATATTGGCATAATAAGGTACGGCTGGTTGAAACTTTCTACCAGCTTACTATTGTGTTACATACTGCTCATGTAAAAAACATGCAGCTGTTAAATAAGCTAATGAATTAGTAAGAAAAAATAACACTGACTGGGAAACAAAATGGAAGAAATCCCTTATGATGTCAGTATTCCAACTCTTGATCAAAGGTAGAGACAGAAAATAAAAGGCTTATAGCAAACAAGGAAAAATAATAGTAGGCACAGCTAGTCTCAGAGATATTTTCATGGCCATGTGGCCAAACAACTGGTTTCTGTTGTGGCCAAACATGCTGTATTCCCTTGGTCCTGTCTGCCAACATGAGAGTTGTTCTGCTTCACATTTTCAGTTCATGTAGTGGGGACATGTTTTTAAATTTAAAGTTACCAAACATAAATCAGCTTGAATAGGAATAATTAGAGCAAGTCAGAAAATAAAGACCTGGGCACAAATTGAAATATACAGCAGCTTTTCTGTATCTGAGTTTTTTTCTGTGAGGGAGGCAGGGAATTCTTGTTCTCTTTTGCTCCCTCTCCATCTGAGTTTCTTCTAGAAAAGGGACAGCATTGTAGCTGTCTGTCTAACTCAAATCTGCTCATGCTTTTTTGTGACTGTGATGATGTCTCAAAGCCTTCTCTATTAGTCTGGCCTATTATAAACCTTCTTTAGCTTGTAACAGTTCAGATACTTTCTGCTTTAAGGATAAAGGAGCTCTTCACTCCTCACACACTGCAGTGATTCTCTGATTACTGGGAGGACATTTGAAATGTAATATTGGGAGGAGAGGTGTAATTATGTCTGTATTTGAATAGACCTATTCTAAGAGCCTTTATTAAGGCAGAATTTCATGGCTGCTATAGGCCCTTCGGGTCAAGCAGTTCATTAGGAAACAATCAGGACCTGAAAATGGTCTCATTGTTTTTTGGATGCTTGGCAAATTCCACCACCTTCTCAGGAATTTGGTATTAATTGTTCCTATTATAAGCGCTCAGACTGGTCAGTATGGGCTGACACAGTATGCCTAAAGTATGACTTTACACCAGTATGCCTAGCACTTCACATGGTTCCCCCAATATGCTTTTTTTCCTGCGTACTCAATGTGGTTGCACCCCGCACCTTTCACACAGCAAAAACTTTCCTTTTTCCTGTGCCTAGATTTCCCTTTTTTCCCTCTCTCTCTCATTCCATCCAATGCGTGTCATAACTCTGCAGTTTATTTTAAATAAAGACCAAATTCTGTTAAGATTAGGGCAAATTTCTTGCTCCATACAGCTCATAGTGAGAACAGGCCTCCCCCAAAACTGGAAGGGGGAAGAAGCAGAATAATCTTCCCTCTTTCAGTTTAACGTTTGGATTTTAGCCTTTTCCTATTTGCCTTTTCCTATTTTATTTTTGATATACCCTCATTTATGTATGTTCTCAATCCCTGTTTAGCCTTGCTCTGTTCTACCCCCACAACAATGGGACTTTTCACAGGGCCTAAGGTAAAGCACACATGGAAGTCCTGCAGGATTGCAGCGTTAGTTTGTTCTTCATCTTCTGAGTAGAAGACATTAGCTTCCTTTCTTCTTTTCTGTGTTCTCTATATACTCATTCCAGCAGTTTAATAATGTAAAATATGCTGGACAAGCAATGGAGAAAGTCACCACTGTTAGAGGAAACCCAGCCTTTCACTTCTTTTGTGCTATTAAGACAGCCTGACCTACGCCAATAGCACTGCACAGAAGGCCAGGTTTCCGCGTGCTCTCCCAGCCTATAAAAGCTCCCTGGCCCAAAGAAAGGAGTTTAGCAAGGCTTTTGCCAAAATATCCAAAGTCAGATTTTCCGAAGAATCTCTCATTATGTCATCTGCTTATGTCTGCAGCATTCAGCCTGGCTCCCTCTTCTCAGTGAAACCTAGTGGGTGCAGAGCTTGTCTGGAAATCTGGTCTCAGGAACAATCAATCGGTTTTGAAAATCTTTTTCTTTGGAAATACCATCAGTCAGACTTAAGCAGAGTATAACCCTTTAAACATATTTCTCAAAGGGATGGACCTCCATAACACTGTTCAGATCTGAATTTGGACTTGAAATGTCCAGGCCGATTCAGAGCACAGGCTGCAAACAGCATCTTTCAAGTACTGGTGAGAGGAGCGCCAGGAGTCTCAAGGCTCTTTTGATGGGACTTCCATGAGCCTGAGTTACAATCGCTCATGAACACATAGCGGAGTGCCCAAAGCAGACCAGAGAAATGCTACAGAAATCACATAATCTCTCTGATGAGGCCAGTTCTAACGCAGCAGTTGGCTGTAGTGGGACTCAGTAACCATACCCAATCATGCAAGAATGCCAAAGCCCCTGGAATCCTTCCACAAAAAAATGGAAGTCTCCACATTCAAATGTTCTCCCTCAGAAGACAAAATTAAGGCTTTACCATCCAAAAATAAAAAAGAGTTGAATGGCTGACCTGCTCATGTGCAGAAAGATATGGACTGGACAGGGAATAATGCATAGAAAATGGCCAGTGAGTATCAAAAGTTCAGAGAAGCAGCAACTAAACATCATCCTATTTAAACTCTAGAGACAAAGATACCACAGAAAATCAAGGGCTGGTCAAAAATGACTAGCCTGTTATGCAGGAAAAATCATGAGTACATAGCTTTTTAGAATAAATGATTTTCCATTATACACCTCCTATAAATGATGATCCTTTACAAGTCAAAATTGGAGAGTAATGTCCAGAACCCAGTTATTGCAGATATGTCCAGTTCTGAGGTAGGAGGAGACCTGTGACAGCAGCAAGA
The DNA here is from genome assembly GCF_040807025.1 of Struthio camelus. Classification (NCBI taxonomy): domain Eukaryota; kingdom Metazoa; phylum Chordata; class Aves; order Struthioniformes; family Struthionidae; genus Struthio; species Struthio camelus. Next base: position 22,005,523 of record NC_090946.1, read on the forward strand.
CATAAATATGTACAGTCTCAAGAAAACAACACTGGAACTTTTCCATCTCTCTGTCTAGCAACGCAGTCTCATGGAAAGGAGCTAACAAAGGTGGAGTGCACTGCTGCAGAAAATGCAGAAACAGCAGTCTTCTACCACATGAAGCTAATAACAGGGTATTAAATCAAAACCTGCATTTTTAGGACTGACTATCTATCAGCCTTCTGCAAATGACTATCAGAAAGAAAAATGCCATTAAACAGAGAGTCAAATATTCCAACAGGCGTTATGCTTAAACATCCAGTAGCAAGCGATATAACCTTTTGGCTTCTTGTGCCAAAGTATCATGGATTATTTTGCTAAATTTTACTCCAGGATTACTAGGCATCCTAAAAAGTTTTACTTGCCCTTTGAAAAAAAATTGTAATAAATTGTAAATGATATTTAAAAAAAAACATTGAATAGAAAGATAAGAAATGAAACATTCTGTGACATTCGATGGTAAAGCAACATCTATACCTTGTTCTTGGTGTATTTCAAGTAGTACGACAGCTCTTAGCAGTGACCACCATCAGAAGAAAGCCAGACATCTAAAATGGGATGTCAGTTGAGTTAAATTAATCTGAATATTACTATATACTTGCATTTTATATTAATACAGTGTTAAGAGGACATTATTTGAGATAGGAGACTGCACGTGCGGGGACACCAGGATTCTCAAGCTTTTTCTTACTTGTTACCATACATTCAAAACACTATCTTGACCTGTACGCTTATATTCCGTTTTGTCCACAAGACTTTGCCTCATTTAGTACACAGTATGGATGGTAATCCATGAACAGTATTTTATAACTCCTCAGACCTCCTAGACTGCATGTTTCTCACACTCTGTGGCATCACACACCATTTTCTTCCTGGACTTACTTATGGTACTCATCACTACCACATTTAAGCCCAGCACAAATCTGAATGGAGTGCATGATTCTCCCCAGCAGTGCTTCTCTGCCGTGAGTGGTTATCAGCAATCAGATCACTAAGAAGTTTTTGAAAGTTTCATTGCTTCCACTGCAGTTTGTAATGGGGTTTTGAGCATGGGAAGATGGACGAGTTTGATTTCAACTTCATTCTGTAATGAGGATTCTTTTCTTTTTCCCTCGCTGCAATGTTTCCTCCAGAGTTGTAGGCTGAATTGCCAATTCATTCATCAGCGCTATCAGCAAGCTTCAACCTGAACTCCCACCCAGCACCGTTCAAAAATATTCCTCCAAATAATTTTTATCTGTAAGGTGATTCAGTTTTATGGGCACAGCTGGCCTCCCCCTCAGAACTTTCTCCACCCCAGTTCCTCTGTCTGTGCTGGGCATCCCCCCTTAGCGTCCCTGTTCAGCACACTAACACATCACTGATTATCATTAAACCTTAATAGCAGTAGCAGTACTGTACCTCGAGATACCTACCTTTCTGAAGAGGTTGTACAGCTCCTTGACTTCCATAGGTCTGCTGGGAGAATGCTTCATGGGCTAAAATGATATATTGGTATGCAGTGGTTTTTGGAATCAGCTCTGTGTCGATGTATTCTGTGTTCCTGTATTCATCTGTGACATTTATTAGGAGGCATCATCAGGTTTGAGCCAGCAAGCCTGAAGATGTGCTTCTCTTTAAAGACAGGTTGAAGTCCATTGCTTTTCAGCAAAGCACTTCAGCTTGCATTAATTTAATGTCCGTGGCACTGGAGCATGCACTTAAACTGTTTTTTGGAATTAGGTTGACAATTTCTAGATAAGTAACGGACAGCTACCAAGCGCAGTTGTTCCAGTTCATTTATACAAGATACTCATTTTTGCAAATGCCTACCTGGGAAAACAGGTCAGGTATACAGCACAGGCAGTGCTGCGCCTGTGGTACTGCTCTCGTCTTCAGGGGTATTCACTATAATAATTGTCTCTGCATCACTCAGAACCCAATGAATAATTCAGTGGAGTTTCATTACTCCACCAGGTGTTTTGTTTACTGGAATATCATCCTTGTGGTTCAACATCTATCTGGCTTTAGGCATAAGACCTGTGGAAAATGCAGCAGTTCACAATGGCTGGAGGGGATCTTTTATTTGATGCTAGAGTCCTATAAACTAATGGTACATTTGATTTTCTGTTTAAGAGAAAGTCAACTGACCTGAGAAACGCGACATAAATGAATCAATACTTATAACTTGACTCCTTTACAGGCCAGGGCAAAGCATAGTAAACTTGGGAAGGTCTCTCACTGGATTACCTTGAATTGAAAACAAAACACACTGGAATTTGGGAGAGCCAATTTGGGGAGGCAATTCCGGGCAATTCAGGCTGATCTGTTTGTAATACACACTTAGGGTAAGCCCTGTGAACTCAACTCTCAAAATGCAAACAAAATAAGGTTTGTCCATACTGTAAAGACTCTGCCAGTATCCCCACCACACAGTTATTTACTCTAGGAGACACACAGACAGTAATATAAAACACAGCAGAATTTTCACTAGCACAGAAATACTGGTTAGGGGTAAAGAAAAGTTACCAAATATTTTGACTACAGCAGCTAGACAAATAAAAATCTGAAGTCTGTGTTTTTTCTGCCTGATAGCAGTGTGGCTATGCCCATGAACTTACCTTTCACCTTTTCGTTAAAATAATTACTAGTAGCTGTCTACTTTCAGGGTTAAGAGTAGGAGATGATGCACAATGTAAACATACTATTAAACTGTTCTGCATTAAAAACTGGAAGTATACATTAACTTCATTTAAGTTCAGTAACTCTACAAATAATTGATTTTTCTCTAGATTATCTCAAAATTAATCAAAAGTCAGAAAGATATTTCCATTTTTCAACCACTGCTCTTCAGAAAGAGAACAAAATGAGTTTGAACTTGATTGGCAATTGATGTTTTGTGCAAAAAGAAAAACAGAAAGTTCCTCTAAATGACTCACTCATACATCTTGATAACTGAGTTCCACCAGTAGACTTTCTATGTCTCCTATGCCCTCTAGCTTCTAGAAGATGTATTTACTAACTGCTCCTTTCTTAACTTGAATATATTTATATAGCTTTAATTTCTAAGCAGTAGTAAAAACTTACTAAAACAGAAATGTAAAATACCTTCCCTTCTTTTCTTCTCAGATACAATTTTTACCCGAAACTGAAACAAAGACATGAAAACATTAGTCTAGATTCTCATTTACATGAAAGGCACTTTACACTTCTGTGGCAATATAAATGGGCCTTAAAGGCACATACTACATTTACATCAGTTTAGGGTCCTCTGTGACAGCTGTAATTGAGCTTTAGCATACTTGAGAAATGCCACCCGGATTGCAGGAATGGAATATATCCATCTTGAGAGAAAAGTGGGTTGTAAGACATATGGTCTATTACTTCTTAGTCTGATTTAATTACAAAGGTCACTACAGTTAAGGAAGGTCATTAGATGGTATGCAGCAAAAGCACCCGCTTTACAAATAACAATAGTTTCTAGTCAGCATGCTGGAGGCTGCACTCTGTGAAGCCCCATCAGGTTGAATGCCTGATTGAAGAAGAGTAAAACCTGGAGAAAAAAAAAGTGTCCATAAGAATGATAAGCCTCATGGGCAGGGATGGAGTCTCTGCAGCCTGCGGGAGAAAGGTGTTTTCTTGTACGGCTCAGAAGAGCTAATGCAGCATGGCCAGCTGAGGCTGGCTGGCTGTGAGAGACAACCCAGATTATCTTTTGTCTCGGAATATCACCAAGAGCTCCTGAACTGGGGGTGCTTTTTACCTGCCAAATTACTAACATTTGCAAAAGTCTGGGCTTTACCTTAAATTCTGCGCACCGTGTCATTAGAGTGATGCCAGCTGCATCGTATGAAGGGTAGCTTCTGCAAATGTTGTGAGAAACACTCAAATAGACAGTACAACTTTTGCGGAGGGGAAACACTGGTGATTACAACGCGAAGAAGGTCTTGAGGACCCTGAGGCTATCCCTGGCTGTTTTGCGAGTGCCCTGGGCCACTTTCACTGCCTGTGTTACTGAGAGATGGGACACAAATAACCATTTTAAGTCAACAGAGTTGCAGCTATTGATGTTATTGTTACAAGGTGGTATTCCACCATCTCTGGGGAAGTCAGTGAATGATTTGAATATACCAGGATTCCTATTAAGAATGTCAATTACAAAGATGTTTCAGTTATTTAAGTACTAAATGCATGTAGTTTTAAAATACATAAATACAAAACTAGTGCTTTGTCACCCAAGGAGCAAGATGACACGTAGCTCTGCTACCATCAAGCTGGAAAAAGATTTCAATAATACAGACACTTTGCCTCTCTGAGAACCTTAGTTAAGAAAGATAAGCAAAAGGCATCCTAGCATAATGCAGACAACACTTCTGCACATTAAAGTGTATAACTTTACCAAGAATCTGCTAGAACTAAAAATGAGCAATGCTTAAAATTTACGAAAAAATCGTTGACATCACTATCAATATTTGAGAAGTGTTTCAAATCGTTTAGGATCTATCTGCTTATGTGTAGGCCTTGCATGCTTTTCTTTCAAACTCTGCAATTCCAGCATTTGACGGTAGGATCTATTTCTTTTTGCCATTTAATCTTCTGCCTCTACTACATTAAGATGACAAATTGCTATGCATTTTTATAACTAATTTAACACTTAAATAGTATCTTTAACTATAGAAGGATAAAGAAGGATTCTCCAGCCTAGGAGGAAACAATCTTTATTAACTGAGAGTAAAGACCTTGCTTGGAAAATATTTATGTGTGTGTGCAACATTGTCTTCTTAAGTCTTTCTTGGAGGACTGACATGCTAAAAAGCATTTCTAAACTATTAGGATCCTTCCATAGATAAAATCTGCATGTCCACCTGAAAGTCACTGCACTGGTACTGCCATCCCTCCCCATGATGTACTTGCTTCATCTTGCTTCAAATTATTTTGTGATAACAAGCTATTCCTACCCACTACTAAAAATAACAATGATGTTTTTTCAATTCAAAAACATGGTTATATCATGAGCTAAAAATGGAATTATAAACTATCTATGCAACTATTTTAGGAATACATGCTAATTAGCATAACTGGCTCCCTCCACAACAGGAGACAGTGAAAACCTATAACAGCCTTTCAAGCATGTCAGCAGAATAATGGGCAAATTAATATGACTCATATTGATTTGGACTTTCAAAGTGTTTGCAGAGCTACTAAGAAGCTATAGAGCCTCTAAACTGGTGCAGGATTAAAGTTCTGTCATGGAGCAGAAATGGCCTAAGAATGAGAAAACAAGAAGTAAGCAACCTTTCTGGTTTTCTAAACAGCAAAATAGTGTTACTTATGATAATGATTAATGACCTGCAACAAAGTTAAAGAGGAAGGTGGCTGACAGTGCAGCGAGTACAGGTCAATGGGACCTATAGGCTGGGGACAGACGGGGTCCATGGCGCAGGGAGAGGCGCAGAAGCAGCGCCTCCCTGCCTGCCCAGCACCCCGCTGGGAGGTGACGTCTGCAGGGGAAGGCTGGCAGCTCCTGTCTGGAGAAGCAGGAGCGATGGCTCCTCCTGTCAGGGCTGCGAGAGGACCAGGGCACCGCCTGCTTCCCGGCTCCAGGTGCCAGCCCGAAAACCACTCACCAGTTCCTTGCATCAGGGAGACCAAACCCTCCTGAACAGACTGATGAAGAGGACTCAGAGATACTAGGAGATCACCAGCAAATCTAAATACTTGACTAGTGCTGAAAGAGGTAAAACACAATGCTAAGAAATAGAAGATAATGCACTGAAAACAACAATCTGACTGTCCTCTCCACGTTCTTGCACTCTAATGTGAACTGTGGCCACTCAGGGAAACAATGAGGGTGTCTGGGAAGCAGCTCAGCAAACACTGCTGCTTGTTGCATCCAGCACTCTGTGCAATTACAAAAATTGTTCAGTGTTTAAAGCCTTCATTTCTTCCCCTCCTTCTCTGCTTCAACCCAAGGCAATTTCCTCTTTCTATAGCATAGCTGCTGGCTTCTCAAGCCTTTACATTTGCTGTCAATCTTGGCAGCAGTTACTCAAGAGCATTGCACCTATGTTTCCACCATACATTATTCTCACTGTGGGATGACTGCACTCTTTGCAATGTACTTTCTTCAGAAAAGATTGGCTTGCAAACCCTCAAAGAACAATTGGGAAATCAAATTAATTTCTTGCATCTATGAAATATACTGTAGTTCATGGATACTGAGTAGATGAATGCAATGCCAGATTGCCTCATGGGCTAATGTGACAAGATACTGTTAGGGAAAGCCATTGAAAAGAAGAAATATGACACAACAGCAGCAGTAAATAGAAAAGTGGACTAGGACAAGTGTAATCATCTTTTGAGGACAGCCAATGTGAGTAATGAAGTAATGAGTAGGATCTAAGAGTGTTTGCTCACATACTATGGAAAAAAAAAAAAGCCTGCCAGAGGTTCACATACAGATTTCTGAATGCCACGTTTGCCTTTGTGGAAGTGAAATTAATAAATTAGCTGGGATCACACCTCAACTCCAGTCAAAGGAGTAATGGGTGCAAAGCACAAAGTGTGGTAAAGCCAAGAGTAGAAATAAAAGAGAAATGTTGCAGTGATTCTTGTTACTCCGAGGGTGGTTCAGAAAACTCCTACAGAAGATATTGCGATGCTTGGCATAAATTACTTACTTTCTGAAAAAGAGTATTATATTCTTCGAACATATTCTGCAAAAGAGGAGAATTTTAAAAGGTATCAAGAGCATGCAAAGCAAAGGACAATTCTGTGCAGAGCTCAGGAAGGATGTGGTGTATTTGAGAACAGTGAAGGGACGGGAGGTGTATGCACCACGTGTTCCCCTTCCAGCAGCACCGGCAGAGCGCACCTGACTATCAGAAGGAATGAGCATGACCAGCTTGGACAGAAGTTGTCAGTGCTCAACATTGCTGCAATCAGGCTTCAAATGCCCAATCCATCTGTAGCAGGAATATTTCTTTTCAGCAATAGTTCAATACATCCATCTAGAAAGGAAAAGAGAAATACACAGATCTAAATTATCCAGAAGGGTTTAAAAACTACCCAACTTGTAGAGATGTTCAATCAGCTAATTATACATGACAATGCTGGATTGGATAACCAGTACTCAAATTTACTGCTGCCTGCTAAAAGTTGCTTTTGGCAGTGCTCAGTGTCAGAAGCAATAGCATTAGCTCTGCTCTTTTCTTACACTGCAGATGATGGAAGCTTTCAGGAAGATGAATTAAATTCCACTAGCAGAAGAGGCAAAAAGGGATCAAACTGTCTGGAGAGCACCACAGAGAAAGTCCGCTTAGGTTAATTCAGAATGATGCTCTATGAGTACCTGCCACAGTGTCCTGATCTTGATCCTGTCCACGATCTTGATCCAGTCCACGATCTTGATCCAAAACATCAGTTGGATCTAGGAGCGGAAGGAGTTTGTGCCTTAGCAAAAAGTGCACGGCTGAACAGCTCCCACCTTTCTGTTCAGACTGGTGGCAGGGACGCGGGTACCTGTGTTGGCATTAGCTGCTCTGTTAGCTCATCTTTCACGCATCCATCTCTGGTCCCTGGGGAGCCTGCGACAACCTGCACCCGTCCCTGCAGCCTGCTCCTCGGCCACCCAAGCTGAGGCGAGAAGGAGGAGTCTGCCTCGTCCCGCAAGCTCCTGCGACGAACCCTGCTCGGCCTCCACATCCATCAGCAAGGCAAAAGCCGGAGCAGGCAAGTGAATGTTTCAGAGGATAAGGATCCCTGCATGTCTGCACTGTGCTTTTTCAGTGGCCACAAGATGGTGCTTTTTAACTGCCTGTTCCTGAGAACGGGACAGCACGTAGGAAAGCGTCAGGTCTTTACTTCAGCGCAGAGCAGAGGACCGGGCTAAATTCCTAACCTTCCCTGGGCCCACGTGATGCTTGTGTTCATATTTGTACTGGAAAATAAAACCTTTACAAAATCACTTGCAAAATGAAAGCCCCAAAACTCTTCAGCGACATGGAAACTATCTTCAGATTTCTTTCTCAGAAATTTCTTACCCCTTTGCCTTCGCTCACAAAGTACGCTTCCCAAAGCATCTGACTTCACACAGCTTTAAAAATATATGTATTTGTTAAAGAAAATTCAGACTGACAACATGGAAAAAGGTTAGAAACAAAATATAGGTGGGACTGATACAACCTCTTAAACAAGAATACAAACATTTATATATGACTATTCTGTGTTATCTTGGCTGAGTAAATACTAAATAACTCGGGTTTAATGCCACTCACACGTACTGCGCTAACGTTCTGCTTTCCATCAGTTTCAGTATGCCTAGAATGGCAATGTAATTAAAACGGAAAGGTAAGTACAACGGAAACTATACTTTCCCTTATTAAATGCTAATTCCAAAAGAGATTTTCTGCTGAAGTCCAGGGTTTTTTTAAGAGCTGACAAGTCTGGGTAATATTATCTAGAATAGGACTTTGAAAAATGGAAGCAATTTCTTCCAATTTTGCACAAAGTCAGTCAAAACAATCGACAAGCTTCTGGTGGGTCTTGAGTTCCTTCTACCACATCCACTGCCTTAATGTTAAAAAATTTAAAATATTGCTGTCTACACCTCTAATTTTGTCTTCTTTGAATAATAATCTTCTATTCTCTAAAGCTCTGAACAACTGAGTTTTGTGGTGAAAGGTCTCTATCCCTTCACAGCACAGAAAAAGACAGAGGGTCCTCACTATCTTCCCCCTTTGCCCTTACTTTCATAATGCTGTGGCTGTCTATGTCCTCTCCTAGGCGTACTTTTTTGGTGCATATATTGCATTGCCTTGCTGATAGAGATCTAAATGGGAAGAGAGAGAGAAGTTACTATAGGAAAAGATCTTAAGATATGAAAGTATTTCTCACTAAGGAGAAAAAACAAAACAAAAGTACTAAAAGTTTAATCCAACCTTTCTCCAAATGGGGAAAGAACCAACGCCCAAAGTTACTAGAATCTCTGTTTTCTGCGTTGAAATGTTTTTCCGACATGGAGAGGTTATTAACAGGCAGGATAAATTCTGACAGAAGTTGTAACCACCGGAAAGCTCCTTGTCACAGGAGAACCCCCCCCCCCCCAATAGGAGCACAAGACCTACTTGACTCTTTGTCCTTGCAGGCAGGAGCTCTAGGCTGTTAGGTTTGCAATTTGGCATAGAATACTAATCTGAGGAAATGCTTGTGACTAATAGAAAAAATACATAAGTTTTTTAAACTGTAAAGAAAGCTTGATCATTTTTAGAAGGAAAGGAAACTCTGGTTGTTGTAGGAATACGTGAAGCAGCCTCAAATGTCTCTCAGCAGAGGATGGCTGTAAATGGAAACAATAAACTGTGTAGGTGTCTAGATTTTAAGGAGACAAGGGGTCCACAAGCATCTTGTTCGGCTTCTTCTTAAACATGAACCATTAAATTTCATATATTCCCCTCAGTACCTGTGCCTAGGCATTTTAACTCTGAGCAGATTAAGCTGTTGCCTGGTGTAGCTGGGAACAAGAGAGAGGGACTACCACCTGCGCCTCGAGGCTCGGCAGTGACAGGGGAGGAGAGGGAAACACGCCCACGTGATCTTGCGTGAGCCACGTTTCCTGCAGAGAAAAACTGAAAAAAAAATACTTGAAACCTAGGACAAAATACTTCCTGGCCCCAGATTTTACAGTTGGGCCTTCCACAGACAACCTGACCAGATCCTCGCACAAACACGGGGCAGTGGTTCACCTTGCTAGTACAGCATGCCCAGTTGTGGCCAATTTCAGAGAGTTCTGAGGAACGTGGGAGAAAGTGCTAGACCATATCCGGAGAACAGATATCCAAGCCAAGGTGACACCACCCCATCCGAATGGCCCTCCTTTGCGCATTGAAACTTCTTCAAAAGTGGGTTGTTTTCTACAGGGTCTGCTTTGTGCACTGACTTACCAAGGCTGAAAGGCTCCCAAAGGTGTAAAACCATAGCCACGAGCGAGCATGGTATAGAAGTATCATCACGGGATGGCCTTACTGGCTATGGCTACATCTGCTTGACCATACTTCTCTTTTTGCTATTACACCTGCAGCAAAGACAGATAGAAATATCATGAGAGCCTTCACCTCTACTTTGCACTGTGAGGTGATCTTCATCTGAACTGATGAAGCAGGTTTTAGAGTCCAGCTGTAGAACACAAACCAAATCTAAACAAATATCTGACTCAGCTCTTAAACTGAAAAAGCAGCAGCTTGGAGGAGGAAGTTGGCAACACCACTTAGAAAGCCATGGATTTGTTCCAGCTACCCTCTTCTCCACTCACTCTAATTATTTATCCCTGATCCCTAAATAGAATCTGTCTCAGGGAAAAGAAAAACGGACAGTGTGGTAGCTCCTTTTTCCTTTACAAGTCACTTTTTCAAATTTAGGCACACACACACAAAAACCCCACACTACAACACGTTAGGCTCTTTCACCTGGACTACATCCTATATTAAACCATTTTGTCTTAACCTACCTATAATGCAGTTTGTCTCCCTAGTTAGTTACTGAATGGAACTGCAGCTTCTTTTTATTCTTCTAGCAGAAGGTCTCTTATTGGTATCTTTTTGATTGACAGCTTTGAGTATTGCTTTATAAAAATAATAGGCAGCTATCTACTCTGAACATTTGACTCAAAACATACAGTTTATACGGCTCTAGCAGACCTACAGGCCATCTGAAATGGAATGAGACGGGGTTAGTGCCAAGTGTTTCAGTAAGAGCATTCAAATGAAAAATCAGTTTCTCGACCCAAGTGTATCTAAAATACTTTTTTTTAATTTTTGCGTAAATTCACAAATGATACAATAGTGAAGGGTTTTGTTTGTTTTTTTTCCCCCAACATACTTTACAATCAGGTTAGTTAAGTGTTTTACATCAAGGCACAACACACCATATTATACACATGCCTTGCCAGGCAGCAGTTTAGTATAATCCCCAAGTTTTGGCAGTAGTGCCAGGATAAATAGCATGGATCACATATATGCTAGAAGATAAATAAATAATAGATGCTGTCACATTTTATTTGAAATAGAATTGCATATAAAAAGAATATACAATAATTTAACTTGAATAACTAGAATCTCTTATACTACACATAACAGAAGAGTTTCCATTTGTATTAAACAAAACATTTTCAATATTAGGATGCAAAATTAATCTTCTTTTTGGCTTTCTTGATTTATGGAGAAGAGTTGCTTTTGTTAGAAATGAAAGCTGGATTTTCAGGTTCATGACAATCTGAAAGAAACAAATCCAGAGTTACAGATATGTTGATAATAATTTTATCAGTAATACTCATTCAGTATTTTCTGTTGTGTTAACACCCTGTGAAGCTAGTTATCTAAGCATTACACCTATGAAAGCTCTTTTTCCACAGCTTAAATAAGCTAAATTATATTTTTAGCAGTTTACTCTGCAATTACTGGTCCAGTTCTTAGGAGATGACTACCATAGGCCTGTTACTCATCCAGCACAGCTAAAATTCTACTAACTCCAAAGGTTACAGATTGCTTATTGCAGCGTATTTACCATCTTCGTGTTAGCATTCAGCTGTTTATATTTGAACACCTCTTCTTCGCCTGCCAAAGGCCTTGGACCCCACATTGGTGGGCACAAAGTTGTTCTTGCCGACTCCTCCCGACCGGCTCAGGAAGTCTGCCAGGCGATGGGTTACGCAGGTTGCTGTGTTGCACGCCCTCTTCTGTGCTGTCACACTGCTTTTCAAAGTGAAAACAAAGAGTTAATTCCCAAGTATCTACTCTGAATGCAATAAAACTTCAGTAAGGGATGTTATGCTCAGAAAGATTTTTCTGTAAGAGAGCCAGGCAGGCTTACCGTGCAACAGGCCTTTCGAGCTTCAGCCTGCTCAGCTTACAAGCTCTGAAAGATTCCCCCCACCCTTTTCCTCCCTAACTGTCACACTGAGTTTAGGGAAGGTGGCTGAGCCCTCCCTTCCTTGGGCAATCAGACTGAAGACTTTAAAAATCAAACTAGACCTTCAGCGACACCTGAGCTGTATGCTGCCACCAGCGAGTAGCTGTGGCTCACAGAGGTGCTGAGGAGGTCCAGGGCTGAGGCTTTTAGCCAGTCCCCATTTCCTCCACGGTTTAGATCTGTGCTTTGTTTGCCCTGCTGCTGAAGGGCAGCAGTAACAGTTGGTCTCGTCTTCTCAGTTCAGGACCTAAGTCCCATAACAGCCCCTCCCACCCCAAAAAAACAATGTGAAATCCTAGCGTCACTGAAGGCTATGGGAATTTTGTCAGCGACTTTTGCAGGGCTGTACCTGCATGCCCGCTGCTCATTTGCTCTCTTCGACACACTTTTCAGAGCTGAACCGCACAAACATACTGCTTCCGTGTAGCTAATGGTTGTATTCAAAAACCTCTTTTCTGGAGAGACACCCTGGTTGAGTCCAGCACTTTAACATGCGAGTTCTGTGCCTACAGCCAGACTATAATTATTTTGTCAGACAGGGGACTTCATAGCATACATGTTCATACTATCCCTGCTTGAAGGGATTTTCTACTAATGATTCTTAGAGGAGGGGGAGAGAAAAGGGATTATGTTTAAATACACATTATAGAACTGAGCTCATTAACAATAACATATCACAGCCATTTTTGGAACAGGCCTCTGATTACAGGAGAGATGCTGCAAAAGAATAACTGTAAAGTAGTAATAATCTGTGAGGAACAGCCAGTGAAAGTGTCTTTTCTAAATACAAGCTAACATATAACACAAGTACCACAAGATAAATCTATTTTTTCCTCCCAATGTACAGTTCATCCATGTGGTATTTGAAAGATATTCAAATTCTAAATACTAGTGTAAGATCTATCATAAAATGAGAAGAAAAAATGAAAAGAGTATTAAATTCTTACCTGGAGGTGTTCAGTACTCAGTTTTAAACAGGATTACATTTCAAGTTTGTTTGAACAACTCTATGAGCCTCTCCCGATTCCTTTGCTTCTCAAAAGCCTTGCTAGCAGGATTGTGTGCATGCCCGATTACATCAATGCATATGAATGTGTGTATTTATATAATTCCAATTTTAAGTTCTTTGTACTTTATTACCTTATTCAACTATTCCAGAATTACTGGTATTGTACTACCTCTCTTAAGGCTAGAGAACTTTACAGGTTGTCTTAAGGCTCTAGAAATCTCATGTTCTAAAACAAGTAATTAAAACAAACAGATCTAATCCTTATAGAAAAATAGGTTTATTGAGTAAATGCATGGGCAGGCATGAAAGAAAAGTCTGCTTGTACATTTAGTAGCCAGAAATGAAGAGCCTCATTTAGGTTTTTTGTGTTTTTTTGGTTTTTTTTTTTTTAAGTGAACGTCTAAGAAAATCATTTGAAATCTCAAGGCTGTGCTGTTCATTCTTATTTATTTTTTCCCCTAGCCTGATATGCGTGTTATGGTCTCTGTCTTCCTAATATTAGGTCCACCTCAAACATTCTCTGTCGAAAACAGAATCAAAAGAACATAGCAAAGTTAGCAATCAAAGTTAGATCCACATGCATCAAGTTAAAAAAAGGGAGAAGGGCAGAATTAAGCATGTCTAGTTGTCTCCCAGGGGCTCCCCATAGTTTGCATAGCGTTCATGGTCCGGGTCACTCAGCGCACTCCGCTTCTTGCCAGGAGTTCCAGCCCCGACGTCAGTGCGAGGGTAAGTTTGCAATTTGTGCAATTCTTGAGACAGTTTGCCCAGCACACAAGTACTCAGACTGGCACAGCGTTTGGAAATAGGTCTATCCAGGCTGCAGGGGGAAAGAAAACATGCCCAAAAGAAGAGTAGTCTCAAACATGCATGTTCATGCATTCCTTCCCTAGACAAATAACTACAGTTAGAGACAGACAAACAAAAAATTGAAAGAAAACAACCCCTCCACATCACATTCCATGCAAGGAAGGTCCATACAAAAGCACTCAGAAGGAATACACTATTCTTCAATGAATCCAGTAAAACTTCAGTTGAAAAAGCAGGTTGATTAGCCTTTTGGATGCTGGTAGTTAGGGGACAGGGATTTTTACTTTCAATATACTCAGCATGCTGTTCAGTCTCTCATTCATCATCACCATGCTTCGCAGTACGAGTCCTGTTAGAGTCACGCAATCGCTCCGGCATGCCTTTGCCCTACGGGGAGAGGGGTACTGCATGCCTTGGGAGGAGTACCTCGCTCCTGCTGGTGGCTCTCCATGCCCAACAGCAGCATGCACTTGCACGACAGAGAATCCAAGAGTGACTGAACGGCCCCTAGCACTCCCACTAGGGAAACATACCTTTCGCTGCCATATTTTAAACAACCCCCTCATTCGAGTTCAAATCGCCCTCCATTTTCAGTTGGGAGAGACAGCTAGAAGCAGGTTAACTAGGTGGAAGCCTTTCTCCTGATAGGAACAGGAATGAGAGGATGTCTCTGCAGCATCATCCTTTTCCAAGTCAGTGAACGGAGTTAGCCGTAACCCCAGAGAAGGGGAAGTCTTAGCCTGCAGAGGGTCGGCTCAGGTGGCTCTTGCTAGAGATTAGACGTGTAGCTCCCCTCACCCTCCTCCCAGCCCCAGGACCGCAGTCCTTACCTATTCCCCTCAGAGGCTTGCTCCAGCTCTTCTGCTGTCATCTGTATGAACTCTTTCACCAGTGCATTTAATAATCTCCGAGCTTCATAGTCACTTAGCATCACTCGATCTGTTACGGACTCTAAGCCAGGTCTAGGCAGAGACAAGCAAAACAGGGTAAATATAACCAGGACTGCTACAGAGAACTGGACGTGAGAGGCGTTGTGTCATGCCTACTGTTGACAGTATCTTTCACAGGTGTGAATATAACACAGTGCATGAGCATGACATGCAAGTGTTCTATATATGTCATAAAAAACCAGCATCACAAGTAATATTAAAAGAACTCAGCTTTCTCATTTATAATAGTTCATTTTCTTAAATCTCTACAGATTATTAAATATTTTTCATGCCATTCAGATAAAGCGCTCAGCAACAGGACCAGCTCTTTGCTTCTTACCTGACCGGGGCTGCCTGGAAGCTGTCCATCTGGCACACAACCAAGGCATAGACAGCAAGGAAAGATGAAATCTTCAGCATAACCATGATTCCTCTCTACGATAAGGAAGTGCATCAAGCAATTACCATTTTTCAGCTCTCAATCCTATAAGATCTGCTAGAGGTCATCTTTTCTGACACACAAGTAGCACAAATGCTAATAGCCTTTTCTCATATTACCTTTTAGTTTCTTTTGATTCCTGCTGTTTTACTTTGATTTTCCTCAGAATAACTGAGAACTGTTACAGGTGATGAAAAGGCAGCTTTTCAGAGCTGCCGTTCTGTAACGCTTATTCAACTTAGCGCAGACTTACCCTCAGACTCACGTAAAACACATTGCTCTGACTACGCGTGCAGCATCACATTCAGCGCGTCAAACGAGCAGGCACGCTTACAGGGAAGAAGCCACACGAGAAAGCAGCGTTCAAGTATTTTGTAAGAATTAAATGCCATTGTTCGCACTCTACCTGAGGCTGCTTGCTTCCTGGTGCCATTAGCATACTAATACCCCATCCCAAATGGTAAAACATTACAGTGAAGTTCAGAAGTGTCCCTACTCGAGGCCAGAAGGAGGAGACGTTCAGAAAATGCATTCACGAGAACGAAAACAGTTTTCAGAGGTCACCACTGAAGAACCCTGCTCTGGTGGGCGCCCCCTTCCCCGGGCGCTCGGGTCCCCGCTGCAAGGCTCCCGCCTCGGGGGAGGACAAGGGGCCGGCGACTAACTTCCCTCACCCCTCTCCACCTCCCTTTGCTTTCAGGGCCTCCCCGCGCACGCGGCAGATGGGTGCGGCGCCCCGGGGAGCAGAAGGGAGCCCAGCGCGGAGCGGCCCCGCCGCAGCGCTGCAAGACCCGCTGCGCTGAAGCCCCTGGGCTGGAGAGAGGTGAGGAGCGCGGTGCTTACCGGGGTGCGGTGCGGTGCGGTGCGGTGCGGTGCGGTGCGGTGCGGTGCGGTGCGGTGCGGTGCGGTGCGCGCCGCCGAGCCGCGGTGCCGCGCGCTGCCCGCCGGCTCCCCTTTATACCTGCCGCCGGGGCAGCGCGCGTGGGCGCCCGCGCGGCCCTCGCCAGCCAATGGGGAGCTCCGCCGCCCGCCGGGAACCCACCCGCCATTGGGCCCCGAACCCCAGCTCCGCGGTTACGTCATCGCCCATCCCGTGAGCGTCCCATTCACAAAATCCGGCAGTGACTCGGCCAGGCAGGGCGGCCCATTTGCATTGAGGTCACTGCGTGCGCGGGGGGCGATGGGGGGGGGATCGGGCCATTAATGCCGCGCGGGAGCCCGCGCCGAGCCATTGAGCTCCGCGCCCCGCCCCGGCACCCCCGCCCGGCGCCGCACGCGCCAGGTGCTTATTAGAAGCGACATCTACTGCAAAAGCTACTGCATTGCAGACAGGACGGGGCCGGGGCCGGGGCCGGGGCCCTTCCTACTGCGGGGCCATCGGCGGCACCGCCAGCGCTACCGACTAGGCGGGGGACGACTTCAACCCTCACTTCGCACAGTTCAGTAATGCGGGTTAACGTCTCCTGGGAAGTCCCCGCGCTGCGGGCAGGCCCCGCTCCGCCGCCCCTCGCCCTGGAGCCTTCCCGTCACTCGCTCGCACACCGCTGGCAGCAGCCCGGCGGCTGAGGAAGCGCCTTCGTCTCAGAGGAGCTCCCCCGCGGGGTGCCTCGTTCCCCTCAGTACGGCCGCGCTTGCCCCGGCCCCGGCGGAGGTGCTGCCCGCAGCCCCGCCAGCTGCCCCTGCTGGGCGCAGGGCAGGCGGGCCGCTCCCTCCGCCTTTCCCTCCCCGCCGAGCGCGCCTTCCCCGAGCAAACACTCAGATCGGTAGTGAAATTGATATAAACGTCTTCGCGGGCAGGTGCAGCGTCTTTCCGTGCCGCGCGCCGCGCACCTCGTGGCGCACGGGAGAGACGGGCCAGGAGGCGGATTTCACCCGCCTTAACGCCGAGCCCAACGCAGCCGGGGCGCCGCGCAGGCGGCCGCGGGGGCGGGCGCTGCCCCCGGCCGCGGCGGGGATTAGCGGCAGCTGCCCGCCGCCCCATGCATCACCCCGCCGAGGGCCCTCTGTCACGGCCCGCCGGGCCCGCACCTGCCCTCAGGATGTTTGCTCGCCTCCCGCCGTGTTTGCCGAGGCGCCGCCGATATCCGCCCGGCGGCGCGCACGGGGGCGGCGCGCAGCGGACGGCCGCCCTCCGGCGCCGGGAGGCGGACAGCCGCTTTGCAGCCCCCGGGAGCGCGGCTCGGCGCCCCGCCGGCGACGGGGGCGGCCGCCGCCGCGCTGTCCTGCTGCAGCGGCAGCTGGTGCCCGCTCCCAAAGGCGAGGCGGTGTGTTGCCCTCCGTTTCTGTAAGGCTGCGGAGACCGCGCGCGGGGTAGCGCCTCGCTTCCCGCGGGACGGGCGCTGAGTCCAGCTCTTCTGGAATCTAGAGCTCTCATTTGGCCGCTTAAAAGGGAGGGGCGAGTTTTCCTATCGACTTCTTGACTTTTCTTCGTTTATTTTTTACAGAACCTGAAGATACGGCTAACTCCTGATGGTAAAAATAGTGTATTTCACCTGGAGGTGAATAAAGTCCGAGATAAGAGCCGAGCAGGTATTCCTTGGTTAACGCGATTTTAGCTCTGAAGTGTGCCAGCAGGAACACAAACGTATTGAAAACACGGGCAATTCACTGATTATCCGAGGGAGGTTTCTGCTTCTGGTTGTTGCCGCCAGCCCTGGGGGCTCCCCGGGCGAACCGTTCCCCTCCCCTGCTCGGCAGCAGGCGGCACTCGCGCCCGCGGGGCGCTGCCGCAGCGCCCGCCTCTCTGCTTTGCGATTGCAAAACGGGTCAGGCTTTCCGCAGGACGGGCAATTTTTTTCTCGTCTTAAGTGTTCTTGCGTTACGGTTGTCGGTGGTGGTGGGGGGGGGGGGGTTGCGCTCTGTGACCTGCGGCCGCGTTGCTGCGCTCACCTGCAGCCCGCAGCGGCGAGAGCGAAGCCAAGGCGGAGTCGCACCGCGGCGCCGGTGCGGGACGAACCGCCCGGGTGCTGCCGCTGCGAGCTCGCCCCGCGCCCCCGCTCCCGCCCGCCCGGCCCGCTCGCTTCGCCTTCCTCCCCCCCGGCGCGCAGCGGGGCGGGTCGTTTGAAATAACGGGTCTCTCGCACTCGTTTCCGTCGAGGTAATCTTTAAAAATCTCCTGGAAGAGGCAGTTGAAGTATTTGATTTTAAATCTCTCACTTCTCCGCGAATCCTATTCTGATTTTTAAGCTAGTCTTTCTGAGGTTGCAGTTCGTTCCCTAGTTGATGAACATTTAACATCCAAAAGTAGCATCTAAAGAAACGATTCAGCATTACTTTCACTGCTTCCGTCTCAAACACCTCCGTTCTTTTCCCCTTCCCCTGTTAACAGTTAATCACTCACATTTCTTTTGGGAGTTTACACCTTGTCTGCACAGAATATTCCTGTTTTAACCTTTACAATTGCAGACGGTGCTGCAAGAATACGATATTTCAGTTCTGGGGGGAGGGGGGAGATGCCTATCTCATTTCGTCTTGTGGCTGATTCCAGTTAATTCAAGTACTTTTCTTGCCAGTGCAACTCAGCCCCGGGCTGGAGCCTGCGGGACGCAGTGATTACAAGATTTCAGATGCCAGCGTTTCCACTTTAAGCTTTCACAGGAAGAAACGTAAATTTAAAGCAACAGGTATTAAAACTAATAGATATACTTTTGTGCACATACGCACATATAGATGAAATAGTACTTGCAGGTTGGCAAGTGCTCTGGCTGCTTCTTGCCAGAGCTAATGGAGGGACTTCCAGCTGGAGCGCTCGTCCTTTTTCCCCTCAACTATGTGTCTGTTATATGTCTCACCAGGCACATCTTCTCCTTGCAAACCTCTCTCGTCTTGTACATAATGTGGAGAAGAAAGTATACCGATTACAAGGAACTCTAAAGTCCAGTTTATCTGTATTTGGATGTTGTGAAAAAGATACAGGGCTGCCGCAGGATAATGGTCTCCTGTTGCTAGATAAATCCAAAACTAAAGGCTAAGCATTCATGGAAAAACTAGCACAGAGGGGTATTTACGAGGATTCCCCCCCCACACACACACACTAGGAAAGCAAGACACTTACTGAAACAATCTGTTTCAAGGAACTTGTTCTGCGTTTTTCAGTAGCTAACCGTGTATCAGGTAAAATAATCAATGGGTATGGGTTCAGAGTAGATGAACTTGAAGAGCTACAGAAAGACTTTTTTTAAAGAAATCAGGTTATATAAACAACAGCTTGCAGCTCCAAGTAAAAGGAATTCCCATTCAGAGAAATTAGTTTAAGTTTTTAGGGAGGAAGAAACAGCTGTCCTATTTTAAAATGACTTTCCTTCTCTACACTGGATACAACTCCTGCTTAAATCATGTGAAACTGTAGAATATTTTAACTAACACATTTTAAAGTGCAACCATTTTCTCCTTCTTTAGATGTTCCTATTATGTCAATAAGCTGTAGACACTGCAGTGGGGTTCTTAACCGTTACCAGCTGAAACGATGTTAAACAAAAATACTGTATCTACAGGGTATATTGAGATTTTTGTTGAATAATAAAAGGTAATTCTTCAAGACAGACAAGACTGTGAGCTGCACAGTCACAATTTCCACTCCCACTAATGGCTGCATATCCTAAAAGGATAGACAGGGACAGTGTCATGATCCATAGATCAGCAAGTTCTTCATGATGGAGATGAGCATGATTCATGTTTCTGCTCTCTCTAACCTTGATTTTCATGGCACCTTTGTAGATGAGGACATTTCATGACAAAACCAGCTGCAGAAATCAAATAATCTTCTTCTACAAAGAGAAGACTGAGAATTACTTATCTGTGTTTTGGACAGACCCATAGTCTGTCGAACTTGGCATCCTGTCTCTCGACAACAGCCAGAAAGCAGTTCTGCGTGAGAGGACTCTGCAGATCACGCGGGGGAAGGGGAGCGCTAGCGAGCCCCTGTGAAAGCAGGGGAGACAATCTAATACCATTCTAATACCGGGGGGCAATCAGCCCTATAGAAAGGGATGTAAGCTGAACCAAAGGTAACAATGCCATGCCGTTGTAAAAGCAAGCTGCATATTAACAGGAGTATCGTGTTTAAGGCGTGAGAGGTAATCCTTACACTCTACTTGTCGTTGGTGAGATGGCAGCCGGTGTACTCTGCTCAGTATAGCATGCCATACCTGAACACAGGTGTGGGTGGCCAAGTTGAAGAAACTCCAGAAAAATACTAGTAAAAATACCAGTAAGAATTATTAGAGATCCTGTAACAGGATTTAGGAGAAAAGAAAGAGAGGAAAAAAGGGGGGGGGAGGGAAGAACGGCAGGGAAGAGGGAAGCATTTAGTTAAGAGAAGGAAAGACTAGGGACCATGAATCAGTCTGGAATCAAGCTAAGTTCTTCCAAAACGCCTTAGAAAAGCTTCTAGGCTGACCATCAAAAGACATTTTAAACAGAAGTTCAATGCTAGAGTGCTTTAATTTCATGGAAACATTCCTATTGAGCTTTGGTTTTGCAGAAGTTTTACTGCATGAATTCAAAATTTGGTGCAGAGCAATGCGACAAACTGGGTCACATGCTGTCCTGCATGGAGGTTTGCTTGGTCAGGGAAAAGGGACAGAGTGTAGGAAGCTGTCTGTGGCTTTATCATCTTCTATCCTGCACAGCTCAGCTTCAGAATCAGGCAGCAGAGGCTCCAGCCCTAACTCCTGCCACCTGGCAGCACATGCCACCCTCTGAGAACTGGCAAAACTCAGCAGCACTCCAGCCAGACCTGCTTTGGTCCCGGGCTGTCGCTCCGACACGCTGACAAGGGGAACCCCTCGAGGGGAACTCGCAGCTCACCAGACACAGCTAGCGTCAGCCCTGCAGCATGACCAGGGTAATGCAAAGGGGACAAACTGTGCAGGGAAAATCTGAATCTGTTTCAAATTCACTACCTATTTCTACTTCAGTTTTACGTGTTCTCCAGTTAAGATAAGAGATGAACAAACTCCTTATCTGGAAGTGACTTCAGAACACAGAACTAACCTCGTTAAGCAATAGCGTGGTTATAAACCTTTGATTTGACTGCTTGCACAAGTGTTCTGTTGCTATCCTACATGTCATAAGAGCATGTCAGCAAAATATGGCAAGGGATATATGCTAAATCCTTGATTTAATCCAAGGTTTGTTCTTGACAGGATATAAGGATGGTGGAAGATCTCATGTCGCCATTTTATTCTTAGTCTTGAGAGTAGTGAGATCTGATTAAGCCACACTGTAACGTAATATTTTTATCAGTCCCTTCCAGGACCATTGAGTTGCTCCAGCATTACAAAACCCTACCGCTATGCATCCTTGCTGGTTCCAGTAATGCCAGCTGTATGAGGAGGACCAGGCACAATTATTTCTCAGCGGGCTGTTTAATTGCTGGTCACTTGACAAAAGGAGCTTGTGCAAGGGCAACAATATAGCCTACACCCTTCGCTACGTGAGAGGCTGAGAAAGGTCTCTCTCCTTATGGAGCTGATAAATAGTACATAAAGGCAAAGGCTACTATCATAATATTTGCTGATTTACTTACAGTACAGCTTCTGGGAACCAATAGTCTCATATGAGACTATCAATTAAAAAGATAAATTCCTAAGTGTGTGCTTGAAATAGAGCTAAGTATTTCCTGAAAGCTCAAAAACCGAACAGCAACTAAAATATGCCAGCAGCATTTTTGAAATTATAATCTTTAAGTCAGCATCATAGTTTTCTGAGTTTGTCTGACAATTAAATGTTTAGGCATGGCAGAACTGTGATTAAGGAGATGTTTGCTGTCAGCAACAGAACAACAAACTCGCAAGGGAAAACATTAGATGGGTTTTTCTGTTATAGCAAATCTATAAAGCTCCATCATCATTATAGGCTTATCTAAGGAGATGTTGTAATCTAGAAGCTGATAATTTGTTATGATGATACAGGTGTGCTAAGAAGAGCTACGTAATTGTAACAGATAAAATCTGCACATGACTCTAAGCTTCTCCGTGGGTTTATGAGATGAATTTCTTTGGTGTGTTCAGTGCATGGGTATTTTGCACGTGTCTGTACAGATCTCTTTCTCTCTCTCCCCTCTCCCCCTTCCCCCCCCCAAGAAAAGGAGCAAAATCTTTACAGACCAGTCTACAAAAAAGTTGTTTTCTTGTATGATATTTTATAAATAATGGTGTGACTTAACTGGACAGAGAAGTCACTGTAGGAAGAGAAAGAGCTTTAGCCTGATAAGTGTTTACCTTCTTTTTTTTTTTTTTCCCCTAGAAGCGCAGTAAAAAATATCAGTATTAAAGACAAAGAAAGCAAAAGCCTGTTTAGACAGTAGCAAGTACTGTGCCTGTAATGCAAGTTGGTGAGCTATTTAATGGAACTTGGAAACTATTTCATTTTTTCCCCCAAGAGTGTAACAGAGTTATCATCAGGATCTTAATATCGTTAGTAAAAGAACAGTCACGTCTCTCAGTATATTTCTTCAAATTCCCTTGAAGTGCAGAGCTGCTTAGAGCTGTGTAGTCACTTCCTGTCAATGGATCACTTTCTGCTGTTCTTGATAAGACTTAGGAACACCGTCATTTCCTGTTACTTGATTGTCTCCAACTTCTCCTTATAGAATTCATAAGGCAAAATAATTGTAAATCCTGATGACTAGGCTGTTTCAGAAGAATTTAATAAAGATACACGTTTTAATCAGTTTCTTTATTCAGCCATCATTTTTAGAGTTAAAATTAAGAAAGCCCGTTACTCATCCTATGAGTTTGCTCAGTTGATCATCAATGATTAAGATGAGTAAAACCTTCCTAAAGTAGCAATTCAGCACCAACGGCTTCACCCTGCTCCGGCAAAGAAAGGAAGAAAAAGGGAACAGTCGGAGAGCAGCAGGGAATCCTGCCCTTGGGTAGCCCATTGGAGGTTAAGTCTTGCAGCCCTACATCCGTGTTTGTAAGTGATTTCAGTTGTTCACAAGGATTTATATATCACTTATTTCTGACAACTTTCAATTGCATTTATCCATGCTAGTCTTTTCTCCTCTCCATTTAATCACGTATCCTTTAGAGGTTCTCAGATCCTCAGTCTTGGCTGACTGACCAGCTTTTCACATTTGGCTTAGCCAAAACTGACTTCACTGTTCTGCAGCAGTGCTCTTCATTTTCTCATCCTGTGTTGCAGTGAGTAATAGCACCATCTCTTCTGCATCACCAAAGCTCAAACGCTGTAAGGTCAGTTTTGGTTGTTCTCTCTCCTGCTTAAAGCTAATAGTCAAAGCTTGTCCGCTTTCTTCTCCATAAAAGTCTATTCCTTCTTTTTCAGCCAAACGTTCCTATTTTTCTTCTGGGTCTTATTTTCCTCTTCTTGGGTCTTTTCTATGCTGATTTTTTTGTGGTTTTTCCCTTCAAAATGCTCACTGCCAAAATTGTCAATCTCTTTTCCTGCCTTTTCTTATACAGATGCAGTAGGAAGCATGATCACTGTAACTTTGGGTGCACATGAAATATTACACACTTAAATAACAGAACATTGAAGATAAAACGTAAAAAGCAATAGCACTTCTTCCTCTGTTTCCACAGACATTTTGAGAACTAGTCAAATATCATCTTCTCTACAGGAATCAAGCAGGAAAAAAACTATCAGCCTCTTTTTGTTTTCTCTAAAGACAGAGGCTTATGTATACAAGCAATTTACATCCTTATAACTGACACTGCAGTAATACCATATAATTATACACCATATAATTGCACGATGTATCTGGCACATAAAGGTTCTTACTCCCATTATAATTGACAGTAATTTCATTATGCAAGTTAATTCTAGGTAATTGTCTGTAGGCCGCAAATTAGTCTTTCTCACACTGTTTTGAAGTGTTTTCTGACCAGCCGGTCTGTGTTCCTCTATTCACCTGGGTATGCTGAGCTGAAGTGCCTGGAGACCCCCTCTGTGGTTAAATACGTGTAAATAATTAGGTCCAATGCCATCCATTTGAGCTCATGCTACAGCACAACTACTCAAGCGCACTGCACATTTTGGTTGTCCTGAATCTCTTGCCCTCTTGTGAGAAGCCTTAGAGCACTGACATTGAAATGCCGACGTTTTTGCAGGTATGGTCTAGTTACGTCAGAGTCAACATACCAGGCAGCGTCATGTTGAAAGGATGAATAAATAACTCAGAAGAAGTAAAGGATAAGAAATACACCGCCAGCAGTGCTCAAGCCGCCTCTCCACATCCTGAAAGCTGGGTAGGATTTTGGTATGAGATGCCTGCACTGACATATGCTTTACGGGCATTTTGCAGCTCGGACAAAGAAAGGTGCTGAGGCCTGTACAACTCGCTACTCCTTGCACAAAGCTCACCTGGCAGTCAGGAGCCTCCACCTGCCCTGACCCAGGGAAACCAGCCGGGACCCCGGCCCAGCAGCCTGCAGTGAGGGACGATACTGGGCACCGACAGCCCTGGCTGAGAAAAGCGGTCGGTACCGTTGTGCTTGTCTCCATCAAAAGTCGGTTACTGGTGTGTCATGCTGTAATATACACATGACATTTTATCTTTTCTCCTCAATCTGCCCATCTTAGGCAAACGTGAGCTAGCACAGCTAGCCAGTTTGATTGCCCTGCAGCCTCGCAGGTGACTTGCTGCCAAACTGCCAGGCAAAAAGCTGGCATTTCCCAGCAACGGCAAAAGCTTTGCTGTTTCCCAGCTCCCTGCCTCGTTCTCTGTTCCAGCCACAGCTCTTACCTCTTCTCTGTGCTCTCAAAACGATGGCCTTCGCTGCCTTTGCTTTCTTCATCTCCTGCCTCCTGAGCAACATCCGGTGTCCTCCCTCAACTTCGGTGGCGTGTACCCTCAGCCCAGTATTGCCCCACTCAAAGCAGACTGCCCCCTCAGGGAAACGGGCTGAGAATGAAGCGTTCAGCAGTTAGATAAGCAAGCAGGAAGTGCATTTTAATCAATCGGGTTATTAACGCAGTGTATCAGTGCAAGTTCATTACCTGTTCAGATTCTAACCACCTATTTATCAGTCTACGTAAAGGTGCTAAGAATAATTGAACAAAAAAGTAAACCTCAAGCAGGAAACACACACTTTTAATAGGGCCGGGATGCTTCTACCACGCCTAAAATCCGCGGTAAAACAGCAGTAACGGACTTAGCAAAAACTGCGTTGAGTGGAAGCAAAGGGGCGTTTGTGTACAGCCTCGTAGCGGGACGCGAGGGTGCGAGGCGGGCAGAGGGGCCGGGGCCGGGGCCGGGGCCGGGGCCGGGGCCGGGGCGGGATCGAGCTGCCGCTGCCTCGCTCGGCCGGGCCGGGCCGGGCCGGGCCGGGCCGGGCCCCGGGCCAGGCGGCGGGAAGGGGCGGGGCCGCGCGGGGCCAATGAGCGCGGGGGCCGCGGGGGGGCCGCCCAATGAGGGCGGCGGGCCGGGGGCCGGGGCGGCGGCAGGAGGAAGCGGCGCGGCCGCGGCTCGGGGCCATGCGGCCGGCGGCGGCGGCGGAGGGGGGGGCGGCGGCGGCGGCGGAGGGCGGCGGCGGCGCCTGCTGCCTCCTGCTGCTGCTGCTGCCGCCGCTGCTGCTGGCGGCGCTGGTGGTGCGGCAGCTGCTGAAGCAGCGGCGGCCGCCCGGCTTCCCCCCCGGCCCGGCGGGGCTGCCGCTCATCGGCAACATCCACGCCCTGGGCGCGGAGCAGCCGCACGTCTACATGCGGCGGCAGAGCCAGATCCACGGGCAGGTACCGGGGGCGGCGGGGCCGGGGCCGGCGGCTGGGGGAGGCCCGACGGCCAGAGGCAGCTCGCGGCGCGGCGCGGCGCGGCCCGGGGCGGGCGCAGGAGCCGCCGCCGCCTGCGGCCCGGGGGGTCGCTGGGGGGTCGCTGCTTGGGGCGCCGAGGTCTGGGGAGGGCAGGCGAGCGAGGAGCAAAGGGCAGGGGCGCCTGGGCGATGCGGCGGGATGCGGGGAAGGGTCGTGCCCGGTGCAGCGGTAGCTCTCTCGGAGAAGGATGGTTGCAGTTTTTTCCCATTTCCTACTTTCTTTTCTTACACTTACTTTTGGGCTCGGGTGGAGAAAAGACTTAAAGCGGTTATGCTGTGAACCTTCCCCCAATATCTCCCCCATCCCTCCCTCCGCCTCAAGCCACAGACAGGTCCTTGCACGTTTCAGGAAAGCTGAACCCAAACGGGAGCTCCCGGCAGGAGAAGGGCAGGCCGTTTTCAGCCTTGTAAGCGCGTACCTGTCCCCACGCTTTTGGGCAGCAGCTGGCCCATCTGTACGGCTCCGGACTGTTCGTAGCACCCGCAGCGTTTCAGAAAGATTATCGTTGGGGCGCCAGGAGTGAGCGAGCTCTGTGTCCAGAAACAGTGGTTTGTCAAGAAAAGCGGGTCTTTCAAACTGTCAGGGTCATTTAAATCTGACACTTAACAAGCAAATAAAAGTGTTGATAGGACATAAATCTTTCAAAAAGTTTTGTCCCGATCACTTACGCAAGCTACAAGAGAGTAATCTTAGTCTTGTCATGAGTGGGAAGCAAAGTGTACGAGTTAAAATCATGCTAAATGGGGGGGGGGGGGGGAAGGATAGGATTATCTTTTAATTCCTTTCCTTTTAGCGACAGAAAAAAGTAAAAAGTGTTTCAAGTGAAATATTAGGATGAAGAGTATGGAAATAAGATGGAAAATATATCATCGAATGCTACTTGCCTGGAATGCTGTGAGCAGTCCTGTCCGTCTCCTGTCAGAACGGATCCTGCAGAGCTTCAGGGAGCTCCAAGAAGGTCCATCTGGATAGCGGGGGCTCTGGAAGAATACAACCAAGAGATTTTTTAAAATGATATTGTATAACATCAGAAGAAAGATTATGATCAAAGTATACAAAAGTCACAAGTGGTCTGGAGAAACATCAGGAGTTTTTTCTTGCCACATGAAAAAGGAGAACAACGATAATTGTGGAAAAAAACTCACACTTGCTAAAAGGAAATATTTTTCACAGCCTGCATAATTAGACTAAAAGTTTTTACTTCTTCATATAGTGGAGGTCAACAGCTCTGAGATTAAGGAAAAATTGTAGATTTGTATAGGTAAAAATATTACTGTTATGATGTTAAAAAACGTATGAAAAGGGATATAGAATTTCAATCTTCAGATTAGCTTCGGCTAATTTTTAATTTTTACAACTTGGGAGGAGATTTTCATTTTGTTTATCCTGTATGTGCCTTCTGCAAGTTTTAGTGCATCTTCCTCCAAAGGCGCTAATGCTGATCACTTCTGGAAACGGGAGACAGGACTAGCGGGGCTATGCTAGCCTTTTCTGGCTGTCACCACGGCTCTCATATCTCTTCTGGTGATTCTGTCCAGTTTCAGAGATCAAAGGGACTGGATGGAGCTTGTTTTCACGACTGACACCACTTCTGTGTCTGCCATTAATACATGACATTTTGGAAGTCTTCATGATACGAACGTGTAGCTTCAGTCATGCTGCCCTTAACCAAAGGAAGCTATTGGAATTTACCTTTTCAAAGGAAAGGAGGAAGAACAGACATGGCAGTGAAAACTTTCCTTCCTCCTGTGGAGATGGTCCCAGCAAATCAGAAAAGAGGACAATTAAAGTATTTGATTTCCAGTTCTTCTATTAAAAAAAAAAACGTATATGGCATATCTATTAATGTTAGGGAGAAAATACATTTTTCTGATATATGTGCATTGTGGTAACAAATTCTTTTTTTTTTTTTTTTTTTTAAAGCAACTATATGAAAGCATTCCCATTCCTTACTTTGGAGAGCTGGTCACTGCAGTTGCATTGCAGAGCGCAGAACATAGCGCGGGCTAATCTACTGTATCTTTTGACAGACTTGACAAATTATCTCACAAAAATTATCTCATCTCTCTGTGATGCCACAGTGAGATTACTGGTGGAACCTCTAGTTATATCTGCATGGCATACTGAAGTTTATTCGAGTCTGTATTTTGCACTGATGTTTAGTGTTGTTCCACCTTTTCGTTACTACTTTTCATTATCTGATGTTGAGATTTACTTGTTGTAACATTTTACAATTTTTATTATTTATTTATTTTCCCGCCAAAAGATCTTCAGTCTTGATCTTGGAGGTATATCTGCTATTGTACTGAATGGCTATGATGCAGTAAAAGAATGCCTTGTTCATCAAAGCGAAATTTTTGCAGATAGACCATCTCTTCCTTTGTTTAAGAAGCTGACAAACATGGGAGGTAAGTGCTACACTCTCAAACATAAAAATATATTTTTTTGCCCCACAGATGGGTTTATGATCACATGAAATATTTGCTTTAGGTAGTTCATCTCCTTCCTTATCTCCTTGCATAAAATATGTGATGCTCCTTAAAGATTCCTTCCAATTCTGGAAAAAATAGTCACTCTTGGGCTGTGGTCCATAGCAAGAGAAGTGCAATTCTTGGTTTCCAATTTTTTTTCTCCCAAATTAGTGACAATTGATGAGCCACTTTGTTTGTTCCTGGTGATCAATTAACTCTGCAGCATCTCTTTGTTTATCTTTTGGCTATGATCAGGGAAAGCATGTTCTGATGTAAACTTTGAGTAATATTTTCTTTTGCATCTAGTCTTGCCTTCTGTGCAGATTTGGTGCTCCTGAGTTGCCAAAGTTGCTTTCTGTAGCCTTCTCATTAAAGACATCTGTATTAGATGGCCTTTAACATCCAAAATCGTTTGGATGAGGAATTTCAGGAGTTTTTGAGCTTACAGCTCAAACCTAACTTCTGTGGTTCCATAGTTCAGTATTTCTTCTCGGTGATTTAGTTCTCTTTGCTCTTTGTTTTCTCCCTTTTATGCTTGGCAGTGTAGCATCTCTGTTACACTACTCATTTTACTTTGCACTATAAGGCTTTCACCTAAAACCCAAAAGTTACAATACGCGTTCCAAACCTGAGACAGGTGCAACAGAGCTTTCCTTCATATGTTCAATATTCATTTATTTACTCTTCCTTAAGTGCTTAATTAATTTAACTACTTTTAACCTAGACTAACTCTTACCAGTTACATTCAGGAGCCGCATTAACTTAAAACGCATTTGTTAAAGGTAGACTGGCAATGCCAGTTCCTTAGGGGTCTTGGCACTTTTTGTACCTAATCGGGATGTTGAGATGCCGTGTGACCTTTACAAAGCGGACAGAGACCGCTTTGAAGTCGTTCGGTGTCTGAATTAAAGTTCAACAGGAAAGGTCACTTTATATTACAGAAAGATTTCCTTTCTTAACTTGCGTTTATCAGATGTATTACTTTGAGTAATAGCTGAGTAAGAACAGTGAAGATAGGGAAGCATGGGCTTCACCACATGTTAACAGCCACAGTACACACGTCGTGTCCTAGGAAGGCTTGAGGTTTGATTGCTAAAATGCTTTCATTTCTTCATGGATATCACAGTACTGTTGGATGTACCTGTTGATGTTAGAGTCATGCTGCATGTTGCTGTGTGGAAGTATCCTTAGTGACTGTTCCATCGTGGATCCAATTTTCATATATACGAAATGAGTCCAAATTGCAGGTACAAAAAGTACCTTCACACGAAGGTGTGAAATCTGTTACCCTACTAGGGCAGGTTAGGCAAATGTATGTCAGGAGTAGCATAGGTAAACCTAATTCAGCTTTGAGAAAAGAGATGATATCATCAACCACTTAGTGGCACTTCCAGTCATCATGCTATCATTTGTAATTTATAATTTACCTTTAGAGTGCGCTGATACTTTAAATAGTTTTATTATCTCATGGGGAAAAAACAGAGTTGCATAAAATACTGTGTCAAAATATTTTTTCAGGCTTACTGAACAGTAAATATGGCAGAGGATGGACAGAACATCGCAAATTAGCCGTAAATACCTTCCGAATTTTTGGATATGGTCAAAGGTCCTTTGAACACAAAATTTCAGAAGAATCTATGTTTTTTCTTGAAGCCATTGATACATACAAAGGCAAACCATTTGATCTCAAGCATTTGATCACAAATGCCGTTTCAAATATTACTAACTTGATTATTTTTGGAGAACGTTTTACATATGAAGATACTGAATTTCAGCACATGATTGAGATTTTTAGTGAAAATGTTGAATTAGCTGCTAGTGCTTCTGTATTTTTATATAATGCTTTTCCTTGGATTGGTATCTTGCCATTTGGGAAACATCAGCAGCTGTTTAAAAATGCAGCAGAAGTCTATGACTTCCTTCATGAGCTTATTGAACGTGTCTCTGAAAACAGGAAGCCTCGATCACCTCGACATTTTGTAGATGCATATTTGGATGAGATGGATTGCACTGAAAATGATCCAGAATCTACATATTCAACAGAAAACTTAATTTTCTCTGTTGGAGAACTCATCATAGCTGGGACAGAAACCACAACAAATGTTTTAAGATGGGCAGTGTTATTTATGGCTCTTTATCCAAACATTCAAGGTAAGAATTTTGAGATTTTGAGGAACTGATACACCTTCCTATGGCAAATTTAAAATGCTTTTTCAAAGTAGGACTATGGATAGCACTTCAAATTACTTAACCAAAAAGAAAGGTTTGTATATATTACTCCATTAGATCACAGAATGGTTGAGGTTGGAAGGGACCTCTGGAGATCATCCAGTCCAACCTCCCTGCTCAAGCAGGGTCCTCTAGAGCATATTGCCCAGGGTCACATCCAGACGGGTTTTGAATATCTCCAGCGAAGGAGACTCCACCACCTCTCTGGGCAACCTGTGCCAGTGCTCTGTCACCCTCACAGTGAAGAAGTTTTTTCTCAGGTTCGGATGGAACTTCCTGTGGTTCAGTTTCTGCCCGTTGCCTCTCGTCCTGTCGCTGGGCACCACTGGGAAGAGACTGGCCTCATCCTCTTGATTCCCCCCCCTCCCCCCCCTTCAGATACTTGTACACGTTGATGATCATTTTCTAAATATATTATGGGCATATACGAAAAGCTTATTTTATTTACAGATGAAGGAACTGATAAAATTAAGTATGAAGATAATATTTTAGTATATTGTTTTATGAATAAATTTTTATGAAATTTTATCAGTTTTTAAAAATAAAGTATTTCTCCTAACATATGCAAGTTTAGTGGTACAATGCATAGTATTGGTTGGCTGATGTACTAAATCTTCAGCAAAAATGATGTAAATCAAGTTTTGGCTAAGTGTTTGGGTACAATTTCTTTTTATCCTTAAGAGCCTCAATTCACACTAGACTTACAGACAGATATATATATACTTTTGGGAAATAGCACTTAAAAATAAAAAGATGTGTTAGAGTCGTTCTGAAATGAGGTAGCCACATGGCTGTTTCAATACTAGCCCAGACATTCTATGCAAAAATCTGGAATTTAGAGGTGAACAGTCAGCTTCTTGTTTCACTGCCCACACTTCGCTTTTCCTATCAAAACCTTATCAGTGCTTAGTTCAACTAAGGATTTTCAGTTTTTGGAGAAAAAGAAGATTAAATGGCTCAAATGTTAAGACTCAGAAAGTTACTATTTATACTTTAACCAAATAATATTGCTCTAACATCAATTTCATCATCTGTAGAATGGGTGATAACATCACTACCTGTGGCTATAAAGCTTTTGAGATCTGAAGTGCTGCATGGGAATCAGATATTATATATGACTGATTACATTTTCTTCTTATGGTAATAACTGCATGACTCTGTGCCTTCTAATTTTCTCAGCTAGAACAATTTTTATTTTAAAATGCATGGGCAATAAACAGTTACCTCTTTAAATTAGAGATCAAATGTTGTATTAACACTTTAGTTAAATACAGCTTTAAAAAAGAAGATTGAAAATTAAAATATGTAATGCTGATTACAAATATTAGGACCTGACAGGCTATAAACAATACAAATCATTTGGGTTAAAAAAAAAAAATTGATGCTGAAGTTTTTTTTATTACTAAGTCTCATGTTCACCCAACTTGTTAAAATACTAGTTAAAATATCTGGCTAAGCGAGCAGAAGTTTGTTCAATATCTTCCGATCGCTCTAACTTCTCACATATTTTCTTATTTCATTTTTTCCAGTTGGATGATTATTTCATTCAACACAAGGAAACTGATTAGACATTAACAAATAGGAAAACTTTTTTCTTCTAGCCCAGGAGATTTGTGCAAGCTTAAAACTGCTTTTGCTGTTTTTAACCAGTCAGCACTGTAAAGATGGCTTACAACAAATAGGTTTAAAAAAATTTAATGCTTCTGAGTTTCACCAATTCATCTATATGCTTAACACAATATAACAGGCTATCAAAAAAACATTTAGTATAATAAAGTGAAAAAAATGAGAATCCGATTAAGCTTTACGATGTGTACATAAGTGCTCCATAATTTGTTAACAAGGAGGTGCTTTGAGTGCCATAATTAGTCAAAAGGGTATATTTGTTCTTTATGTATAAGAAGCTTAAATGCAAAAATGTTCACTTAAATCAATGTTTCTGAGCTGCTGATCTAAATCAGCCTGTCCTGCCTCAAAAACAACATCCAGATCTTAAAATAAGAACACCCTTACTCCTTTTCCATTAAGATCTGACCAAGATAGTATTTTTCAGTGGAGATCAAGAAAACTTTGTAGTTTTGTATCTCTTAAACATTGGCTGGTTTCATAGAGATCCACTCACCTAAAAATCATCTTCTGATCTCAGATTTTGCAACATAGTAAGTTCCTGAATCACGATTCAAAATCAGTTCATCTGGATAAAAATAAAAATTACCAATATGTTTCATTTACTTAGACTTTTCTCCATCTAAGTATTACACTATACACTGATACATGACTAGATTACAAAATGTACTTTCACTAAGCTGCTTCTTGTCTCTCTATTCTGAGGTGAAATGTGTTAACTTCAGGTTAAAGAACCTGGTGATTCTGCTATAATTTTTCTGTCATTGCCCATCTTTTCATTATTGATCCCACAGTAACTGCAAAAATCCAACTTTATATTAATGAAGGGCTGTTTGACAGTTTCAACACACAAAATGTATCAGAAGAAAAGAAAGAGGTTTGAATCCGTATGAGATTATTTAAATAGCCTATGAAATTACTTAAAAAAAAGTTCAAAGAAGAATAATTTAATTTGTTCCTTTACAGTTCTAATTTAGACTCTAATTACTGCTGTCCCTCTTACTCTCACTTTATTGTTACCAGATATTTCATTTTTAAGAGCGAATGATTTTATACTGTAAAATTCTAAAGAATCATGGCAGAATTAAACAAGGGAAGCTTTAAGTGACTTATTTCAGAATTATCTATGATGTCCACTTACGCATTTGATGTACTTTGTCTTTGCAGTCTCATGCTTGTTCTTAGTTTTGAAGAGCTCCAGAAATAAAAATGTACTGAGCAAAGAAAAGTATATTAAGGCATCATATTGAAAATAATTACTTTTGAAATGAAGATTACTGGTGTATATGCTAGTAGAAATTCCTAGTAGCAGGATGAGGAAAACAGAATCTGAATTTAAGAGCTTATAAGGTACTATATTGTTGTATAAGATATTTCATGTTTCAGTATTCTTTTAAAAGTATATATGTTATATCATTTAATTTTTTATTTAAACCATTACACAATAAACAGCTTTTTTTTTTTCCCCCCCTTTTCCTAACAGGACAAGTTCAAAAAGAAATCGATTTAGTCATCAGCCCAAACAAAATGCCTACTTTAGAAGAGAAATGCAAAATGCCATACACTGAGGCAGTTCTACATGAAGTTCTAAGATTCTGTAATATAGTTCCACTAGGTATTTTTCATGCAACTTCTAAAGATACTGTTGTGCGTGGTTATTCTATTCCTGAAGGCACTACAGTCATTACAAACCTCTACTCTGTTCATTTTGATGAAAAATACTGGAGCAACCCAGAAGTGTTTTTCCCTGAGAGGTTTTTGGACAGCAGTGGGCAGTTTATCAAGAAAGATGCATTTGTTCCTTTTTCACTAGGTAAGAGTGATCCCTTCCATTATTCTTTTTCAGAAATCTAGAAAAGTACGACTTGTAAGTGATGGCAATAAATCAGGAATGGACGGCATGATATAGAACATCCATAGTTCTGATGGAACAGCTATTTTAAAGTTACAGTCGACATAAAGTTTAATATTAATCTTGTATATAGATGAGCATTTTGTTATATAAAGTAATAAAAAAGACAGTACTGTCTCTTTATCTAAGGGTTTTATACATTTCATATTATTGTGGTAAATAAGTGATATTTGTTTTGCAATGAATGTGCACAGTCCTTTGTGCTGAAGTTATTACATACAGGCGATTTACACAACCAGCTTTCAAATTTCCGCACTCAGATCAGCACCAGAAATTGCAGATATTATTCAGAACTAGCTTGGGAGACAGTATATATAGCTCTGTCTTGTCTTGAGGAAGTATTCTGATGGTCCTACATCATCTTTATGGATCTGTCTTTTGATGCCTATGAGGGACCAGAATTTATTTCACATGTTTTTAGCCACCTGAAAATTAGGTACTGGGCTGCCTCTGCAATCAGTGAAAAGATGTAGCCTTGTCTACAGGATGACTTAGTTTACCTATCAGGGATACTTTTTCTCCCAAAGTTTTAAGAGGAGCTAAACCAATTCCCTTAGACTAGGTGCACAACTTCTAAATGGCCAAAGTTAGATGTATTTTATTAAGCTGCTTTTTGCCTGTTCTACCTTATCTGTTCCAGATTTTGTTATCCATTCAGGAGTTTCTTCCACAAACGCCTTTACCCGCCGCCTGCAACTAGACATGCATGAAATGGGAACTAACATTTAAAGGCATTGCCCAGACCTGTTTCATATCTTTCTACTTACTATTATGTCAAGTAATAGTGATTGGCAATAGGTATAATTAAGAAAATAGTAGGGGACACAAAGGTTAAAATTCAGTATCATTTGTTTAAAACATTTTCTCTCTGGAGTGGCACTTCAAGACAGGATGAGATGGCTAATGGCTTATCTAAGTACATTTGACAGGATTAGCTGCAACAGCATTTGTGTAGTGAAAAATGCAAATTTTCTAAAATGCCTTTCTTGCCATAAATTGCCATCTGTCCTTTCTTACAGAATACCAACATCAAATTCAAACAGTTCCTCTTAGAACACAGAAATGACTTCATAATATGAGTGAAAAGACTGTTTTAAAATTATTTAATTACATTTTCAAAAACTTTTTTTCAATCCAGGAAGACGACACTGTCTTGGAGAACAACTAGCTCGAATGGAAATGTTTTTGTTTTTCACTTCGTTACTTCAACGATTTCACCTTCGTTTTCCTCATGGTTTGATTCCAGATCTCAAACCAAGATTAGGTATGACATTACAACCACAGCCATACCTCATCTGTGCTGAAAGACGATGAAGAGGAGGGTCTAGATTATCAGGTGGTGTAAAATGCTTGAAGTAGCCATAGATGATCCACATTGCCTTCTATTTTCACACGTTTTCTTGTCAGAAGAGCAAGAATTTTAAGGACTTGCAGATAAATTCTGTCTATATGTGCACAAGTTTATGGCTTTTATTTACTTGGTTTTCACACAAAAAAGAACACCTCAACCAAAAATGTAAAACATGTCCTGTGTTTAAAGTTGATATTTTCATTCCATCAGTCTATTTGGATTGTAGCTTCTGATTCCAGTTTTAAACATTTAATTACTTAGCAAGCCATTTTTACTTTGGAAGCATATTTTTTATAAACAGGGAGAATATGGCTCAAAATTTTTATACTGGGACTCATCTGTGGAAATTTCACAAAAGTTACTCCAGCTAAGCTGTTCTTTGCAATTTTCCATTAAATATACATAGCTAAAAAGGTTTGAAAGATATCTGTTTAAATTTCTGTAATTAAAAATTATCTAACTACATCTTTTCCAGCCTTGACAAACGATTTGTCAATTCAAGACTTTTAATCCTTCCTCTGCTTTGCCTCATCTTCCCAGTTGTTTTTTTTTTTTCCTCCATTTTTCTTTCCCAGTTGATCTTTCATTTTCTTCAACTTACCAGTTGGTCTTTTCATTTTTCCAGTTGGTCATTTTCACCAGAAACTGTGAATATGGTTTGCAAGTCATTACTGTACAGGGAGAAATGGGGCCCCAGAACAAGGTTCAGAACAAAACCAACACTGAGCAAACAGTTACTTAAGGACAGGGCCAAATATGAGGCTTTGCTGTTTACACAGCTTATGCTTAGACTTGGAACTACAAAGAAAACTTCTCCAACCACTCTGGGCCTGGAACCTTTTTCTGAAGGCAGGAATTTGACATTTTCTGCTGACCTGACATGTTCAGCTGACGTGGTGCAGAAATATTTCCTTTGTTTTAAAACAGCAAAAGAGAACGATCAAACAAAGCTAATACCATTCCACTTATATAATAGCCTAATGATGAAACAGTGCTGCAGGTCCAATTTAAATTACTTTCTCTGTGGGCAGTCTGACCCACATGTCCCACAGAGTATCTCAACTCCCTGTTTCTGGCTGCTCTGAAGAAGGTGCTTGCTACTCCTCTTGCTGAAGAGCTGCCTTTCAGTAAAGAATGGGTGATTCAAAAAGGACGGGAAGGATGTAACCCCGATAGCTGTGTGTTGGGCACTCAGTAAAAAGCTGTGAATACACGACTCTTAAGAGTGTGGCAGACAGTGGGCCCTAGGCGTGAGACAGCTGCTGAGGTTCTCAGTGCTGTCAGGATTGCGACTCTGCTGGATAGCTGCATAAGCAGATGTTGGGGGCTTATGGAGTGTTAATGTAAAAACGGTGGAAGCTATAGAAATTAGGTGCCTTCAGCGTGCACTTCTTCTCATATCCCACCTTGTACTCTTAGATTAGCCAGAATTTTGTAAGTATCTAGGTTTGCCACCTGGGTAACAAGAACTCAAGGATATCCGTTAATTAAGACATGTTCAAAATAAATCTCAGTTAAAGGGAAGGAAAAAAAAAAAAAGCGAAAAAAACCCTAAGAGCCTATTCTTGCAGGGCTATGCATAAAACACAGCTGGCTAGTGATAATTCCATTTTGCTGATGTATATTGAGATATAACTTTTGCCTAGTCTTTAATTCATTTAATGAGAACTGTATTGATTATGTGTCATTCTGGTTTCTAAATCAAAATGCCTTATAAAAGCCTTAGAATATCAATCCAAACTTTTACCATATATGCCAACTTACAGTCTCATTAAGCAATCAAATACACTTGACAAACTGTCTTTTCTATAAGCCTGTATCAACATGAGTTATAGTATACAAGTTTCATTTGATATTAGTTTCTTCATTATTTTTCCTCACCTATGACTGACGTAGAATTATCCTAATGATCCAATTAAACCATTTTAAATATTGACATATTAGCTTTTTCCAGTCCTCTAGAATTTCTCCATCATATCCTGATTTATTAGTGATAACCTCAGTAGCCTAGAGACCTCATCAGCCAGCCAGCTCTTCAGACTTCCTGGTGAAAGTTTTCTAGATCTGAAATACTTGTCATAAATGGCTACTATTTAACATCCTTTTGTGATTAAGGTATTCATTATGTGATAAAAACACACTGGTTGGATTTTTACCCAAATACAGAATAAGTATGCATCAAATAGTTCATCTTTTCAGCATTTTTGTCAGCATTATTGCATTCTAGAAATTTCTGTGATTCCCATTAAGGAATGGATTTGTATCATCGAAAGGGGTTTCTTTGCATTATATTTTTGTTTGTTTGGGTTTTTTTTCATAATATGCTTAAATGTTTGTATGCTTTAAGAAATCCTTATCTTTCAGCTCTGCTAACTGTAAATTTTGTTTCTATCAATCACTTTTATTCCACTGTCAATTTGCTATATTTCAAGGCTCACAGTTTGAATTCATTACTATTCTATTTTTTTCCCCTCTATTTGTTATATATAGCAGAGCTATTTAGGTTTCCCTGCCAAGTTAGATTGGTTTGTTAATCAGTATAGCTTCTTCTTGTCATAGAATTTAAAGGATGAAAAAAATATTAAACAATGCAGTTAATCCCTGCATCAAGGTAATACTGTTCCCATTTTCAGGAGTACTTCCAATCTGGTTTTAAATGTCCCAGTGTGTTGGACTAAGACAATACATGCAGATACTGATGGAAAGATTTCTTTAATTGAGATGAAGTTGTAACCTCTCAATTTCTGTCTGTTAATGCCATATACTGTGCTCCTGGTTTCGCAGTTTTCCTAAGTTTCATTCCCCCAGCATTTATAGACTTCTCATTTTTGCGTAGTTAGCTCTTTGCATTCATGGTGCTAATTAGAACCAGAAGCATTGCTTCCAGGTTCAGGTGTGTCAGAACCAAAAAGAAGAAACTTTCACATACCTTCTGTGTAAGTCTGCTGATATACCCCAGTGCAGGAAAGGGCTTTTTTGCTGTCAACTTAGCTAGAAATGCTTATTCAATTCACTTGTGCTGCTGTCAGTCCATGGCTCCATAGCAATCTTCTTTTTTTCAGTTTGTTCACTTCAGCTTCTTTCCATTGCTGTAAGATTATTTTCATCTTCTTTGTCCTGTTTTTCTGTCTTGTTCAGTGTTTGTAAATGCAGACTAGATTCTGTGGTCTGCTCACAGGAATATGAATTTTAGGATTAAGACCTGAATTTATATTCTTTACTTAGTCAAGTATTTTAATTTGTCCTCGAGTAATAAACAGTGGTCTTTTCTGAGTGCAACCAGAGACATTCTGTTAGTTGGAGAGTTCATACACGGCTCACCATTCCATTAGTTTATACCCTTCTATATCCCATTCAAAAGTCTCCACAGCCAACTATAGCGTAATACTAGTAGGCAGATTATGAGCTGCTGTGACATAGCTAGCTAGTTTATGTGAAGCACCGTGAAGCTTGGCCATCCTTGGCCAAGGGAGTCAGCCTTCCCAAAAACTGAAAAGGGAACGCTAGAACCCCATCACATCCGACACAAAGAATGCTGAAGAAATTCTAACTTTTCATTTCCTGAACTTCCACTCATTTCTGTGATATTGGTGAATAAAAGCTTACTGTGAACCTAATAAATGCAGGAAGGTTCATGAATGTATGTCTTCAAAAATTAACTATACAGACTGAGATTTCATAGAAGTTTGAGAAACATTACTGTTTCTCTGAAAATAAGTTATTTGATTTCATTGTGATTGAGTCTTCATATGTATCCAGATTATGTAATGAGAGAATGACCTAGGGAATCATAGTAATGCTTATTTGTTAATCTGCCAATATACACAACAAGTAGTTCGGCTAACTCAGACCATATGCCAGGATCCACCTGCATAGCTTTCAGCGAACAATCTCTCAAGTCTTAGTTCTCAATTTCCCTTAATAAGGGAATGATGAAATAGAAACAGGGGAAGGGGAGAACATCATATAGCTGCTTATTACAATGTAACATCTACTTTAGCTCCTAGTTAAAACGTTACTCACATTAGAGCTAATAACTGTCCAGAGGTTCAGTCATATCATCCAGAAAATGAAAGTTAATTAAAACAGAAAAAATGTAAATAGGGAAGAATACAGGAGATTGAAAGCAAATAACCAGTACGTTCTAATTTTTGCAACTGTTTACAAATCATTTTGAAGCATAAGTGGTTTATCTGGAAAAATAGTTACAGGGGTTTTTAATGACATTTCTGGATTGACTCGATAGACAAACTAAGTACCAAGTGAGCCACTGGTAAAAACCACTGTATCTATAGGAGCCAAAGTGCTATTTTGGATTGCAGTTTAGAAAGAGTCTGCTTATTTCCCTTGAAAATAAATATATCATAGAACTATGGTAATTTTTAGTTCTATACAGAATCAGGGATGGAGAGGAGCAAAATTTGCTCCTTTTCTAGGTCAGTAGTGACTTATGAGCTAAACATCAGACTGGAAGATGTTATCTCCTTAGTCCATGGATTGAGTAACATTGCAGGAAACATGAACTGGGCCTGCAAGACAAATTTCCTTGTAACCAGGAAGTGCCTAATAAACAGAGTTCCTTTAGCTGTGCAGGTATGTCATTGTATTATGGATAAAGTGAAATGCTGTATCTAGGAGCACTAGAAATCTTTTAAGAGAACAAAATGAATATACTTTCTGTAGAAATGCTTCTGCTCATGCAGGACCAAGATCTGGCATTAGCTCAAGGGCCTTGCTTAAATGCCCCTGGAGCTCC
Source organism: Struthio camelus (assembly GCF_040807025.1). NCBI lineage: Eukaryota > Metazoa > Chordata > Aves > Struthioniformes > Struthionidae > Struthio > Struthio camelus. Next base: position 22,045,795 of record NC_090946.1, read on the forward strand.
GTGGCAATGCCATCTTTAGCCTGCTGGTCACTGGCAAACAGCTGGCAAATCACTGATTTTATTGTTGAGGATAGCTGCCAAAAAGGAACAGAAATATCTGTCCTATGCTGCCAAAAAGGAACAGAAATATCTCCCCTATGTAATTTTTGTGGATGCTGAGAAAACAGGCATGTCATACTAAATAACGCGCTACTGACAAGTCCAGACCTCCAAAGTTACTCACCAAGCCAAGGACAAACGAGGAAGCTTTCTATGTGGATACTTAAGGTGAGCTCATTTCTTTGCAGACCACATTCCACAAGGATCGTTGAAACAAAAGCTCTCCAGAGGATATCACACCAGCTCCTGGTAGTGTCTAAGGCAAGCTTTTGGCATTAGCTTAGAGATGTACAGGCTGTTGCAGAACCACACAGATTAGACTGCAATGGAAGAGGTGGTTAATGGTACCTGCTCTATGATGGCCATCACACTAACAGAGGTTCTCTGCTTAATTACCCAACCTACCCTTAACAACCACTCTGGCTTACCTGAAACATGAGTTCTTGTGGCCTAGTTCCCCTTTTTTGTTCCTATGGACATGAATATCTGCTGGAGCTAAATTACTGAGCAGATCTGCACATTTTCCTTTTCCCTATACCAGGTTTTCCTGCAAAGGAAACGTGTTCTGAGTGGGAGAATAGTTTGGCATCCACAATGTAGGCAGTGTGGATAACTTGTATTACAGAACTGCACAGGAAGATCTGATGTGCACTGACTTTAAACTGTAGAAGTTTAGTGTAGTCTCTATTCAGTGAGATTTGGTGTCTCTCTCCAAATGTTTTTTGCCCCAACTAGACTCAAGCAGAACACTTTTAATGTTGGAAGAGAATCATGGATCTCTCTGTATTTGCCTTGATGATATCTCTTTAGGCACCATCGTGGTGCAGACAAACTTTCCAGTAGAAGATCATTCTGTCTTCTAGTAATGTTGCAGAAGTTGTAGATTGTAATCCGGGAAAAAATACACTTGATTTACATTCATTTCATACACTTAAATTACAGTCACCCTCTGTGAGATGGATAGGCTTCTTGTGGGCCGATCCCACAAGGGATCGAAGAAGGAATAGAAGGAAGGTCTTCCCCTTCTGGACTCTAGCCTTTTTGGATGTGTCCAAATATAAACTCAGATGTCTATGAGCAAATAACAGAATACAGTTATAGAACGAGGGATATCAATACAGAAAAGTAATTCTTAGAAGGGCTTGGGATTCATAGTGGACGGTTAGTTAAACATGAGCTTTGGTTTACTGTGGAGCCAAAAGAGCTCATATTGAGTGAGGATACAGAAGCCACACCTATATTTGGTGCTGGCACAAGCCTTCCTTCAATACCATTATCCTGGTCTGTTGTCTATAATTAAAGGAGCATTTAAAAAATTTATGGCGTTCTGATAAAGCCATGAAAATGACTAAGAATATGTTTATGCTACATATTCTGGGGTAGGTGCAAGGTACTCCTACCAATTTGTGAGCTGACCAAATAGTATGGGATCATATCAGATGCAGACCATGTCCAAACTAATAGGCTTTCATTGCAGAATGATTTGTTATTTCAGATTGGGTGATACACTGGCACTGTTGAAAAGCTTTTGGGTAAGCTGGAGGCTCAAGCACCTGTCCAGAATATGCACCACAGAAGTGTATTGTAGAACATACTGGGTAGTAACACATTCAAGGGACTTCATTTGCTTTGTTTACCAAACACATAATTAAGCATCTTGATTACAGTCTACATCTATCTATTTAGAGAACAGAAAGTTAATAAATAGAAGTCAAGATGAAACATCTTTAAACTAGGAAACAGGTGAATGCTTTGGACTGCTTTAGACTAGGAATCAAGTGTATAACTAAGAGTGAGGACAGTTATCCATGGATTGTTACAGAAATTTTAAAATCGGGTATTTCTCTTGTGCTCTGGTTCTAACATGCATTGCCTTCAGCATGAGGAGAAGTAAGCTAGGTCAGAGTAGTCTCTCCTGTTTTAACTATCAGCTTATATAATGAATGAACTGTTCTCCCTCAACCCCAAACTTCCACAAGCTATTCAAATGTTAAAGGTGTCTGAGCTTATATAGCAAGCAGGCCTTTTCTTGAAATGATACATTGTCCTGCTAAATAATTAGATTCTGATAGTTTGCAAATAATGAAGATAAGCTATTAATAGTTATTAATAATTATAGCTAATTAATAAGCGATTAGTCTGCATATTATTAGCCTAAATTGAGCCTAAAGTACTAGTGAGTAGATAAGGCAGATTATGTTGTCCTTAACATAGCACATGTACTTGAAAAAGTAGCAAGGTCAGAGAAAACACAGTAAAAGATAGCCAAATCACTTGAAAAAGTGGTGAAAAAAAAGATGATGTAAATTTTGCAACAACACATTAAATAGGAAAATATAAGGACTAGGGATAAATAGGAAAAAAAATCATAATGGTGAAGATGTCAGATCAGAATTTATCTTTGGGCAAGATAGATGGAATGATGACAACATAAAATAACAGCTAAGTGCAGTGGACTATTAAAAGTTTGAAAGGATAAATTCTCAGTGTAAATCAGTCTGTGAAGGTAGAGATGTGTTTTCACAGCAGCTAGATGTCTGAGAGTTTTGGGGTTTTTTTAGTACTGTTTTTTGAAGCTGGGCGTCATAATTCAAATCCTTACCAAGATCAAATTAAACTTTTGTTCTAGAAATGTTACACCTTATTCTGTCCTTCATGCAATACAACTTGACAATCAGCAGCTTCTTTCACATCTAGATCCCTTCAGATATTTTTGAAGGCACATCAACTTTCTTGATGTCGATGGCATTAGCATAAAGCAGAACCCACACTCAGCACGGTCACTTCTTAGGAAGACTGCCAGCTTCCGGAGACATTACGTTTGCGGCATTCTTCTGAACAGTAACATTCCAAATAGATTAAATCCATTATTTTAATGGAGCAAATCAGGAGTGTGCAATCTAATCCAATAGTTTGGTATGACCGCAGCAAAGCAGATGGCTGCTTGCCCAAAATTTTGCATGCGATATATAACAGCCCATACTAGTATTTCAGAAAACAGAATAAACTTACTACTTATTCCCTTGCTGTTTTCAAAAGCTAATTTCCTTGACTAGGCTAGTAATAAAAATCTTAAAGGAAGTTTTCATTATTTGTATAAATTATATCAAAAGGATGAAAAGTGATTACATATAACAAAAATAAGCTTTTTACATTACAGTTGATTTGTCAGAATGCTTAACCACATTAATCCCACTGCTAGCATCTAGACAACAGTGTCCATGTTGTATATCCCATGGACAGTCTTAAGCCCTCATTTTAATGAGGGAATTAAGAATAGAGAAAGCTCAATTGCTGCTCAGGTCCTTCACTAATATTGGGAATCCAGGTAGAGGTTTAATGCCAAGAAGGAATGAAAGTTAGGTAATGGAATCAATAGGGACAAAACATCTTAAAGAAGTCCAGATACTCGAAGGTAATTAAGTTTCCTTTTTCTACATGCACCCCACTTTAAAGAGGAGTCCCAATACCCTTTGGTTATCTTCTGCTTACACAATAAGCGCAGTTAAGATACAAGTGTTGATGAGCGTGCACCATAGCAGAACTTTAAGAGCCTAATTTTTCCAGGAAAAACATAGGTACCTCTAACCCTTCTCATGCCTACATTAACTTGGCAGTTCATGTAATTGCTTTTTTATGTGCCTACATTGCACAAAAGTTACTTTTTAGGCTCCTTCAAGGCATCTTCATATCTTGTCCCATTGTATTTTACGTTGCATAAAGACACACTGTTTTTGTCTCAAAGACTATACCATCTAAACAACGTTGATGTGAGGAGGAGAGGGAAATGCAGCATACCTTAATATCCCCCATTTACTCCATCATGAATGGCAAACATTGTCTATAGAAAATTCAAGGTTCTTCATGTCCAAAAAGACCATTAATTATATGTTTGAAGAGACCATAAGAATAGTGTAGTTCATTTTGTATTGCAACAAAACTCAGTGCCAAAGGTTAAAATTTACCTAAAAATCCCTAGTTGCTTAAACTAATTCTCACTGTAAGCATATAAGTTACCTGATTTTCAAAAGTATTCAGTACCTCTCAATACTTCAGTATGCATTTGTTTTAAATCAAGAGAGAAACATATCGCTTGACAAATATATAAAATATAACAAGCTCTAGCAAACTAACTTTAGATGATCCTTTTTACCATCTTGGCCATCTTGGCTACTGTATTATCATTTATTCATAAGCTGACAACTAGACAGAATCTTAAACATGGCTGAGCTTCATCCATTGTCCTTTTTTCCGTAAAAACTCTAGATCTCTCCCTCAACAAATAAAAAGACTGTTTCTAGTGGGAGATGCATGGCCACTTAAATAGTCAGTAAATAAAAAACTATGTATAGACTGAAACAGTTCCAGCTGACGCATCTAATTCATGTTGAATATTATCTGAATATTATCTACCATTGTACATAATTTCTTATCAGCTATTGAAAGTGATCCATATAGGATCTCATCTCTAGTCCAAGTATTTTCAAAAATAGGTCCAAAAAAGATCTCAGTAAGTTCCATCATCTGATTCAATAATACCAATTTCTGAAATTTGTTTATCAAACTTGTTTTAAAAGACTTCTATAATAGTCCAGGTCAATATATTCCCGGTGAGTCACAACCCTCTAAATCCTTGGATAATTTGCAATGCTTAGCCTGCATCTTCCTTTCTGCACTCTAAACCTGTTACTTCTTGTCCTACCCACTATGGACACTGGAAACATTATTCTGATTACTTTGCTTAAGTACTTAAAGCCTTAGCGTATCTCACTTACGTCTCATCTTCTCTAGACTCAGAAAAATCCCCTTGAATTAATTTAATCTTTCTCCTTCTTTTTAGGCCACATCTTCTGTATTTCTGATCAGTCTCACTGACCTGTACTGGAATTCTGCAATCTGCCTAATTGGCAGATATTTTTCCTGGGGTATAATATCTGAAACTAGAAACAGTACTTTGCTAATGCCTTATTTATGGGTTTGTAATCATATTGTTCTATTCCGCATTCTCAACAATAAATAAGATTGCTTCTTAGTTCACTTATCTGATGGAGAGGAAGCCGAATTAACGTACACATCAGATAGATGTGCAATACTGCAGAGATTAGTCAATACCAGTAGGATCAATGTCACGATCAAAGAAAGAGCAGCATACTAAGTCCATTTGAATGACCACATATAGGAGCAAGTTTTCACGTCTAACTGGCATGGTTGACATAGAAGTCAGAAAGCAGTCTGCTCCCCATATGTAATGTCAAGCTTACCTGTTTTGAATTTTTGGTGTAACACATACATATTAAGTCAAACATTAGTCTTGGTTTTGTAAAGAAGTAAAATTGGTAGACTTTGATCTTATCCAAAGATAAGATGCAAAGGATTCTGCTGATCTGGAGAGATGAGTCAGAAATGAATCATTACCTGTTTTTTTTTGGCAAGATATTTATAACATGGACAAAGCACAAGGTGAATAGTAGGAATCATTTGAAACACTGTACCATTGCACTGCTAAATAACAGCTCTACTGGTTTAATGTTACACATTTCTACTTTTTTAAAACCTCACAGACAAACCACAAGACAGAAGGTTTCTGCTCTTTAAAAAGTTTTTTACTCTTAAGTAAAGAAAAGATTCACAGATGGTAATGTTCTGCCAGGTAATACGACCCACATAGCAGAGACTTATCATAGGCACTAGTTGCTCTGACCTGTGATCTCTTGCAGTACAGAATCAAAACACGACTCACAGTGTGCAGATTCTAGAAGAAATGTTGCAGTCAAAACTTTCCGGCTGTGTTGTGCCCTTTTTAAAGGGTGCCTCTAGTGTCACATAGAGCCAAATAAGCGTCAATCACACAAGTACATTAAGCATCTACTGTTCGGTGTTATGAATGTATCGCAACATAGTGTTTAAAGCCAGCCAATTTCTGGTCAGGCATTTTAATCTCAGTACCAAAAGAAAACACCTTCTTCTTTACTGAACCATTTGCTTTATCGGAATGCTATTATCAGGAAAACAAACAATTGCTAGTTACTCTTGAGTATTAAAGACAACAGAAGCGAGACTAACCAGAAATAATAGTTCAAATCTTAGACAGAAATGTTTTAGAGAATGAGAGCAGCAATGGAGAACAAAAACACAGAGAGATTGGTCAGCTAGAGCTATGTACCCATCAGCTGGATTCATAAGGATGTGGGGTATATGCGCCATGCTGGCAGGATCATGGCCATTTAGAAATTCAAGAGCACTGGAATGTTTATGCTGGAGCAGCTTAGTCCACAAGCTTTCTTTCCTGTCGTCTTTGAAATACGAGCCATTATTCTTTTTCATTTAGCAGAAGACATATGACTACTAATTGCTTATGGCCCTATTAAGTTAAGATTAGACAGGGAACAGATAACAGCTGTGTTATTTTGCCAGGATCATCTCTGAGAAGTCACACTATGATTATTATATAACAAAATAAAGGCTCACATCAGAAGATATCAAAAGGAAAGTTCTTCATTGCAAAAATGAAAGCAACTGATTACCTCATTTACCTTAACGCAAGCATGAAGAAACAAGTTGTCTAGAAACATAATTCTGAAGAAAGCTGGAGGAAAAAGAAAAACAATGCTTTGATCATGCTGGTCATACCTTATTTAATGAACTTCACATATTCATTTTCTCTACGTTTTATAGCCACATGAACATCTAGTTTTTATTGGCCACACAGATCACTTTTCTCAAACTTGCATCACAACTTAAGTTTGTATCACAATTGTATGATTACTATCCAGTAAAACTACTTCTTCAAAAACCATCCATGAAACAGGTTTGACAGAAGCAGATAAAGAATTTACAAACTGGATGAGAAGAATTAATCAAAATAATTCAAGTTTGAGGGCATTAATTGAGCAGTGTTTCAGATCTTTTTTTCAGAAAAAAATATCTTGTGGTTTAGAATTGTTTGTATTTCTATTATTTCTGTACGGTAAAGCATAGATTAATGCAACCAGTTTAAGGTTCCTTTAATTTTACTTACTATGCAGTACGTCTTCTTATCCATATTAAGAATGAGAACATAGATTGTAGCTAAGAATCGTCACTGGCAATAGCGACAACCACTTTGTCACGGTGCATACAAACGCATATACCATGCTTGCTTCTCCTTTCCCAGTTCTCATCTGCCAAACTGAAATCCCTTCCTCTTACCCACAAGCTAATTCCATCCTGCAAATCCCCCCTCAGAGGAAGCTCTGCAGTTCCTGATTTCAGACTCTGCAGCATAAGATACACTTCTGGCTCTGTACTTCTCATGTCTTCTCAGATGTTTTTGGCCAAGGGGGTACGTTCTGCCCTGCAAGTTTTAATGCCAGGCTGGATTACCTCAAATTCTGTGTATGCTTGTAGGGGAATCAGAAGCCAGGTCCTCACCACACCTGCCCAGGAGGACTCGCTGGAGCTAGACGCGAGCTCTGGAATTCTGCTGACTCCTTCTGTTGATTCAGCTGCCGCAGGGGGTATACACACCACTGTTTGACTGCCATACATCTGTCAGTCACAATGCCTACGAGAATGCACTCCCTCCTTTTCTTTTCAGGAGGGGAAGGAGGTTCAAACAGAGCAAAGAATTTCTTCTTTCTTGGAACCTTTTGTTTTTGTCAGCTGATGGAACTCTCCTGCAAGAACAGTGATCCCTTTATAGCCTCCTTTTTTTTTTTTTTTTGTTGAGGGAACTGAAAATTGAATGTAAGAAGTAGAGGAAAAATAAATGGCAAATCACATCTTACTGAAACTTTGTTAATTTGGACTTACCTTAAGTAACGTTCCACCAGTCCTTCCACTTTGAACCTCAGACTCACCATCTGACTTTGTTGAGGAGGAAGAACCCATAGGAAGAGGATCCAAGTATAGTTTCTTTTGACTACATATAGCAGGACCGTAACATCCAGAGGTCTCCAGAAGGCACAGAAGGAACTGGGCCTTTACAGGAACTGAACTTTGTAGTCCAGTTCTGTATGCATTGCATGCATGGAAGCGACTGATCTCACCAACATTGTAAAGGAAGGGAACGAGGAGATGGCAGGCTGCCTTTTTAGGAAGGCTGCTGAAGATGTCACTTAAAACTGAGAATATTATCTATAAAAGGCATGTCTGCTGTAGCAGCACAAACTTCAGTGCAGGCTAATTTAACGTACTTCTTGACAAAACAACTGGCGAGCGTGCCTTTAGGAAGTATTTTAAAGGTATTGTTCAACGTGCTTTTCCTTGTTCCATAGCATCCCTTGGTAGCTGTGAATTGAAGGGCGATCATAGATCTAAATTTGCTGTAATTTCTTGATGGCCTATTACCAGAAGTGGACTGTGAGCATCCTGATGGAATGAGAACAGTTGGCCTTATCTGGGTAATGTTGACAACAGCTCAATCAACATTCCAATGACCTTGCCTCACCATTTTTCAATCGTTAAGACACCTTCGGTTTCAGTTACATCTGCTTCTGCAAACATGTCCTGAACTGAGCTTTGATGACATTCACACCTTCTTTTTCCCCTTGCTCTAAGAGCAACGATTAGTCACATATTATGTATACATAAACAATAACCATTTGAAGGTGGATTTTGGATTGATTCACAATTAAATATATCTTTAAAGCAAGTTATTATAACTTGAAAATACCTAACTGGAATTATATACTAGCAGTATAGTTTATTAAACAACAGGGTTTGATCCTTGTTTTTAAATTTAAGTTTCTTCATTATTTCTAAAGAGTATAAGGGAAACCTGAGATAAGAAAGTTGCTGGCAATGCTGTCACTAGATATAAATGCTGCCAATGCTTTAGTAAAGGATAAAATATTATTTATACCTTCTTATTCTCTTTTTATAATACTTTTTAATAACCATTGCTTTAAACAGGAAAGAATGGAAACTGTCACGTAAAATACTATCGCAGGAAGTTTAGACAAGAGCATTCGCATCCTTTTTTCAGTCAAAGCAAGAATGAAACTAAATAGTATTAAAAGTGCTCTTTTACATACAAACATGTAGGCTAAACATGAAATGCTGAAAATACAGCATAATCAAATGAGCATAATTTCTGTTGTCTTCAACTGATCTATCACAGAAATATATGAAAAATAAATGTAAACTACAAGTGAATGATTGATAAGTGCCAGTTTCAGTAGCGCAATATTTTATTAGTGACAGAAGTGTCCGGTTTGAACACTGCTTATGTTTTACAAAAAATGCACTGATAGCAATAATGGCAGCAAAAGGGGATTTGGCACTGATTATATAAAATAGCAAACCATGTCTCAGTGGTCTTCTAAATGGATCCATGAAGAGCTTATTAGTGGAAAATAAAAAAAATAATTCCTTCTCAGTTATTTAAACTGGCCAATCAAGGGAAGAATTAAAATTCAATGGTGTAAAATAGTGCAATACAATATACACAGGGTTATCTTAGGCATGCTACCTCTTTTCAAGTCAGCTGACATAAATGTAAACACAAATATGCTAACATACATTTAGCAACTTGCGCACATGTGCATTTGTTTTTATTTAGTTCAACTGAACAGCATATAAATGTTTACTATTAAAAAGTGCATTTTTAAAACTAGCTTTATTTGTGGCTTGCATAAGGTGATTACATACTTGCAGCCTACTTTATGCATTTTTATTTTTTATTTTTGTAATTAGCCCTCCAATGGTAGTGTTCCTAAAATACAGTTTTGTGAATTGTCTAATTTTCTTATTTAAAAACTCAACAATCTAAAAATTAATATACTACAGTGATGTTTATCCTAGTATTAAGCCTTACACAGAATTGTCACCTTCTGCTTTCCATATGTATATTCCAGCACGTACATCCAACTTGAAGGCAATATAAGCTGTGTCTGTGATGGAAGAAAAGATGTGGGACACAATAAAATACACTAGCCATTTTGAAACAGTAATTTGTCTCTTTGTTTAAAAAAAAAACTCTTTAATTCTCCTGAAGTTTTACATACAAAGAATAAATGAAATATGATCTTATTTCCTCAAAAATGAACACCTAAAATTGGTGCAAGATAAGATCTATTATGTGGTTGACTTGCTTTTAAACAGGAACCTGAGTAAGGGCAGGAAATATAGCATTAGGACTAAAAGAATAAAATCCCTTAAATTAAGTAGCTGAACAAATTTTTAATGTTCTACCACAGAACACCAAGGCAAGAGATGATAACAGCCTTGAATTATCATGAACACCCACTGCAAACCTGAATATTTTTTGCAAAAATAAAACATCAGATTATGCACAATAATAAAAAGCATCAGAATAGATGCACCTGGACTTTTTCTTTTTTAAAACACAAATATCATAATTCAGCATTTATGTCACAGTCCTTGAACAGTTGCTCAGAGATGACTACATTAAGCACACTACTGCGCTAAGTAGACACCCCACAACAGGCTTACACTGCAACGGTAACACGGTTTCCATATGGGCACAGGCTTTTTCTTATTCATGTTCAAAATCCACATGACATACACAACTCAAAACATTATTAGGATTCATCCAACATTTCCTTGTTAGCAAAGAGTTCTTGCCACTTTGGTAACTGAAGTCACTGAATGTTTTTAAAAACTGCAGGTACCTCAAGGAAAATAAGAGTTCCATGTTCAGCAAGGCAGCATTATATCAGGATATTTTATACCAACTAAGGCATAAAGAACTTTGCATCATGGTATACAATACTCAACCTTTGAATAAAGTTTCATATTCTATGTGGTGAAAGTGCATAGGAGGGGGATTCCACTAAAATAGGGAGAATCCTCTCACAGTATTAAGGCCTTTCAACTTTATGCAAACTGTCAGTCCAAAGTCAGCACAGTGAAAAGAAGAGTATAGGCTTTCTAACATCATACTGAATACCACTCTGAAGTTTTCTCAGCATGTCTTTTCTTCTAACTGTCGCTCTTCTTCCTCATCTGCTTCCTCAATAACCTGAATTTCATCTGCCTGAGGTAAGGATGAGATCTCAGTCAGCAGTTTAACTCCTTCAGCTTTATTTTTTTCTTCTTCTTCAATTAATTTCTTCCATATTTTGTGATTTTCACTTAGGTGGTGCATTAGCTGGCAAAATATTCGTCGTCTGCCCTTTTTCCTTTCAGCTTCTGTAAAATTGTAAATATTATATTTGATAGTTTGAGATGCAAAATAATGTAATTATATTTTACACATACAAAAGGCAATGCTACTTTGTGAAAGAGATGTAGGTTTAAGCAAAAAACAGCCAATAAAAAAGGATACTCGATCACAATACTTAAACATTGACAGGATGAAGGACAAATTTCTACTTCAAATTATAAGTCTCTTGTTACTAACCAGAATCTTCTTATAAGTGTAAAATTTGTTATGAAGAAGCATAATCTCAAAATGTACAATACTTAAACTGTACAATTTCAACCATCATTGCTATGTCTGGCTCTATTAAAGGAAACCTGTATGTACTAACTCAAAATTAGACCCTTACTTAAAATGAGATCATCTTCCATTTCTTCATCATCACTCTCCAACTGTGTTCCATCATCATCCTCCATACTTTCTGCATCATCCTCCTCTTCATCAACCCATTGGCCTGGAAGCAACCCAGCTGCATTATAGGAATTACAAAGGGGGCCAACTATGTGAGTAATGAAAGATTCTTGCAGTTTTGCAAGTTGTGGAGAAGAACGATCCATGAATGGACTTATAGGCAATCCAAGATTTGCTTCTTCATCACCCTGAAAAAGAGATTAAAAAAATAAAATACAGAACCTCCCACAAAATTAACTTTAAATTTTAATTTTAAAAATTAATTTTAGGACCAAGTAAATATCCCACAGATTATATCTTTCTAACAGAGGCAATAATAGTATAGACTAAATGAATGAAGATGCAATTAGGACAATTTATAATAAAAAGACATTATGTGTTCAGATTTGTACAACCTATAGTTCTCTCTTCAGCGTTGCTGTGAGGTACCCATGTGAACAGACGGAGATCTAGTTCTACTGGGGCTGCTATTCCTCTGCCTTTGCAGGATAGCTTCAGCTTAGGCAGAAGATTTGACTTCAGCTGTCAAGTCGATGGACAGAGAAAAGGGAAAAGTAAACAGCTAGAATAAGGCATGCTTATAAATAGCTTCCCCTAAAAGCATGGCGTAGAAGGAAAAGGAATCGTAACATCCAGAATAAAATAATTATTTTCATTCTATAAACTGGAGAAGAATAAGTTAGATAGTGGCTAATACACGACTCTAAGTTAGGAACACTTCCCCTAGCATTTCTTTGGGACCTGATACTGTTTTATGAACAAGTTTTGCCTAAAGGAACCACTTAGAATACTATGGTCTTGCATTTCAGATTATTTTTTATTATTTAGTATTTTTGTAGCTTACCTCTATTTTCCTCGTTTGAAAAATATTTTTCAGTCCCTAGTTGTTGCCTCAAAGAGTTAACTCCTCAGAAAGTTGACCAACACAGACAGTAAAATTATTCTGGTATATATGTTAGGATGCTTACAGAAATTGTAGATGTAAAAATGGACAAATGGACAACAGTTTTTCAGACTTTTTCCCCATTAATGGTGACAGAAAGTTCCACTGTAAAATCTTTTTAACATTTTAAATGTCAAAGTTACTAATGTGTATTTTTGATTTTTTTTTTTTTTGAAATTTTGATATATCCTTTGCACTAGGAGTTAAGTATATGTTCCCAGTCGTGTGGTTTCCATATATATTCTTTGACCTAGAAACATTCTAGTGAATACATCTTCCCAAAGTAGAATGAGTTGTTTCTGGTTACTAGTATGTTTGCCCTAAGGCGGGGGGGAAAAAAAAAGAAAATAAACTAATAACTGAAAAATGAACAACATTAGTAGGGAGATTTTTTCCAAACTTCTAACACAGGCAATAGGGCGTAAAAGACTATGATAGCGTGCTACCTATAAAAAATTACTTGGCAGTATTCAGCAAAAGAAGACAGAAATACTTTACCTGAACATATAACAAAAGGAATAACATAGAAATATTTAGTTATACTTTTGGTGATGCAAATATTTGATCATCTGCCTATCATTAAGAAAAATAAGAGTAAATTACACTTTCCATACCTACCTGCTCATAAAATTCATTGACAATGCCTTCTGTCCATTTCAGATGCAGCTCTCTAACTTTTGCTGGGCCATTAATATCTGCCAGTTTGATGCATATTTGACAGACCAGCAGGCGATCATTTTCATTGCTCCATTCTATTCCATGACTGTTGATATCATTGGCCTGGTTTGAGCACATACATTTTTAAAAATTAAATTAAAGCTATTCGTCAGTGTTACTTTTTCCAGGCTCTGCACAACAGACACTTGCATTAATTTTTTCATATCGTTTTCTGATTGATATAATTTAAAAAAACATTTTCTATCTTTCAGAATATGGACGTGTAAGATACTATCAAGGTCAGACAATCTCACTGGAATTTTTGAAGGTTTAAGGAACCTTCAAACGTTTATGGAAAAGGAAATGAGCGAACTTTCTCCTCCCAACAGGAGAATGTGCTCCAGTTTCCTGTGCATAATTAACTGCATTAGCTTATGAACAAAATGGCATGCCTCACTTGAATCTTTAAACACTGCTTCTCAGTTACTACGATTTTTGTATTTATTGTCAAGTTTTAAAGGATCAGAATATCCTGCATTTGTACATTTTTGAAATACTTGGGCCAAAATTCAGTTGCAATGTAGTGCCATTGGTCTGGATCAGCTGCTGCTCCAGAAGGTCTCCTTCCTGTATGTCCTGTATCCTATCTGCAGACCCATATGAATGTTTATGCATCAGCAACTGAATTCAACTGATCAAAAATATTTGTGATCATATTTTAAGACCTTTTTTGAGAAATGTAGTATGTTAAAATAAGAGGCATTAAGGATTAGGGTCGAAGTCTATGCTAGTACTTCAGAATACATTAAATAGTTTAATTACCTTGTACAAAGAAAATACTTGTGGGTTTTGCGGGAATCAGTTAAGGTAAATTTAAATAATCTAAAACTTTAGGTGCAAGTTATTAATAGCAACAACCATTGAGTAGCAACACTAACATCAGTATATCATGACTAGCTCAGGGCAGACACCAAAATGTAGCAAACCTTAGCATTAAATTCAGCAAGGAAATCAAAATGCTTCTTAAGATCTGTGGCAAGGATTGCTTCAATCACTAAAAAACGGAATCGCTTGAATTCTACATGATCGAGATTTGATAAAAAGTTGTATTCTGGTCGTGATAAGAAAAGATTCCAGGCTGAAGCAGCATGATGATTTTCTAAGACTGATCTGTCATTGTAGAGAACAGCCTACAAAAGGAGAAATTGTAATTAAATATTCTGAAGCATAAGGGCTAGTCAGTAATATGACGTTATTTTATTTTACTTTTTTTTTTTTTTTTTTTTTTAAATGAAGCTGTACCAGAAATGATGTTTTGCCTTCTAGTTTTAAGGACTAAAATGAACCAAAAATGGCACATGAGAGAAAGAAATAGGTTTAAAAAAAAAAAAAAGAAAGAAAAAAAGAAAAAAGAAAACAAAAAGCAGTAAGTGAAGATTTGTTTTTCTTAAAAGGAATTTCTTTTAAAACATCCACGCATTAGCCACTTAGACAGACCTAGAGCCAGCTCTCCATGAAATCATCGTTTACCTTCATTGATTTATGTTATTGTTTTCAATTTTGTAACCTGAACATTATGTCTACACATATACACAACCAATACACACAAAACACTTCAGAATTTATCAGGACAAAAAGTGTTACACAAGTAAATACAAATCACTTTCCCTGTGTCTTAAATTAGGCAAACGTTCCCTAAGCAAGCAACAGTAGGGATACAGAAGAAAAGAATTTTCATTGCTTTTCTGATTTCGGATAATTTTCTGGGTAAAAGAATTTCTTACCTGAGGTGCATTTGTAGCCACTAGAAAAGCGTTTGTACGACCAGGGTGATCATAATCGTGCATGGCAGCTGCTACATATAAAGCCATCAATTCCAAGGCAGGAATGCTTGATGTCAGGCACCCGTAGCTGTCATCAGCAATAGAGCAGCTTTTTGAAGAAATATAGCTGACTCGAACAGGAGAAATACCACTAGCTTCATCTAAGAAAATTGAAAGTATATAAATGAAAATATATAGAACATATTTTCATTTATATTTTAAACATATTTAAAATCACTCAGCCAGATACTATTGCTAACATAATCTTAATATAGTTATCCTTGCAGTTGTGGAGCAAATCATTTTCAAAGACCAACTTATTATACTTAAAAAAAGTCATACTATTGCTTATACTTAAATCAGTAATTTAGAAAAGTTGATAATGCTAGCAAGTAATAAAGTCATCATGACCACACAGGTTTTTCAAAAGGGTAGATGCATTGCAAAAACATAACAAGCTCTGGCTGTTTCATGATGTAACAAGAGGAGGGCAGACAAATTCCTACAGACCATCCTGGAGCCTTTAAAAAGTGTCACTGAAGTGGAAAGCCACATAATCCTTTTCTAAAGCCAGTTCTTTACCTATTACTACATACAGATATAGTATACCTCAGTAACCTTTTTACGTGTCAAGATCTCACATTACAACGCTGACATAGCTATCCTTCACAGAGCAAATAAAGGAGATTCAGAAGAACTGGGAACATAATCGGAAAAAAAAGTTTTTAATTCACCACAGCCAGAGTTCAACTCTTCTTGCCAAATAATTTTAGAAGAAAAAGATGGTAATTAGATGCTTATGAAAACAGTGTCAAAACATTAGGGTTCTCTGCATTTACACAGTATAAACAGCTTTAGGCTGGTAGTGTTGTTTCAGTGTCGAGAGTTGCAATTTGCTAAATCTCATGGTAGAAGCTATGCTTTTCTATACAGTGAATCACAGTGATATTATCTGTGATAACACTCTGACACTTGTGTACTCAAGTCATACATAGGGAACACGGTGTGTAGAGGAAAGTAATTATTAGAAATGCTTCATACTGCAAGACATGTTCAGGAGGTAATTTAGTATTTTTGCAAATGTTTCTTTTACTTTGTCTTTTTAAATGCATATCTCATTTAGCATGAGCTCTGTTTCCTATAAACAGTATGTTTGCAAGGATAAAGTGTTAAAAATCACAATAACAAATCTTTCTCAAAAAGGAGTTTATTTCTCAGGGCATAACGTTATTAAACCAGCTAACTCAAGGACAGCTATCAAGACCAAGCTTGCAACTGTCAGATCAAAGGATACTACACACTTTTTCAACAACAAAAATGCTAGCAAATATTTATTCATATAAGAGGAGTTTGGCAACAGTAAGGTAGAAACTTCTACATAAGAAATATGTCAGTATAGAATAAAAATTATTTATGGAAGGAGCTTACAGTCTTTTAATTAGTACTTATAAAAGTGAGTACATCATCTCCTGTATGTTCTGAAAAGAGCTTCTGAGGTACGGGGTCAAAGCACAGACACAACTGCAACATCCAACAAACAAATCTAAGACAAAAAAAGCCTAAATATACAGTCTAGAGCTTACGTACGAAATGAAACCCAAAAACCTTTTAAAATATATGAAAAAAAATACTTTTTAAATTGCAACATGAGATGCAAATAAAGCAATACTACACCATAACACGGGTCCTATCCATCTGCTAAATATATACCTAATACTATTGAGGGTTTCAGATTCTAGACCCAACTCAGCAAGTTGCTGACAACATATCTAATCACATTTTGTCTTCTAGGACAAAATATCAAATTTGTTTTGGCAAAATTTCATGCCTAGAGAACAAAGCAATAAAACAAAACTGCTATTTGAATAGATTTCTTCAATAATTTCTAAATACTATGCATTTTGACAACCATTAACACTGATCCCTGAAAAGATAAAAATTAATCGCTCGTTGTATCACCTAGAAGGTCTACACAAGACTTCACTATTGAAATCGTACAACTGTCCAGATGTAAAAACAAGACAGTTGACCTAAAACCTACCTCAGCGTAGGGAGGACTCCAGTGAGATTAAAACTAGGATCACCAATATAAATTCTAACAGCTCAAAGGATAAGATATGAATTCTGGTTATCTCCTTTGAAAGCTACTCTTCTGAAAGATCAAAGAGCTAGCTGATAAATCTCCTTCTCAACTCACTGCCATTTTTTTCCCATAATATCTTCCTTACCTAGGAGGGGTTGACACCACTGTTAGTATCCTACAGGAAGTTCTTGGTGAAGCAGAAAGATCAAATTGTATTTTGATACAAACTGGATTGTACAGCTAGAGGTCCTAGTTGCTAGTGAAATTACAGCATTTTTGATATGATGATCTTTTTATGTATCCTGATAACTGTCAGGTTAAAAAAAAAACGGGGAGGGTTGTCTTAAACAGCTGAAATCACACTGGCTAGAGTGACCTCTATAAAGCTGAACTCTGGACCAGCATGTTCATCAGTAGTTTCAGGATGAGCTTTCATTCTCTTCTTCTCTAGCATGAGAAAATCCACTGTAAAATCCTTTGCACCTATATCACATTGGAAATGTCTATACAGTGGGCCAATAGCTCCCAATAAAAACTTGTTTGGGCAGACTCTTGTGCAAGATTCCTTGAAAAGAAAACCAAGGTAGGGAGGGAGGGCAGGGAAGAGGAAGGTGTATGGTGGAGAAACAAGCTGGTCTCCACTTTGACATCCAAGTATTTTCCGTTTTCACCATCCTGCGTATCCGACTGCAAAGTAGAGGACACAAAAGACAGACAGAGGAAGTGCAATAGGGAGCAGAGAGGAGATTACGGTGCTTGGCATTCCTTCAGGACTACCGCTTGAAGAATACTTGCTAATTGGAGGAGAGGGAGTTGAATAACATTCTTCAGTATGCCTGGTATCTAAAGTAACTGATACAGACAGAAAGGGTGCAGCTTTGGCCATCGTAAAAAGACTTCAGAATTGAAGGGATTCCTCTTAACATGCAGAGATGAAAAAGGTAAAAGAACCAAAGAATTACCTGCCAACATCTAAAGCAATGTAGGATTATCCACAGACCAAGGATTGAGCAGAAGGGTCTCAAAGAGCCTTAAAGAGACTTATATGTCATTTGACATGCCTAAGCTGTGCAGCAAGGATGACATCCATGAAGACACTGAGGCTTTATGTTGCATCCCAAAAACACATTTTGGGCATGCCTTACATATCAAAGCACAGATTAAAAGTTCCACCTGCTATAAGAGGAGAGACCTGAGCAACAAATTTAGTAGCTTCCAGAACGGCTTCATTTATGGGCCATGATACCAAAATCAGGGGTGGCATGTAGAAGACGTCAATCAATATATAATCACATACAATTTCCTCACCCAAGAAACATACAAAGATATTATTACCCACTTCAGCAGTTCCGGAAGTGACTGCTGATCAT
Organism: Struthio camelus; assembly: GCF_040807025.1. Classification (NCBI taxonomy): domain Eukaryota; kingdom Metazoa; phylum Chordata; class Aves; order Struthioniformes; family Struthionidae; genus Struthio; species Struthio camelus. Next base: position 22,064,324 of record NC_090946.1, read on the forward strand.
AATAAACTGAGGCAAACTTTTCTGCCATCTACAATGATCAGGACTCTCCCACAGCAGAACAGTCCTAGGCATAGTAAGAGAGTTGCATAGTAAGGGCCAGAACAGCTTATCTCTTCTGTAAAGGGTTACTGAGCATTAGTTGTTGGGGGACAAGAATCATCCATAATTGATATCTGTAGAATGAGAAGATAAAAAGCAGTAAGTGAGATCAGAGATTAAGACGATTCTGCCATATAATAATTCCAAGGCTAACATGATATATTGCATGTCCCTGTAAGAGTGCTGTATCCACGCTTACTGCCCTCCTCTGAGGGGAGAAGGAAGAAGAGATTTGCTTTGATACTTGAAACTATACAGTGCCTTAGAAGCCATAAAACACAGGAACTTCCCTCTGTGGCTACAGTTCACTCGTGCTGAAGAAGTCTGGTTCAGAAAAATGCTTCAGTAAGCACAGAAGGCAATCTAGTGGAACAAGGTGACACTGCTTGGCCATCCAGTCTGTCTCTCTTGATATCTGATTGCAGTAGCTGTCATTAAGATTAAAAGCTTAGATTATTATAGTTGCTTTCTTATTATTAAAATGTACTGGTAGGTATGTGTTACTTGGGAGGGAATGCAGAGAAGGAGGGAGATTGGTGAAAAGATATGTCTCAGAGTCCAAACTACAGATTTTAGAAAATCCACAGAGATACCAATGGTTACTCATTATCTTTAATGTCTCTGTCACTTCTTCTTTGCCTTCCCCTTACTGTCATGTTGCTAAAGTCCTCCAGCTGTCATGCAGACTTGGAATTTCATTCCCTTCTTAAAATGACAGCACCAAAAGAACATGTTACAGTTTCATCCTAACCTCAACAAGACCGAGAAAGGATGAATCAGTATCTTTCTCAGTATTTCTATTTTCTGCCATTTCTTGAAATTACTGACCTATAGACAAAGCTCAGTGGACAATACTGCAAAAGGAATTGACCCCATTAGTTTAAAATATTTGCATGATAAGGAGAGCCACAGTGCTATTCTCCTCTTTTCTCTGGGCAAAGTCATCACTTAAAAAAAAAAAAAAAGGGGGGGGGGGAGTATGTATTTCATCACTGCTTAAAAAAAGGGTCTCTTCTGCCTTACTAGACTAAATAAGGATTAAAAATCATACCAACTTTGACAATGAAAAAGCTTCAAAGCAATAACACTATAATTTCATATCTTTAATTTTACTTTTTAGAGAGGAAAGGAGAAAAAAAAGGAATTTTTATCATTTTTATTTCCTCCAATAAGTCTCCAGCCCCAACCATCTTAACTCTCATCGGAAGAAAACGTAGGCTACAATCAGTGGATGTGGACAAATTTGGAGAAAAAAAGAAAAAAAAAAGAGAAAGGTGGTAGCAGAGGTGGAAAGAAATTAAGGGAAAAAATATTAGAAAGAAATAAAATCTATGCTATGATATACTCCACAGTTCCCAAATTACTTCAAAAAATTACAGCCCTCTAAAAGCCACATGCTTTGCATCTTGTCTTTCTTACTGCATAGATGAAATAAGGTCAGAGCTCTTCAAGAGTGCTGAATTTCTCTCACTGTTTCTTCTTTAAATATACATGTATTTTAGCATTAAAGTTTATATTTAGCAGTGTTTTTATATATAAAATATTCATATATATGCACACATATATGAATATATATGATATATGTAAAAACTACAAAGAGTTAATTCTATAAAGTCACAGACAACACAAAAGCAAACTTAATTGTAACTAACATCATCCAAATTTTGACTTTAAATACTCTTTATTTCTTTTCTTTTTTTTTTTTTTTCTTTTTTAGGGATTATATTTTTCAGTTGTTACTGGTAGAGTAGTCCCTTCGATACCTGAATGTCTATATGCGATTTCTAATATAGGATTCTCAGATACTCATTTTTACACTAAAACCATTAAGCCAAACTTCAATTAAGTGAAATATTTTGGCTTTGGAATTTTTACTTTGGGCTATTTAATTTCCTAATAAAATTAAGAAATATTACTCTAATGTATTTCAAATGCTGAAAATATGCTGACTGTAGCAGTATACAGAGGTTTTACTCAGCAAAGAAAATTTAAGTGAAACAATATCCCCTGGCTAACAAAGCAGAAACTACAATTATTCATCCAATAATTATTCTAAAATCCACTGCATGATACTTATGAATGGTATGTACTAATACTGTCTTATCTCTCACTGCCTTATTTTAAAATATTAAGAATATTTGAGTGATAAGAATAAGGTGAGCTTCTTCCCTGAGTAATTTTCAATCCATTAATTTTACCTATTGTGGTTTCATTAGAATATTCTTGTAAGAAAAAGGATAACCTATGTGGATACATACCCGTATCACTTTCCCTTATATGCTCATTATGAATTTGCTGAAATCCAGGAATAGGCCGTGTTGTTAGATACCATACTGCATGAAGAACATCTGTGGCATGTATACGATTGTGATCTGAAAATAATCAAAATATTAGGTGAGCTGCTTTCTTTACACTCTTTTGCCCAAGACTTTGTGTTTAAATTCTTTAATAAATACCATACAAAACATTTTTTTTAATTTCCTAAAAAAACCCTTGTAAGTGTAATATTTTTCATACTTGACCCAAACGTAATACTTTAGATTTGGCTTTTGCTTCTCATGAAGTTTTATTCAAGATGACATAATTCTTATTCTTTCCTTTTTTCTACTTGTTTTGTAAAACTTAGTAAGAACATTGTACCGTCTTTCCACAAATAAATATTATCTAACACACATGTATATTAACTGTTTATGTATCTTTTAAAATGCAGAAATACATAAAACATCAAAACAATGGTCTATGTTTGACTTACATTCATGGTGTGGAGAAACATGACCAGAAAAATGAAGCAGAAAACAGGCAGAAACAATAGAACTAACCCATCAGAGCGGGCTTGTGGTTTACACTGTACTTCACGTGAAGTTAATTTTATTCATCTAAAAATCATGCCTGTTACTCTAATTTATTTAACATGTAATTATCTATTTTTGAGTGCTCTATTTCTGTAGAAATACCAGGACAATAAATAGTATAGAAAATGCAGTAAAATGATTAATAAGTTATTCCCAAATGAGTAAGAATTCCAAGATAATTGAACTTGTCCATGTATAATCCAAAGAGTTAAAGTAGAAATAGCTAAAATTATATTTCTAATAGGATTTCATGGAATAATATTGTCAACATTTTTCCTTAGAAACGAAATAAACTTTTGTGAGACATGAATATGAATACATAAACTGAAAGTCCATATGAAATAGTAAAAATTTAGTGTGAAAAGATGCATACGTTTGTGCCACACAAGAATAACCAGTCTCATTAGGACTTAATATATTAAAAATTTTTTGGAATGAGACATAAGGCTGGGAAGATCAAAGCATCCCAGAGACAGTACGTTTAATCATTTGTCAAGTACACATCGGACAAGTCTTTATTTTTATGAAGTCTTCTCTTGTGCTGAGAAACTCGTTAATGAAGTGGTTACAGTAGTATGCTTTCTTTGTCAGTATATTTGAGTATGGGTGGATTGGGATAGAATGCTTTCATGAATGAATTCCACACAAGTCTGCCCAAACATTTTTCTTTGTTTGTTTGTTTGTTTTTAATGTAGGCCAACCATTCATATATGTTGAGTTTTCAGTATGTGTAGGATCCAACCTTCAAAATCTTGTGTGTTGCTAGTGACTGAAAAAATTCTGATAATTGGACAAATTAAACAATTATCCATAGCAGAATCAGAAGGAAGATGATGTATGCATGAGGGAGGGGATTGTCCATTTTCTGTTTATTGTCTTGTTACTGGGTTCCAAAAAAGGAAAACGGTAGTGGGTTGAAAATATTACATCAACTACTACAGGTTTATCCCGAGGAGTTCTGAGTCTGTAAGGCCCTACCCAGGATGCTGGTTTTGACTTGCACAGAATGGGAATTTCATGTCTCTTCTGAAAAAGCTTTGAATGGGAACCTTCACAAGTGAGAGGTATTTACTTGTGGAGGTCCTCCACAGATAAGTGGGGCGTGGAAGAAGGTTTACTCACCTGTGAAATAGCTAGAAAAAAGAATTTAATTGATAAGATCCATGCCAAATATATTTTGAAAGACAGAAGTAAAATCCAAAAGATCCTACTAACTTGGAATACTAACCCAAATTCAACTAGAGGACAGTCAGTAAAGACAGTAGAGAAGTGCTGCACTTGGGAATAGCAAACAAATGAATACAAAATGGACAATAATTAGCCAAGAAATGGTATGCTGTAGAAAGGATTAGGGAGATACAATGGATCACAGACAGACTATAAAACTAAGCATGCTATTAAAAGTTGTGTCATGTGTGAAAACCTGAAAGTACTTATTCTGGCATTTTTGGATATGGTAAAGCCAGAGAAGACCTAGAAAAATGGTAAGTATAAAACATAAGTACTTATGAAGAAAAACTGAAAGAAATGATTTTGTCTAGAAAGAGGGACTTTGCAGAGACATAATAAAACATCAAAATAGAAGAAAATTCATTTTAAAAGTTTAGACAACTGTTCTGTCTATCCATCACAGAACACAAAATAAAAAAAATGTATATGTAAAAGGGCAAATATTCTGTAAGGGAGACTTGGGTTAAATATTTTGGAAAAAATGAATTTAAATTGGTAGTAGAGGCTATATCACTGAATGCTTTCAAGAAATAAGTTTGATAAATATCGAACATCTGCTAGGCATATTTCATCATACCTGAGAGTCAGGAATAAATTAAGAGACCTTTTAAATCAGTGATGGTGAGCAGCTAACATTGCAAGTGATCTAGCAACTATAGGAATCTGTGCTGGCTCAACATGTATGAGTTGCCTTTTTTTATTATTAATAAATTTGGCAGCCCTAAACAGAAAGATGAATTGTTACTGCCAAAATTCTTATTTTCCTATTATTGTATCAGAGACTTAATCCACAACTTTTTAAATCAACAAAAATTCCCATTTAGTTCAGTAATTTGATTCAGCTTTCTGTAAGATTATATTGCACTTATACATTAACAAATGTATACAAATGTAACAAAAGTTTTTGAGTCCATCAATTTTTGTTGTAGTAACTCAAACCTGCTCAAAATTCTGCCAAATATATGAATCTAAAATATATTAAGCTCAGACATCATCTACATCTGTGTTAAACATTAAACTAAAACATACACCAAAGAGCATATACTAGTATAAAAGAAAAAACACATTTAATTGGATATTACTTACAGGGAATATCTCGGTAGCCATTTTCAAGGGCACAGAAGTAATTCATGAATTCTTGAGTTGGAATTTTGAAAATTTCAAACAAACCAGTGTCTTGAAACAAGGTATAAGTTACCTAAATACATGTTAAAATGAACTTTAGTCTGAAAAGTCACAACATCTAAGCCTATTCTGCTTCTCAACTTTAAAAATATTCCTGTTTTTTTTAAATTTTGCTTGCTGATAGAGCTGGAAATTACTGAAATTCCTTTAAAGATTATTTGAAAGCTAATGTCATACATATAAGCTTAAATTGTTGGTGCTAAAAAAACCCCATTATTTTCTTAATATTCTCTCAAATACAGAATAATATAGTTTTTATTTCTCTACTGATAAATCCTATGTGCAACTGATTACTTTTAATACTACTCTTCAAGCCTGTTTCATAATATGTTAGAGAACTCATGCTTTGTTTCATTACTGACCTAAAAAAAACCCTAAATTCTTATTCATATTGTTCAAAATTCAAATTACCTTACTACAGAGATCAATTAATGAAAAAAAATTTCTGTCTATTTTTCAGACTTTGGCAAATAAATACTATATTTTATTCATCATTATTACTTATCTTAGTCTTTAAAAAAAAGCTAGCTGGCAAATCATATTTTTAAAATGCACTCAGACTACACACACAGACATACACTGTGTTAATATATTTTGGTTTACAAGTAGAACTTTGTGACCGTAAAAAACTTAACAGAGAGAGAGAGAGAGAGAGAGCGAGCGAGCACGCGCGAGCAAAAATTAAGAAAACTTTTCTAAGCAAGACACCACTTCTCATTTTGTCACCTCTTTTTCACACACTTCAGAAAAAAAAAAAAAAAGTCCTGAAGCATGGGACGTCTCAAAGGTTCATGAGAACAAAATGAAGGGACGTCCATTCTTCCACCTGTCCCAGATATTCCCCTCACACAATGTGAGAGCTAGAATTAAAAATGTTCCCTTCTAAGCGCATACAGTTGATACTGGTAAAATATACTTCTTCAGCTTTTAACTGAGATATGTATCAGATGCCTTAAGCATAACAGATAAGGTATTAGGAAGAACTGTTCTGGCAGAGATGAGTAGAAACCTGCACACTCTAGGTACCTTACAGGTTTGCACTGTCCCCTAGATTGCACACTCACTAAATGCATGCTAATACAGGTCATGGAGCACTAGCATATCACTGAAAAAAACACTTCTCAAAAATGGACTGTGGCATCCTGAACTGCACTAACAGCATCCAGCAACCAAGGTCACAAAAGACCTGGAATGAACAGGCAAGATTAACCTAGGAATCAAAGAGCTGTGAAAAACACTTCTAAAATACTCTTAACGGTACTCATTAGTACTCAAACAGAATCTAATGACAAAAATGAGATTATCCCCATTGCTTTTTCCTCTCTTCAATACAGGTGCAGCTCTACACTTTGTATCTGGGTGCTTCTAGCTTTTTTTTTTTTTTTTTTTTTTTTTTTACTGCCACTGCTTGTTGCTTTCACTTACCTTGAACTGACAGCAATAGGTGTTCTAATTCAGGATAGAAAAGTAAATTATTAGCAAGAAAAAACATTTTGTGGTGAGATCAGAACCAGATCTAAGTCATACTATAGACCCATGATTGCTAGATCCAGTGTAAGGAAAAAGGCAGAAACTTCCAGATGACGTTGATGGATGGGAGAAACTAGGGGAGAGCAAACAGGATCACCAAACAGAGCTTTGTAGTAAGTTGGAAAGAGATAAAAGGGATACTACATGCAGAAAGCAGCATGGGAAAAAAAAATCCCATTGTTTGTAGAATCAAGAGGCAAAAGGCTTCCTAAAAGATCACTTCTCTCCCCCCACAGGTGCAACTCTGGTACAAATATTTTACTGAAATAAAGAAAAAATAAATGGCTGACGAACAAGGTAGCAATTCTGAAAGCAGGAGACAATTTTTCATAGGAAATGGAACACTATTACAAAGTCTACTCCAATAAGAATGAGTCTAACCTACTTGACATTGAGAATAAAATGCAGAAGATTTAGTGCAGCTTGTTTATAAACAAAATACTTTTCATGGTTTACAATGAGATGGAGTACATGAGAAATGATATTTCTGCTTTCCAAGTTAGCATTAATACAGACTTGATTGCAAAACTTTACTCTAGAGCTTAAACAAAATATATAAGCATGACAACTTTATATACCCTACATCATACAATAAAAGACAACAACAAACCTGGCTAAGGATCCTTCCAGACTGGTCTCCCAATTTTTGTGCAAGGTCAAAAATTTGGAAATTCCAATTGTTCATCTTCTCCATTAGTGAATCATGTTCTATTAACATCATTTCTACTGAAGGACCCCGCTCCATCTGTACGAAAGTAAGACACATCAACATCTCTAAAATAAGAGTAAAAACTAATCTCTGAATTACATTCACCACAAAAAAAAAATCTATGAAAATGATAAAGCGTTATTGAACTTACTGTATGCTGCTGTAACCGTGGCTATAAGAAAATCCTAAATCAATGGTACAACTAGCACAGTTAAAAGCTTGACTTGTCACATTCTTGGGCAGCAGATTCCAGGCTTCCTGCAGATGGTGCTAAATTTTCACTTTTTTTTTTTTTTTAAACAAACTAAGTTAATAAAGCAAAATAAAATTTTGTGCAGGCTAACAAAACTTATTTACTGAGCTTTGACAGTTCATTAGTTGAAATATCTTTAAAAAAAATGATGTCTAAACGCAAAACATGAGTATTGCGATTTCTTTTCCCCCCACTTCCAACGCAGTGCATTGTACGAACATTAAGTTGATAGTCTCACTGAATCTGCCACATTTTTTGGTAAACACCCGAGAGAAAATAGTCAATCAGTGTTTGAATATACTTATGTACAAAAAATGTTTACAAATTAATTTTGTTTAACGAAATTTTAATAAAAATCACCATCCTTCTTTTCACTTGCTATTGAAATTTATACAACATAGAAGCACACAATTAAATGAAATGAAATTTTGAATTCTAACAATGCAGCATTTTCCTTCAGACATTACAATTCTTAGCAATTCAGAGACCTCTTTATAGTACATTAGAATGATAAAGAAATACTGCATTAATTAAAATTACTGCAAGTATTTTTGCAATTACGTGCTTACAAGTTGATTATTTGGTGTTTGATGAATCTTTTCTTTCCTTTCATCTTTTCTTCTCTCTGTATGGTGGAAAGATTCTTTTGAAATACTAGTGCTTCCAATTTCACCTTAAAGAAAATATGTACATAAACACTATCAATAACTTGCAAATTACTGCTGTGCAACAATTCTTAAACTGAGTATAACAGATTAATAGCTTGTTTCAAAACCGTTTTTACTTAAGAACTTAATAACAAACAGTTGTAAAGGAAAAATCAATTAGACAAAATCCATTTAAAGTTTTAGAAAAGCTAGAAACATCAGTAGTACTTTCTGGTTCAGTGTTTAGTTTAACAGAGGTGGTAGAGAACTTGTGTGACTTATGGAGTACAGTACTATAAAGCTATGAGTGGGAGACTATTATAAAATCCTAATTCTGAAATAGGCAATATTTCAGATTATTTCACTTAGAATTCTAAGTGGCAAGTTGTAAGATAAAATGTATGTATATAAATGATTTGAAAATACATAAAAAATATAGAAATACAAAAATGTTAATTTAATTGGCTATTAAGAAAAGATAGCAAGTATTTGCATATTTTGAAATCTTACCTGATTTTCTGCCTTTGTAGTCTGCAGATTCTGATTCTGGTATTGGAACAGGCTTGAGTATCTGACGTCCACAGCTTAAAGAATATATGAGAAATAGTTAAAACATTCAGTAATTTTCTTCTTTTGCTACTGCTGTGGTGCATGGAAAAAATATCTGCAAATTACTCTTTTTTTTTTTTTTTTTTTTTTTTAAAGTTGTGCTGTTTAAAGTTCCTCTACCAAGTGACCCTGATATTTTCTCATGGACTACGCATATACGGGTTTAGTCTGTGCTTAGAAAACAGCCATCTATCACCTCCCCCAGACTCTCTGCCATGAATTAATACAGTAGAGCTAATTAATTAGTAAGTTTTTAAATAGAAAAAATTAAATTTCTAAGTATGAAGTCCTCCTCTTCTACAATTTAGAAAACATTGCTGTCACACAATGATTGCTGCATTTCATACCAAGGCTGAACTATTTCAAAGCAATGGCATACATAAAGCATCCTACTCCTGCATAAAATAGTTACAGATTAGTAGGAGATAACATATCTTATTTTCAATACTAATAGATACAGGTGTTATGTATTTTCATTTGAAAAGTATTAATATTTTCAATGTATATGAAGTTGCTAAAATTATACCTAAGACTTTACAGTACCTGTTACACATATAACCTGCAGGTGTTTTAACTTGCTGCTGAAAATCTGGAGAATTAAATGTGTATCCCAGAGGCTTATGTAGATTAATGCTTGGTTTTGTAAGAAAATCAGCAGTATCAGGAAATTCTACAGGTGACCAACTGATAGGAGACCCACTGGAGACAGATCCATGACCAGGTGAACCCACAGGATTCAGGCCAGGTGAAGCACCTTCCAAAACAAACATTACATTAGGTTCAGATTACATTAAGAACTTCATATATTGAAAATCCAGTGTACAAGTTTTCAAAATACTGTGTATATTTCATGCTGTTAAACACAAATTAAGTAGCAAGATCAATTCCAAATTTTGAGATCTACAAATATGAAGCACAGAATAGGCTACATATCTGTATGGCAGACTATGTCATATGTTATAACATCTGGCTTTCAAGTGCTCTGTTTGTCTATTTTTTGTTAAACTTTGGCGAAGTTTTAACCACTTAAGCTGAAACTTTCCATATTCTTTGCCTGATTCAGGATTTCTTTTTGTTTACAGCAAATTTCATCAAAAACAATTCTGTATTGATAACTAACTTAAAGAAAAATATTTTATTTCGTTGCTTTGCAACTGAAGAAAAATATGCTTGGGGTATTTAAAAAAAAAAAGTAAAAAGTGAAAAACCGAAATGTTGTAACCATATTTTTGAAGCAAGGGATTAAAGACTTTTTGACAGTGATGTGCCTTTTTGTTATTGCTGTGATAATGTGCCCAAATCTGTCTTAACAAGCCATAAAAAACCCCAAAGTTTGCTCATGGGTCAGTCAAGATAAGAAATCACACCTCCTTCCCACTTAGATCCATGAAATTCCCTATCCCTGTTCAAAGATAAGCTAGTGCTCACTTCAAGCTTGTGTCTTTGAAAACTAGGAAAGCAAGCTCGTAAACCTGCACTTTGGCTAGTATGAATCTGACCTTAATTTACAGCAAAATTATGAGTCAAGCCAAAAGATTTTTTTTCCTCTGTGAAAATATACAAAATATGTGTTATCTCAGAGTGCCCAAGGGAAGTTATACCCACTGTAAACATACTTTTATCAAACAGAGCAACATGCCCTTTCTCAAAGGCGCAAAGAGCAATATAATGAGGTATTTTATTGACATTCCATAATTGAATTAGCAGTTCTGCTGCAAACTATGAAACAAAAATTCCAACATAAGTTTTGTGATTGTACAGTGCATGATAACAAAGTACTAAGAGAATATATAGCATAAGCACTAACTGCATTTAATCCCCTAAATAAGGAATGTATAGATTATACTCTTCAAATAGCGCCACAAATTGATACTTATATCTCACAAACCTTAGAGTAGTAACAAATAATGCTTTGTTACTGTCAAATACAAGATTTTTCAAAGTCCACATTGTTAGATGCTGAGGACGACGTTTCAGACAGTAAATCTCACTCCACTGCTGCAAAGAAAGATCTGGCAAGTTGAGAGGCAATCTATAAACTCTCTTCTAGAGCTAAAATAGATTAATATTTCAGAATTAGGTACTTAATTTTATCCCCTTTGTGTGCACACATTCAACAGTATTTTCCACAAGATTCTCTTTCAGTGCACAGGAGGAACCTGATCTAGAATGCATCAGTATTAGATGCCAAACAAAATCTGTCAATGAAAGTTTAATTCACTTGTCTCAGAGTTTGGAAGAAGTATTAAAGTCAAGGCAGAAAACTGCAGAAAGCAGAAGGCAGCCCAGATTTTCATGAAGGCAGATCATGAGAGCATGCAACAACATATCTACATGCAACAAACTGCAAGAGCTGACCTGACTTCACACGCTCTTTGGTGTTTAGAAGCATGAAACAAAGTATCAGTAAATAACCCAAAGAAAACTAATGAGATGTATTTTTCATGAGAATAAACGAATTGCGCTCTCTCAAGCTGAAAAAAGTTTAGATGTACAATCCAAAAACTTAGAACAGAGGTTATTTTTAAAATTATGCTAAAATGGATGGGCAGAACTGTCAGAAAAAGGATGGGCAGAACTGTCAGAAAAAGGTCACTTTGCATGTTTTCACTTAATATGGGAAAACAGACCAATCGTAACCTCTGAAAAACTGATATACCCGTTATATCAGCACTGCTATTACAACCTCTACTATCTTGTAACACCAACAATGTAAAAATAAAATCTACTGCCACTCCTCCCAAAATGTTATTAAATATTTTTCTCAGGTTTCTATCAGATATTTTAGGTGCATCTAAATGACACTGTTGCAATGCAAAAAACCGCAGTACTTTTCAGGTCACACATTACGGTAAGTGAACGTTGCAATTTTCAGCAAGTACTAACCACTGACTAGAACAATATTTTGCACATACCCAGGATGAGGAAGATAGAGGGGACTTGTACAAAGTTGACAGTGTTAACTATAATTCTGCGTATTCTTAGAAGTAGATTAAAAATAAAACCTTTTTAAAATATATGCTATATGCTAATGTTATATTCACGTCACATTTATATGAAAGAAATAATTGTAACACATGATATACTGTAAGCAGTTTGAATTAAATCTTCATATGTGTCAATCTTGACATCTTGTCACTAAACTATACAAATTACAACACCTTACCTACTCGTCTGGGACCTATATGATGAGTCAACGTCATAGATGATGATCTTTGTTTTGGTATTGCCAGTAGGTTTGCACCAAAAGACCCATTTGAATGAGATCCTTGGCTAAAGATAAAACAATAAAATATTTTCCTTTATTGTCTTGTACTCCATTTTTGTCAAATAAAATGCCTGCAAAATGGCTAGATTGTTCTAATACAGTTCCACCAGCATTCAAGAAAAACAGAGCGCTACAATGAGGTCAAGTTAAAGATGAGCTACACATGTCCATTATATGGAATAGAAAGCAACAGAGAATCCTACGCAGTCCTAAAAAGATAATAAAAGTCTTCAGACGACTTGCTATAATTTTTACTTTCTAAAATGCCCTTTGCTTTTCCAGAATGTTACCTAGAAAAAATACAATATCTTTCTGAGTAATTTGAATAATTGTTCACTAGCTAGACCTTTTCACAGAACAATGAACAATTCCTTCATTGCCAAGGTTTTTAAAGGAATGCTATGGAAAGACAAATTTTCAAGACAATGAAAGTAATTAGAATTTGCTGAATTATTATGTGTTTAGCATAATTCTTTAAAAGTCTACTGCTAAATATTACATAGCTCTACATGAATGCATTCTTTCATGATAATATCAAATACTCTAGTATAGGTGTTAACAGAGCAGACTATTAAATAACAGATTGGAGAATATTTAAAAGATTGGTTAAATTGGAAATACCATGACAATCTTTCATAGTTATGGCTTTCTTTTCAAATCATTTTTTCATATTTAATCAATCATTTTATTTACTATTATCTTAAAACTAAAACCATTTTTGATGTTAATGAAATTATATTGCATTTCAGTAGCTACAGCATAGCTCCCTCAATTAAGTTATGCCACCTGCTGTTGTAGGCATGAAACTGCACTCCAAAATTCCAATTACATATTTTTCTTCTGTAAACAACAACATGATATGGAATTGAAAATAACTGTAGAGATGTACTTGAAAGGGAAAATACTTTCTGCAAGACTAATTATTTCATTTTAATATGGGGAAAACTGTATTTACCCACCTAGATTTCAACTTGTTTAATCAGATTTTAAACAAAAGTTATCAAACCCACAAATAATACTCGACCTATCATCATTTGTTTAAATATAAAAAAAGTGCTAGCTAAATTTAAATATGTGAGCTAAAGAATAAAGATAGATGTATAATTTTGAAGTCTGATGTTGACATGTTAAGCAACTTTGAACAAAGTTTAGGTTGCCAACTTTGACATCTTTCACTACTTGCACACTGTTGAGCAATCCTAACTTAGATGTACTAATTTAAAGCGCTGAAAAATGCTACATTGGTATTTTATAGTGTAAGATGACTATTAAGCAAGGTCAGTTCACCTCAAACTGGTGTTTGAACGACAAACCAAACCAGGAATTTGCAGGCAAATAAAAGAGAAGCTCTTTAGAGCTGTATCTGAAAATGGCCTGGATAGACAGAAAAACTTCTGGAACATTAAATCAATTTTTGTACTAATATTTATCTATCATACCACTATGTAATGTCCTATCTACTAGGATTCAGTTGAAAACAGTTGTTTATGTAAAAATCTATTGATTTTTGACAAGCTTTCTTCCCAGGGAACAGTCTGCTGTTCTGAGAATGGAGGTTCCAGTCTCTGTTTTTACCATCTGCACACTCCTCCCGGCTTCTCCTATGACACTTACATGGTCCCTCAGTGAGTTAATCAGCTCCCTACTGCAAGAAAAACTATGCCTTTTCTTTTGCTGAGTTAATCTCTGACAATTTAAGGGGCTGACTCACAAACCTGGGCATGGTATTTCCAATGGCACAAAAGCGCCAGGTGCGCATTCTAGCAGTGAAGGACTGCCTCTTTTGTCAGCAGGAACAGCTATGCCAGTTCAACTACCTCATCTAACCATATCTTATGATATAAGTAAAAGGGAACTTGAGGAGAATGATTACTGAAGATGCCAGGGGACTTGGATAGTACAAGAGCTGGCAAGATCCCTGAAAGGAAGAAGGCAAACCACGAGAAAGGGACCAAATATTACAGGCCTGCATGGCAGGGGGTTGAGGGAGGTAACAGGATTGGTGCAATGCTGAGACTGAGGAGGGGACATCCTAAGGGGTGGCAAGGTATGAGTGCTAGTCACCAGAGTCAAGGGATAATTTAGTGAGAAGAGGGTGTTTTCTGCACTGCCGCTTTTAACCAGGTATGCTTGAGCACGTTCTTTTGTCTGTAGAAGCTGTAAGGAATTCCTCCTCCTCTCGTAAACCTACAAAGCGTCTGAACGAGAAGTACAAAACCTCAAAACGAAGTCCCACAGTCTTCGGCTTAAAGTCTGGTCTCTAGTTATTTCCACTGCATATAACAGCGGTGACTTTCAAACACTGAATAGCCAAATCAGTATGAAAATATAACCTTTAAACTACTGTAAATATTGGCCGATAAGAATTTGTGATGCTCATTCAGCCTCACTTCTTATGACCAACAGAATTATTGCCCATGGATTAGCAATAGAAAATGTATAGCAGTTGATGTCAAAATCATCCCAACTAAAAATATCCTGCTGTGACATGACAATGACAGCTATGGAAAATTTTAATATTTTAATTCCAACTTAATATCTTCAATTATATTTTATACACAAGCCACAATTGAGTTTTATTATATCAAGGCTTGAATAGCCTATTTTATTCAAAGGAAAAAAATGTCCCTGACAATGGCCAAATTGCTTAAAGGATTTGCTTTAAAACTAAATGTAATCTTGATAAATAAATTCTTGGACACATAAACTGTGCATAAACTTTCATCCACTACTAGTAATTATTAAATATGAGCATAATACACATTTTCTCTTAAAAAGAAAAAAAAGAACAAATCTATAATACTGTTCCTAACGTTTCATGTAAAAAAATAGTGAAGTTTTAAGAGAAAGCAGGTATGCAGAAAACAAAACAAAAAAACACACAAATTTTTACTGATTTAAACTGCAACAAAATTTCAAACATATCTTTTGTACTTTTCTTACAAGACATTACACAAAAGCATACAAATTTAAATAAAAAGAAATGTGTGAAGTTTCACTCTGAAAGATAACATTAAACACAAAGGGAAAAAAAAGATGTTAATTTTAATCCTAACTCAAGATGTAACCATAATCATGGAAATAAAAGCTTTGTTTACATCATACTGACTGACAAGAAGAGACAGATGACTTTTTTAATCTACCTTACTACTTACTTGCTAACTGTACTAGTAAGTATTGCAATACACACAACAGTAGCTACCAAATGCAAAACAGTTACATAAATCTTTTTTAACTAGAAAACACTATTGGATATGTGGAAGTTCAAAAGTGATACATATTCAAATAAAAAGAAGAAGGAGGAGGAAGTCAGTAATGGCTTAGAAGCTACATGACTGCAAAACAAACTAATTTATTTTGGAAGTTTTTCTAATTTCCTACTAAAACTGGTAGGCAGTACTACTTATTATCATGGAGCATGCCATTCAAACTCAGAATGACCTGATTTCTACTTGAGATCAAACCCAGCTACACAAGTATAGTGTATTATTAACTTGAAATGTTTTCCAAATTATGCTGGCAGAATTTAGTGACTAAATTCAATGACAAGATTTAACATTAAACACTTCCCCTGCCAAGTTCCAACATTATAGACATGAACATTTCAGAAAAATGTTTATTTTTCTACCATTAAAAACTAGTTAGGTGGTTACCTTGATGTGTTATATTCCTGATGAGATCTCTTGCTGTTACTCCGTTCCCATCTAGAAGTTGGCGATTCTATAGGTGGAATACCAGAAACTCCTGGAGCTCTTCTCAGCTGTGGTGTTGGCAGGCTACTTCTGCTAGTTAGTCCCTGTTAAGTAATTTAACTGCGGTTAAAATTTACATAACTGAAAACAGTCACTGAAATTTTATTTATTGCTTTTGAAGATAGGATATGACACTAGAATCTTAGGTTGACTCTTATAGCTTAAGAAAATTAAAAAGGTATATTTAAAAATATTTTGCTTATTAGGATAATTATCAGTTGCACATTTTTTTCCCCCTCACATTTAAAATACGTAAAGATACCTGCAGTTTGAAATCCATATGGTCTGAGAATTATTCTTCATTGCTTTTAAAAATGGAGATCTTTTAAATATGGTCAGTTGATACAGGCTTATGGATCACTTTTCATATGACTCTCAGTCATATGACTCCACAGTCACCTCTCCAGCATCCGGAAACTTACCAGCATCCAGGATAGCTTGAGATTTTGATAACTGGGATACTAAATAATGACAGCACAAGTATTGTGGAACTTGCGGACAAGTGAGCCGTGGTACTTCAGAGCTTGCTCTGTTTCTCCTTGTTAGCTTCACAGCATCTAGTGTGGGGTTCCCAGAGCTCCTTCACCACTCCCACACTGGGAAACTTTGCAAGTTAGACACGCTGCAGCCCAGACAGAGGGCATCATCACTGTACATGATTGAAGCCCTCCACAATGCAGGGCAACGGCACTCAAATGGTTGTGTGTGGAAATAACTCACAATTTACTAGCTCTGGCTTACCGAACTATCCACCAAAACGTATAACAGTATGCCTCCCCCAGCAGACAGGGGCAGAGCCAGTGCCTGCCAGTCCCTGTGACCGTGTGTGTGCAAGTTACCTATTTGTATGGGTTCCAGTTTTTGTAAGGGCTGAGAACAAGCAGACGGCACACCTAAGGTAACAAGCTTCTTTGAGTGCTATGGGAGGTACAGAGCAGAGATAGCTGCAAAAGCCAGCTTCAAGCTGTCAGCACCGCACTGCCCTAGAACTACTAAGCTCTGATGCACCACAGCTGAGTTTGTATATGTGAATGTTTTTGCATTGTGTTCCATAACATCATATAGTAACTACGTCCTTGCTTACAGTTGTTTACCCTAGATAATGGGGAGGTGACAGTAGATATACACATTGGTCCCATAGTGTCATCTGCTGCTGAGGCAAAAGACATTATTTTTACCTTCACATAGCTGACTTGTTTCTTTTTCTGATGGTTAGTTTGATGTTTACAATAGTAAATATCTTTGAGGACAAAACAAGTCAAGGAAAAAGCCACACCAACAATAACTGCTAGATCAAGACATAGGACAATTAAGAGCCCTATTCATGCCATACTATGAATATTTAACTCTTTGATTTTACACTATTTTTTTTTAATTCTGTGCTTATTTTGAGGAATCTTCTGTTTATTTTTAGATTGTAGACCAGAAACTTTCACCTGTCTATTCATCAAACACTTGAATTTGTATTTTGGTACTTATTCACTCTTCATTCAGTGTGTTTTCACAGCGTCTTTCTTTTGACCTTAACAGCAGTTCACAGATGTTCAGTAAAGAAACTATTATCCATACAAAGAAACATTTCTTCCAGGAGAATTGCCTTTGACAAATTGCTTAAAAATGGCAACACACTTGTAAATTACAATTACAGTTGTTTGACCTTGAGTAATTTTCGATCTCCTTTTTCAGCAGGGTCCTCTATTTCAAGACAGGGGAAGAAACCAGGAAACGGTGTGAATGGATTAGCCTTCGGCTTGCACGTGCCTAAGAAAGCACCTATCAAACTATTAATGTTTCGAAGGGAAGAAACCACTTGTGGTGAAAGGGAGGGATCAGTCAGAAGGTCTGTTAGCATCGTCCCAGCCTCATTTAGTACTGAAAGATCAACTCCATTTCCACTGCCAGCATTCTAGAATAGATGGAAATATTGCAAACAATTAACGTTTTGAAACATTTCACTGTTATATAAGTTTTAAATGAGCATCTTATCCATCACCAAAAATAAAATGCAGTTCTTCTGAAGAAAAAGTATAGGTACATACATATTCACATACCATAGAGCAAAATGTTATGTTCTGAGAATTTTTACAAATAATCCCATCAAAACTAGACCCAAAATTCTATATAATTTCAAAACTGAGTCCATAAACAAAATTGCCACATTTTCGTACATCAAGTATCTTTTTAGTAATGATCATAAAGTGATTGTTACACAAGTCAGAGATGGGGAAAAAAGAACAGGGCTAATTAATTTCTACAAAGTCTCTCTTATGTTTCAACAGAAACATATTTCAGAATTCACCACTAGCTATCAGTTTCCTTTTCTCTTTTTAAAATAAAGATCTGAGGTCAATTTTTCTTATTTCAATTTTTTATTACTTTCTCTTAGAATTAAACTCGGTATTCTATCTCCTCCAATAAAATCAACTGAAATTTTAGCTGCCAAACCATTATAAACCCCTTATAGGGGTACAATTTCAACAGCAGCTTAAGCCTGTTTAAGTTAGAGTTGATTCAGCTTCGCTATCTTTATTATCCTTGATTCTGCTGAAATAAACCCTAAAAATTACGTTAAAAAGTGATTAGATTTTGTTTGGCACAACTTCTTGAACAACACTGGTTGATTAGACACTAGTGCTGATACAAGAAAGAGGGGGAGAAACAAGCAGTCAGAAAAAAAGTGAGATCGTGGTAGCCCTGACTTTTCACAGAATCACGGAATGGTTGAGGTTAGAAGGCACCACTGGAGATCATCTAGTCCAACCCCCCTGCTCAAACAGGGTCATCTAAAGCGCGTTGCCCAGGATTGTGTCCAGACAGCTTTCGAATATCTCCAGAGAAGGAGACTCCACTACCGCTCTGGGCAACTTGCTCCAGGGCTCTGTCACCCTCACAGTGAAGAAGTTTTTCTTCATGTTCAGACAGACCTTCCTGTGTTTGTGCCTGTTGCCTCTTGTCCTGTCACTGGGCACCATGGAGAAGAGTCTGGCCTCATCCTTTTGACACCCCCCCCTTCACATACTTGTACACGTGGATCAGATTGCCTCTCAGTCTTCTCTTCTCCAGACTGAACAGGCCCAGCTCTCTCAGCCTTTCTTCAGAGGAGAGATGCTCCAGTCCCCTCATCATCTTTGGAGCCCTCCGCTGGACTCTCTCCAGGAGTGCCATGTCTCTCTTGGACTGGGGAGCCCAGAACTGGACACAGTACCCCAGGTGAGGCCTCACCAGGGCTGAGGAGAGGGGCAGGATCACCTCCCTCCACCTGCTGGCAACACTCTTCCTCATGCAACCCAGGATACCATTGGCCTTCTTGGCCACAAGGGCACACTGCTGGCTCATGGTCAACTTGTTGTCCATCAGAACACCCAGGTCCTTCTCGGCAGAGCTGCTTTCCAGCAGGTCAATCCCCAGCCTGTACGGGTGTTTGGGGTTGTTCCTCCCCAGGTGCAGGACCCTGCACTTGCCTTTGTGGAACTTCATGAGGTTTCTCTCCACCCACCTCTCCAGCCTGTCCAGGTCCCTCTGAATGGCAGCACAGCCTTCTGGTGTGTCAGCCGCTCCCCCCAGTTCTGTATCATCAGCAAACTTGCTGAGAGTGCACTCTGTGCCTTCCTCCAGGTCATTGATGAATACATTGAACAAGACTGGAGCCAGGACTGACCCCTGGAGGACACCGCTAGCTGCAGGCCTCCAACTAGACTTTGCACCACTGACCACAACCCTCTGAGCTCTGCCATTCAGCCAGTTCTCAATCCACCTCACTGTCCACTCATCCAGCCCACACTTCCTGAGCTTGCCTATGAGGATGGTATGGGAGACAGTGTCAAAAGCCTTGCTGAAGTCAAGACAGACAACGTCCAGTGCTCTCCCCTCATCAACCCAGTCAGTTGTCACATCAGAGAAGGCTATCAGGTTGCGTCATGACATTGCTGGGTAATTACTCTCTAACATTATGCTAAGGGATATTTCAGACAGCACTCCCTTCTTAGCTGGATTTGAGTCTGTTGTCATGTACGCTAAAGAAAGTGCATCCTGTCAACGTGGTCAGAATTGCTAAATTTCAAGTCTCTGCTACATAGAATTAGAGCGTACTATGACAACCCAGGTAACTGCAAATTCTCAATAGAAAACCTGAAATCTAACAGTTCACAGTGAACTCTTTACTTGATCACATTTCATTAACGAATTCATTATAGACTGACCTGGTAATAGAGTTTGCACCATTGCTTCAAATCCCAATCCCAAAGAATCATCTGTAAAAAATGAAGAGTAATAGACTATATGTTAGCACTGAAAAAAAAACACAGTGGAATAAATCTTAATCATGTGATGTAATATAAAACACTTCTCCCTTCTTGTTCTGGTAGGATGAAACTTATGTAATTGTCTCAGTTACCACCACCACAGAAAAAGCCCTAAAAAGTGTTGAATCTGCGTGGAACAGAGATATCCTGATGACAGAATAATGATATGGCCTTATTCTAATATCTCTGGATCACTGATAAATCATGTAACCTGTACACTAAATTAGCAGATGACAGTGCTTTTCTACTTCTATCCACCCAGACTCATAAAAGCAAACCTATCCTAAAATCTCCAATATCTTGTATAAACACAGCTAAATTATCAAGAAAACCAGCATTTAGCTACTAGACTCACAGCAAAAGGAAAAATAATAAAAACTTGTTTTTCCTTAAACTATAAAACATACCCCGAAATTACTGAGGAAAGAAAAGCCTAATAGCATGTCCTGAGCGTACATGCACATGGCTATCAGGCTTGTCAAATCTCATACTAGAGCTTCCTACCTGAGTTACAGAAGTGTAGAGCAAAAATCTTCTTACAGTAGGTGTATCTCAGAATATTAAAGTGGATTTATAGATTAAAAACTTGTATCTATTGTAAATAACATGCAATAAATTCACAGCCAAAGTGACTGGATACATCTTGCATTAGCTAGTTCTCAAACTCATTTAAGGAACAGCTTAAAATACAGCATCTTTTTTTAATTTAGTCCCAGAATAAAGAAACCTAATTGCAGAGATCCACTACAACCCTGGTTTTAGGAAAATCTGTGCATTTCATGATTAAGAAATACCTCAATCACCTTAAAATAATTTTATGCTTTATAATTTTTAAAAAATTGACATTTTGATGAATCTTAAAAAAAGCTTTTTGTTGTCATAACATTTAAAACTGTTTGTGGATTAAAAAAAAAAAAAAGGGATAAGAAAAGGGAAAAATAACGTTCCCACAAGAATTTCTGGGTTCTCAAGACACCATTAAAAAAGCCACTGAAAATTTTCAAATAGTTCTGCATATATAGGATTACTGACATGTAAAACTCTGTAGGATTGAACCTATAATTTTCATTTATGCTCATTTATTACCCAAATTCTAGAATCCTTATATAGGATCTTTTCATATCTTTGGCAAGGATGAATGAATACACTTTAAGAACTCAGGGAGAGCCAATGCAGTTATCCTGTCCTGTAGTGGGATCGGAAACTTTGCTAAGGAAACAAAGCATGTATGATCTAGCAATCTGGCTCTCTCCCGTTCTCCATCTTTCTCTCTGTCTCATAACTTTTTGACTCTACTGACCAATCTCCATCAAATTCGGGAGATGGACAGAATTCAAAGAGTATCACTTTCATGTACAATTTGTGGAAGTGACTGACTGGGGCAGGAGAGAGCACCATAGTCATTTTTCCCCTGAGGGAGAAACTAAGCTCAATGTTTTCCTGTTTCATTTAGCCTACAAACTAATCAATCACATTCTGACCATAAGCTATTTCTGTCCTAGTTGAAAGTTACAAAACACTGAAGAAAAGAAGAGCTAAGTGGGACTATATTAGTGCAAAGAGGAAGGTCAAATTAGATACTGAAGGTAAAGAAGCTGGAGTATTTTGACACAGGCGTAGGACAAAAGGTAGACAGAAAGATTTAGAAACCAGAATTTCTTATTTCTGCTGCTCACAAAACAAATTTATTTTTCAAGAGGACAAACTTAGGCAATCTACTGTGTTTTTAATTCCTAAATGGAGAAGCCGAGGGGAGAAGAGTCACCTCAGATATGCCTAAATATGGATGGGTTCATAAACAGGAAGAAAGCACTGCATATAGCCAATTATGCTAGTTTCTCTGCTTGTACCACTGAACTTGGCCACTCAAAAGTAACATAAGACTATGATTCTAAATGAGTGATAAGTGGCAAACAAATGTTCTTCAGCGGAGAAAGCTATGAATCTTTGTCATGTTGTCCAAATATTTTACTGGTACACAATCCTTGTTATTGAGACTGACACTCATCCCATCTTTTTCATATGCTCCATCACTAATTAAGATATTAAGTAGGGGTTAAACCTAACAGAAGAGGCCAAGAAATACTTTCACTGACTGTACTGTCAGTGCATACACTTCCCTACATATACTTTCCATAGGTACATGCAGACCTTGATAAAATCAGCATTCTGGACGATATTGTCTTTACCTAAACTGCTTTTTATAAGTATTTCTAGTTTGTTTTTTGCTGAAATGCAACTGCTAATCTTTTGGTAAAAATCTAATACACTGTATCAACTGCTCACCATTCAGAAACCTTGCAGCAACTCCATGAAAAACACGTTATACATATCCAGCATCTTTAATCACATTACATTATAACAGACAACCTATTACGTATACACCATCAGGTTACATATGACTTATTTTTCCCTGCTCTGTCAGTGAAATGAAATATAGTATCTATAGTATGCCTAAAATTTAAGCAAATGTCATAGTTTTCTGTAGGAAATCTAAATAAAAAATAAATAGAAAAATTCAATTCATTGATTTTTATTTAATTTAATTATTGTAACTGCATGAACTTCAGTGACTTGTGGCCCTTTGTACTAGCTGCATGAATATTCTCTCCTCTTAAAAATAATACAGAGGATGCAATTTAAAATGTTTACTTTTTTCTTTTCTGTTTCTGAATTATTTTACATTATTTTCCAGAGCTATTCAAACTGTAGCGGTATTGTAAATATGGCACAGAAAGCACTTGTATTAACATAATTAAAATAAAAAGGCAAAAAAATCTCTCCAATACCTCAGGTTAAAGACCTGCTGTGTTTTTAAAAGCATTTTCTTGAGGGAGAAGTATTTTTTAGTTTCTGTTTGAATATGGTTGCAAACTGACGCGTCCTTAATAACTTCACAAAAACCACCAGACCCACAGAAGAACGTCAGCAACACAATCTGAAGATGCTATCAGCTTCAAATACGTCAGCTATGCTCACTTAATTTTTCTTCTACACTGATCAAAAATAAAAACAACATACAACAAAATGAAATTCACATATCTGAAGTGTTCAGTCTTTGTGACTTCTTGACAGCCACTAAAATACCATAATGGACCAGGTTCTACTTTTCTCTGATAAATGCATGTTATGCAAAAAACTGCATTTACAAATTAAACAAATATAAAGATAATCCAATAGCTACAGAGCACAGATAAGATACCCATATCCCTGCTTGGTGGTTCATATTCTGCAGCCTTTTAAGTTATTCTGCTTATTTTAATGGGTGAAACGTATATTTGCTTCTGTTCTTCTATGTCTAACATCTCTTTTGGGGAGAAAATACAACCTTCCAATCTGAAACTTGTTCGGCAGAAGGTACAGAAAGTGTCAATAAGGAAAGATAGGCTGAACTGTCTTCAGTGCCCAGGCAAGGGTGACATTGGAAGAGTAACATTTTCTCTTCTGTTTTCTTCATACAGTCACCATTAAACACTGTGCTTAAAGTTAACAGTTATAACATCCAACTATTACGAAAACTTAAGAGTTCTAACCATTAAGCATGCACTTAACCTGGAAGTAAGTTATGCTATAGCAGAGGTCATATTACATAAAGTGAAAAGATCTACATCTAAGAATTCAGAACTTATATTTTTGTTTTTAGGATGTTGAACTACTTTCTACTTATGCAACAAAAAAAAATTTTTTTTTTGATCTTGAAGATATAAGGTTAAGTGTAGCATGTCAGTAATAAGCATTAGGATAATGACCAACAGTATCTTTCCGGCCAAACCCATGTCGCATGAAGCATTTGGTTTTAGCATGATCATTGTAAAGATGAAAGCTTTATCCTCCGTAACAGCAACTAAAATGAGCTGTCCAGCTTAATGATTTTGAAATCCAGGTAGTTTTTTTAAAAAACAGCTCCTCATTTTCAAGTCTCCCTTTCCAGATTGATACTTACTTACTGCATCAAACAGGTAAATCTTTCTGGTTTCTGTCTGTCCTCCAAAGCACAGACCTGAAGATTGCATCAATCTGGTTCACTGACTTTTGACTCAGCCAGCCCCAAAGATCAGACATCCACGTGAGTGTCCATATAAGTTTTGTTAGCTGTAACAGCAACCTTTGGTACTAACGGCCCACAAAGCTGTATCAACTTGCTTGCAACCACCACGGGAGGACATGGGAGAGGGTTCTTCCCCCACCACCACCTCTTTTAGTATTTTTTTCTTTTTTCTTTAAACCTGTGGTATGTTACCTGATTTTATTTATTTGCTGTAAATGAGACCTTCAGAAAATACTCATGCCCTTGTAAACTCCTGAACTTCTCTGTACTAAAACTGTAAGTGCAGCTACTTTTAATGGTGCAACCTCTTTTATTCAGCATTTTAGCTGTATACACACACACGGACACACACAATCTATACTGTCATAATTTTGGACGTCAATCTATAAGACTAAAAAGGTTCAGTCCTAGGCTCCTGAATGATCTCCCCTTTACTTTGGCCCTGCTGTAGTAAAGAAGCAGCCTTGAAGCTGCAGAGGGAAAAAAATATTCACTGGCAAGTGTTACGAGTCAATAAAAGCTGTTGGCTCAAAGTTACAATTTCTTCTACTAGGCACAAAATGTAGATCACTACACAGTGAATATTTTTCCACAGAAAATATGACTCAGTAACTCTCTTTAGTAATTAAATCTTTACAGGGTAATCATTGAAGGGGGTTTATTAACTTTTCTTGGACGATTATACTAGACCACAAGATGGCACTCAAATCCAGAAATCCTGTCTCTGCCCCCCTAACAAATAACTATTTCCCACTGTGAAAGGAACAGAAACTAGCAGCATATTCCTTAATACACCTACTGCAGAATAGGATTGGTCTGAGGGACAAAGGTGGGTGACAGTTTTAAAGGCATCAGCTGATAAATTCTGCTTCTTTACAAAAACATTTCTATTTAAAAAACTTACTCCTTAACATATGATTCTACTCAAAAACTACCTGTAAGGAAACCACACCTTGTTTCTCAGTACCTACTAGACTTAGCTTAATTAGCTTAACTGCAGCTTCAGTGGAGTAATAAAAGAGGTGTATTTCTGGCATTATTTTGGGGGAAGTCAGAGCTGTAATTAGCTACTGTGGATCATCAATAAGAGTTACAAAGTATTCCCAGAGATGTCCTGATCTTACAGCAGAACAGGAGTAAGAAGGAATACAGTTTATTTTAGTTTAAAGTGAACAGATAGATCGACCTTAAAATAGGTCTTAGGCAGAGCCTCAGCAGTCTTTGATTTTGCAACCATCAGACGTGTTGCAGAAAGAACTGTACTCTGCAACAGCAGGATTTTGTAACCCACTTGCACATAACATTCTTCCTTACCTCCTCCAAGCAGAAACACCTGATCTAGGAGGGACAGGACTTGTAGAAGTTCCAAGCTACAAATTTCTGCTCAAACTGCTGCTCAGCAGCTCACACATTGTAGCTCCTGAGCATCAGCTCCCAGTGCCCACACCCCAGCAATCATACAAGCGGGAGCTCACCTCACCTTAACTTGAAAATGAAGCTGCAGCAGGCTCCGATACTGCAGACGAACTTCTGCTGAGGCGAGCAATCTAGCCCTTCCCCATAAACATGTATTCCAAATAACCAGTCAGTCTAGAGGAGAAGTTGGCATATCAGCTTGACTTTACTCCTAGAGTCTCCCAATTCAATTCACTGTGGGTCATCCAAAGAGCAACGGCCACACTTTCCTATTTTTAAAAAACTGCTGGACAAGCTGCCTTGGGTTTTGAACACAGTTGTATGCCTTGTTCATTAACAGTCAGAGACTGTATGACATTTAAACTTAAGAACTGAATCGATTTGCCTAAGAAATAAGTATCAACACAGTTAAGACAAGCCACCTTTCAAAAACCCCTAAAGTACAAGTGATGTTTTCTGATTCAGCCTCCACTAGTTGGTGATGAGTTTAGGTCAACTGAAATATGTCACTCAAAGCAGGCTAAGAGTACCCCCAGAAGGAATTTACTTCACTGCAATAAATAAAATAAATAAATAGATAAATAAATATTAAAGCACAACAACTTTCCCACAGTCATGATTCAGAAGACTGAACTACTATATTCAGTTCAATGGATGTTCAGTCAAACCTAATTTTACCAAATTTCGGCATGGCTCTTTTGGAAAGCACATGTTTAAAAAAATGTACATCTGTTGCAGTAATATAGGCCTCTCCTAATATGGTTTACAGTTCAGTCTGCAAAGGGTACAAACAATAATAATTACTACAAAGAAAAAGTAAGGAAATAAGCCCTCCTCTGACTAGCTTGTAAGTCTAGATGAAAAGTGGCAGAATATAGTCAATGAAAAATAGCATAGCTCTGGAAAAAAATATTAAATTATTTTTCTATATAAAAAAAGTTATCTTTCCCATCCTGGTGCAGTGAGGATCTGTGATAGAAGCATAACTGAGATGAGTGTTAATGACGGAGGGAGTGGAACTCCTTCCCACCTTCTTTGCATGGGTGTCAACTCTATTTGGCTAAAGTCATGTTTAAAAAGTAGTTCAAACTTCTAGAAGTTTAAGCATAATAAAAGCCTATGGGTTTTACTCTTCTCAAGTTCAGAGCACTGAAATTACTATAAAAGTACAATAAGTATTTTAAACAACTTCTTTAAAAAAAACCTTTTAAAAGCTTGACTTGCAAGGTATTTGGACAGATAAATATACAATAATATTTTCAAAGTAATTTAACTTAAGGTAAAACACACAAAAAAAAAACCCAAAACAAAAAACTCTTAACCATTCAAGAATTACTTAACTTATGTGCATTTGAAAGGCTAAAATTTCCAAAATTATACTAAAGATAATATTCATATTTATGCAGATATTCAAAATATAGGGCCAAAAAAATTGTTTCATAGTTTACGATTCTAAAAAGAAATTTCTGAACTAAAATAAAACTAATAAATAAGCTATACACCTTAAGCTGAAATGCATAATCCATATGAAGGCATATACAACATTAAGATTAGTAACGCAGTTGTTAGACTATCTACACTAGGTAACTGAAAAGTTTTAGTTGCAATGGCTATACTATCCTGGAGATTCAGCAGGCTTTTTAATATGTTCTTTAAGAAAATAAAATTGGGTCTATTTGACATCATCCATCAGCACTCCATGATCCAAAATCTTAATGGAGAAAAAATGAGTACACAAAATGAGTTTCTACTTTTGACCAAGTCCTTCACTGGTCAAATAGAAAAGATTCCTAGTTGCTAGTAGCATCTGTTCGACGCCGTTAGGCATTAGCTCCGTAAATAAGTATTTCCATAGCAACCAAGCACAGAATTAACTAAACAATGAAACCAACACCATAGCAACTTGATTCAGAAATCAACTTTGTAAAAAACCACCTCATTCAAAAGCAAAATTCAGATGAGAATCTAATTTCTGTTAAAATATGAAAAAGGTTGCATTACATATCCATTTCTTTTCATGACTGTCTTTCAACCAAGACTGATACTAGATTCATTGGGTTTTTTCTAAATTAGTCTGCAGTAACAGTTTACGGTCAATTAACTTTTTCAACCTATATAATTTAACGATACAAAAACAAACACTACAGTCTAACCTATAAGTCCTATTTCAATATTTTTTAAAAGATTTCTCTTTCCCTCTGTGTAGAAAAGACAGATTTTGAAAAACAGTATGTTATTAAGTATTTCAGTTATATTCCGTATGATACTAAAGGTGACGCAACTAAATTATGACTTTGACAAAGTAGAAGCAGCATTACTTAGATAACAGATAAAGTTCAGCTGTGAAAACCTGTGGGCCAGAACAGTAGCCATTGGAGTAGTTTGATTATCTTAACATGAAACTAAGACAATATTCAATATAATATTTAAGGCATTTAGAATCAAGATGGCAATTCATTAACCACTAAAGCTTCTCATGAAATTAAACGGTACTGGAGAAAAAACTAGCACACTTTTAGAATTGTAACACTTATCAGTTCTGGACTCTATATAATTTATTTATTCAAGGTGGTAAAATGACCAGGAGGGTGTGAAGTCTGCAGATAGACAGTCTTTGAACAGAAACTGAATGTACTTTTCATGCTTGTGAAGTTTGAGTGCTCTCCACTGAAAGCAAACATTCATCTCCCTTATCCTGGACTCATTCATTGACTATTAAACTCCTTCATAAAAGGCATTATCTTCACGCAAAATGAAGTGCTCATTTTTGTAAGAAGTCTAAAATCTTCCCCCAATGGAAGAGACTTGCTTCTACTTAACTGCTCTAGTAAACATCCTTTCTAAACATTAAATCATACCTGCAGTATCTTTGCCTGGACATTCAAGAACCATACGTGGACAAACAGGTGTCTGGCCACTGCACTATTTTCACCAGATTTCACAGTAACTCGAGTTTCCCTCTCAACACACATCTTCAACAAGAGCTGCAGCTGAGAAAACTTTAACAAGTCGGCTTCAGAGTCTTCAGATGTTTAAGTACTGTTTTCAGTAAGTCTATCCACAGCATAATTATGAAAACAGAGCAAAAATGCTCCAGTGTTGCACTAAAGATTCAAATAAGCCTTCAGCATGCTTATTCTGAAAGTCAATATTAATCCCTGCAAGTAGAAAAATAATATTTTTAGAAGACAATTTACTTCTGCTTTTGTAACCAGGAGAATCAGCAGGTCAGCTTCCACTTCGTCTGCCTTAGAAAATTTTCAGTGTTTTTATTGCTTGTTATGTTTGCTTGGACTTCCTTTTCTATTTTATGAGATCTTCCAGCATTTCTAAAGGGTTATAAAAGGTGTTTTGTCTATCAAGGGAAAGTAGTTTTTTCTTATGTAGGTAATGAAAAAAACTGGCTAAAACCACACTTAGGTCATTTCCTGTTCCTTCTAGGTTTTGTCAGACTCGCACTTCAGAGTAAAGGCCAACCAGTAATTTATGGCAACAGGGGGAGGGAGGGTGGAGGAAAAAAGCCTGCTATGTGCAGATCCTTTAATTGCTCATTATAAGCATTTTCCTTCAGAGCATGTGGTTCTAATCACCATCAAAGCAAAGAAATAGTGTTAGGTGGATTACTGCCCTGATCCAGTATAGCTGCTCTGGTGTGCCTATATTATGCATTCATTTTACTGTCATCTGAAACCTAAAACCATTTTAAAAAGTTGTGTTATTTTGAAAAAAGCAAAATCTAGAAACTGTTTCTAAAACATCCCTTTCACATTTATAGTTTATATCACATATATATTTTATACTGTTTTATATTATATTTTTATATATTTAAATTTATTTTTATATTTTATATTACATTTATAATTTGACATTATTCTAAAGTAATGCACAGTAAAAGCCAGAGCCATTTACTGGTGTGTTGACACTGTTAATCTATCATGTTGGAATAAAACAGAGAGCAACCTCAGATTTCATCTTCCTGAAATAGATTTGTTATGCACAAATCTTAGCTACTTTGAAGCATTTTTGTTGTATGCTGACATGTTCTTAATACAATTAAGATATTGGAGTATACTTAGAATAACTAAAAACTCTTGTTAGAGATTAACTGATTTCCTTTATTGACATAAATTTTTATGTCAATTCATATGCATTTTTTCCACCTATTACGCTAGAGATATCAGAAGTAAATGAATCTCAGAATGTTTTTTTCTTTGCAGAACACTAATAAACTAAGAGGAATCATTTCATATGAGCACTAGTTTTGTTCCGCTGAAGAAAAGGAGATACTGAATTTTTCATAAAGAGGTTTATCACAATTTTTTCCTGTAAGTCTCATAAAAATACATTTCACATCTCTCCCCAACTCTCCTTCTAAAATAAGCAGCATAAAGTCAAGCCAAACAGCTCTCAGTCAAAAATTAACACAGAACATGAAACGGTCCAGGCCAAACAAATCCAAGCAAATGACCAACAAAGTCCAGTATCTTCCCACTGATAACAGCAGCCAGTCCAATATAAGAACCTCCTTAAAAAAATATTTCCAGAATATTCTTTCTGTCTCAGCAACATGGTTCAAGAAGCCGTATGTTGTACGCCTTTGTATTTTACAATGTTCAATAGATTTTTCATCTTTGAATTTGTCTGATCACTTTGCTCCTTTTAACTTGGAATCTGACAATCTGCCTCATTCAATGCCCCCAAATTCCTGTAGTAAAAAGCAATCAGCCAGCATCACATTCCTGCAGTTTACCCACTGAATGATTTTTTTTTTGCCAAAAACACTCCAGCTAACTACAGGGACAAGATACAGCATTCTTTTGGACTATGAGATTGTACTTCCAAATCCCCCAGCAACGACTTGCTCTTCATCAGGTCACTCAAAGACACAGCGTTCTCAGAGGAAGAGAACTTCTGATTCACTAAACACCTCTGCTTTTTATATGATTGTATTAATTGTTGCCTTAAGTATTTTTATTTACAGAATTGACACAAGGTACAAGCTTTACACACACCAATGTTTTCTTTAAATAACTCATCCTATTAAGGAAGATGATGACCCAATGAGTGACATTACAGAGATTCAAGTTAGGGAAGTAAGCTGGAAGAATATGGTCAAGGAGCCTAAAACTAACACACTATGTCAGGAATGAAAATAAACACCGCTGCAGTGCTGTGGTTGGAAGTTATACATGGAAATTAAACTAACTACATCCTCAATTGCTCAAGCTAAAGAATTAAAAGGAATAATTTTTAAGCAGATGAAAGACTGTAATTATGAGTATGATTACAAGAGCAATTGTGTTAGCACAAGTTAAATTAATATTAAAAAATATCTTAATGGACAAGTTCCTGGTTGAAGCGCTAGGATGTTGGTTTTTCTCTTGGGGAGAAAAAAATATATTGAAATTCTAAAGAATGTATTACAGATAGATTGCTGTCAGAGAACAATGAGGGAATGTAAGTTGCTATATTCTACAGAGGACTAATTTACTTTTCTCTACTGCACTCATCTTTAGTAGTACTTCAGTTGGCAGTTTCCTAAGCAGCTGAAGAAAGACTCAAACGGCAGCAGATTTGAAAGAATATAGAAGATTCTTTTCCATATGGCAGTTTTGATGTTGTTTTAAATGGGGGGGGGGGGCGCGAAGGGACAATGATGCCTACCCACTTGTTATTTTATAACACTTAAAGAAGTCTAGGCTTAATACAACTACCTGGGCTAGACTCACTTTGTCCCCTGAATAAGTCTTGCACAGATAACCATTTATGTTATGTTTCCCTTGCATCTGCAAAGTTCACAAAAGAGTCCCCATGCAGTACAGGGAGACTATATACATAATTACACTTTGCCTCATGGTAAACTCACCCATCTAGGAAAAGAGCATGCAGTTAGATGCCTCTGGTAGCTGTTCCCAATTACTAATCAACTAGTTGTGACAAAGCTCTTTATCAAAAGATTGAGGGCTGAACAAGCTATAGTTCAGATGTTGGTTAAAAGAAAAAAAAAAATCCAATCTCTAAAATTCCAGAAGTTGTTCTAAAATGTTTTATAACACATAGCAGCACACCCTCCTGAAACTAATTCACTTTATGCAGACCTAAGTTGAATTTCACTCTTTGCTAATATGGTAATTAAAGGTATGCTTCCAGGAAAGAAAAATAATCTTTTTCATTATTTCCTCCCACATCCAACATCTCAAGCTTCTTTTTGTCAACGAATTTTTTATAAATTATGTTCCATTCTCCTGTTCAAACTATTACAGTCAACTCTTTTTCCAACATACACCTTACAAGTTTCATCTTGACATTGGATGAGTGGAAATCCTAGAAGGGGGAAAATGGATCTTCAGCCAAGTAGCAGAGTAGGACACTCCCACACTTGAAGAGTTAACTGTGTAACTTACTATATTCAAAGGCAATGCAAAATCATACCACTCTGGTGTTTTGACTTATTCTCTAAACCACTTTGCTACTCCGCTCATAGAACGTAAATCATAATTACTTGAATATTCTTATTACAAAGGCTTCTGAATATAGATCTACAAAATCCTAACATAAATAAAAACTGTGAAAAATAGAGAAGTTGACTTGTTCCTCATTCTAACTAGCCTAATAATTTTTGTTTCTATGTCAAATTTTCCTAGGGTTTTGAGGAAAGAAGAACATTGATAACACCCTCCCCTTTCCCCTCACCTTCCCCAATCAAGCCTTAGAATATCAGAAGTTTCAGTGGATCTCAAAGACACCCAGAGTTAACAAAAATATTTTTTTCATTTTGGTAGCATGACTTAGATGGAGGAACTAACACCAAAGGAGGTCAGAGTAGGTCCAAATATCTTCCAGTTATTGTATAGTAATAAGAACAGCTCTCCAGCCTTTCTTATACAAGTAGAGAAGTACTGGGATGTTCTTTTAAACTCCAAAACTCTTTCACAGAAATGTCAAAACAGTGACAATTGCAGAAATACCGACATAGTACAACATTTGTTCCAGGGACATTATTTGCCACTTGGAATAAGTACTATTCCCAATGAAGTTTCAGAGTAGGTTACTCAATAAATATATCAAATATTGAAAGCAAATACAGAGTAATTTTTCCCCAGTGAACATCACTAGCTCTTTCCTTTCTCAGTCTGTTTCTAATAGCCTTTGATGTGTCTGCTGTGAAGTCTCTATCAGACTATATTTTCCAGAATAGCTATTAACAAGCCTAACCTGACAGTCTACGCTCATTTGACTTTTGCATTCTTACCAACAAATTCAGCTCTCAACTATCTTTTCCTATAATTTACATATTAATTTATAAAATGCTTTGATCTTTTCTGTTTTAAAGCAGAAGAGGGGAAAATCCCTAGAATTTAAAGGCAACACTCAATATAGAAAATCTATGGGATGCCAAGATCCCCAGCAACTAACTAGAAAAATACTATCCCAATGAGAAACGAAGGAAAATTTTCACAAGAAATACCTATCAGAACATTTCAATTTGTTATTCCATTATAAAAAGATGCGTTAGCTTCATGAAAAAGGCAAATAGTGTGTAGTTACTTTTTTTTTTATTAACTGAAAGCTATACACCTTATGCATTAAAGAGGTATTTTTTTATTACAGAAGGAACGACAAGTTTAATTCTAAAATTAACACCTACAGCAAATATCTTCCACAGCATCCTAATTACACCCTTTACTCTGAAATGTGCCTTTTAGAATTTTCTCTCTATTGCAGGATATTAATTGTATCAGTTAACTTATGACATTCAAAATGCGTTTGTTAATCAAATACCCTTGTAAAGCACAAGCAAACTAAACTAGTAAGAAGACTGGCCAAAATAAATAATCAAATATTTATTCTATCCTGATTCAAAACATGCAAGATAAGATTTTATTATAGTAACCTTCAAAGGAGTAAAATCTATACAATGTGGTATAACCAATCATAAGCTTCATTTTATACCATAGGAACAGAAAGTAGCAACTAGTAATATCAATTTTGAAGACATCCAGAAAAACGTGGGGCAACTGTCAGAGGGAATTAACAAAAACTGAGAGAAAAGTTTTATAAACACACCATTTAAATGAAGCAGTGACAAAAAT
This sequence comes from Struthio camelus, assembly GCF_040807025.1. Lineage (NCBI taxonomy): Eukaryota > Metazoa > Chordata > Aves > Struthioniformes > Struthionidae > Struthio > Struthio camelus. Next base: position 22,098,316 of record NC_090946.1, read on the forward strand.
CAACAGGACTTTTGTACATAGATACCATGTTCCACAAATCTCTTGGACTCTTTGAAACAGACTGTGAACACAGATAAAAGTGAACCAGTCAACCGATGTACTTTGATTTCCAACACGCTTTGACAAGGTCTCCCATCAACGCTCTTGAAAAAAATCACATTTGCATGGGACGAAAGAGATGGCTTCTTCTGGATTAGGGATTTGTTAAAACAAAGAAACTGAGGAATAACAGGAAATAGTTCACACAAAAGCAAAAATTTACCAATAGAGTCTTCCTCAAAAATTCAAGGCTGGGATTTATACAAATCAACCCACTCATAAAACGATCTGAGGAGGCAACATAAGACTGAGGTGACAACATTCACTGAGAATATAAAATTTATGAGTATAGTCAGAAGTAAAGGTGATGGCAAAAAAAGCAAAAGATCTCATCATAAGTAAATAGGAAATAAGACATTGATAACTAGTGAGTAAATGCTGAGAATGAAAATAAATTTATACAAAAAACTGGACTTTTATTTCATCAGTATCATCCAGGAAAGAGATCTTGATGAAGTCATTTGTCCTCCAAAACATCAGTCCAATGCTCAAAGATGTTAAAAGATATATTAGAAAAGAAACACCAAATAACAGAAAAAAAAATGTAATTGCATAAATACATGCTACATCCACAGTTTGAGTGCTACATGTAGGTACAGAAGTACAAAAGAATTTAAAATGTACAAGCTAATGAGAGAAATCAAAGACGCGGAGCAGCTTCTACTGGGAGGAGCTGCACACACTGGGGTCCTTCAAGTGTAAAGGAAGTAGAGGGATATGACAACAGTCTATAAAGTTATCAATGTTATGCAGAAGGTAAACAAGGAACAGTTACTCGGCATTGTTCATAAGCACATGAATGAACGCTATGTAATTAGATCATCAGGCAGCAGGCTTAAAACAAGCCAAAGGAGGTGTTTCTCACACACGGCATCACTAAATTGTCGCACTTATTGCTGCAGAATGTTACAGAAACCAAGTGTAACCAAAGATGTTAAAAATTTACAGACAGATCAAGTCATGGCTACTGACCACAGTCTGAACATATCCTCTAGGTAAGGAAGGCCCAAACTGTAAATTAGCAGAACTTGGCAAGGAACCCCAGTGGGGAAAAAACCCAGTCCCGAAATACATGCTGCTACTGGCTATTTAGTGGGTCAGTTGATATCATCTCCAATTAACGTAAAATCAGTAATTATAAAAATGGATGAGGACTCCTGAAAAAACAGAAGCTCGATACTGAACTCACTTATTGAAATTGTCAAACCGTACAGATAGCTCAGAATAGCTGAGTCGGTGAAAGTTTCCTTTGCAAGGAAGCTACAGCTGGCTAGCATCTTTCTACAGCGTATTTTGAAAAAGCATACTAGTGAATCTCATTTTCTACAAAATGACAAAATGTAATGTGACAAAACACTGCATCAGCCAGAGCCTTGAGGTTCCTTCCCCATTATGACCAAAAAAACCCTTTTTGATTCAAGAGAGAGATTCTCTTAGAACATGAACTAGAATAATTCAATTTTTTGAACAGAGAAAATGAAAAGTAACATAGAAAACAATAGGATTTTATAAACAAAACTGCCTAGTATGTCCTTCCACGGTTGATTTCATCCATCTTAGCAGTTTTCCCTGGATACAGCAAACTGTACTAACCTTTTGTATCCTTTGAAAGTTTCTTTCTGAGGCCTGCTTATGGATCTGCTCTTTTCTCCTCTCTCTCTGAGGTACAGGTTTCCAGCTCCTTGCTGAGAATCTCATTCTCCATTCATGCAGTCTGGAAGCTTCTCCTCTCCACTGCCACCCCCACTACCGACCCTGAACTGGCATGCTCCCAAGGGCAGCAGCAGTCCCCTCTTCCCTCCAGAGGCTTCCACATGACCCAAGTCATTCTCCTTCAAAGAAATATACTACAAAAATGATAAAAAAACTGATACAATCCACCACATTTGTCTATATTATGGCTCAAATACAAGATTTAATCCATTTGTTCCTTTTGCATGAATAAATAAAGAACCTGGGCCCTTTGCCACCAATAACCAAGTATGTATCTTAAAAACTTAGATATAAGACTGATCAACGAGCATGGAAAAGCTCAGTCACGCTTCCTTTTCCGGGGTGCTCTCAATCTCTCTCTCCCCCTCCGTCTATATATTTATATACACACACTCACACACACACATACATATATATATATATATATACACATACTTCATATACACATTTCTGTAGTATCTAAACATAATATGCAAGTTTCTTAAAAAGTAACTTAGCACTAAAACAATATATCAACTGTATTTCTAGCACTGCTGTCACAGGAGAGCTTCAAACTGCAACACAACAAGATAAATTTAAAAAATAATAATAAAAATACCATCTTGCACAATGCTCAGAAAATCCACCGATAATGCAAGGAGCAAAAATTTTACTATTTCGCTTAATGCAACTTCATTTCTCTTCACACTTTCAAAACGTGTCTATCAGGCTGTCAGCTGAAAATAATTGGGCAAGTTTTCCACAGTGAAAAATAAGAACAGCATTTAAAACCTCCAAATACTAGAATGCAACAGCCAATATCAGAACAAACAAAAATGAACCAAGCTGCAGATAGCAAGCCAATAAAGCTGAGAACATGCCTACAACCATGTTTCACCAAACATGTTGATGAATTTATTAGAAGTACATTCAATTAGAAGCTACCTTTTGAAGATCAAATAACATGAACTGCAAGTCTATTCTGAACAAGACAGGCACTGCCACAACTGTAACTATACCAGCTTGAAAAGGCAAAATGTGTGTCTCTAAACTGACCAGGGTAATACTGAATAGTTTAAAAACACCCAAATTCAGAAAAGACATGCAAGAATTCTTGAGGAGATTAGCACTTTCCTTAAAAGTAGCTAGTGACCTTCCAAAGCTGAATTTGAAGCTCTAAATTAAAAGGTTCGTATTACTAAAAACAGTCCTACATGAGAACAGGTTCATTTGTTTCCCCATTCTTTACACCTCCAACAATTTTATTCTTACTGATTGGAAGGAAACAGGAGCAACAACAACTACGGGAAAGGGAGGAAAGAGATAAGGAAGAATGAATATTCTGGTTAGATTCTAAACTACCATTTCCTAACTTGCTATTTCCTTTCAATAAGATTCCTTCATATTTAATTGCATTTTCTAGACTGCCCAGCTAGTCATACAAAGGTCTATGATCTGATGCACCTACTAATGTAGGTACCGGTAGGTAACGATGTACTTGCTAATTTTTTTAATTTCATTGTGATGGCTAATGACCACATGAGCACACTCTACTTCATTGGATCAAATAACCTGGCAAAACAGTTTTAAAATGTAAATTTGCACGTTCCCTTAACATGGTAGGTAGTACAGTAGGAAAACTGAAGAACAACAAATCTTCAAGTGAAGGGTATACATTCCTCTGAACCATCCTAGCTTTAATCATGTTCAGCGCTACAATATTTTCTTTGTTCAACTGCAGATATCATCATTTAACTTTATACTACTTTAACTCTCATATTAAAGCAGGAGCGTTATGAAGTAAGGATAACCAAAATAATCAGTATCTTAAATTCCATAAAAAGTAGTAGTAATCACCCATTTGTTCTTCAGAGCCTAGTCTGATTTCCGTCTTTCTAAATACTTGCATTGTAATACACAGCTGCCAAAATGAGCAAGGAGTGGCTATAAAATGCATTTTCGTTTGGCAGTGCTTTGTACTTACTCCCTTTACCCTGATGCACGACAGTGGAAAGCAGGGTCTGAAACTCATGTCTTTTCAAAAAGAAAGAAAATGTATTCCTGAAGCTTTTTACAAATGCATATATTTAGGGAAAACAGTAAAGATTTCATATACGAAAGTGCTTCTTGGATACCTAACAGAAAGAACAAATAGAAAAAAATACAGACACACTAAAAATTAGATACAGAACACTTCTCTCTCTACTGCAACTAGATTATAGGAAATAACCTGTAATCAATACAGAAGGAAACTAGTTATATATAGAAAAAAGATGTAGTTATGCTATTTAAATTCTCCAATGGAACTAGAAAGAAAATCATTGACATATAATCTTATCTATCATAGATGTTGTTCAAAATAAAGATAAATTACAGACAAAATGTTTCAAAAGAACAGAATTAAAACTGGGCAGCCATAAACGCAGAAATGAAAAGAAAAGGTTCGCAGAACCTTGTCTGAAATATATTAAAAGAAAGAATCATTACTTCTACATTATCTTCTCTTGCCCTTCCTGGCCTTTTTATTTTTTTTTCCTCCATTCCATGTGTTCATACAGTCCAACTTTTTAGTATTTATTTCTACTAAGAAAAGTCAGCTAGCCTATGAGGGCAATAAGCAAAACATAAGCTAATTGTAGTATTACTGGAGATTTTGATCAAGATATCAGTCAGGAGGGAATAGATGGCAGGAAAAAAAAAAATGAAACAACCTCTCCATCAAAATTTGGAGAAGACAATAGTTTTGAAGAGAACTGAAAATTCCTAACAGCTTTTGCTGTTACTTCTCTTTTTTTCCTGCCTTCACGTTTTTAAAGGGTGAAAAAAAAATCATGCTTTTAAAAATCCCTCTCCCTGCACAGAGTTCCAGTTTGTATTTCTCCAAGTCTACTTTATTGTGGTGGTTTTTCTTGCTCAGAGAAGAAAGGTATGCAGATATCAGCCATTAGTGGTAACACTCATTAAAGACCTATTACTAATTCCAGTTTAACACACAGAAGAAGGATTCTCTTTTTCTTATTCTGGAGCTCAGTGATGAAAAGGTTTCCTGTGTTTCCTGTGCTTCAGTTATGCCACTAACTGCTGAAAGTCTCTTTTAACACAGAAGAATGAAGAACAGTCAGGCTAGGCTTTAACAGCAGAAGATAAAAAGGGAGGCACACTCAAAGTCACTGAATATTAGGCCTAAAAGGACCATTTGTATTCTTTATTTACATATGACATGTTACCTAATGTAATAATTTCTGCACCTAGCCTATAACTATTGATTGGTCTACTCTAGTGCTTTTTTTTTTCTTTTTTTTTTTTTTTAAAGAAAAAAAAATTCCGGGGATTTTCCCAGAAGCTAATTTTAGTTGAAAGAGAGTGTTTGTATGTGAATGAATGTTTTAAATATTTGCTTGTGATTATGTCATATGCAGCCTAACTCAAGCACTCTAAATGACCTCATCTCTATAGACTACAGAGAAAGTATAGAATATCCATCTGTCCCAAATCAGTTATTAAAAAAAAAAAATCCTCATTTCGACACTTACAGTAAGAGATAGCTCATATCTATCTTCAGATTCTAACCTCCTTCTCCTCTTGACAAGGATATGCACTTACCCATGTTATCTTTTACACGTACAAAGAGGAATTATATAATGAGTTTAGCAGAGCAGGAAGATCACCATTACTTTTCAACATTTCCTCTCACTAGCAAAATGAGTAAATCCAGCATTTAGATAAAATTAAAAATGTAAAAAACAAACAAACAAACAATAGATGCCTCTCATAACCACACAAGCTAAAGCATTTAAAATCATTAACCACTGGAAATCAATTTATAAAAAATAACATGGGAAAGACAGATAGACTTGGGTTCTGTGGCCAGTTTTTTAGAGTTCAGAGATGTTCCCAAGTACTTCTTCACAGTAAGAGTAGAAGGCAAAGCAGCACAGATTTAATAACAGTTCAAGTATGAAGGCAGCTTGGACCAATATCGTAGTACACCTAAAGCTCTGACACACCTCTACTGAAGAAGTTTATTTCCTCAGGGAAGAAGGGAAAACGATCTTCAATTTGGTTAGAGATCAATTCTTTGTCAGAGCCTGTTTTTCACCATCTTAGTAATGTGGCCTAGCTGGGCCTGAGTTAGATTTAGAAACATTCCCAAATATTTTACAAACTTGCCATCAGAGTCTGAAAACTTAGGACTTCACAAGAAGAAATTATTGGTGTTTCTTCTAGCAATCCTAAAAGTGTGAATTCAATTCAAATATTGTATTTCTCAAATACATGCAAAGATATACTTAGAGACATGAATTTCAGAAGCAATCTCTATAGTAAAGATAGCTGTTGAAACCCACTGGAGGAGGGGAAGGCTTGGTCAACATTAAAGGAGAATCCCTGAGGCACAAACTAGAAAAGGTAAAGTAGTTTGCTTTAAAAAAATATGATGATACAGGAACAAAAGAAGAAACAGATAGTAAAAAAACACAAATTGCTGTGGTTTAAAACTGCTATGTAGTTTTAAGTAATGAAAATTATAGGATTAAATTTTTGCTTTATGCTGGTGTGGAAGCACGTAGGAAGGCAAGATTTGTGTATGTGCCTACAGAACCTGCTGATGCAAGATATTTTCCAGTCTCCAGAGCAGTGGTAAGTGCACACCTACAGAGTGAACCTTCTAATAGAAATCATGACTATGAGGAAATTGCATACTGCTATTTAGGAACAGCTCTCTGGAAGTCTAGCTATTAAAGTTCTACATGGGAACTGTAGACACAAAGTCCAGAACAGCCCAGTATTTTATGTACACGTCTCAAATTCTTGTGCAGATCATTAAAATTTTACTAACATGCACTACTCCATTTCCTCTCTAGTTGCTGTCCTTAAAAATGCTTTTACTCTCATTAAAAAGCCTTTCTCTCCTCTTTCTGATACTTATTCTTTTTTTCCAGAACTTACTTGCATATAGATATTATCAATGATTTTTAATATAATTTAACATTTTCATGCTGACTTTATTACAGTGTCTGAATTTCTCTAGAATTCTTTAAAATAATGATTACTGTAAAACATATTATTTTGACATAAAGAAGTTTAGTAGAGCGTACAAGAAAACATTTCAAAACGTCATCTCATCAAGTTCTCTCACAAAATGATTTAAGAAAAACAGCAATGCCCTAAATTATGGGTGCCTCTCTTACAAGCCATCTGCTTCAAGCAAAACAGCTGCCAGTGATGCAAGCTGGGAAAGTAGCCAATCTGGCCCACATGCAACTATATACTCAAGAGAGCAATTAATAAGTCACAAAACAGTACCCAATTATGCAAGCATTTTTGAATCTTTGGGGCTCAAAACAGGGCTGAGGCAGTATGACATAGTCTGGAGGAACTCAGCACTCACGTACAGTGTTATGAATGCTGCTTCACCACCTGATCTTTCCATCTTATCAGCTTTTAAATAAAACAAAGTGGTAAATGCAGTTTTATCTAAAAGCTAGCAAGATTTCTTAAAAACATGGTAACCAAATTATAATGTTTAAATTGCAGGAAGACAGATTAAATTACTTAATTCTCAAGACTCATGCAATGCTACCTTTCATTGAAAAAGCACAGGGTACTTGATCATTCAAGAAAAATTAGAGTCAATAAATATTCACACAAGTGACATTATTTTGTCCTACATATGAAACAAAATCAAACCAAGCATTATTTCTATTGTTATCTTTCAAATATTACCATCTGAGTTTCACATATTTTGTTCTTAAAAAAAAAATTTATGAATATGATAAAGAAATTCTCTCCAGTCAAACTGAAAGACTAGCATGGAGTTTGGGTTTTTTTTTTCTTTTTTTCTTTTCTTTCTTTTAAGTCCTGGCAGCTATCCGGTAAGAATCAAGCTGAGTACATCTGAGTAAATTTTGACAGTTGTGGCATATCAAATTAATTTTTCAATGCTCTTTTGTTTGCAACAAAGTTTTCACTAACTGCCAAAATATTTGAAAATTAAAATCTGCACATGTTTCAGTCTCTGGGGACCTCCTCTTCTCTAGGAAAAAGGAAGACTATGGTAGATCTAAAATACTAATCCACACAGAGCACTTTACATTTTGACACATTAACTGGAAGAATTTACAGTTAGTAGACAATTTCAAATAGTAATCCTAATCCACACACATAATGGTTTGTTTTTGATTTTTTTCCTTTATTAAACACGTAAATACACCTTATTTGGAGGTGCTGCCTTCCGTTTTGTTTCCTGACATAGCAGGAAGAGTTGTTTGCCAAACAATTATTACAATTTCACTGCTTGGCAATTCTCATAACAGTAAAAGACATTCCAAAATTAACAATACAGCTATACCTCTACTATAAGCCCCCCCCAACTCACTCCCTAAAAGGTGGATTAAAAAGTCAAATTTTAGATTCAAAAGCTTCCCCCAAAATAGAGAATTGATTATTCATAAAAGTCTTCTAATTTCTTTGCACAAATTCATTCCAAAAAGTTCATTATGAAATATTTTACAGAATATAGTAGTTTCATAAGATGAAAACTTATTCGATAAATTTGGATTCCCAAAAAAAAAAAAAAAGAACAACTCTCAAGAGGTTTGTAACTGTCTTATACTCACTGAAACAAGCTATTCAGTTCAGCAAGATTTACATAGAATAGATGAGGAGCAGTTACCCTAAAGAATTCCACATCTTATGAAACAGGAGTTTCCCTTCTCCCTTGTTCTCCTAATGTTTCTATAGTTGTCACTTGCAATGTAGTTAAAGATTTACAGAAAGGAACTCTGCTCCTCATAATTTCAGGAAATCTTTTGGAAAAAGCTCAACTATTAAAGTGGTAAAGTTAAAAAAACAAACTCAAGACAAAAGCTTAGAAAATTCATTTAACAAAATGTTTTCTGGTAAAAAAAAAATAAAGCAAGAACATATATCTAAAAGTGGGAAGAATATTCTATTATGCAAAACCGCCAAAGCCAAATGCAAGATAATCCTGTAGCAGGTGTTACATTATCCATTACAGTGGAAGAATGACCTTATCAATGCATGAAAAAAAATATTACTCCCTTGATGTGCAATTCTTCATGAAAAACAAACAAATAAATAAACCTTCATTCTTTTTCAGAAGAACTTCCCCTAAATCCTTAACCATTTTGAACCTAAATGAATGAAGTTAAATTGAATAAAGATTCCCTGAATCATCATTTGCAAACGTTGGGAACTTTTGAGCAATAATATTGAAATCCTGTTACTAGATGTTGTTTAAAAATAAAAACAAGTGATACCCAGTTTGTCAAGAAAACTGTAGGAAAATGCAGGATAGGTTACACAACGTCACATAGAGAATTTAATTAACATAAACATACATATAAATCAAAGACCAATATCTATCAGCATTACTCAAACTTTGTAGAATTTCTTCACTTTCTCACTTTTTCAGTTTGATGAAGAATACACCTTAAAGGGTCATGCCTTCTTCTCGTCATACACCAGACAAACATAACTGAATATGATGCTTCAGAGAAATACAGTGTTCACAAAAAAAGAATTGCAACACAGGAAAAATAGTACAACTCTGATATCAGTGCATATCTCTGAATATTTTGAACTATGACAGATACCTCTTTTCAATAGCAAAACAAAAGTTACTAGATACACTGTAGATTAAATCTTGCATCAGAAATACAACGATATTAAGAATAACGTAGAAACATTTCAGTTTATTCACAATTGCATAGTGAAAAATCATGCAAAGATAATGAGGAGAAGGGTCTTTTCTACACTTGAAATTAATTTAGACTGAAAAAGAGCATAAATTTTAGAAGAGCTCCCATTCAAAAAATCTAAACAGGCAGCTCTGTTTTCTGGATCTGAGTAAAAATGCAACATTTCATTCAATACAATATATATCAATATAATATAATACAATATAATATATCCAGCTCAAACACAGGCAAGGAAAACTCTTCTCTCTTGGTACAAACTTTTTGCAAGAACTACTTATGGATCCAGTTTCTCAGCAAGTAAGAAAACAGGTAGATATGTACATGCTGCAACAAATGGCACTTGCTTTCCTATAGGCTCAACTGTGGGGGTCTAACCAAAGTTTTCATGTTAAAACATTTGTGAGGTCTTTCTCCCACAGGTAATCTCTATCAAGAAATGTAGCTCTCACAGAAGCCTACAATGAACTCCTACAATCACAGAACTTAAAGGAATAGGATGATCAGTAAAATAACCACTCCTCTATCACATTTGTCTGAAATGATGCAACAGATTCAAAAGCTAGTAGGGAAGAGGGGCCAGAGGTACAGGCAAGTACACACCATGAACACTCTCCAGCACTTTTCTACCCACACAGTAGAATCACATAAGCTTCCCTTCCTTTAGGAACTGAGCTTAAAAAAAAACCAAAAAAACCACACACACACTTTATATCTCAGATACTATTTACTGAATAAACAAATCTCTTCCTCTCCAAGAATCGCACTTGCTGCTCTACTCATATAAGAATCTAAACCCATTTGTTGCGTGAACCTTGAAGGTCAAAATTGTGAATGGCATAAGAAAGCGTCAGGCAACCTTTCAGGAACATTTAAAGGGATAAGGGAGCTGCCATCATGCTCCTGCCAGTGCATGATGTTGGCATTCCCATATCACATGGGAATGTTGAGGCCATGCATTTACCCCTTACATTCAGATCAGGACAATAGCTATCCCTAACCTCAACCATGGTATAATTTTGTTACCTGTACCATCCTAAATTTAGCTTTGCAAGTTTTAATACATTTCGACACAGGTGCACTGCCAGTAATTAGAAACACATTTGCCACCTTTAAATAATGAAAACAATAAAAAAAATCAGAACAGTTAAAAATATTTAGATGGATAATAATCCTATAAACTTTCATGACACAAGATTTATGCAACTATTAATTGGCTTAGAAACATTTTCAAAAGACATATTATTACTTGGTTATTTATACAGATAGTCAGTCACATGTGCATTTGAAATAGCCAGGAATGTCAAATGTCACAGTGATCACTGAATCCAGCAGGACACAGAAATGCATATATTGAAACATGCCATTTCCTTAACAAAATAATAGCGATAATAGAATCATGAAGCATAAGCTGAGGAGTGACCATTTTAGATCCTCTAACAAGCGATAAATGATGCATCAGGCACTAAGATACTACAAATGCTGAAGAGCCCTAAGAACATTTTCAGTCAGCCTTACTGGCCTCACAGGCACGGGCTTTCGCTTGTCGCTTTGCAGTACTTCCGCTAAACACATTGTCACACGTTATCGGCCACATTAAGTCCATCAATGTTCATTCTACAAAAGAGAATGTGTATCTTATGTACTTTTATAGCGTGCTCCGTGCGCTCTGTAAAAACATAACATTTTGACAGTTTTGTAAGGATGTCCATTCAACTGAGGATCCTCCAATGAAATCAAGCGTCACTTAAGGAAAAGAAAGTTACGTGATTCAAATATAACAACAGAACTTAACTGTATAAAATAACTAAAGTATACTTTGCCAATATTTCTCACATATAATAATGTCAAGTTCCTTTTTAATAAGGTTTCCTCCAGTCCCCCCATCACCACCACCACCTTTGATTAGTACTTGTAAGTTTAAAGGAGCTAAAACAATGAAAACATTCGCAGGAAAATAGAAGTGCTACAAACTGAGGAAGGTCTGAAGTATTACATCAGAAATGAACTTTATACCACAATAGCATATTTGAAGCCTCAGTGTCACATTTCAACAGAAAACAGTTGAATAAATTTTATCAGTTTTCAATGTAATTGCCAATATATCAAAAATGTTTTAAGTTTTGCTATATCTTTTGTGTGTTTTGAGTTGCATAATATTCCTAAAAGACAACTAAAAAAAGCTGTTTTAATATTTCTTAAAATAAAGATTGACAATATTGACTAATTCTACTAGTTTTTCTAGCTATTTTATGTTTGATCTTCATAAAGAAGTCATGCACAGAATAAAATACATTACAGAAAACTCCACAACAAAAATATCCTTCCCACCGTTACATTTTCCAGATAAAAAACTACGTTCACTTTAAGCAACTGCACAACCAAGATCAGTGCACACGTCTGTAGTCCCAGATTAGACAAAAAGATTTTTTAAACTTTGGGCAAGTTCCAGTTTTTTTTTTCTCTTCATCATATCACTTTGTGGAAAAGTTACAATAATGGGTGTGTCTCAAAGCTGCATTTCCACATCTGAACATCTTGAATATCTTTAGAATTAAAATGCAACTTGTTTTCTTGAGTTATGATAGTTTTGGGCGTGATAGCAACAACACCACTGAAGAGGTAACATCATGACATACAACCATCACTTGATTAGTAGCTTATGCCTTGTTTTAGATGTTTTTTATTGTTGTTTTTGTGCATTTGTTTTTAGGACAGGCATTACATTCTGAAACAAAAAGAGAATGTATAAATACTGACTATTAAACACAAAACAAATGAAACCAAATAATATTTCCAATGGTATGAAAACATACAAAGAGTGCCTACAGGCCAACTTCTCCATCACCATCAATAAAAATTCCCAATACCTTCTCCCATCATTCTTCTTCCACTGTTAGTTGAATTGATTCAAGATAGTTTTCCAAAAAACACTTGATGATTCATAGCTATAAGATCCACATTGTTCACACTACAGCTTTCTTTTCATCATTAAATAAAGTTTCTTGGAAAGAGGCTATCAATGCACTTCCCAAGGAAGTTCCTGAAAAACTTTCCTCTTAAAATGATTACAGCTTCTAACATTACTGAGATTAGTGCCATGCCATGATATCCATGCTGATCATAACTACATACGCAACTACTGAACCTTAAATTCAAAGAGTTATCACGTGAAGCTTTTAATGGTTTAAGGACATATCCTATTTTCAAGCTATACAGCTTGAAAACATATGTTTTATACCATTACGACAAACTATCTCAGGTACCAAAAAATCAAATAGATAACATAGTTTAATGTTCTCTTAGGGCTAACGAGTAATTCAGTAAAGCTATTGCAGTGGGCAAATGATACTCGGAGTAAGCTAATACTTTTTCTGCCTCCACTCCATCTCAGATAACAGAGCAGATTTTGAACCAATCCTTATCTGCTGCAGCAGCAGAAGCTGGACAAACGTAAATCTTTTCACCATAAATCTATCATGCTTAGTAATAAATCTACATGCTCTAATTGACAAAAATTCACCTGGAGTCAGATGCATAACCTCTACAGAAAGAGATGAGTGTAGCTTATCAAAAGGTAACTTAAAAGTAATTTTTAAAGTTTCCCAAGTCCATATGGAAATACAGTTTTAGACTGAACTGTAACATAAAATGTCTTGAATTTGTTAAGTGGATAAGTACCATATTCAAAACTGTGGTGATGTTCCAGGAGGCAAGTGGACACAAGGCTTGATTTAACATCAGCTGTGATAGCTAATGGCCTATGATTTCAATACTCAAGCATATATTCAGTGATTCCACTTTATGATGTTATTCTCAATTGAACATGCACAATGACCGTTAAAATAAGATATTTGTTCAGTGAACCACAAGATTAGTCAGTAATAATTGAAAACGGTTGTGTACTCCATCAGTTTAATATGCTGAATATGGAAGGAAAATTACTGTTATATGCAAGAGAAAGGGAACTACTGCGTTAGGAAAATACTTTCAGAAAGTGCCCACCATCACATTCCTTAGCTGGGGTGTTCCTCGTGGCAATAAGAAACAGTTGTGTCCTCTTGAGCTGCTAAACTTTTTAAAGACAGACCGTGTTCTTTTTCCCTGAAGAGCTTACATTCAAGATAGTTTGCCTGAAGTCCAGTATTAAGCTAAGAAACTGTTAAAAAACAACAACAAATAAACAAACAACCATACACACCCAACACATAACCACTATCCTTTTTGGAGATTACAGACACACGCTTTTTCACTCAGATGAAATTTGAGTCACATATTATAAAATTATGATGACAAAAGCTACCCAAGATTGACAGAAAAGAGAAAATAAAAATATTTTTTCTTTGAGAAGACACCAGTTTGTACTTGTACAATACCAGAAGTCTCTGCCAGCCAGAAAAAAGTTTAGAGGTCAAAAACAAGTGCCAGTAGTGCTATCTCAAGCAATAATCACTCTATCCAAAGAATGCTTCTGCTGATATATTAATATTACATCCGTGAAGAGGAAAAATACAGAGTGAACCTCACAGGATTGCCAGATGTCCTGTATAATTAAGATGTTATGTTTTAATGGTCAAATCTGTGCCTTATAAAAAGTACATGGGATATGGCCTTTCCTGTATTTCTGTGGTAACAGTTGTTTTCCCAAACATTCAGAAATCAAAGCTACGGGGCATCCGGAAAAGTGGTTATTATGCTGATAAACTGTACTTTCCATGCACAGTTAATCAATGTATGCACAATTTAGTTCTCTGCCATTGTCCCAGATTTTCACATCTAAACTCTGGCAAACCTCGAACACTGCCAAAATCCTACACACAAAGAAAGAGCTTGTTTCAGTTCCAGATGTGATTGTGACTAAGGAGCTACTTCTGACCTCCCACCCTTCTCCCGTTGACCTTGGCAAAATACTTGTAAAATGGGACTATTTATATTTATGAGTTGCCCTCTCATAACTCGTTCATTACTGCATCATCAATCTGTACAGAAAACAATTACTGGTGGATTACTGATGGTAAAAGATGCATGTTTGACTTTTTTATGATATTAACAATGTAAATGCTTGAATCAGACTGCGAGAAGCTGGTGGGAAAGAAAAAGAAGTTCAACTGTTGAGAAGTCAGCATACTACATAGTAAGCAGATAAAATATATCATTCTAAACAGCACACTCATGCCAATACAGATAATGAAAGGTCAGAAGACATGTTTTCCCTCCACAATTTAGGAAAACTTGAATGCCACAGAAACAAATTACAGAAATTGCCTGCTACTGCAATGAAGACTGCTCGCCAATCAGTGATTAGTTAGACTTCAGCAATTTTTACCTAACCCTTCAGAATTTATTTAAAACAGTGAAATGTTCTGAAGGAAAAAAAAAAAAACACAGCTAAAGAGACATTAATCATCACTGTTTGTTAGCATGTCAAACTAATGCATCAAATCAAGTGGGTAGACATCATATTACTTAAATCAAAGATAGATGCTGAGATTCCTAATATTAATTTGGTGATCCGTTTAAGTAAATCCATTTAATATTCTTACATCTGTGCAAGCAGTAGCCCAGATTACTTTGCACTTTCTTTAAAATATTACCAAAAAACTCCTGGAAATTAGGAGTAAATTCATAAAAGCACTAAAATATTTTAGAACAACTGCTCTGATCTTCTGAAGCAGTCTGGCAAATCTTACTCTCTCAATATTCACATAAAATATAAACCTCATTCTTCCAGGAAATGTAAATTACGCTGTTTATCAACTGGTAGAAAGCTTCAGCCTGATGGTTCATACTAGGCTGATAATACATGACTCACTCAAGATATTGTGAATTGCTGCAGTTTCACATAAAGCTGAATCTACCCTAGTGAAGTGCAACTTTTTTTGTAATCGTTACACCAGCTCAGACTCATCCATTAGGCAATTACTGTGTGGTACAAGCTCCTGCTTGTCAGTATCTGAAGCCTCTTACTGCTTTTAAAAAACAAGATACTTCATGGATTCACCCCTCAAAGAAAATACACTGAGAATAAAAGCAAGTCCATAGGCAATTATTGCAGAATAGCTGATGTAGTCATCTAAATACCCCCTAGTAACATACCCTCATGTCTAAATGATTATGGGATAAAAGATTAACATAGACCACTTTAAAAGTAGTGAAACAATTCAATATTTCTTTCTACTCTAATCACTTAGTGTGACCTTATATTTTCTTTACTGTAAGCCTTCCAAACTGTAAATGGAATACAGATTAATTTTCTGATGAGTTTTCTATAATGTTCAAATTAAAAAAAAAAAAAGACTCTTCTCCAAGAGGCGAGAGCATTATTATAAATATTTTAAAGACGGAGAAAGACAGAAAGGCAACTGAAAAAGACTAGTTTTCTTAAAAACATTACAGTGTTTTACCGTACACGAGACTCCAATATTCTAATTGGAATATATGAAAAGCTGATGTACCATAATGGACAATATACATACATTTGTAAAAGAGATGCATAGTACAAAAGCAGCACACTTCTAGAAATCAAAAAATATTTTGGCTAATGTTTTAGAATCACAGCATCACTGTCACATGCTGATGTATTATAAACAATAACTTCAATTCATCAGTGACAGAACTTGTTCCATTGCAGAAAAGCAAATGTTTAATTAGCTGTGACATTCCTTTTTGCAGGAAGTAGCTGTTCACCACTGACTTAAGAAAATGAAATGCATTTTTCAAAATTCAGTGTAGGAAATATATACCTGTGAAATTTTCAGACTCATACGGTAGCCTCAGGTTTGACATAGTAATTATTTTTATACCCATGTTAGCATTATATTTCCTAAATAGAAAAAGAAACATACTCACTGTCAGTACACTGAGAAGGATTAGTTATGAGGGATAGGAGTGTAAGAGTTTTATGTTTAAAATAAATCAAATGAAGAAATAAAAGCTACCAGGAGGTTTTACCAGGGACCAGTCTCCAGCCTCCCCTCAACTCTGCTTTCTCCAGAAAAAAATGAATATTTTTCATAAAGAAGGCGAGTTAACAGACACTTGCTAAGCAAAATGGTAGCATAAAGTTAAAATCCAGCAAAGCCACTTAAAAAAAAAAAAAAGAAAAGAATTATTATTAAAAACTATATTATTTTAACACTTCAGATCCTACATAGCTCTTCCGGGGAAGGAAGAGGGTTATGAAGCTCAGCAAGAAGGGCTTCTACAGGTACATCAGCAGCAAAAGCAGACCCAGGCAACGTTAGCGTACCACTAAATAGGAAAGATGACCTAGTGACAAAGGACACAGAAAAGCCTGAAGTACCAGGCTTTGCTGGCCTCCCAAGTCTCTGGGTCTACTGACAGAGTTTAGGATACCACTCACGGTATGAGCCAAAGCAGAGAGGAATCAAATTAGGGACTGCTTAAGCCAGCTGGACATGGGGATTAGCCGGGATGTTTGCAAGGGTGCAAAAGGGGCTGTCTGGTGTCTTTGACAGGTCACAGTGATCAGAGAATCGCTACCCAGCTTCTAAAAGACAAGGAGAAGCATATGAGGAACTACAGAGTAATCAGCCTCAGTTGAGCTCCTGGGAAGATTATGGAGCAAGTTCTCCTGGACAGACACATGAAGGACAAGACAGTATCAAGGCCAAACCGTGCCTTACTAGCTTGGCTGCCTTCTGTGATAAGATAATTGACTCCATGGATGAGGGTAGAGCATGTGCTGGCTATTTAGGTTGACTTTAGAAGGGCTTTTGAGATGGTTCCGCACAGGATCTTTGAAGCCAGATTAGGGAGATGTAAGACTGGATCAGTGGCCAGCGGTGCTGAAAGTGGTGTTCCTCAGGATCAGTACTGGAGGTGATTTGTTTAAATGTGTTCATCAGTGACCTGGATGATTGGACAGACTGCATCTCCATCAAGTTTGTAGATGACACCAAATGAGGACAGGGCAGGTGATATACTGGGGGGTAAGATGCATACTATAAATAGTACTCAGATATACTTAGTACACAAAAGGACTTTGACAAGCTGCAGAAGCGTGCTGACAGAAAGCTTTTCAACTTCAAAGAGAAACGCAAAGTCCTGCACCTGAAACAGAATAACCCACGGATCTGCACGAACCAGTGTCTGACTGGCAAGGAAACACACCCTGATAAAAAGGGCATGAGGCTTCTGGTGGACAGCAAGCTGAATATGAGTCAGCTATTGCAACGATGAAGGTTAACTGCATACTGGACTGCACAAACAAGTGTAGAACCAGCAGGTAAGGGAAGGTACTCAGCACTTAGGAGCACCATACACTAATGCTGCACACAAAGACCAGTGCTTACCCTCAAACAGGGTTCAGAAGCTTCTTACAATGCAGCCTACTATATACTTACCTTGTGCTTTGCTGAATATTCATAAATGACTCCTAAGAAATCCAACAAATTAGGAATATCTACTTTGGACACAAGGCCATTGCTTTGTTAATCTCTTGACATGAGATAATTTGCCACCTTTAAATGTTTGGAAGTAGTTTTAGAATAGCAAGGAATTGTCTTTTAACCGAAACCTTTTCAGCTCAAAGACCTACACCAGATTACAATATATATCAGCAATTTTGCACTACTGCAAAATTACTCCTCTAGCAGACAATTCTCCATAGTATTCTGAAATTTGTTTTTTTTTGAAACAAAATGTGGCTCTGTCTTCCTAAATAGTTTGAGTTTGGAGGTAAAATTGGGGAATGAATGGAAAAAAAAAAACCACAAACAAGAAAAACAGAAGAAACATCTACTCTCCTCTATAGGAAATAGGGACAGAATGAACAAGGTGAGTGTAGCAAATGCGCCAGGTTAGTAATTTTCATCCTGGAGGAGGGAGGCAAAGATAAGTTAACCTGATTTCTAAATTATAATTTACCAATTCATTTTGGCTACGATAGAAATAAATGTTTGTCTTCATTTTAGAATCCTGTACCTAATCAAACAAAAGTTTCCCTTCTACTTGCAGAATTATAAACATATCATACAATTTTCTACTTAAATATGCCTATATTCAATCCAAGTTTTGTATTTTTTTATTTAACACTATAGGTTGTGAAGTGAGCTTCAGGTATCTGAGTTCCTCAAAAGGCGCTCCATGCACTTACATTTACAAAAATATATGAAATAAAAGCAGCTCCTGCATCAATACTTGCTGGAGCACTGTCACACACATCAGCTGCCCCAGCCTTTGGCATTCCAGTCAACCTTTATTTTCGTGTAATGACCTTATCTTATGAGTGTGTTACTCCTATATCTTGAGAACTTACCAGTCAGTCCTACAGACACTGTGTGAGGCTTCAACCTTCTAATATATTTGAAAAGAAATTATTACTAATTGTTATACTTCTGATTTGCTCTTCAGGTTTTTTTGATCTGCCTTGGGCTTCTACATTTAACCTGTCTATTCTAGACTCAAGTTCAACTTTTTCAAGAATGCTTTATTGCTTCTACTAAGACTCCTTTACCATCTTGTTTAACTGTGGCATCTTTTTATCTTTATCTCTTTTACCAAAAAAAAAAAAAAAAAAAAAAAAAGGCATGCATTTGCCTCAAGTTTCCGGTATGATGTCTTTGAATAGTCTCTATGCTGCCTGCAAGGATTTCAGTTTACTCACTTCCCCTTTTCAGTTTAACACACTTTCTCACTGATTGTCATTTAAGCACGAGCGTAATGCATCTTTTGGTTACCATTGCCCCAATACGAATGCAAGTACATTACGATCATTTTTACAGAGATGCTCTTTGATTGCTAATTTGATGCAGATTCTAAATATTCATCAGGAAGTTAATAGCTGTTTCTCCTCTTCTGAATTCCCAGATTGTTTGCTTCAATATACATTCATTAATGGTATTTAAGGATTTAGTCTAAAGCATCCCACATTCATGTGAAATATAACCAACTTACGTAAAGGTATGTTTCATTATCGTAGTTTCAAAATTATTCAGGTGCCACAAAACACAGGATCTCTGATGGGAGAACTGGTCTTGCTGAAACTTTAAAAAAATTTCTCAGCTATTTCACAGGAAAAGTGATAGCAGGGAAAGATACAAGTGCCTGTAAAATTTACTTCTAGTAAATCAATCTTTATTAAGCATAATGACATAATGAAAGGCTAAATTTTGAGCAAATTGCATTTGTTGAAGATTAAATCTAACTGCGGTATATCATAACAGAGTAGGACTAAGCTTCCATAATTATCCATATGTATACTCCGTTGAAGACATTCTTATTATCTGTACAAAATATTTATTGTTCAAGTCACAAACTGTCTATTTTGATATTCAGTAATAACTTTTGACAGTATCTACTGTCATTGAATGAATATCTCTTCATAAAACTATACTATGCTAGTTTCCAAGATTTTGATATCTTTTACTGGCATTATATGTAGCTCAGTCTTTATTTAACAGTTAAAATGATACCGAATCTACCACTATCGTCTCATCTAACAACTTACAGTCAATCATCTAGATTCTTTAAATACATAAGTTTTTCACTTACCTTAATTAAACGCATAGATGACAACTTGTAAAAACAGCAATATCATTCTTTCCTTTGTTCAGATTATAACACATTAAACAGAACAATACATTAAACAGTCCTGCCAAAATTTAACGAAGCATTTCACTACTGTATGGTTTTGAAGATTTTTTTTTGCTGTTTCCTACTGTGTTATTTCTACCCAAATGCCACTATTAATTTGTAACTTTCTTGATAAAGCTGGGTATAAGGGACTACCTAATTTTTACCCTGTGATATCATTAATATCCAGTATACTACTGATGCTATGGAGAACTCTTGTAGACCTTAGAAGCACATTTTTCTTTTACAAAATGTTTAATGTATTTCTTCTGGTCTAGTCCATGAAAATGTTGCTTCAACACATTTAATAGTTACTGAAGTTATCAACAAGCTTTAAAAATGAAGTCTGAAAAGAGACTCTAGCACCTCAATCCAATGGAAGAGAGTGACTTCTAGCAACAGACGACTTCTAGCAAGCGACTCTCCTAGCAGATAGTAACCTGTTTAAGCACTGAAAGCTCAGCCTGTTGTGTGATCCAGCACTTTTCCTGCTCCAGCTTTCTTCTGCTGCATGGTTCTTTACTCATATAAAACAAGATTCACTAATGAACTAGGAAAACATGAATCACATCTTTCTTCAGCAGTAAGTCTACAGGGCAGTAAGTCACAAGGATCTCCACAGTTCTCTGCAAGTTTACGTCCCAAGAAGAAAAAAGATGGGACATGTAAAGGTGTCTGGCCAATTTCTGCTAGCATAGAAGAGCTATGAATAGTAGTCAAAAGCACGGTGATGTTTCTAGTTCACTCATACAAGCTAGCAAGGAGTACGTTAGAGAACCCTTAGCAAACTGCGGGCTAACTTAGGTAGTACTAGCTCAGTAGCCACAGTGGCTAGAGTTCAGCATTGACTCTGTACATCAATACTTGTTCAGCTCCTTGTCCAGGATCCTAGCCTGGGCAGAATTTCGTACTACTGCAAATATACCTTTAGCAGTACCTGAACTAGTTAGCTGTGTCTACACAAAATTTCATACCAAGAGGTACAAAGTCTCATAGGATAATTCAGTTTGGAAGGCACATCAGGATGTCATATAATCATAATATGCCAATGGTAGATGTTTTCTATGAAAAAAAAAAAAAGATATCCTCTATCACCATCCTTACCTATATTCCAAAAGTACTAGTTGCATTTTATTCACCATCTTGTGATAATTTCCAATTAAGCCACGTTTCTGTCAGGTTTACAACTCCAGCAGTTAAGTTTTATGTCAAGTATGGAATCCCTTTGTAACTGCTGTAACCCAAATTGGGACAGCAACTTTTAGCCTTCCCAATTAGTTTGGGAACCACTGCTCTACAGCATGTAAGGAGTCAAGTGTTTGACCAAAAAGAATGCTCAGCTTCTTAAATAAGGTGATGAAGCAAAGCTTTCAAGAACAGAAAGAGAATGACTAGGGTTCCTTTACAAAATATGCTATGCTATTTATTCTAAGTACAAAATGTGAAAGTGATTGCTGCTGACAAAAAACAACTCAAAAGGAAGTCACAACATAAAGCCAAACTACCTCTGAAGACTAAAGTAAGAATTACTGATTCTTTCAGATGTCATGCCTCATTTTTTCACAAACCTTTCCTTTTTTGGCAGCCACAGGTGAACAAGTCATTATGACCTATAAAGACAAAAAATATACTTGGACACAGGTGCTGAAGATATTTGATTTGTAACTTTATAAAAGCATATCAGTCAGATCTCCCTATTAATTGCTGGATAATACATATTATTCAAAGTTAATCTGTATCTATTGAAAAAATCCTTGCCTTTCAGAACATTTCTGAAGACATTAGCTTCATCTTTTTTTAACTGTACATCTAAAATAAAAGCAAAAGTCACAGGAGAAGTGGGGAGGAGAAATTTACAGGATCATGTTAGCTCAAAGTTATATTTTCATAATCTTTGTATAAACAATGAGCAAAACAAGAAAAATCTACTGTTAGCCAATCATCAATATAGGATTATTCCTTCCCAGTATATCGCATAACTTCCCAATTTATTCTAGGTCATTACTAAAATTTAATTTTCTTATGTAAATGAGAAAAATAGTTCTGAACTATTCTGTTGCCTGTACACTGCTTTTCAAAATTTTACAGTTATGGTCACCAGTTTAAGATATATTGAAAAACCATGAAAAAACATTTAGATGATAAAATAATGCAGAATTAATATGTTAGAATGCTATACTGAATATACCACTTTTTCCAAAAGTGACACTAGGCTGCTAATAATAATCCACAAAATAATGTACTAAAAATTTAAAAGAGTTAGCATCGGTATTGCTGTTCTAGTGAGAATTTTTCCTACATTTGTCTATTATAAATTTACTGAGAGACGATTTTGCATTTGAGCCCTGTTATAGTTTCATAGCCTGACAGAACATAACGGATCGTAACAAAGGAACCTGAGATCAGAACAGTTCCTGTTCATTGTGCTGCAGTTAGGAAATGCAATAAAAGTCTGTTGTTTTGTCTCAGGTTAAGGTTAAACTCAGGTTAAACTACAGGTGTTCTTAAAATCTTCATTTGAATATTTTATTCCCTTAAATCATGGAGAAATTATACTACTGTTTAAATAGTTTAGCAAATTAAATAGGTTCATTTTTAGAAAATTCATTTCAGAAATTAGATGTATTATCTAATAGCATCCCATAGCAACAGCTTGTAAAATTTAAAATAGGATTGTTACAGGATCATAACTCACAAAAGATTGTTTCTTTGTTTATATTGTTAACACCTAACTTAACAAGGAAAGACTTGTTAATAAGTCCTTTCCTTTCTCTGTCTCTAAAATTATATTTTTAGATCTCTGCTGTAGCTGCCTTTTGAATGGAAAAGTCTGTGACACTGACGGGACAGTTTTGGCATAATCCATTTATTTACAAAAATATGTAAAATCCTCTCTTTGAACAGCAGTAGAACCTACAGCACGAATACTTGCAAAAATTCAAACCCTATGTCCAAGTTGCAGCCATTTCTCTGTAACTAGGCAAAGACTGTTACACTAATTCCAAGTGATCTTGCATAACACAGAGTTAACAACTTTCTCCTATAAAACAGGATCACATAATTTCTCACTGAAAGGATTATTTTCCCCCTGTTCCTTTATACTCTTTTTTTTTTTTTTTTTTTTTTGCACAAGAGCATCTGCCAGCGTTGGATAAAACTTGGCATCGTCCTGCAGCAAAAAAAATCCTCATGGCAGATCATTATCACCTTCAAGGAAAGAGGATAATTATATATTACTGCAATATATTCACTCAAAGAACATAAATGAAGTCACGAACTTTGACATATCAAGCTATTTTCTAAAATCACCTTAAAAAATTTCTTTTAACAAATTATTTTCACTGCTAGGTGTCATCTAGATTGCTACACTGAAATCAAGATTGTTGCAAATTCTGCCCAATGAATTGGGCAGCAGAAAGTTACACAAAAGACTAGCTTCTTCAGTACAAGAACTATGAGCCAATAAAAAAAAGCTAGGAGGAGCCAAGTTCAAAACAGAAAGAGGCAGTTCTTCACTTATCAGGTACCTCCCCTGTCAAAGGAAATTGTGGATGCAAGAAGTTTACAGAAGTTCAAGGGGAGACTGGGCAGTTGCTTGTCACTAAATAGCCAAACCACATTAAGAAGTTCCCTGGGCTGAAAACAGGCAGAAGCTGGAAAAGTGAAGGAAGACGGTATGAGGGAGAAGAGTATCATACATTTCTTATGTTCATCCTTTCCTCAGCACCTGCCTATGGCAACTTCATTTTTTCACCATGATCTTTAATGCATTTAATTGTACACTAGCCCTTGTAACACACGACAAGATGATAGGCAGCTACTTACAACTACTGTTCTTATTGATTTTCCCTTGGTGCGGTACTCCTGGAGACACTGAATTAATAGGTAGATGCAAAGTGTAAATGCAACAAGTTCTAAACCATTTTACAATCCCAAAAATCCATTTAATATGACATCTTCAAATCAAGCACATAACAGATATTCAGCTGATAAGGCCAGATGTTGAACTCTATCTCAGTTAAAGTTCTGTTAGAAACAGAATATTAAGGCATACAGACCCTTAGTCTGAACCGTTTTTATGCTTTATACAAATGCAATTCACAAGTAACTTCACCATTTGTTTAAGAATAATTCACTGAATTAGATGTCATTTCCTAACTCTTCCTTCCTTACTTTGATATCGAAAGCAGGAGAAAAGATACTTTAAAATAAGAAAATATGGTTAAAGAAAATGAAAATTCATTTAAAAAAATAGAAAAGGAATGAAGGGCAAATCAGTCATAGCACCTGCAGCTACTTAACTCTTTTATCAACAAGAATTCAAGTCCCCTATGTTCTTCTGAATAATGGAAGGATTGCTTTGCAAAACATGTTCGCAGATGACACCAAGATTGGGGGGGGACCAGATGATACACTCGAGAGCAGGGCTGCCATCCAGAGGGACTTAGGCAGGCTGGAGGAAGGGGTCAGGCATGCCCCTTAGAAATTCAGCAAGGACAAATGCAGAGCACCTGGGAAGAAAGAGTCCCCCACAACGATACAGGCTGAACACCGACTGGCTGAAAAGGACTGGGGATCTTGCTGGGTGGCAAGCTGAACAGGAGGCTGCAGCACGCCCTGGCAGCAAAGGCGACCAGCAGCATCCGGGGCCTTAATAACAGGGGCATGGCCGGTACACCAGGGAAAGTGATTATCCTCCTGCACTCAGCACTTGTGAGACCATACCTACAGTACTGCATCCAGTTTTGAGAGCCCCAGTACAAGAAAGACATTGATAAACTGGAGTGAGATCAGCAGAAGGCCACCAGGATGGTCAGGGCTGGAGCACCTGCCCTGTGAGGAGAGGCTAAGAGAACTGGGTTTGTTCTTCCTGGAGAAGGGGTGGCTTTAGGGGGGGGGGAACTAACAGCAGCCTGCCAGTGTCTACAAGGTGGTCATCAAGGTGAAGGAGCCAGGCTGTACCCAGAGGTGTATGGTAGGAGGACAAGAGACAATGTTGAAACAAGAGAGGTTCAGAATGGATACCAGGAAAATCTTTTTCACTGTGAGGACAATCAAGAAATGGAACAAGATGGAGCAAAGTGCCCAGAGATGTTGTGCATCCTTGGAAGTTTCCAAGACCAGACTGGATAACGTAATATACAAGTACAGGATACGTAAAAAGTTTGAAATGGAATTCAAGACCAGTGAGACCATCACGATAACCACATTCAATCTGGACCTTATTCAGCTTGACCTTTTCATCTTTACACTTGCTAATGTTCTGCTATGATCCACAGTAGAGCAGAGTTGCATTTTTTTTTCATATTCTTATTTATGTTAAATCAAAGCAATTATTCTCAACTTGTATATAGTTCTAGAAGTTGTTGCTTCTATTCCTCAACCTGAAGAAGAGCTTCTATGCCCCCTAAATTGTCTTTTTTTGCAACCGTGTCTTAATAAATCATCTGGTACTACTACTCCCTACAAACCTTCTAGTGTCTCTCTTTAGACCACCATGATCACAATCTCATTACTATTTCCTTTACATTCATATAAAGTTTTTTTTCCTCCCTTAAAGGTAATTTTTTATTTAGTGTGGATGTGTTGCAAGTATAATCAG
The DNA here is from genome assembly GCF_040807025.1 of Struthio camelus. Lineage (NCBI taxonomy): Eukaryota > Metazoa > Chordata > Aves > Struthioniformes > Struthionidae > Struthio > Struthio camelus. Next base: position 22,124,023 of record NC_090946.1, read on the forward strand.
GGACAAATAAAGATTTATAAATGTTATTAAACCAGCTACACTTAAATTTTATTTAGTCCAAAAGCATACGGCAATTAAATATTCTGAGAGCACCATTCCAAATTTTCCAAATTTGGTTAGATGCATGTGCTCTAACCAAAAGACTCTTAAGTAAACATGTTTCACTTGATTTGGAAATTGTATGCCTGTTTTCCTTTCTAGTAGTCCTATTTCTAACCTCCAAATCTTACCAGGTATGTGAAAGCTCTATGTTATGACACTTACGCTCCTTCAAAATTATCATACTAAGTACACTATACAAAAGAGGAAAAAGACTACCTCTCTAAAGCAATAGCGAGGAAAATATATATCCTTCCCTACAGTCTCCTGCAAACTGGACACTGTGGCATATGCAATAGAAGACAACTGCTAATCAAAATAAAATACAGGAAAAAAACAAAGTACGGCATTGCAAATAGTATACACACTTACTTAAAGAACAAACGTCTTTGGCCTAATCTAACTACATACTTTTGTCTTTTCTAGGAGTCTGCCCACAGCAGAGAAACACACAAGCCTCCTTGCGCTGCACCAACTGACGTCAGCAGTCGCTTAGAAACAGCATTTGGTGCAAAAGTGGTAGTACCGAAACTATATTTACAATTGAAAGAGAATGACAGTATGCAGGGTTCACCATAGCTTCAGAAAAAGGCTTACACAATTACAAAGAACAACTATAAAGTATCTTTTCCAAAACTTTCACTGGATTTCCAAAGAATTTTGATCTGCTTAAACACCTTGCAGTGACTGCCCCAACAAGAGTAATATATTTATTTTTCCATATTTTTAATGGTACAATTCCCCTCCCTCCCCCCAACGTCATCAGTTTTGGAATGCAAACTTAGAGCTTCTTTCACTTCTGTTTAATCTGTAAACAAAAATTAAAATCCAGTAACAACTTCAGTGGGTAACTGTTTACAAGAACAAAGCCCTGTTGTTCCCACAGCAGGAAACCAAAGATCTCACAAAACAACCTGCAGCCATAGAAATAATCACCATCACTAATTTCTAAACAGTAAAATGTTTAAAGTTTCTAGCATTTAAGGAACTTAAAAATGTCCTAGTTTAAGTTACTCAACACAAAAATTATTTTGAATAACCTCAAAAATAAGCAATTTAAAACTGCAGAGCTACAAAGCTGTTTCCCACAATTTACCAAATAAATGTATAATTTTAGTTAGAGAATTTTTATTTTACAGTTACAGAATTTTGAAATAATGTTTGAGTGAAAACTGTATATACAGTTTTATTTATCAGTCCATAATAATTTACTACAAATAAAGCAGAGTTTGAGTAGCCTAATACTTTCCATTACAGAATAACATATTATAAAGCTTATAGCCATTTTGAAATTGTAAAACACTTAAATGTAAAATTTCCATGCCAGATGCCAGTTGTTCTCCTTGTTTTTAATTTCTGTGAAAAGTCTGGCTAATCTTTATAGACTAATTCTAAAGGAAATATATTTCGCTTGTATTGAAACATACAGTATATCATGGCAACATGCTTTGGCACAAGGTCTTGAAAACTGAGAGCAAGGCACAGGTATCAAGAATATGTTTTTTGTTACACAAGTGGCAACCTATTGAAATTGAAGAAAAAGATTTGCATATTTTATACCCGTTCCAAAAATGCTGTTAATATTAAATGATAGGTTTAAATACTACACCTGTACCGCAAGTTCTCTACCTTCAGGCTATCAGAAAATAAACAGTTTTCCTTAAAGCTGGGCCTAATAGGGGTCGCAGTGCACTGTAATGTTAGCCATCGTAACAAAGAGTCCATACCTCATGTGCTCACAGCTTTCTCCTGCTGGATCTAAGAAAACATGAAGGAAGAAGCTGAAACTCGAACGGCTTGAAAAAGGCCATTGCAGAGAAAAGAAGAATATGAATCAATATTACCAAAAAAAAAAAGCTTATTTTCATATTCTTTTGATATTTTTCTGAGATGAAACCTTACGTTTAACAATATTCACTTTCAGTCCTAAGCTCTAATTAGTTTCTCAGACAAAAAGTTGTGTACCTATTTATTGGGGTTCTTTTTCTGTATACTGCACCAATATGAAAATTGCACAGAGAATGCTGAACGTCCTTCTTCCTTTGGGCCAACATAAGAATTACTATAAATTTCAAAAGGATTGCTAGTACACATACTATATCAAGTGGAAGTGATCACAATCAGGAATACACACAAAGAGCCCCTGACCTCCCCCAGAGAAATCCACCCTCCATATGCAAAACAGAAAAACCATCTGAAGGATAGTAACCAGGGATAGTCTTCACTTTTGCATACACAGTTCATTCCCAGTTCTCTAAGAGAACAGCAGCAAGTAACATCAATTTGATCTGAAGCAGATAATACATAGTTTCGTTCATCTCATAGTATTTTCTTGCTACTGGGAATGAGACAAAGCCATTCCTGTGACTCCAACATATCTTTAAGGAATATTGTCTCTGGACTATGTCCAGAAGTAATCTGGGCCAAGAATAGTCATTTGATCCAAAACTGAAAAATTCTGACACCAGTCAAAGTTCTTAATCTAAGTAGTTTATCTGGAAGTCAAGCAGAGAGATTTGAGGAAAAAATTGGCTTTATTAAATTTGCGAGGGTCACCCTTGCTGATTCTGTTATAGTTCAGAAATTGCTTCAGCTTGCTTTCCGATTTATATTCCTGTACATGGACTCTAAGTCAATGGATTATTTTCCAGGATTCTGAATTTGCTTCCCATCACACCTCCCACCATGACAGCTGAGAACAGATCTGCCAGCTTTCTGATACCCCTGGGAAACAAAGTATCAATTTTCTGCTACTGTAGCTGGAAATAATCAAGGTGCTGTAGAGAACAACTGGCTGTTCCAACTGTTCTGTATTTGGAGAATTTTTAAGGAGATGGAAAAAGAGTTCAGCAGTGCTTCAATGGACAGCACCGTCAGAAGACTCTGTAGTCCAAGGATCACTGCTGGTAAACTGCCCATGCAAAAACATTCCAAAGCCACTTGGGTACCTTTTAAACATAACTTAGGATAAACAGCAGAGACCCAGAAGCGAATATCCAGATTATGCCTTTACGGAAACTTAGACTGACAGAGAACCTGTCAGTCAATACACTAGGCATGCATTTGCAGACTCCCAAGTTAGAATTATGCTCCTACACTGACAGCTTTGTATTTCATAAGAAAGTAAGACTTGCTGGGAAATTGGGGTAAGTAGGTATTCAATTTTATTGTTGTTCTGGTATCTGGTCTTATGAAACAGTAGAATAAGTGTCTTTCTCCTTCAGAAAAGTTAACTAATTACATTAAAAAAAAAAACCTCACTGCTGAAACAGCCAACACTCAAAATCTAAACATATAGGCCACATCACCCGCTAGCAAAATGTGAACTTCACTCAAACATGCTTCAGTCATACATAAGTTACTTTTCTTAGAGGAAAAAAATAACTGGGAACATCAAAAAGACTGTGAGGAAAAAGAGTATGAGTCATACTTACTCATAAAACTTTAGGTTCTCTGGCTGTTCTGAGGAAAGAAACTCAATAAAAATTCATCCTTTCCCTAGGAAGCAACTTTCTTTGCTACATCCTTTTATTTGATGTCCATTTTACTATTCAGGGCTCCAAAAAATAGGTTGTGACCCATTCTTCTAATCCTTGAAACATACAACATAAAATAGAAATGGCAGAGTTTTCTTCTACATCCCAACAACAGCAGTGAAGCATACTAAGTCTAAAACTGTTCAAAAGCCTCCTTGAAACAATGGCCATTGCCCGTCTCAACTAGTAGCCTAATTCTGTTACAAACAAAAAGGTTGTAGTCTACTGTGAGAGGCTCATAGCACAAAAAATTGGCCAATAAATGAGACATCATTTAATTCACCTTGGAACCATAAACACTAGATAGCTGTTTTCTGTAACTGCTTAAAGACTGAAGAACAGTAAACTAAGTCCTATAATATGACAGTCATGTCACTGTCATGTTGCACTACACCGAAACTCGTCTTTCCAAAACATGAATAAAGCATCTCAGTGGGGAATATCAAAAAGTAAATGAGATTTTTCAGAAAAAGGGGTAAACAGCTCTGCGAGAGGCACAGCTGATGAAAGACTTTTGTTTTATGACTAGATTTTCTGGCAACTTAGAGGTGCAAGCTGTAAATGCCCCATTTTCCTATTTAGGGTACTCATTCCATTCCTCTTGTGTGGCTTCTTCTGTCTTTCTCTTAATGACGGTACTAGTAGGCTCTCTCTTCTACCTGACTTGAGATTTTCATGAAATTTACAGGAATTTTATTTTTCAAGATGACTGTCCTCTGTCAAACTTCACTGAAATTGCACAGTGGATTCAAAAGATGCTAGGGAAGGATTACATGACAAAAAGGTACCTTGAATTAAACTGTGTATATGATAGCGTGCACACGCACATGTAGGCATGCCCATATATCATTTTGTATACATTTCAGCAGTGACAAAATTCTTGTGAAGGTATCTATAAATATTTACAAAATGTTAGGCCATAATTTAATACAGGGTTATACTGTCAGTAAATTAACCTATAGAAGGATTTCCAATTCAAAAAGACAGACAGAATATTCAACTTAGAGGTCACAGGGAAAACACTAGATTTCTGTGGCAAGGGTATAAAAATTCCTCTTAAATTACAGATATTTGACATACTTTTATTAGTGTTTAACAAGAAGATAAAAGAGAAAACAAATTTACTACTAAAAAGTTTTTTGTCTTGTCAGGTAATCATTTACATAGCTAAAAGATGCTTTGTTTTCTTGGAATGATTGCATTTCAAGAAGCAGTCCAAGTGCAGGTGTAGTGATAAAACAATTTTTATCTAAAGGAAGCTCAGCTTGGAGTTTATGAACTGCTAAGACCAGGAAAAAAAACTACTTAGAACAGAAATGCTTACTCATTCACGGAATGGAATAGTTAAAGTAAATTGATTTACTCTTCAATCAATAATAATTCATATCAGTGCTTGAAAAAAAGTAAGTGAGGCTGAAACATATTATTATAAACACCGTAAGACTGACTCACACTATTATAGTTTTAACTCTCACTATCACAGTTAACAGTCTTAATTAATTGCCTCAGGACACAGAAAATAAGTTCCTACATTTGCAAACCAGAAAATGCAGCTTCTCAATGTGCATAAAGGGTTATTAAAAATGGCTACAAATGATTAAACAAAGGAGCATACCACACACTTTAAACAGATCATGAAACTAATCACAATACTAAGCAATATGTTTTAAATGTTGAAGGATAAAAGTTGCAAGCTGAGAGGTTAAGCTGTCCATTTCAAAGACTTTGGCAGAAACTTGTGACATTGATGATATTTTTGCTAATTTTAAAAAGGCTGTGTAGCTGGTTTGAAGGTATGAGGTTTCAGTGTGAACATAAATGGCATTTAACAGTATTTAAATGCACCATAACAAGTCAGTGATTAGATCCACAGATCCAAGAATGGGGTGGACAAACACAAATACTTTATGGACGTTTAGCATATTACTTTTCTTTTGAATGAAACACTTCAGAGACTCTGAAATAACTTCCATTTGATGCATGTTTAGCACCCATAGACAGCAGGGTAGTCTTTACATTTCCCCAACCCATAAAGGACTGTAAGTGAATCAAACAAACAAATAAATAAATAAAATCAGTGCATAGTACCTTTACATGGGGAATAAAACCTTTAACATATAAAGGAGAAAATTTCTTGACTGGAGACCACCAGACAGTGCTGCATACACCGTAAGGCAGGCAAGCTCAGATTAAAATTACCTAGTCTGGGCTTGTCTTGATTCCCTGTCAATGCTGACATCTAAAGAAAATAAACTACATTTCACAGAACCCTCAATTTCTGACAGTTCACCAGCCACAACAGTTCTGGCAAAATATTGAAGCATTGTAGGCTACTTCTTCAAAAGTTTAATTAATCAAAAGAGATTAATGGCAGAATGAAATTCAAGAAAAACTATCCATTCATATTCACCCAATTTCCTGAGTAGATTGTACAGTACGCTACCAGTTTTCTCAGCTATAGTGTTTGCAGCATTAGATATAGCTGCTTTAAAATTATCACAAACTATAGTCAGTATACTTCTTTTCTAAAAATGGCAGAGAGTCATTCATCACACCCTTCTGCAGTCATTATAATGGATGATTGCTCTTATGCTCTTGAAAAGTGGTTCCCAAAACTTCTTGGTCAATGAATAATTGCCCTCTAACATTTCAAATACATTTCTAATAAATTAATTTTCAATTTAAAAGGATTTTTGTTTAATTTTTAAAGTTTTTTGGAACCTTTCTGACAGCTAGCCTTACTCACTAAAACGTCACAGGTAATAGGTTGGGAAGTCCCGTGACAGAGGGCCTTGCACATTCTTCATAATTCACACAGCACTGCCAAGAATAGATTATCTTGCATTGTCACTAACAAACAGATAAAGCCTTAAGAATCGCTAAACCCTCATTTTGACACAATCAAAAAAAAGCGTCTGACTCCATCTTCTGGCTAGGCATAATTGGTACGGAAAAAATAAAAAATAAAAACAAAATCAAGCAAATTACTGATTACATTAGCCTGATGATTCAACTTGAACCAAATCAAAACTTGATTCAACAGAAATAACACTTCAGTTTCAAGCTTTAAGCTTGCTTTTTGTTATCCAGGCTTGTTTCTTCATTATACCATTAAAGTTATCTCTCAAGTTTATCATTCCTTTCACTTTCCTCCTACATCTCCTGTGTTTTTGAGTTTAATCTTCGACACATTCATAAAACCAGTATTTTGGTTGATATTTTGGTTTAAAAGAAATGCAAACTTGATCAAGGGCGGATTTCTGCTTCATCTTCCTGAACATTACGTTTAAAAAAAAGAAATTGAATTAGGTGACCATAAGCTGTTTTTTGTATCAAAAAAGCATTATTAGTTGCACAAAAAAGTTCTAATATTTCAGATAAAGAAAAAATCCTCCAATAAATGACCTATTCTAAAACTGGTATCAGAAGAAAGGTGCATCTGCCTCCATCTCTTTACAGAGAGATCATTTCTCCAGAAGCAAACATACAAGCAAACACCTCTACACAATAAACATACCACAGACTAAGAGTGATTATAAGAGGAATAAGTAACACGTGATTGGACTGCACAATTCCATATTACAGAAAATTATAAACCTGATTGAAGCTGGCAGAAACAAAGTCATGGGACCTATTGTCTCAGAAAGTTCATTCCAACTATTAATATGAAACTGTTTTTGTCACATTTTCCTTTTTCTTGCTATCATATACACGAATTTTGGCAACAAGAAAATTAAGAGCCAGGGAGGATTACTGCAAAGAGCTGTATTGAAGCTTCCTTATTATAACAACTGACTCCCTGAAAACTTCAAGTACCTGCAAAAGCAGGCAGAAAAATTATTAAAATACCTAAAAGCATCAATGAAGGACTACTGTCCTTCCTGACTCACCACAAGAGGATCTCTTCTTCTACATTCCAGGATAATAGCTCCCGTATTACATACTTAGTCCTGAAGACGGAAGCACAATGGATTGCTGAGAGTACAAGTCCCATAAGGTGACTCACAACAGTGTTGCTATAATTTTATAATTTTCTTTTTACTTTACCCTTTCACTGTGTAGTCTCATGAACGCTTGGGTCAGCACAAAGGGGGATGATGCCAGGGCAGGAACGAGCAGACACTCGTGGGAAGGACCACTCCTTTCAGTGGAGAGGTCATGAAGTGCTCAGGGAATTGCAATATCTGAGTAGAGATATTAAGATTATTAAGGATATGTCCACAAGTCAAGAAATTTCCCTTTCTGTGACTATATAAAAACTAATCTAAATTGAACATTGCTCTTAGCATCAGAAAATCATCATTAAGCATACTCCAACCCCAGAACTCAAAATTTTGCTGAAAACTTGACTGCAGTTGTACCTCCCAGCTAACAAAAGCTACTGTTGCACCACATATTTGAGTCAATTCTGCCATTGGTACAATCAGCAAAACAGAGATAAAGGAAACAATTGTTAAGGAAGAACGGGGAAGGCTCAAAAATTAGCTCAAAAATTTGATAGTCTATCCCCTATATCAAAAGGCTGAGTCTGGCAATGAATATTTAGGTTATAGTGTCCAGCATTCCAAAATTAAAAAAAGAAAGGTACAGAAAAGTTACTGATATCGCTTCAGCTTACAAGTCATTAAAGTCCGTCTCCGGTGCATAACTCAGCGAAAACTATTCCTCTAAATACCTGCTGTACACAGAGGACAACCTTTTAAATTGGAAATTTTTACATAGTCATTATCCCAGAAGAAAAATATAGTGGGATACGAAGACTGAGCAAGAAGACCTGCAATTGTCAAAGGCAATGAGAAGGAGAAATGAGCTCTCTATTCCATAGGATTTTAATGAACTATTACATTCTATTGATGAATTAAGGAGTCTAAAATCCTGTGTAGATTCCAAACAGACTGAATGAAGACTGACACTGAAGAAAATGGAACAAGTTACTTGGACACAGACAATAAACTGCGAAAACCACAATATAGGAAAGGAAAACTTGTGACATGCCAACAATCTTTTAGGGATGGCTAAGGCATGTAATTCCCTCTAGCTTTTATCCTCCAAAAAATCCAAAATGAACAAAAAATCCCACTGACAGGACTAGTGCAGGCTGAAGTTGTAATCTCCCAGGGGTGAAGGTACAGAGAAAATTCATATTCCAAGGAAAGCAGCAGATTTTAACAGCAGGAGAAAAGGGCTAGCAAACAGAAATAAATCTGCATCACTTTCTCTATTACTCTCAATAATTATGTGGAAACAAAACAAAACAAAAAGTTACTGGCAAAGACAACAACAACAACAAAAAAAGCCTAGAAGAAAATGATTCAAATTAGACAACTGGAATAGCATTTAAAAAGTTCCATCTGTCTTAAGTGAGTCTAATGATCATTTAAGAACATAACAATGTGATCAGAAAACAAAACCAAACCTTTGTATCGCTCAGAAAAGCACGAAGATATTTCTGACACACAAAGCTACTATCAACACAAGGTGATCGGACTGCTGGCCATTTTAGCTACAAGGGACTGTCAGTCACTTTCTTAGTGTTTTCAGGTTCATTTTGCAAAAAAATACTGCATTGTGTAAGAGTTACAAAGAGCAGTTTACTGACTTATTTGCCCCAGTAAGAATCACAATCACAAGAAGATGGCAGAGATCTTCATCCCTTTTTTCTTTGTGCCCACTTACCTGACTGGTTCTAAAACACACAGAAAATACAGTATTAGCAAAATTGACTTATAAAGTCAGTAGACTATGACAAATATAAAACAAACACCAGGAATCTCATGGGACTTACTGGACTTTGCTGAAAAAAAAAAAAAGCCCTCCTACCATAATGCCTGAAGGATTAAATAGCTTCCATCTGTTATGCAGACTTATCTTTTGAAACACATATCTATCTCAAACTTATTCTGGTTGGGAATATGAAATTCGGGAAAGAACTGAACGTTGTCTGCTCATGAAAATACTTTGAAAAGTGCTAACAAGTGCCAGAATTAATATTAAACTCAGCTAATTTGGCCCTCCTAGGAAGGAATGAATGAATTAGATAATCCTCTAAGTTACACAGAAAATAAGGATGTAATATGATTCCCATCTCCTTCATTGAAAAATACAGACAAGGCTCCTGGTGGGAAGTAATAAATAAAACAAAATATGGAATACGTCTCATGTTACCTGAAGGTATTGCCCTAGATAAATGGCAGTTACTGAACGTAGACTCGTGAAACCCACTCGATCTGATGACACCATAATCTCCACTTTACTGCTAGGAATTGAAGGGAAAAAGGAGGTTAGAGACAAAATCCACATTGATTTGAGATTTGTAGGTCCTGTTTTTTAAACCACTTACGTTAGCTGTTTATTAGCCTTACAAATTTAAATCTCAACATTCAGCGACTTCAACGGTAAAACTTCATAAACTGCAACTGAGCTAAATAAGAATGCATATCAAATAAAGCACATACCAAATGGTGGCCACGTGCGATGACATGTATTAGTGAGGCTATGGCAGCCATGTGCGATGACATGTATTAGTGAGGCTGGACAAATCAACCAAACAATTTTTACTATCGGAGACGGTTCCATGCAATGGAGAGTGTTCACTGTCTTTCTTTAGAATGGCATCCAAGTGCTTTAGCCACAAAAACAAAACAAAAGAAACAATCTAAAATTCCCCCAAACCCAACCTTTGATAAAAAGAATAGTAAGAACCCTGCAGGAAGATCCCAGGCTGAGTAGGCAGTGATTACAGTTTGGACTGCAACCCCAATGACCAGCTAACCATAAATGATACTCAAATACAATGTGAAAAACGCTCCCTAAAATATAAGATGCTAGACTCCACAGCCAAGTTAATTTATCATAAATGTGCAGAAATAATGCCCAGTGCAATCTTTCCAGGTCTTGTATTCTTCTTCTTTTTTTTTTTTTTTTTTTTAATAGCTTTGCATATAAACTTCAGACACTGACATAGCTCCAGCTTTTGATCTGATTGTATTTTTTTAAAACAAGGAAGAATGTCCGACTTTTATATGGAAGAAAATCCAAAATAATTTGATAATCCCAATATTCAAATATTTCCAAAAAAATCAACTTTTTAACCTTCACACAAACACATATGCATGCATTCTGTATTAACCTTGACACTTTAACAAGTTTAGGTTGTAACTATAACTAGTGCTTAGCGTAACTATAACTTGTGCTATAAAACTAGTCTGTTAAGCTCTAAGTTTATTTAGCTCTTTGTCTGTGTTAGGTAATTTTTTTGAATTAAAAATGCAATGACAAACATTCTTGGTTTAATCTATTGGTCACTGCATGACTTTTCCCCCCAGAAATAATTTAGCTAGCTATAAGGCAACACTCATTAACAACATATTACACCAGTTATTGTGAATTTGTTTATAGTTTTGAAATTAAATGTAGAAAAAGATCATGATTTTCCGAGATAAAACACATACTGCTTTCAACACTAGCTAGTTTAAATTGGTGGTTAAGTAACCAGTGGAAGTTCTGAATTTTAATCAACACATGAAAAAGTCTTTAGACAGAGAATCTGTTACTTTTGAGGTTACACCTAAAGTAACATTCATTTTGAAAACCATGCTTTAATATATATCACTTCAGAACACACAAGAATACTTTGGCATAATTGCTAAAAAGGTGGTAATATATGAAGTGATGGCGAAACTTGCATAGTACTTTATTTTGGTAAACAGGGTTGAGCACTTTTGCACAGATAAGAAAAATTCTATTGTACATCTTTCAGAATCGAGTACAATTACAAAATTCTTTGGAAAGGTAGGCTGAAGACTTTAAAATGCTTTTTCAGTTTATCCGAAGTTATATTTTGCAAATTCTCACGATGGCCGTAGCTACAGTCACAACCTAATAGTTTGAGGCAAAGCCAGACTTTTCCTTTGTAACGGTCAAGTTCAGCTTGCAATACTATCAAAAATAAAAGAACTGTAAGCTAACTGCTAGCAAGTATGACGCAAGCAGTTTCCTTGGTAACAGCCCAAGTTACTGAAGTGCCTGATCCAGCATTTCCTCATCTGTTTGCACTCACACCAGCAGTCTGACAATGTAGTCACTGCATCCTGTTTCACCCAGCAGCCAGTGAAACATACTAAAGTTTAACCCTTGACTAACATCTTTACAGTTAATCTATAATATCTATAAATTAACGTTTATAGCAATATTGTATGTATGCATTTTTAATTTTCTTGCACATTTGCAATAGCAATGTACACTGCATTCTTTTTAATCAAAAATAAAAGGATGTGAAAGAAGACATCTAAAATAAAAAAAAGTACATTTCAAAACATAACCAAAACATAAAAATCCACATAAACGATAGAAAGTATCTGCCATAAATTAAATATAAAAAACTGTAGTCACCTGTAGAGTCTATAAAACATCTAAATAGCAGTACCTTTTTAATTTTACAATTCCAGAATTTTCCTGATTTTATACAATACCTAAAATTCATTAGCTATAAATATCAAGAGAATCTATCAAACTACTTCTCATTGACATAAAAAGGAAGTGTTCTTAAATAAATCAACAGCATGCATTAAGAAGTTATAACAAAACAGTTACTGTATACACAGAGACAAAAACAACACACACACACACATTTTGACCTAAAAAAAAAAAAAAAGCAGAGAGAGCATGGATCTCATCATCAGTGAATTCTTTCACAGGAAGTGCTGATTCTAAAACAATATCAGCAACAAAATCACACATGTTAATCAAAATACGCATGTACTGGCCTTTCTTAAAATAAATTGCACAAAAAAAGCTTTGGATGATATGGGGGGGGTTTATTTTTAAATGTTTATTTGATTTTAGCCATTTCAAGACATGAATAAAAATGAAAATTTATTTCCAGCACAGACCTTTTATGTGCTGGCATCAATGCTCATCCAATGTAAAACATAACTGCTTTCTGTACTATCGGTTAATCACGAGGCATAAAGAAAGTAAAAAGGCAAGATTAAAAATCATATTTTTAGGATAAAAACTCCAGGTAACACTTCACCAAGGAAAAATACACGTGCAGTTTAGTGATGACAATGTTTCCCGCCTAACTGATCTCTCTCCAGGGCAATTTTAAGTGGGAAATCCTCAAACATTCTAAAGCCGGCAGAATGACAGCCAGCCATATAAACTTGGCATAACAGTTTCCTGATGACTAAAGAGAAGCAGATATCGAAAAGGTGAAGGTGCAGGGAGGAGATTATGCTAGTGACTTATTTTTACTATTTCTTTCACAAAGTCCTACTAATTCAGGAAGCGTAAGTTCATAACAAATTAGAACTGCTCTAAAAGGAGGTCTAAAACAGTCCTGATCTTCCAGTAACAAAAAGTCTAATTCTTTCAAATACATCATGGATTCTCCAGTTTCTTGGGAGACCTTCGTGCTCAAATTTAGTATCTTTATTTATCCATAGTCTAAAAATCAAAATACCAAGTGTCAGGCAAAAAAGCTCACGTGTACAAATGAGCACTGTGAAATACAACTCCTAAGAACAGCATGCAGGTATGCAATGACAACTATACTTCTGTAGAAAACACGAAACAAAAAGGGATACCATCTTTATATGATATAATCAATGCTCTGGTTTAGTTAGCAATTAACTTGTTGTTAGCATCTCTGATATTTTTCCTCTAAATGGAGGTGTTTCAATCAGCAGACTTTTCTACTCTGTTAGTATAGTTTTCTACTGCATCACTTTTTTAGATTCTTCCCATACACCAGCATTTCCCTTTGTTCTGCTTTTGCAGTACCAGTATAGTAGGCAGGAATGGCAACCAGAGAAGAAGAAAACTTGCAGTAACAGGGAGAAGCAGTCTATTGGTAAAGAAAATTTTCCTCAGTTGAATGCAAAACCAGCTAAGAAAATACACACAAAGTAGTCTGGTACCTGATTATTGAATTCCAGAGAGATCAAAGAGTTTCAGGAATGCAGAGGCAATGACAGGCAGAAAAGTTGTGATGACATGAGGTACGTTGAGTAACCTGTGGGAGAGAAAAGCAGGCCAACAGAGACTAGCGAGACTGATGGTGTTAGGTTACCCTAGATCTAGATGCTTCCCATCTCAACTCTACTCAACTATGGATCAGGGAGTCCTGAAAAAAACCTCTTCTCCAGTCTGTGAACTGTTGATAGTAATCTCCTTCTTCTGGCTCTCTAGGGTATAGGTTTGCGGTGCTTGGCCATGTGATGACTTTTGGTATGTAGTTCAAGGCTCAGGCAGATTACCCAAAACCAGAATAGATAATGGTTGCTGAGGAGGTCTTTGACAAAAATATTTTTAATATATCTGGACTAGAACCAAGAAGTGGATGAACATCCACAGACAAGCTCTGTCTGAAGGCACTAAAAATGCTCACATCTAAATATGAACATAGGTATCAAATGACCTAACATTTAATTGATATATAATAAAGCCATCTTGTATAGAGGGATAGCCTCTATGCAAGGCTTGAAAGCCTATTCAAATATCAAACAGTCAGAATTGTTGTCTGCTTTATAAGAATTGACTAACTATGCAATCTACTAGACATACACTTTTTCCTCCAGCTCTGCCTCTTGGTATACTCTGACTGGGATGTGAAAAGAAGATTTAGCTTTATGGATACAGCTAAATGAACTCCCAAATGACACTCATGTCAAGACAGAGGCAAGAAACACACCCTTCTTTTTGTCTCTGGCTTTTCTTGGCTTACCCCTCTTCATGAAATCTGCAAGAGTACCACTGCAGAACATCATGACATGTAGCAGAGTTGATAGGAAGGAAGTGACAGACCTGGGACACAGCTGGGAAACTAACAGACATGCTGAGTCAAACGCATTACTCAGAAACTGGAAATAAAGTTCAGAATTTTCCTCAAAAGCTCTGCAAAAGTCTAGTTTGATTGCCTATGGAGGCAAATAAGACTCAAGACAGCAGGATAGAAGACTTTCCTCTGCCTCTGTTGATCCTATTGTAACCCAAGCTGTAAGCAGAATGAAATACTTCAACTGAAGTAATATATGAACTGCAGTAATACAAAGATCAGGCAAAGTTGTTTTTTTTTTTTCTTTAATAGGACTCTAATATTCCAGGAAGGTACTTTTAAGGATATAAATCGTTCAGCGCTTTCCTATTGCTTTGCGTAAGTATGGAGAAGAAATGCAGTAAGGTGTTTTGCATCTGTTTTTGATGCACAGTTTACTCCCCTTTATCATTAGCCAGCTACCTACTCATGCTAATAAATACAGCACTGGAGCTAACATTAATCCCATTTCTCCCTCCCCACTTGCTTACAATTGGAAAGTGTTATGCCAAACAAGCAAGATGGCTAAAGCCTGAGTCTTCTCCAAGTGAAATAAAATAAAATATAACTAGAAAACCTTTGCCCTCTCTATCCAAGAAGCAAACAAACAGAGAATTGTTCTCAGCTTTTATAGATTCTCTGTAGGTCACAAAGAATAGGCTGCTAACTAGAAATGTCTACACACTAAGAGCCCAGACCTTACAAATAAATTTGAGCAGGTAACAGGTACATGCTTATGGAGAATGAAGCAAGTGAGCAAATGCCTTGCATCTAACATGTAGAACTAAAAGAACAAAATGGAAAAAAGAAAAAAGTCATACAAAATTATAATATTATATATACACCAAGAAAAATAATGAGGTTTGTATAAGTATGTCAACGATAAACGTACGTGTCTTTTCAAATGCAGATGAATTGTGTGTCATTTTTCAGTAATAGACATTTATTTGGTATTCAAGTATGAGATTCTAGAAACATTTTTGTTATAAATGCTAAAGAAATATTTAATTATTTTACTTTATAAATTATATGTTACCAAACGTTCTAAAGGAGTAAGTTTTTAAAAACAATAATTTGGTTGATATGCTTCAAAAAAAGTGAAACATCACTTTTTCAGCGCATTTTTATATCTTTGGTGAAAGTTACTCATCATTTTGAATCCAATTACATTACTGATCTTGTAAAACAGAAATATAAAGACTACATTGGTAAGAAGGGACGTTAAAGTAATTTTAAAGTTAGGAACGGCTAAGGACAGGAAAGGAGAAAAAAAATTAGATTTCAAAAGAGAAAGACAAGCAAGAAAGCAATTATTATTTAATACTAATCTTCTGGAAAATCCTTTATCTTGTATTTTGAAGGCCCAAATACTTAAACGTGTGACTAAGAAGGCACCAATCCTGCCCACCACTAGCCAGGAAGGAACACAGCTTTAATGCTGCATTCATTTGAGATTGTTAACACCTGCTCTAGAGAGCTACAGTTATAAATTACATCAAACCTAGTGAATTTTTGACAAGTAAGAACTATAATCTAATTCCTTAAACAGTGTAAAGCACATGTTCTTTTCCACTTGAAAGCTAAAATGCTGTGCTGACACTCTGGTAGGAAGCTACCTAGAATCTGTTAAGGCAAGTATAGAAGACTTACAAATCTTTAGCAACAAGATGTTAACAGCAGCTAGTCTTATTTAAAAAATAACAACAACTATATACCTGTATTACTTAAAGGAGAAGTGTTATAGGCCCACTGCTAAAGTAATACTGAATTTGCAGTTAATGCCAAGATTGCATCTCTTTACTTTATATAAAACACAGCATAAAACTTTTCCAAGTTGTAAGCTACTTTCCTAAACATAAATTAAAACAAAAACAAGTTGGCAGTTTCACATGTACAGATTGAACATTAGTTTCTACTTAAATTTGTCCTGAAGTTTTATCTTTAGTAATCTTAATAATGGGTTGCACAAATGTCATATGTAAGCACAAAGTTTCATTCAGTTTTAACAAGACTGAGTTTGAAGTTTAAGGTCTTTAAATGTTTTCTGATTTGTACTCTTCGTAAGAATTTTTATCCTTCACACAGGAACTGAAACACTACTTCAATCTTGAGAACATTTCACATAAGACTTTGAAATAACTACCACTGTCTCAGAGGGTCTGAAAACACAGGCTACCCTTAAAAGCAATAGCCAGCATCTATTGTTCATCTACTCATCGAACCGGACCCCTGTTCATCTACTTATGGTTTCTTACTCTCATCTTGACATCACCGAAAGCCACCTGCAAACCAATTATTTTCAAGTTGCTCTAAAAATATTATTCTTCAGCATTGAACAAACATCTGTCAGTTATGAAAAATAAGCAAACACAAGCCACAATAAAAAGACTGGTCATTAACACAAAAACTGTTTCAAAACCTTTTTGCTTAGACAAAGTTGTTCCAATCAGAAGCTCCAAGGGAAAAAAAAGAGTTAGATTTTCAAAATTACTACAAGCATGAAAAGAATTCTTCTACAGAAAAACAAAAAACAAACTTTGATATATATTCTAATTAATGGTTTTCTATCTGAACATACAATAAATTTATAAATGCTTGTAAATCAAAATACTTCAACTGTGCTGTGCCATAACAGCACAAATGCTGTCACGTAGAGGATTTTAATCACTCAGCTTTATATAGACATATTACACTTCTTTATTCATTAGACAGATCATAAGTAACATTATTTGACTTTTTACTATTAAAAAGGAAACAGGCAACTGAATGCCTAGATAAATATCTATGTGCATAGTCAATTGAAATTCTCTCAATGCAAATTTCATTTGAAACTTCCTTTGCAAGCTTGTTTCAATGATCTCAAATAGATACTACGCTCCCCCCAAAAGCAGAGTTAGTTAAAACAAGGACAAAAAAAAAGAACATACATGGCGTGCACAGCACAGATTTGTTTGTTTTTTCTTGCAGTGCATTTCACATCTTAACTCTGTCCTATACTGGCATGTGAAGAAGAACAAGAGCCCCTCACATAGTTCATCTATGTATTTATTTAACCTGGTCTACAAACAACAATACACAGCAGATAAACCTCTGTTAAATGTATTTTTGTACAGATTCTTTAAACAGTTAAATGCATTTTTGTACAGATTCTCTCAGTGAAAGTGGTATAACCCAGATCAACATACATCTCTACCTGGGCAAAGTAAAGCCTGCTGCTCAGACAGTCCAACTAGTCAAGTGGAAAAATGTGCTAATGCGGCTTTACTTCTTCCAGTCTGAGCTAATTCATTCAGTGTCAGAGCAGATGGCATTTCACAGCCACAGCAGGATTAAAACATTTTCAGTGTCCTAATCATACCTTTAAGTTTGAACACAGATTTCCCTCCCCTACTACTCACACATAAGACCTTAGCTGCTTGTATCTACGAAAATGTAGCTTAAATCAACTGAAACTGGTGTTCAAATTAGGTAGGGAGGATAACTCTAAGGGAATGAAAACGTGTGAGACACTGTGGAACTGCAAGAGCGGATATCAAAAAACTTGTGAATGCATTTTTGCATTATGCTGTATAGATGGCAAATCAAATGCAACTGAGGCTAGTGCAGATATTAATGAAGAAAATAATCACATAAGACTTCTCTCAAATGCATTTTCTTTTTAAAGTTAGTATCATTAAAACACAAATATGACACCGAATTTTATTAACTATTAATGATGTCCTATAAACACAAAAAAAAACACAATCCCTGCTGCAGAAAAAGCTCACAAAAAGTCATTTCTTGTCTATCCCTTCCAAAGTTACAAGCTTAGCTACCAGGAGGACATCCACTTTTGTAAAGAGTACGTGCCATAAGGTTCCTTGGCCACCATGCATCTTTCAGGTAGAAGATAACCACTGATCCTTAGATATCTCATCATCAGTGATCAAACACTAAAAAACCAGTATCAGCAATTTGCATGAAAGGATATAAGCTGTTCTGAAGAATCAACAGTACTAGAAAAGCTCACCGATATCCATTTTTAAAACTGTATTTCTTATCTAATACTGTAACTTAAGAGTACCCAGAAATTTAGAATTCCTTTAGGAAAATCTGCCAGACAGAAAGAACAAAATTATACTCTTGAAGTAGCAAATAGCACCTAACCATGTTTAGGAAATAAAACTGATCTGAAAATAATCTGTGATTGAATCTGTAACATTAAACTGACTCTAAGAAAAACAAAAAGGAAAAGACTTTTAGAGACACTAAATCTAAATATAGGCCTTTAATTTTAGGTCACGTTGGAACAGAAATCGTGCTAAAGATACAGACAGTCTAGTGTAACTATACAGTCTAGGATAAGAATGTCCTTTTTAGGCTTTAGTTCAGCTCCCATTGTGTTAAAAGTGTTTAATCTAATTTAAAAGAAAATGCAACACGACCAATAATGAAGGTTAAAAGAGGCACTCCAATACAAGGTTCATAGTGCCTATGCAAGGAGTCATAAGCTAAACTGTTATCTCAGTAAACTGATAAAACTTTTCTCTGCAAACCTTAAGTTTCACTCACTTCCAGAAGACTTTAGTCTCTATTATGAACTTCTGCTGATAAAACTATATTGACTGTAAATATAAATAGGCAGATGTGACACAGGTTTGCTAACAGAAGCACCTAGCATTGGCACAATTCCTCCAGAGAGGGGGGGGGGGAAAAAAAAAAAAAAGCACTTGGGGTGGTTTGGGTGTAACTAAAGTATTCACCTGAAATTAAACCACATCTACATTTATCAATTCTTATTAGCAGCATGGATATAGCTAAACCAATGTACATATACTGCTAATACATACCAAAACCCCCTGGAACATTCCTCACAGAAGAAGCATGATCTCTCAAAAACAGACCCAAAGCATCAAAGTACAACTGCACATGGTACATCTTCTATGGTATCTTGAGTATCTTACAAAAAAGGAAATTATCTAAGGAAAAGATAATGTTCACATTGCATAAAATAAGTTTTTATTTATCAAGTGAACAACAAATGGAACATCTGCTCCAAATATGCCTTTAACTTAGTGAAGATATATGAGTTTGCACAAAGGAGCATTAAGGTTGGCAACTCAATACTGGATAAGAAAACTTAACAGGGTTAGCACTCAGTCATTCACCTGGAAGTAACGGTCAGCTTTTTCCATTTATCTTATACAAAGAGAGATTAGCACTGCTAGTCAAAAAGGTTGGGCAGGGCAGCGCTGGACTTCATAAACATTGAGGTACCGGATAAACAGAGACACATACAAAGATTACTTAAACATCTGTGCCCTCTTTTATCCCTCTCCCAGTAATTTTACACTTGCTTCAAAGGAGCACGGTAAATTAAAAAGCTATGAAAATGTAGGGATGGCTCACGAGAAAAGAAACACATCAAAGCATACTCCAGGTCAGCAGCTGCCCGTATTTATATGAATTATGTCCTTTTCCAAAGTAGTATGATCCATTTTCAAGCATAAGACTGCTTCTGGAAACTGTACTTTCATTTTAATAGTCATTTACTGGTATGCAATCTCTAGTTCCTGAAACACCTCATTTTCCTCACACTCACCAAAAAGGCCATGCAGTTAATTAGGTCTTCCTTAAAGACAGATCTCTGATCTGCTTTTGTGACTTTCCCCCTTCCCAAACACCGTCATCCATCAGCTTATGTCATGCTACCACATGACTTCTTAGCATTGGTGATTCCTATCTGTTTGGAAGTTTCTAATTTTCTTTTGGTTCCACTGGATCCTTGAAGTTATTGACTCTTTTTATGCTTTGCTAGCATTCCCTCAGACATTACAAAGTCTCTCCTGCCTATTTCAAGCCTGGGTGGCAGAAAAGTCATCTTTTTTTTTTTTTTTTTAATGTATTCTGTTAAATCTTTCCATCTTGCTAAACGTTTCTATTTCTCCCAGTGAAAAAGTCACATTGAAACTCAACTTCTCCTTTTCCCCTTGACTCTCATCTCAAACTATTTCTTCAGCTCTCTCTTCCCATAGTTTTATCCTAGAAAAAATGGGTGAGAGATCCCAACAAAATACTTTATAACCTTGGCCTCCTGTGGTTTGCCCTCCCTTCTCATTCACAAGCCAGAAGCTTCTCACCTGCTGTCCTCCACAAGTTTTTCCATCTGTGATGGGAAAGATTACATTTCCCAATTTCCCTCTCTCTTATTCTTTGCTTTCCATAGAAGCATGAGATTTACTCTTCCATCTTCAACAAGTATTTTATGAGCACCAGATCCAATAGCTTCACTTGTTAGGGCTCAGAAAACAAAAATAGGAGGAAAAAAAAAGTTTTAAAAATTCACTTCCTAACAAAAGTCAAATAAGGCACAGGCTTTAACAGAAATTTTTCCATGCAGTTCTGGTACTCGCTCATGACATGAGGGAGTCGTGGATTCTCAGAGTTCAGCTCGCACTGCAGACTTGCCCTCTGTAGGGGCACCCTCTCTGGGGTTCCTCTTCTCTTCCTACTTATCTTTTTTCATAAAACTTGCTAGGATTTGATATATTTGAAACTTCTAAGCCCATCATATTCAACCAGTTCAGCTGGTCAAGTTCAATTATTAGGATGATACTAGCAGGCATATACATATGCACAAATAGATTATGTTGGTAGATTACGCTTTTCCTACCTGACCCCTGGTGAACTCTCTCTTCTTTCATATTTAACCTCACAGAACCTACTGTTCACAAACCAGAGTCTGGACATATTCTATTCCACTGTCATTCTAGACACTCTCATGTGAACCTTTTTTCCTAATCTCTACAATTTTCTTGCAGAAGTTTAAATGTCTTCCTAGTCAAAGGTGAAAATGAGTACTTTATCCTGTTAGTTCCATTTGACATAGTTAATCACTCTGTCCTTGGAATCTTCTCCTCCCTCAGCTTCTCCACTCCTTCCCTCCTGTCACTCTGGTCACTCCTGTAACAAAGGAGTAACCCTCACCCTCCCTCCAGATTTGTCCAGCATTTCCGCATCAGTTGTCTTTGATGTCCTTCCTTTCTCCCTCTACTTATTTCCAGGTTAACCACACCTCCAAAAACATTCAAGCCCCTTTGCTACGCTGATTTCCAAACACTTTTCTTTACTTCTCACCTACTTCTTCTGTCCAAAACAAAACAAAAAAAATTAAGTTTTAGATAATCTAAAAACCAGGTTAAGCTAAGCTTAGCTAATATAATTCTTCATTGTGCTCAGCCTCCCTAGTAACATCCTTTGTCATTTTCTGTGAACCACAGATATTATAAAAATAACAAAGTAACAGGTAGCTTCTGCACTAGAAAGCTTAAAGCCTGAGTACTTAAGACTGCTGAAGTATTTGTTTCACAAACAGGAAGCAGGAACAGATATAGATTGCCTAAGCAAATGAAGAATTGTATTAATTTGAAGTTACATAAATACTTAAGACTCTAATTGAGGCCCGATCTGCCTAAGGTAATCCACAAAAGGTACAAGATAGCTAGGAATTGAAACTGGGGAGATCTAGGGTTAATCTAACAGCCTAATCACATGACAATTCTTCCTATAGCTAACAGAATGCAACATGAAAGTGTTATCCATGAACTATGCCAGCATTCCTACACATTTCAACAGTAAGTCAGATAGCTAGGAAAAAGAAAAGGCAGCTCTGTTTATAGACTGTTTTGGACACATACCTCACATATAAAAATCAGGAAGGCCTATTCTTTCTGCAAGGAAAAATATGCATATTATAAAATACTTTGACTCATCTAAATTCCTATGTAGGAGTTCCTACACATACTCTTTCTCAGATACCTGTTCACCTGCATGTTAAAGGAAGCGTTAATGCAGTAGAGTTCAAAAAAAAAAATAGCACCTGCATAATTTTTTGTTTTAATTTTAGCCATACAACACTCTGATCTATATGTATTGGCATTCACATATTTTCACAATGGCGTTTAGATATACCTACATAAAAATGTAAATATATAATAGACTTTTCCCCTCTGAACTACATTGTTAGCGACAGGTACTGCAGAAAAACGACACATAGCATGAAGTTGTAGGCTGATGGCTAAAGCAAGTGCCAATTTCATAGAAAAGGTAAGAACAAAGGTAATTCAACTTAGCAACTTTTCAGCATTATAGTTGCCATATCTGTCCAACTACAGAAAGCAATGCTTCAAATATTTAGCATATTGATTGCTCAGATCAGAAAGCTTTTACAGGATCATGCTCATAGGGCCTGTTTTCACCTCTATCCCAGAAAAGAGTGACAGCTCCATCTGATTCCAATGCGCGCACTACTGGTTGCATATACATGGAACTACTTCCTGTGTCCATCTCCCCACCCTGCATGCAGATATCTTATAACTATTGTCTTAAGCTAATTAGTGAAAAAAACAGTCAGCCCAATGTAATTATTTGCTCATAGTATTTAACGAGACAGAGTCAGGCATAATTTCAAATCAACAAGTAACTGAAAACTTATGGTCAATTTCCCTACTTTTCCCTGAGAGTAACTCAAAGCTGTATCTATCTTTCTGTTTTTACTTGCTCCTGCTTGTAGAGATTCAATGCACATTAATAACCACATAAAATACATCAAGTACATTTACCATAGTAACTTAGCTCTCATTTACCAAAACATTAATGTCCTAGTGGACTTACAACACATTCCTTGTATTCTACTGATCTTTCTAACAATGCTCATTAAGCTCACTATGGCTAAACATTAATATTGAGAAAATCATTACAATATTGTATAAAGATCGGCAAAATATGCAATCGATGTTTAAAGAAAATTAACATAACAAATGCTCTCTGAAGAGCATTAAGTGCATACATTCCTTCTGTTTCAAGGACATAATATAAAAAGCTTTTAGTGTTTATTCAAATAAAGTTGCACAACGTATGTTTACTTCTCTCCTCACACACAAACAGTTGACATTTTAATCAGCTCTGCAACGTCTGATCTCTCTCCAAGTGAGACAGGAAATCAGAGGATTTAAACTGTATTATTCTTACAAAATCACCCACAAACTATTGTATAGAACATACATCTATGAAGCCCATTTAAACTTTGCATAATAAAGCACAAATATTTACTGTAAAGCATAACAGACTGTTAGGAAAATAGAAAACTGAAGATCTCTTTCTTGTTTCTATTTACTTCCAGTGATAATGAAGACACCAAATTCTGGATGTCTACCATAAGAGTTACATTTTACTATGAACACATATGATTTAAGTACACTCAGTAAAATCCAGGTATTTAGTTATGGTTGACATTTATAGTATTTCTTAAAGAATAATCAATGCCTTAACTTGAAATACACACATGCTTTTAGGAAGTGAGCTGAATACCGAAGGAAGCATTTAGTAACTTGCATAAGAACAAATATCTTCTATTCTCTAGACTAGAAAGTCGTTAAAGTCGTTATCATATTATCTGATTTGTTTAATACATCGCAGGTGACCATGAGACAAAGAGAACATTTACTATCTAGAAGTAGATAGTAAATTATTATACAATATGCCCCATATATCTTAACTAGTATTAAAATATTTTAATGTTTATTTCATAGTAGGTATTTAATAATTAAAAATGTATTGAACGAGTTATTTCTGTATACTTGCACTTTAACGTTTTAGGTAAAAAAACAATTACTGGTGGGTTATTCTAAAGTACAAATGCCAGGGAAGAAACACTCGAAAACTACTCCATTGTTTCAGATTCACCTCGTATTTCCTCAGAGCTATTGCATGGCAATCACAAGAGGTGTATTACAGAATATCTGTTAAAGCAGAATTCGAGAATTTCATCTAGGATCCATGAATTTCAGCCACAACAGAAGTAGATGGGGGATTCTGCAGCAACAATCACTTCACAGAAACCGTTCACTTGCACGTTTATTAGAAACACTCCCCTTACTCTCCCTCCTATAACGGGCTGATTATCCACTTCCAGCAGCCTCGGACCAATTGCATCGGCAATACAACTTGATGTTCCTGGAGTTCACGTGCGATTTCCCAAATATAAACAAACTCAACCCCACACGGGGGTTTGCACTACAAAAAACACAAGACTCATTGAAAAGTTTTCCACGAGGTAGAAACCAACAGAGTTCCATTCAAGAAAACTGAATGTTTCGGGCATCTTTCCAGACTCTGCTGAACAGTTCTCTCTCTTCAGTAAAAAGAAGTTTCTTAAATCAAATCAACCGAAACTTAACGTTAACTTATTTAGAGTGAAGAAGAGAAGGGTTTGCGGGAAAGAGAGAAACGGGAGACAGTAATCTGCAAGGCAGAAGGACAACCACCGCTCAAACATCGCCAAAAACTGGTAAATAATATCCCTCAAAATCTGATTTTTCTTTAGCACTTGGCAATCGTTTTGTCGATAGAAAGTGGGAAGAAGAAACTGAAGTGCCGTGCAACTAGAAAGCTGAGATTTCTTTCTCCCGTAAAGTCTGCCAGAAGCGGAGGAGGTGGGCTTTGGGAAAGAAACAATCAAAATAATAAGGTAGCTGATAGCCGAAGGTGTTGGTTTTTTTTAAAGGAATAAGACAACTGTTAAATACTTAGGATTGTACGAAGAGCGAGTCAGCACTCCGTCCTACTGCAAATATATTATCATGATTTAGCTCCTATACAGAAACAAAGGATAATACCGATTCTGCAGAATTACGTTGAGGAACTAACGTACGCTAAGAAACTAATGTATTCCTCTATTCCTTTAACAGGAGTTTGACAGTTAGCAGACATCCAGCATATACATATACAGAAGTTAGGAAAAGCAAGCGGCGCTCATCATTCCTCAGAAAAGTTTCTCCCTCCAGTTTTGGAGAAACCTACCTGCTCTCTGGAAATGCAAGGCAACGAGGGTCTCCTATACATTTTGCAGCTGCCATAGTAGCTGGCCGAAGTTTCCCCTAAGGATACGCAGCTAGATCTCCTCCTGGGTCTGATCACAGGCACTTTTTCCTCCACGCCGGGGAGCCGCGGGTGGTGGTGCTGCTGGTGTGCTCCTCGGCTCTGAGCCGAGAAGATGCCGCGCTCCCAGCCGCAGAGCGCCAAGAGGCAGCCTGCCACCCCGACCAAGCCGGCCAACAGCGGTCTGAGGGCTGGGGGGAGCGAGTTAAGGCTGGTGAACGACACCAGCCAGACCAGGCTGGAGAAGACTAAGATCAGAAGACTCCGCCGCAGCTTCAGGGAGCTCTGCAGCAGGGTCAGCGCTGCCACCGAGCCCAGCATTGTCAAGAGCCTGCCTGCAACCGTCTGCAGCTCGGCGGGGTCCTGGGACTCCTCTTCGCGCCCCTCCGCACGCAGCAGCCACTGCAGCGCCACGAAGTCCCCCGAGAAACAGCAAACGGGCAGCGCCAGCAGCCACCAGCGGGTCGTGCCGCCGCCGTGTTCCCCGCGCTTGTCCCGGGCCAGGCGGCAGGTGAGGAAGAAGAAGGCACAGGCGATGCTGAAGAGGGGGCTGAGGCAGCGGGACAAGCACAGCAGGGCGCGCAGCGGCCGGGGGCTGAGGCAGCTGCTCCCGTCCTGCTGGCCCCCGGCGCTGCCCCTGCCCTGAAAGGCCAGCAGCGAGAGGACGACTGCAGCCAGGGCGCCCAGGCTGAGGAGAGCCCGAGAGGAGGAGGCAGCGGCGGCGGCGGGGAGCAGTAGCAGAGAGAGGAAGCTTTTCGGGGGGTCCTGCCTCAGAGGGGTCGCGCAGCTCTTCACGTAGCCGTTCCGCAAGCTCTCCGGGCCGCCGCCGGAGAGAGGCAGGGGAGCAGCCGCCGCGCCGTCCGGCTGCTGGTAGCGCTGCGCGAGCTTGCTGGGTCCGTGGTGGGAGGCGGCCGCGGTGGCGGCTTCTCTCTCTGCCCTCATGGTGGTCGGGGAAACGCGAAAGGGGAGGACGGGGGAAAGGAGCGGGTGGCGCTAGCTCCTGCCCGGCCGTGCCTCCCTCATCTCCTCAGGAGAAAGGCGCCGGGCTGAGCCGCGGCTTCTTCCCCCCGGGCGGCAGCGTCCAGAGCATGGTGGGTAAAGACGCGAAAAGAGAGAAAAGGTAAAAGTCTCTCCCTCTCCCCCCGCGAACGGATCCAGCCAGAGGGTCTCACTGTCGCCTCCCAGCGCTCACCGCCAGCAGCAGCCGCTGGCAAAACCCCGGCGCGGGGGGAGGAAGTGCGGCGAGGAACAGCCCTCAGTCAGTCGGCCAGTCAGTCAGTCAGTCAGTCAACCACCGCTCGCCCGCCCGCCCTGCCCTGCCCTCGCGCAGCTGCGCACGGCACGCGCCTGGGCAACGGCCGCGCGCTAACGGCTGCGCGCTAACGGCCACCCGGTAGCGGTCGCTCCCGCCGAGCGCGCAGGGGGGAGGGGAGGGCGGCGCGCGCCGCTCCTCGCGCGGGGCTCCCCAACGGCCGCGGGGGGAGCGGGGCGTGAGGCGCTAGCGCCGCTGCTCCGCCGCCGTCTCCTTCCCGCGCGCCACGCGCCCCCTCCGGCCCCGCCCCACCCCCAAGGGCGGCCGTTGGGGAGAGCGCCCCCCGCAGCCCCGCCCGTTTAACGGCCCGCCGCGCCCCGCGGGGAGCGGGGGAATGCTGGGCGGTGAGCAACTTCGTGTGTGTGTGTATCTGTTTACGTATATAGATTAAAAAACCAAAAACCACCACCCAACACCGGCGACTTACGTGCCGGCGGCCGCCCCGGGCCTGCCCCCCGCGAGGCCGCGGAGGTAGGAGCACTCCGAGCACCGTCCTGGCCTGCGCTGAAGTTAGTTAGGGGCAGGGACAGCTGATCAAACAGTTGAGAGGTTTGGTCAGAAAAGCTGAGCCGTTCTTAAAGGTGGTTGGGTTTTTTGGTTTTTGCTTTTGGGGGTTTTTTTTGGTCCTTGTTTTCTGTTTTGAGCTACTACGGAAAAGTTGCCAAATGTCTTTGAAATGCACATATAAAGAATATCAACGTATTTTCACTTTAAGGATTATCTCTCTTTTTTTTTTTTTAAAATACATAAAAAGTAAGTATGGATTAGAGTAATTTTCTACACCTTTATTCGGTCTTTGTTAACTGTGTTTACAGATTAGACCACATTGCTACACGAGGTTTGATTATTTGCACAGATAATCCCTTTGGAATGGGTCAAAATAATCATTTGGCACCAGACTATTGAAAGTGTTTAGACTGTTGTCAGCGAAAATAGGCAGCCAAAGGGCTTCTGAAAAAATGCCTATGTTCATTCATCCTGTTTTTTTTTTTGTAAGTAATTGCTTGTACTTTTGAAATTCTGATTTTACCTCTCTGTGTAGGCATCTCATTACCTAAATAAATTAGGCTTATTTTCACTTAATATTGCACTGTTTCAGGGTTTAGAAATCAGATCAGGTAAGTCACTGATTACACTTTTTCTTTGGTATATTGAAATAAGGAATTCTTGAGATGACTTAGTAGTGTTGGTACATGTTGCTGCATTTAAATAGCAGTTAAGTACTCTCTCTGGGGAATTTATAGTGTAACAGGAAGCAGTGCTGCAGCATATGGGCCTAAAAGTTGATAAGATGCATAACTCATCTAGCATTATTACTGACACAAAATACAGTATGGAGTGACAAACCAAATAACTTCTGTGCATAAGAGATTGGAAATGAGTAATGATTTATTTTTTTAAAAAGGTAAATCCAATTGATGGAGCTCTGAAGTTGTTACAAACCCTTCTCTGTTAGAAATACCCCTACGCTCTCTTCTGCTGCCCTCCCTCCCCCATCTCAAAAAAGAAATTCCGCTGTGGCTCACTGCCAATATAATTGTGTGGAATCCTTGTTGAAAACTGATTTTCAAAAGAGGAAATGTGATTTTTTTTCCCCCAGCATTTCCTTTCAAAATTGTATTCTTGCATTTACTTTTATTCACGTGTTATTAACATCACTTGGACCACAACCAAGTGTATATGTAGACGTTTATATGGCTGGGGCATATCTTGCTATTATGCATAGCTCCTTCATTTTTAGATTCTATTGAGTTCAGCTATAGTGTAATCTTCATAAACATATCACATCTGAGTGTATATATGTCTGTCTGCAGCACTGAGCAGTAGAGAGTGCCTAAGGAAGATTATAAGGATAAGGCATCAAAAGACCTTGAACACTGCATAGCTTGAATGCATCAGTCTGTGGGTTTAGCATTTTCTGAATCAGAAATGGTGCCTTATTCTTAACAGCCCTCAGTAGATTTTTATTCCATGAGTTTCCTCAATCTCTCTCTCTCTCTTTTTTTTAATCCACATAGGCTTTTGGCATCTGCAATATACTAGGGAAAGGAGTTACACAATTTTACTATGCATTGTGTGAAACAGTTCTTTTTTGGTTTTGCCCTTGCTAGCTGCTTCATTTGGTGTTCTTCTTGTATTGGAAGAAACAATGAATGGTTGCTCCCTAGTCACCTTCTCCCTTTAGTTCATGATTTTGTATCTTCCCTCAGTCATATCTTTTCCAAGCTGAGGAGTTTTAGTCCTTTTAATTATTCTCATGTGGTTCTCCTCAACTTTTTTGTACTTTTTAGCACCACTATATCCTTTTGGAGGTCGGGAGACCAGGAGTTACACAGAGTTGTAAGGATATAAGAGCAGGTGGATTTATGCTGGGTCAAAATAATGTCTTCCATCTCATTATCCACTATCTTCTTCCCTGGTAATTCTTGTCATCTGTTTGTTTTGTTTTATTTTGTTAGGGGAGCACAGAAGCAGGTTAAGCACTGAGCTGTTGTTAGGACTAACTATATAGCTCCCAGCTCTCTTTCCTGAGTGTTAACAGCTACGCCTGCTAGATAGTTTTATAGGTAGGTCTAGAATTTTTTCCACATGTGCCTTATGATTATCTACGTTAAATTTCATCTTCCTTTTTATTGCCTGTGCACTCGGGATTGTGAGGCGATGTAGAGCTCTTTTCAAACAGCTTTGTTTTTACTACCCTGAATAACAATAATATTAGCACACTTTACTACCTCCCTATTTATTTGTTTTCAGATCATTTATCATGAAATAATTAGCTTTTTTTTTTCGGTAGTATGTCTGTGGAAGAAACACCCTGAAGAAATGTATTCACAATTCATTTCAAAATGTTATGGTAACATAATTGTTTTGTAGTAGCACCCTTATTTCCTAATGATACCATTTCTAGCATATTCTGTTATAAAAGGATGTAACTATGACTAGGTCCCTGTCCTGACAAGTTCACAATCTAGTCATGGACAGTTTCTAGTCATGATCTTGGTTTGAGTAGCATCTATTAAAAGAATATTAACTAAATAATTTCTTCTTGTAGCAGAATCATTTTAAGAATAAATAAATACCCTGTCAATTACCAGTGCTGGGTCAATATTCCTTAAACAAATACAGAAAACATTGCAATAAATAATAAAAGGTATTTTATTTAAATTGGAATGAAGGAATTAATTTCAGGGTAATGTAGCTTTTCTCTTTTTTTGGTCACCTTCCAGTTTTATTAATGCAAGAAAATAGGTAGGTTAGTGATTTTTGTTTGATTCTTAAGGTATCATATGATATAACGCTTGCATCTGTATAACAATGGTTATTGATGCTATTGCATGTATGCACTAGCAAGTGCCATCAGTTGCTATTTGGTAAGTTTCTAAATAAACTTTGGGCTATAATATTTCAAAATATGAAGTTATTGTTTTTGTTGTCTATTCTTCATTGCAAAATACAGTCATTAGAAAGAATAGACAGTATAACCGTGACTCTTTTCACCCAAGACTGTGATCTTGGCATCTCCTTTGGCCTATTTCTCTCCTTTGACCCACGCATCCAGAGCATGTCAAAAATCTTACCACATCCACCTGCATATTTCTAAGTTGTAATCATTCCCTTCTGCCTGCATGGCCAAATATTTTTGCCGATGCTTTGTTAATGGTTATTATATGGCCTGTAATCTTGGTATGTCCAGGGATGAGCTCTTGTTCAAAACTGCTATGGATTTCACGTCTACGTTCCTGTTTGGAAGAAGAGGAGACAACATATCAAATACAAACTTGATCGATCCTTCCTTGTAGTCTCCTTCCTAATTTAGTCCCATGATTCTGATCAGTTTCTCATTATGAGAAAACTTTTCCATCTGATTCTCTAATAGTATTGGACACAGTTGTCCAAATCTTCACCTCTTCAGGAAGCCATTTTGTGATTTCTCTTGTAGCAGCACACAAAGCTAAATGAAAATCTAGGAAGCCCTCTTTCAAGTATCTTTTGAAGGCTTCCACACTGCATTCAGCAAAGTAATAATAGTTAGATCTAATTGTGAATATATGTGCTAGGACTATAATCTTTTTTACAAGGGGAAAGACATGAACATTATGATGCCTAACTTGGAAGTGAGAGGACCTCTAGGTGCTTTCACAATGTAATTTTTCAGGAAACCATGGGAGAAACCAGTACTTTCCAGCTTCTCCTTTTTGTGTATTTCTGTGACAAAACTGTCTCAAGATATGGTTAATAGCTTTCCTGAGGTCTGAACTGTTGTGTTAGCCAAACTGCATCTATTGGAGTTGTGCTTTAGTTTTAATAATAGATTTACGTGTGTGAAGGTTTTTAAACAAAGTGGCCTTTGCGATTGGAAATAAGACATTTAAACCAGATATTTGATTTAAAAAACTTGGCTTTCTAATCATAACCTAAGATAATTTGCATATAAATTCCTGTATATAATTGAAGAACTGGTAAATTGATGCCTTGTTCTAGGAACCGGTTTCTACTACCTGACTACTAGTGTAGTGTAGAGTGTGGATAAAAGGGCGGGAACACAGCACATATTTTGTGTTGAAGCTAATGTGTCATTACATATCTGTTTTTTCTTCTGTTTGTATCCATGAGGAAGTTAATGTCTATAGGCTGTAATCGTCAAGAGAGGTGGACCAGGCTGTTGCCATACGTTTTGTAAATTGCATGTGAACAATACATTTGGATGAATTCCTAATGTATTGTAAATATAGTTTTGAAAAGCTTTGTGAAAGTGTAGATATATGTCATTGATTAAGATATTTCATTATTTTGTTTTTAAATATTACAGCTCCTTTGAGAAATTAATTAGTAAAATAATATAAAGACAGTTAAGGTTGTGCAGACAGTAACAGTTTATGTATACCTCTGACTTTGATATCAGTTTTACATCAGTTGTTTGAATAAATAAATTACATTATAACAACCATAATCATTTAGTGAAGAAAACAAAAGAAATAGTACACCTCCAAACAAACACACATGCAAGTGTGGTTCGCTTAGGGAAAACAGAAGGCGTAACCAAACTGGAATGAATACTTGGAGAAATGCCAGTATTATGTATTACTGTTATACATTTGTACTGAGGCAAATGTTGTGGCTGCTCTCTCTGTTTTTTCTCTAGAAACACATGCCCCAGCTCACTGAGTGATTGCAACTAGAGGCTCAAGCATGCCTGAATACAAGAATGTGTTCAGTTTGTGCTGATTTACCTTCTCATGGTCTATCAGTTACCTGGATGATATTCATACTGTAATTAGTGCTATCTGGATGATATCAAATTTATTTGTGTGTAATGTGCTATCCTTTTAAAGCAGGGGCATCCTAGAATATCTGTTACAGGGCTGATATCGCTAATAGGATATTTATGTGTCTTGAGTTTTAGAGGTCTAGAGAGAGATCTGCCGTAGTTCATAGGCAACCAGATGTAATGGAAGCAAGTGATTTCAGGATACTGAGATGTATCTATTAAGTGAAGACCTTCCCCACCCCAGAAAATACAAGAGAAGAGGCTTCTTGTGGAAGTGTATTTACTATGCGTGTTGTCACTGCACCTGCAAGAGGGGATGTTGACATATTTGGCATGTTTAAGGGTGGAAAAGAGACACAGGTCCAATTGCATTCCTTAGTAAGCAAAGCACTCAGTTTGAATGGTAAATAGCACACACTAAGTCAAAATGATGATCTTTGTTATACGAGAGAAAATACCAAGTTACAGCAAATTACATCTTTTCATTTGATTTGTCAGAAGAGGCACATGATGAAGAAAGCTGGAAGGAAAGGAACAGTGAAAAAGAATGTTCCTTGTATGATAAGATATCTCTGCTGGATATAGCACTTGTCATTTAAAAAGCATAGGTGAAAGCGCTAGATATCCGGAGATGGTGCAACATACCATTATTACATGAGATTTCGCACTTCCTGAATCAGAAAATATCAGAGGTGACATCAGTGCAATGACCTTGACTCTTAAGAAACTAGAAGGACCCAAAGCTTTATCTAGCCTCAAAAGTTTTCTTCTGGGGCCTGTATTTTTGATTTTATTAAGAGAAGAAGCAAGCTTGCTTCTGGTACTGTATCTGGATACTTTCACCACTTTCTTTTTTAAATCTCAGCAGTCAGCCCCCTAATCTGAACAAACTTGAACAATTCTCCAATTGACCAACACATAATAATATTTCCCACTACAGCTGAAATGTGTTTTGGTCATACTGTCATTCCCAGTTTAAAGGTGAAATCGTCTTTACAAAATGGTTTATAACACTTTACCAGCAGAACCTATTGATGCTCATGTGCTGACAACACAGTCACATAATTATACATGGTGCTGCTTTTTTACGTGCGCTCATCTGGAGAACAGTGGGATAGCATAATGTTTTGACAGTAAAAACCCAAGTATTTGTCAGCTATGAAATTTTGCCAGATTTTACTTTTTCAAAACTGATTACTCAAGTACAATTTGTCGTCTTATATAAGCAAAATTGAAGAGTAATAAAAAACACAAAATAGGTGACTTTCTTGATATATATCATCTCTCTATAAAATTTTATTTATTTTATGAATCATCTTTTAATTATAAAATCTACCAATCTAGTAAAATTAAACCTAGAAATGTGTAGTAATATTTCTGTGGTGATTCATTCCTTAACTTGTTAATTGAAATTTCTGTCTTGAACTTAAATAGAGGCATTTCATGAAATCTGCTCATTAGTAGTGCTAAAGATTAAAACTAACTAGCCAGCTGGATCAGTTTTCCAAAGAAGTCTGACTTAAAACATGAGTATCGGATTCATAAATATATTCTCATAAAGATCAAAATCAATCCAAGTCAAGTCATTTGTTGGAGAGAGAAGGAAAAAAAGTGAGCTGAATTATTCGATCAGCTTCTCTTATTTCCTATCCATTTTATTCACCCTAAATCATGAAGATAGATCCTTAAATTAATTAAAATTGATTTGAATTCAATTAAGTACCTGAAATTACATTAGATTGTCAGCATGCAGAAAACAACTTAGTAAAGAAACTGTGCTGAGTTATACCTCTCAGGGTCTGGCCTGTATTTTGGCATGAGCTTGACTGTACACTCAACTATTCTGTTTGGCTGTATTATTTCATTCAGCTATGTTTGTGAAATCATTATAGTCCTTAATATATTCATAGGCTCATCATACGCTATACTTGCCATAAGAGAGCATTAAGTAACAGCTTGGGCCTAAAAGAAAATAGTAAACATATTCACTATTTGTTTTGTTCATAATTAAATAAAAATGTACTCTTTGAATTGAAGTATTAGGCTGCAGATATCTGGATCATAGTGACTTGACAGTTACTGTGTGGAAATATGTACAGTATCTTATCTCTTGAATGCTAAAATGATACTATCTGGAATACTAAACATGCAGAGATCATCATAAATCTTCTTATATTGAACTCTAAAATATTTGGAAATAAATTTGATTTTGGTATTCAAGATAATGTTAGTCTAGTAGAAGAATCTATGTAAATGAATCTCTGGAAATAACATGTAAGTGCCACATTTTCCTCATAAAAGGAGGAGAAATAATAACAGTGTCTTGTAAGGATGACTTAGTAACTTTGTAGGGGGAAGGAATATTGAACATGAGATTAAAAAATAGCCTGATTATGCAATTAAGCTAACTTGCTTATTGATATGGAAGTCTTTTGTCCTTCTAACTACGGAAGGAATTCAGCTTTCTGAAAACCAGGCAGGAATAAATTGTGTGTTGGAGACAGAAATTGTCTGGTTTAAAATAATAAATATATGTGTGACAGAGCACTGGAACGGGTTGCCCAGAGAGGTGGTGGAGTCTCCTTCGCTGGAGATGTTCAAAACCCGCCTGGATGCGATCCTGGGCAATATGCTCTAGAGGACCCTGCTTGAGCAGGGAGGTTGGACTGGATGATCTCCAGAGGTCCCTTCCAACCTCAACCATTCTGTGGTTCTGTGTGTTTAATGTCTGTCCTCTGAAACCTAAGCACTGCACCCAACTGAGTGTTGGGTTTTTTTTTAAATATTTATGAAGACCAAGTTGTTCATCATGCACAACCTGGGCCTTACAAATTATCCACAAAGTTACGAAATGCAGTGAAAGCACTCTGATTTCTCTGTAACCTTGCCTATTTATTTTAAAATCTACATCTTTAGCTAAAAGTTACTTCTCTTTCTGTATAATCAATAGAAACATTTTAGCATTTATAATCAGTGCTGTGTACAATTGTCATACGTTACTAACCCACTCTGCACTTTAACTGAAGCTCCCACTCCTTTTCATCATTCACAGCTTATTGAAAGCAGCATATCCATTGCTTACTCGGGGCTTAAGGTAACTCAGAGCCTGAATTTACCATATCAGAAACTGCACCCCAAGACTTGAAATGCTTTTGTCATTGTGATGGGCTGTGCTGGTTTTGTTTACTCTTGTCTTATAATGGTACCACATGGTTATTTCTAAACATTGAGGGATTGTATCTAGTTGTCAAAGGTAAATAGAAGTTGGTAAAGCAGACTGAGCAGTTTGACAAGAGAAAGGAACAGATACGTCACTTGATCAGTAAGTTTAACTGTTTTACGCTCAAAACTAGCGCTTATTACCTTTAGGAATTAGGTTGCAATAAGAGGAGGATGAACGATTGGACATGAAAATGTACTTAAATATTTCCAGGATATTCATTTTTCACAGGTTATACTCTTCATGACTAAGAGTAAATAGGAGCCTTTAGGAAATACAGCTAATCGTTTTGAGGCTTACCCAAAGATTAGTCAATCATAAAAAGCTCTCCCTCCCTCCTTTTAAGAAATATGTCTTAATTGGCTATGTAAGCAAAAATGAGAGTACGTTACGGAAGTTTTGAAAATTCTCAATCTGTAGGTAATGGAAGACTATTATTTGCAGTTGACCAAATTTTATGTGCTTATTTATAGCTAAAATGTGCCCAACATACTTGGGTACAAAGTAATGGTGCAGAAGCAATCAGTTGTGCACCTGCTTGATATTTCTCATAGTGAAAGAATAATAATTGACCAATAAACACAAAGGCAACGCAATTAGTAGTGTTCTTATGTTGCTTTGAAGGTTTTGTGTTTGAAGTAACAAACTACATCCCGAGGAAAGGACTTTGAAAGAGAATTACATACAGCAATGTGTTTTACCAGAGTTGGTCAATGGAACTGGGAAGTTTGCATTATCATATCTCTGTGCTTAGGCTCAAATTAGCATAAACTAGGTAGTAATGACGGATGCTTAATACACCTAGCTCAAACATCGTATCAGGGAAATCTTCATTTGAGTTTACATCATTAACACATTTCTTACTGCATCATGTACTTGCAATGTCATTTGTACTCTTCCATACTAATTTCTGTTGTGATTGTTTAACATACGTAGGAGTTTGGGGAGGTGTGGAAAAAAATCTGGAAGGTGTTTTGGGACCTGAAAGTCTGTCATGATCAAATATTATTTAGATTTGGAAAAGAAGAGTTATATCAGCTCCAAGTTAGATAAAAAGCATGTATCTTATTTTATCATAACTACTAGGATAACATTGACCACGAACTGAGCTGTCTTTTTTTTTTTTTTTAATTTATTGAGCATTCAAATAACTCTGTTCAAGTGGAATGGATGCACTCCAGACAAAGACAGTACCCTATATCTGATCCTCTGAGTCCTGAGCAAGACCTTGGGAGTGCACCAGCTCCATGACCATGTGGCAATGGGAGATGCTTGTCATACCTGCAGCTGATCATGCTGCCTATTTTCCGGAGAGGGGCCTGACACAAGCTGTTGCAGTTTGGGCTTTGTCTTCTGTTGATATTGCTGATAGTCCTGGCTCTTCAGCCTCAGTTCAGTTCTGCGTTTGGAACTTCTTAGTGTTCTTCTCAAACTATATTCAGAAGATCTTTGATAATTTGGTGACCTTTGTCAGATTACTGCCTCAAAGTTTTTGCCAGAAGTTTGACATACTAATGAGGGTCATATGTCATCTAGAATTATCCTGCAAGCCTCACTTGACACAGTAGAGAGGACAGCCTGTTCATTCACCTCCTCCTCATTTCTTTGGCAATTTTCTTGGCTCCTTTGTTCCCAGAGTAAAACAATTATAAAGGAAGAGATCTTTAGCATCCATTCTGAACAGGCATTATACATTACAAAGGAATGTGAGCTGGAAGGTCATACCAAATGCAAGCATGAGCACCCAATACATGCCAGAGTGGTAGGGAATAGCTTGGTTCTTCAGTGAAGTTTTGCCTCAAGAAGTACTGACTCTTTTGGTGGCTGCGTCTGGGCAATATTATTATTGGAGATTTCTTCTAAGTGCCCATTATGCAAGGTCTTGGTAGCAGATAATTGCTTTCCTAGCTAGAAGTTGTTCTTGGGTGGCCTGAGAATCTTGGAGCTATGCTGTCCTCCTGAGCAATATAGTATATCAGGCCTCAGATGTTTCTCGCAGCAGTCTGCCCAGGTTCTTGAACATGTTAGAAAACAGGCTAGGTCATTTCAAGCATATATATCACAAGCGGGAAATTCAGGACAATATTCTAGAGACTCTTTTTCAAGAACACAGTTAACCAAGAATGACTCTTTCCTTGCATGTTAGTAGGAAATGCCACTCTTTTTACTCTAGGACCAGAATATCTTCTAGACCCCTTTTCTATCAACCGTTAAGGGAGAAAGATGCATTAATTTCAACCACACATGTTCTCCTCTTCTTATCTTCAGAGCAGTTTGGAAGATAAAACAGAATAATGATAATCATCTTAATAGCTCAAGTTGGCTGATTCAGGTAGCACTGATTTCAGAATCTGCACTAATACCAGAATCTGTTGGGCCTTTCAGTACAGCGCCCCAAGCCATTGCCTTCATACCAGGATCTCTTAAGGATGACTGTAAGGCAGATTTGACATCAAGATTTCAACTTCTCTATCCCACATTATTGAGTCTGTTTTTTTTTTTTCCTAATACCCGGAGAACATTTATTTGTCCTTCAGCGAAACAGCCTGATTAATAGTAGAAAAAATGAAAGGCAAATTTATTTGGCCAGCAACATGATGCACACAAAAGTCAATTTTCCTTTCCTTGGCCTCGTTGTCTGGAATTTTACACAATTTCCTGGATGAATCTGGGTTCCTTTATCAGCTCAATCTGTTTGACGGATATTTCAGCCCTGCACTTTTAGGCTGATAGTTACTTTGTTTTTGCTGACACTACAGTAATTCTATCTTGAAGGATTTGGTAATATTTTTCATCTCCTTGATGAACTAGTTTTTCAGTAGAACTGTATTCAGTAGTAGTAGTAGTTGTTTCCTCTCTGTCTGAACACTTTTGAGACCCTAGCTATGTGAATGTTGTTTTAATTCTCAGTAAAAGCAGACTTTCTAGTTGACTTCCTTAAAGCTAAAGTAACTCTTAGCCCTCATCCCAAATTCCTTCTTATGGTAAATGCAGGGCTTTACTTTGACCAGGCTGTTAACTTACTAGTATAGGTACTTGTCCAAACAGCATGTATCCAGGACTGAAACATTGCACATAACGAAAACATTGTGCATACCCTGGATGTCAGAATAAATTTTATTTTACTTTGATCAGACTAGGTGGTTCAAGAGAACCTTCCCCCACTGCCCCTCTGACCATTTGTGTTGACAACAGATACAGGAGACAAGCAGTTTTGATGTGAAGGTTGTTTTGCTGGATAGGATGTTAAAGCTTGTTACAAACTGACAAAGGTGGATATATCTGCCAAAGCTTATTTTACTCAGTCTCAGGAAATATCAGTGGTTTTTCTGTAGAACATTTCTGTCACTGAGATCTACAAATCTCTGTCTAGGTTTGTACTCGCATTTTTACAAATCATTAAGAGTTGTTCTTCAGCCTTGAGTCAAACAGAGACTCGGTCAGATGTCCTTCAATCTCTCTTTTATTAGTTCTTTTCATTTACTGCTGGAAGTCGCATATAATGTGAATGTAAACACAGATTTAGAGAGAAAGGTCGCTCACTTGTAAAAACTTTCTTCAAGATATGTTATCTGTACATAGATGTCTACCCATCTTGGGAATTCTCAGACTGTAAGGTAGGAAGGAACACTGTTTTCTTTTTTGCCACTGCATGGAGAAGAGGGATCTATGTGTGCCGTCATGAATACCGCTGAGGATAAAAACTGTCCAACCTGGTGACACCATAAACAAGCCTACATACTCAACATATCTCAAAGAAGAGTAGTTTCAGCTAAGTAGCCTCACCTTTCCTATAATCTTAATAATTTCAGTGTGACTGTTGAGAGGTGAGAGTTTGATTAAAGAATAGATTAATTTTCAGACTTTAATTTTTTAATTGCATATCAAAATGTTTTGTTCAGTTGAGACACACTCAACAAACACCTACTCTGGGCACAGAGATGCTCATTTGAGTGGTCAGAAATGGTACTTAGAAACCCAGCTTTAAAACTCCGGTTCAATATATATTGAAGAAAAACATAATGAGTCTGATTAGCATTAAAAATACATATTGCTTCAGTAGTAAGCTATGTTAGAAAAGCAAAAGCTATATACCTGGGTGAGGACTGGTAATTATTGATAAGGAAGCAGTATCAAGGCATACTTTGTATGCTGTTATGTTATATGTATGATATTGTGTGTATTACTTTATATAAAAGTGACTTTCGGATAAGACCCTAAACAAATTAAGTGAATGTTGTGCTTTAGTGGTAGGAAGAGAACTTTGGCTGAAACTAATCTAAATAACATGCTAGCTGAGTATTGTATATAGTTAACAGTGAGATAGCTATTTCAGTAAGAGGAATGTCTGTTTGACAGTAGTATATTTTGCAATTTGCACAGTACTAAAAACAAATACAAAACCATTCATATTGGCTGCTCACTATGAAACAAGTAGGTGCCCAGGACTTTCTGAAAGTTTTATCGTCTTAATGTATTTCAAGGTACATAACCAAAAATTGATATCCTCTATCATGAGTCACTTTTCAGAATGTTAAGATACATACTCAATTTCCAGTCTGCAAAGTAATATCTTCCTGTTTGTATTAACTACTGTAAGATAGTGAAAAAGGCCTATGTAAATGCAAAGGGTTTTTTTTTTCCCCAATTTTTTTTTTTAACTATTTCTCCTATTCCCGTATGAAATCTTCCAATCTGGTAGAATCTTTTGTCTGAAGATACTTTATTGCTGTTCATTTAATGATGTGGTAAACACAAGTTAAAACACTTTGATGCCCCAGAATCTGTTGTGAATGAGACTAACCATCTCTATCTGTATTCACAATTTTATTTGATATATACTTCTTAAAATTAAAAACAACTGTGCAGATGTGTTGACTATGTAGTGATAAGTGTTGCAGAGATTTGTAGATATTCACTGGTTAGTTTCAAGGCAGGGTTATTTCAAGGCTGTCTGGAATTAATTTAGAGCCCTTCAAGCCCTTCACTGAATCCTTCCATGGACTAGTCTTAAAAGTCAAGGCCTGTGCCAAATACTCTGGATTTAGAAATATCCTTACATCAATGGAATTTGTTCATAATTTAAGCATGTATGGTGCACTGTCTGAGCTCAGTGATCTGTCAGAACAATTGCAGACAATGGCCATTACGTTGCCAGAAGCTATCTTACGTTTGTCGGGACAGGCTCAGATTTCGGCTTCCATTGTTGTTAGTGTTGGAATATGTGCAGTAAAGATGGCAGTACCAAATGAAATGTGTGCTCTGAAAACAGGGATATGCATGACAGCAAAGCTGTTAAAATCCATGTGGCAAAAATAGAAGCTTGGCAAGCACTAACAAAAATTGTCTGACGACAGCAAGCCTTTTTTTAAGACTAAAGCTTACTCAAACAAATATTTTTTCCCTGCACGTTAATTCTGTATTGGCGTGTTTCCTAATCAAAAACTGAGTACATGCTAAGAATGGGCTGAGTCACATTTTGAAAAGTGTGGGCCACAAATACCAGAATTGTTGCCTAAATAGTAAGTTATCATTAAAAGTTTAACAGTTCTAGAGCAGTTGAAAATGCCTATAAAGAAAAGTGCCACAGAAATCCTGTGTCTTGCCATGAATGTTAGGTCGCTAGGTCCTCTTTCTTAAAAAAAAAAAAAAAAAAAAAAAAAAGTATGTACTTAGCTTAATGTAATCTAGCAACTTTATATATGTGAATGTATCTCAATTTTTCAAGCAGAAATTTTGGCAATAATAGAAGGGGGGAAAACACATTGTGAACCTTTTATTGTATGATCTACGTATAAGTACTCATTGTAAAATATTTATAGACTATAAATGCATAAATAAGAAGGCAGTACTTTGTCTAGCTATTACTTTAATATGGCGATAATGTCTGTGTCATAAGGAAATAGGAACCATTAATGGTCTCATGGATTACCAAGACTTTATCTGTATCTCCATGTCACTAACTGTGATTTCCAACCTTTGCTAACAATTATGAGTAATTCTTTCAGAGGCAGAAATTTCCAAAAACTTCATCACTAATATAACTGGTATAGCATTCATTCATGATCTCATGCATCATTCATAGACGTCTGTCTCTCTGCGACATATCATCTGCTGAATGTTTGATGACCCTTTGGTTTTGAATCACTTATGCTCATTGCAGACAAAAGTAATTCAGCCAATCTGAATCACAGCAACAATGCATATATTTGAAACAATTTATCCAGCTGTATGCACACTGAAATCTTTTTTAAGTTCAGACCCTTAAAATAATAATGGCCATTCTTTTTCATTGAAATAAAAAGCTTAGCAGATTTTAACAAAATTCCAATAATATATTTTGTAATACTCCCATAAATAATAATAGTCCTGCAAGTATCTGTTGATGATTCGGAGACAATACTATGTAAAAGGCTTGATCATACCTTCTGGACTAGTAAGCAAGTTATAGCTCAAAATATATTTTTCTTTTACAATCAATGTACAATTAATGTATCTTATATAGAAACCCTTCCTCATTTAGAATGAAGAAATAAATTCAGGACCAAGAAAGAACTAGCAACAATAGCTGTATGCATTTCTCTCTAAATATATTTTGATAGTTGTATTAAAACAGAAACAAATCAAAACTATTTTACTGACCAGCATACGCTACAACAGGTTGAGTATGTTGAATTTTGTACTCCCTTTTTTGCTCCAGGGTTGGACAGAAAGAACCAGGCTCCTTTCTGCACTTCTCTTCCACGTGGATTCTTTCAGCCTGTTTTCAGCATTGCCTGATCTTTCCCAGCCAGCTTTGATGATCAGACAAGGTTAGTTGCCCTGGAGGGGCTGCCCTGAAAAGGACAAATGATGATGTCAGTCCACAAAAGCTATGGACTTCAAAAATAAGGAGTAGAGGTTGAAATTTTGTGTAGTTAACGTTTCTCATGACAACATACTAAATTGGTCAGTAATTTAAAAAATGTTAAAAATGTTTTTGGTAAAGTGAATGCAAGACTGTCATGGGGAAAGAAATTGTCTGTGCTTCTGATGGGTACTTGCAAAAGAATAGGAAAGGAGTTTGGCATCATATATGGAGACAAGTTTTTTTTCCTATTTGCAATACTAAATACAAATTTTTTTCTTTATGAAAACTTTTAAGAGCATCTTTAATTGATTCTAAGGACAGGTTCTCATGTTTGTATCAACTGTCTTAAATTTTAGCCTTCAGTCTTAACCTCGCCAGTGAAAATGTCATCAAATATGACCAATATCCTACAAAGTACTTACATTTAAGTATGCTTTACACATTCTAAAATACCCATTATTGAAAAAGTAAATTTATTACCTGCATTTATGCAAATATAGACTGTACATATTGTCAAGAGAATGAATTTGTCCAGTTGCTCTTTGAATCCATGTTCAAATGACCCCAATATTCTGTTGCAAGGGTTTTCACAGCTCAGTTGTGAAATGTGTGAGGAAGTACCTCCTTGTCTTTGTTTGAACCTGGCATTTTCTTGCTGCCTTTAATGACATCCAGTTCCGGTACTGGGGGACAGAGAGAAGAATCAAATCCATTCAGCATCTCTGTGCCAGATGTGATCTGATAGATGTTCATCACCCCCTTTATCTGTTATTTAGACTGAAGACTCCTAATCTTATAAGTCATTCTTCATATGAAGCTGTTCTGTAGTTGAAATTATTCTTTCAATTTTTTCCAATACCTGCCTCAGTACTGCCGTACTGTTTTAAGGTGGGAGACAAGAATTGCACAGTATTCAAGCCTGAATGGTTGCAGAAACAGCGTGGATTTATACAGTGGCATAAAAATGCCCTTACATTTTGTTCTCTTTCCTAATAATACCTAACATTTGATTTGGCCATTGCTGAGTACCAAACATATGCTTTAATAGAGCTATCAGTTGTATATTCATGCCTTTGAAATGATCCTGATTATGAGGTTGCCAAGTGTGATACTAACAGTGAGAAAATATTTTCTCCTAAGGCAGATCCTTTCTAATTATAAGATTATTTAAATGTGAGAATAGTTTTAGATTTACTTTTCTGTCCTGTAGTCTTTTGTATTGTGATTTCTCTATGTAATGTAATATGCTGATTGCTGAAAGTTTGCCATTCACTTATTTTTATGTTTCTATAATGAAATTTGTACTTACTTAATCATCTTTTTATATTAATTTAAATCTTATACAGAACTACATAAGCATATCTTAAATACCAGTATTACAACTGTAATAGTTAATCACAGA
This sequence comes from Struthio camelus, assembly GCF_040807025.1. Classification (NCBI taxonomy): domain Eukaryota; kingdom Metazoa; phylum Chordata; class Aves; order Struthioniformes; family Struthionidae; genus Struthio; species Struthio camelus. Next base: position 22,167,444 of record NC_090946.1, read on the forward strand.
AAGCCTGTTTGATGCAATTTATTAGTATTATAAAATTAATACCTGTGAAATGGCCAACTGTGATAAATCTGGTGATATTTAACAGTAGATCAGATAAAGCAGTGACAAAATCTCTGTAAAGTTGTGTGCCGTGTTGCCTTATCCATGTATCTTACAACATGGTTTGGAGAAAACAGTTGAATCTTCATGGTCATTCAGCGTTGTTTTTTCTGCTGTGTCTATCAACTGTGCCTGTGTTAACTGTTGCCTTTTATTATGTGGATTTCTATCTACTGGGAAGCTGTCTAAAACTGTCAGATCATTTGACACATGCCACTTTATACCATTAAATATGTCAAGGGTGAAATTTTCTCAGGTGCACACAAGGCTTATGCATCACTTAAATTTTACTGACACCCTAATTTAAGGCCTTTGTTCAAATTCTCTAACAACTTTGGGTGACTTAGAAAGAAATACCTTCTAAGTAAAGTAATGGGCTTATCATTAACATCAATAATTATTTGCCACATTTGGGGAAAATATATATAAATGCTTTTCTAATTTGATGCCATTGTTATCTTAAAAGGAGCTATTTGGTTTGGCCTTCTTAAAATGAGCTATTTGGTTTGGCCTTGTTCATTCTTTTTCTTCTCTGATTTTGTATTTAAATATTGTATTCTAGCTTCAAGTGCATCAATGGAGAATATGTTGGATACTTCTTAAAACCGATGCGCTAAGATGTGATATCAGAAATACAGTGCAAAACCATTGGCTTTACCTGCCTATACCTCTGCTCAAGCTGATCCTAAAGGACGTACAGGAGGAGCATTCAGAAGGAAGTAAATGACTTCCTGCTACTGTAAGCTTTTCCTGGTTTCTGGAGATTATCCCTGCCTCTAATCTTCTCTTCTTTTGCTGCTTTGGGAATAAAGTAAACAGTTACACTATCTGAAGCACTGGAGATTAGCTGAAACTCCATCCAGTGTCTGCCTCAATGTACTTTGTCTAGTGTGTCTGTAAAGGTGAGTAAGTAGCTTACGTGCAGTCCTTTTTGCTATCACAGTACTTGAATCAGTTTGCTTTAGAAGAAATTTTCAGAAAAAAATCTTGTTGGTTTAGTTTTGCATGATTTTTCCATCCATATATAAAGAAAAATATTACTTAAGAAAATACTTAAAGTTGTAATTTAAGACGCCTATGCAATAGTTCAAATAGCTTCCAAAAATTCTTCATTTCTATTGCTTTTATTTAATTCGGACTGTTAGGTTTTTAAAATCCTGCCTTTTTATCACCAATAATGTGGTTCCAAACATTACTTCCTGTGCTTATCAGTATATAAACAGAAGAACAGAGAGTCTTGGCATAGTTTAGCATTCTATCAAAACTAATGTACTTTTGCCAAAAGAGAGGAAATATCTGTCTCTATTGTTCTGTAACTGTAGGTGGGGTAAACAGACCTTTAGGGAGTCACTTATTGCTGTAGGAAGTTATTACAAAATGGCATTATAGCAGAGACTACAGGAGTATTTACTGAAAGTTCAGCGAAACTTGAAAGCTATTCAGCCCACTTAATAAAATGTTTATGTATCCTGTTTCAATGCACATCAAACAATGTTGAAGAAAGGAAGTCATTTCATATCAAATGAATTTTTATTAATCACAAAGCTTAAAAATAACAAGTCAGATCAATTTAAATCAGTCTGTGTAGTTTTTTTCTAGACAATATTGTAGCTTTCTACAAGAAAAAAAGACTTGTACAAGATAAAATTCTCCAAAGATAAAAGGTATCATCTGTCCTATAATAATCGAGAGGTAATAAAATACTAGTTTGATTTGAATGACCATGATTTCAGCAGCTGGATGCTTGTTTAAAAAGATAAAACATGAATATAACATTATTTGATTCTCTTTTGTCCTCATATTTAAGTCATGCAATTTTATAAACAAGTTCTCATAGTTTTTTTTTTTTTTTTGACTCACTTTTCAACTCTAACTGAATAAAAAATATTTTTAGTTTTTCAGGATAAGAGATCTAGTAAGCAACTCAGTTCTCTATTATGGACTTTTAGTTTTCTATCTTTAATTTGAGAGCAAAAGACCCATTTAAAAATTTAGAAATTAATCATATCTGAGCCTTAATTAAGAAAGACATAGCAATAGTCCCTAAAATAATTCATAACAGTGCTTCTCATTTAGCTGTTACATAACTTCTGAGATTTCCTGTTTCCTTGTTTTCAAGACAGAAATATAAGAGGATTTCCAGTCTGCTACATCTGATTAACAGTGGCTGTTGTTTTACTCCAACCAAACTATCTTTCTTTGGTTTTTACCCTTTACTTCTTCTTCAGCTTTTACTCTTTGTTAGCTGGGACAGTGTACGAAAACTTAATTAGTTTGGGAAGCACAGTTCTTTGTAAAGATAAAATGGGATAAAAGAACTACAGCTAAAATATAACTTTAAAACCTGCTTGTAGGGATTTTAGAACAAGCAGGATTGGACTCTTTAGTCTCCTGAAGCAAGATGTGCAATTTGTACACTTGCTCTCTACACAGGATTGAATTTTTTTTTATGAGTGCCTGAATAATTTGAATTTGAAGTTTACATCCTGTCTTCAGATGTGTAACATTTGGCTTCTGTTTTGTTTCAATGTCCTGGTACATAGTTCTTGCAGCTTCACTTTTAGCTCCACTGCTACTCTGTTGCCCTTCTACCTGTAGATCTTTCCTCTATCTTTTTTCTTTTGAATTTTGCTGTCATGAAAACTCTTGATAAGGAAATTATTATGGTTGGAACATCAATGTCTTATTTCTAGTGACAGCAAAGAGGGGGGTCTCTTTTCTGGGGCAGAGACACAAGGCCTGAGTTGGCCATGTTACGAAGAAAATAAAAATAAGGCAAAGACATGAAGTGTCTCAGAAGAGAAGAGGGAACGGGTCCAATAAAAGAAAATAATGCTAGTGTTGTTTAATATTCTTAGAGCAGTAATACTTAGAAGGTACAGCCTGAAATCAAGGCCTTTCTTCTACCTTTTCTATGTGGTAGGTGCTAAATATGTTCACATGGAAGACAAGACACTTATCTGAGCAATGGTATATTTTGCCTTAGAGGGGAAAAAATTGTAGTGACGGAAGAACAGTGCAAACCTAATACTGATGGCTATACCCTCTCTTTTTGAGTGTCTGCACGCACTCAAAAGGATTCGGCAAGCAGATTCTCACGGCTGCTTTAGAGGTAGCTTTTGTGATGTTGGCAGTATTTAGCAGAATCATTTTAAGGACTAACTGTAATCATCTGTACGTACTGCTGCCTGTGGCTGAGGTTCTCCCATAAGCTAAAACGACTGTAAGAAACAGTTTGTTCTCCTGCTTTCTTCCTAGCTTGTGAACATGAAGCACAGAAGTTAATGACGAGTTTTCCCAAAGCACGGTGGACCAGTGACAGTTAAACACAAGGCAATTTATAGAATATCTATTACAACTATATAATATTTTATTTCAATGCCTTTATCTGCAGGGTTTTAGAAACTGCTCGGGCTTTTTCAAAGCTGACAAAATCGCAGGCCACTTCCAGAGGGCGGAACGGCTGCGCTGCAAGTCCCACGCTGCAAGGGGCCGTCCCCTCGCCCCGCCGCCACGTCCGCCACCCGCCCCCGCCGCACTGCGCATGCCCCGCCCGGAGGGGCGGGGGTGGGCCGCTCGTGCGTCTCGCTCACGCCTGGCCGCTCGATCGACGACTCGAGGGGCGGCTAGCGACGCCTTAGCGCGGCCAGACCAGACGCGTCGCTGCCGGAGTGGTGCAGCTCGGCGGCCGGAGCTCGCACCGGGGTCGGCGAGGAAAGATGGTGGGTGAGAGGGCCGGGTCGGGCACGGCGGGTCCCGCCATCGCCCCCGCGCCCCCACTGCCCCCCTACTGCCCCCCCGCACTCCCCGGCAGCCGGGGGGCGCGGCGGGGCGCGGTGAGGCGCGGCGTGAGTAAGCACTTCGCGGGCCGGGCCGAGCCCGGAGGCCCAAAGTTCCCCGGCCGGGGGGTGGGGGGGAGGTCGTGGCCGTTGGTTAAACGTGTGCTCTCAGCTCTGGCGGGAGCGGGAGCTGCTGTGGTCAGGGGGTCGTGGCAGAGCAGGGAGCAGGCACTTCACTGGAAAGGCTCCGTAGAGAAAACGGCCAGGCTTCAAGGCGGGAGCGGGCGCTCGGCCCCTTCTTGCTAGGCGTTGCTGACCGCTCTCTGTTCGTTTCAGTTCCGCAACCAGTACGACAACGACGTCACGGTTTGGAGCCCTCAGGTAAAAGCTTTCCTAAGCTTGTGGCCTTGGTGCTTCTTCCTTTTATTTTCTCCTTTCGTCTTTCTGTTTTTTTTTTTTCCAGCAGTGGTATCACGATAGTGTAGGTTGCTTTGAGTGGTTAAAATTTAGTCCACTTTCCCCCTTCGTTTTTTTTGTGTGTTGTAGGCTCTAGGTTCCTAGAAAATTTAGATAACTTGACTGTGGGCCTGTAAAGGTTTTACTTCTGGTGCATGCGCGTGCTTAGGTGAACTCTGTTACACTGCAGTTTCTGCTTCTCGCAGTCTTTAGGGCAGCTGTTTTCTGAATGTTCCTGTAACGTGTATGTGGGTGCACCCACTAAGTATTACATATAAGTTTTGTTTACAGCAAAATAAGAATTTAAATACAGTAAAGCCTGTAATGAAAGTCAATTACAGGAAAGTTATTCCCAATTGTAGACTAAATAGCTCCTTTCTAACACTGCAGTTAGCCTGCAAAAGAGGGAATGGTTTAGCAGTAGCCTAACGTTTGGGAGATTCAAACTCAGTTTCATGCTTTTTGATCTATTGCTTACCGATTTGTTGTTATAGGTCTGTAAAATGAGAATAGTATTTAATTCCTTACTCAGGAATGCTTAAATGAGAGCATACTCATTTCAAGTAAGTCAAAATGGGATCTATTTCTCATTTCACACCAGTAATTTTTATTGCTTTGCAAACCTTCATTTGAATGACAGTACCTGTACCCACATGGAGATCTGAAGCGTGGAGTCTGAAATACTGATTTTTGTAGTATGAATTCACAAATGTTACTCTGATAAACTGAACTGTTTACAAACATCCCTATTAAATTCTATATATACAGCATATAAATGTAACATTGAGAGGTGTAACGTGCAAAGGGTTAAATGCTTTATCGTTTTGTAATGCAGCATAACTGGTGCCTCAGTGATGTAGTCTATAGCAGCTGTGTCTCTCTTTAGCTTTCCATGTTGTAGAATGTTATGGGGGCTTCACAGCGTCTCTGTACTTAAGATATTTTGAGATTTGCACTGAAATTGGGAATTTGTCATCTGTGAATCACTGTCACATTGTATATTCTTCTGAAACTTGCAAAGGTTGTACTGAGTTCAGAATGCATATTCTAAAAGTTGTAAAGCAAGTATCTCAATCAGTTCAAATGTTTAATATTGTCTCTTCTTTTGATACTATACCCTTAAGACAGGATACTTATGGAAAATCAGTGTGTCTTGAAAATTGACTCATTTCTAGATTTAGGAAAGCTAAAAATAAAATAATCATAAACATAAATAACATCATATTAGTGTAAAGTTAATATATCATGATCTTTCTGTATTACTATTGGCAATCTTCATTATATAGTATTACTGTTTGAAAGATATATTTTTGTATGTATTGAAACAGAGCATGTTTCATACTTTCTGTTGTACGTTAAGACCACCTTGAATATCTTAATGTTCTTTAGTCATTAACGGGATAGCTGTAGACAACTTTGAGCTGCTTTGAGAAACATACCCATTTATCTCAAAAGGATGACGAGAACTTTGAAGATTTACATTTTAACATTTAAGAACATGCTGACGATGCAGCAACTTCCAACTAATGGGAGATGTGCATTTGAAATAGTTCAGTACAGACATTTACTGAGAAATCTCTGCACTTCAATGAATATTACAAGTCAAAATGAATATAAATACAATTAAATTGTGTATGGTTTATAAATATGTATATACACACACACACACGTGTATATAAAATCGATATATTCAATATATAATTGAATATGCCTTAGGGCAGTCTGCGTTACTGTTTTTACTTCTTTTGGTTGTGTTTTCAAGCTTATTTTGTAATAATGAGCCCTAACTGTTGCATAGATATATCTCCTATAAGCAAACACAGGCCATTCCGTACAGGCAGAGACTTTTTTTAATTGATCAGGTGAAGCTGGTGATAGTCTGAGACTGTGAAAGGGGAAGCCGGGCAGCTTCTGTTTCTCCCTAGGCATTCCCAAGTCTCTCGCATGGCATGCAGGCTGAGAGAGGTCTAATAAAATTCTTAAGTTTTGTTTCTGCAATCCTCAAATAAATGTTTTGTGCTGTTAATTTCTGTCATGCCTGTAAAACATTTCTTTACATAGCAAAGGTGTGTTCTGCTTGGTTGTATTCCATTGCTATGGCTATGTCTTTTTTTGCTGCTTTTTTTGCTGCTTTTTAAGCTCTTTAATGGATGCAGAAGGAACCTTAGATTTGTTGTTCCTTTTAATTCCAGTCATGCATGCTCAGCTTTATAAACTTCAGTGGCATGGATATGGAGGTTGCCAAAGAAGCGCAAACATGATGGACGTTATCTTTTCTAATCGTCTTCAGTTTTAGAGTTTGATTTTGAAATTTCTAGATTTCAGGTATTTATTATAGAATTAAAACAAATTATGTTAAAGCTTTGTTACTGATGTCTGTGTAATATCTGAAAAATTAGAAGGCAGAATTCAGTATCTAGGAATGGAACCCTGCATCCACATCTCATCCTTTTTAAATGGTTGTGTTTCTGTGGTGAATGTGGTATCAGAGACTTAAATTTTGAATTTTTTAGCAATCTGGTATAAAAATTATTTTAAAAAATATGACATTCTACTGAGATTTTTCAGTAGATATTAAGAAGTCATCAATAACATTTAACTACTAAACTTTTTCAGAAACGGCCTTGAAATTATGAAAAGTGCTAATGACTTTTTGTAAAAGACATTTAAAATTGCTGCTGTGCTGCAATTACTTCCCTACACCTTCCTGTAGTTGCAGTATGGCTGGGCTGCAGAGGCAGTGATACAATACCATAATAATTATTTTGGCTTTGTTAATACAGGAGCAAAGAATAATCATATTTTATTGGTGGGTGTTTTCTGATACATTTATAAGGAAAAGGAAATGCAAGATGAAAGGCTAGAAAGGGCTTCATGTTTTTTTGCAGCCGTCTAAGTAATTCATGACAGTTGATAAATATATATTGGACAGGTTATGGTGATTCCATAGTGTTCTTGGAGAGGAAATACCCAATATTATTGAAATTTCATCATTATCTTAGTGGATAAAGTGAAATGTAAGGGATGTTAAACATCTAGTGGATTTTATATTTCTCCAGATAAACCACATCAAAAACCCTTCCCTCCTCCTCCCCCCCCCCCCAAAAAAAAAGAAACCTCGGCACATGCCTACTCTAATAGCTCCAGCTGTGCGCTGTGTTTCAGTACAACATCACAACTGGTTTTATTTTAGCTGACCAACTAAAGTGTAGCAAATTACCTGCTTTGCCCTCAGTGGCAGCATTGAAAGGATGTGTTTTTTCCTGCAAAGCTGCTGACTTTTATAAAACTTAATTGTCTTTGAGACCTCTACTCCTCTTTCAGACTTTACTGCAATTGACTAATAGGTTCAGAAGTTATTAGGGAGAGGATGGTGAGACACAGCAATTGCTTAAGACTCATTTCTTTAGGAAACTAGAATAAAAGTGAGAATCCAGATTCAGCCAGAAGTTCCATCTTTGAATCACATTGGGTTAAATACTGGTTGCACTGAAGATGATGACAAAGTGTCACAGTTCTAATAATGCTTGGATTCACCCTTTCTTTTTAGTTGTCCTGCTTTTTTTTTTTTGTATGCTGTGGTGAGTGGCTAAGAGATGGCCAAAGTTAGGTAGGTTAATGGTAAGGAGTTTGCAAAAGGTAGTCACAGAGGTCTGTATATTGCTTGTAGGTTTAAATTACGTTATGCAGGCTTTGTATTTGTTTGGCAGGGGACTCAAAGGTCTATAAATCAAAAACTAGTGAAAATTGATATGGAGGCTTCATTTTAGACTGACAGTAGACTGATTTTATTCTCTAGGGGCGAATTCATCAAATTGAATATGCCATGGAAGCTGTGAAACAAGGCTCAGCTACTGTGGGGCTGAAATCAAAAACGCATGCTGTTCTGGTTGCTCTAAAGGTAACTTTAAAACTGTGTTCTGGGGACAGCAATGTTAGCAGAGTAGTTTTAGCTTGGGAAATTAGTTTTGTCCGGTCTGAACTTTTATGCTGTGTATAATGTACTTTGTAATCCCATTTTCCTTATGCTTGAATACCAGTGTAGAACTATACGTATTTTCAATACTTGTGCTAAACAGGTCTTCACAGATTGGTGGAGTGAAGGAAATTGGTGAAAGGTTTTTAACTCAAAAGCTAATTGGTCTTCTATTCTTTTCTTCAGTTATTAAGTAGTAAAACTACTTCTTTTCTGTCACAAAAGTTGAGTGAGTGTCCCTTCTTTCTTTCTTTCTGACAGTCTCCTATTGAAGTAGGATTAGATTTTTCTTGTTTTCTGTTACAAGTTTATAGCTTTATTATTATTGTTTCATGATCATATTCAGTTCTTGCCATAAATGCTAGTGGATTTCTTAACAGTGACTGGCAGTCTGTTCAGTCTGCCACATAGCTTTTTCTTTTCATGCATAGAGAGCACAGTCTGAGCTGGCAGCTCATCAGAAAAAAATCCTGTATGTTGACAACCATATTGGTATCTCAATTGCTGGACTTACTGCTGATGCAAGACTCCTGTGGTGAGTGTCTTAGTGGTTGACATATAGAGTTCTGCAATAATAATGAAGTGAAAGTTCATTTGTAGACTATTGCAAATGAGATTTTTATGATCAGCTAAGGATTAGTCTTGAGTTACTGCTCTCTTGTATTATGCCAAAGACCTCAGCAAGAAATTCTTTTTTTTTTTTTTTTTTAAGTCATTGGCAGAAATCTAATTTGTTTGGCCCAAAATTTTGCTCTTTGTTTTTGATACTAGTAAGAGAGTCCTCTGTCTGGTTTCCCCAGTGCGATGGGATTTCCAAGCAGCCTGAGAAAGGGTGTCACGTTTTTCCCTCTTGTAGATCCTTCTGTATACGTTTAAGAAAGTTACTAAAAACATACTGCTGTATACATAAGCTTCAGAGGAGTTTACCTTTTGTCTGCTGGATACAGAGTCTCAGGAGATGAGGTAAATGTCTCCTAGGAGGAGAGTTCCTCAGCTTTAGAGGGAAGGACAGAGAAGGTGTAGGAAGAATCTGAAAAAAAAAATCGCTGTTACAAAGAAATGAAAGAAATGTTGCCATCTACATGTGACTTTTTTTTTTTCCAGATGACCCTTCTATAGCCTGCATGAACTTCTACCTTCCCTTCATTTGTATTGCTGAAATAATACAATAATCTTTCAAGCCTGTGGTTAGTCTTCTAAATAACAATTATAGGTCATGATGAAATGAAATCATGTAGTGCCTTTGACCCTTTTTCTTAACAAGCAGAGCTGAAAAATATATTTTAACAGACAAATATTGAGACAAAATCTCATTGCGACTTTCACTATGCATTGGTTTGATTTTTTTTTTCCCCCTCTTTCCCCCCACCCCCCATTTCTGTGACCCCCTCACTCAGCAATTTCATGCGTCAGGAGTGCCTGGATTCCAGATTTGTGTTTGACAGACCTCTTCCAGTCTCTCGCTTAGTGTCACTAATTGGAAGCAGTATCCTTTTGTTTGTTTGTTTGTTTTGCACTTGTTAAACTTTTACAGTTTTTTTTTACACTTCTTCATACTTGTTCTTAAAATGTTTTTTATATATCACAACTTAAAATTAATTAACTTTATAAATTTAGCATGAAAGTTAGTTTCTCTTTATTCATACTGCTTGCTTGTCCTTTTAAAGTATACCTTGTAACACGCTGAATTGGTAGAAAAGCAACAAAGTGCTATGCAACATTTAACATGGTGCTGCTTTTTCTGTTACATAGCACTGCCTTTGGAGCGGAGCGGGGCGGGGGGGGGGGAAGATAACTACACGATTCAAGATATCATCACTTACTGGATTGCAGCGCAGCTACTCAGATTTACTCAGATTTTTTTCTGTGGCGGCTTTAGTTGTCTCTGCATGGAACACAATGGTGCCCTTGTATTCTGATATCAAGTGCCCACAAAACGTTCAAAGGGAAAAGAAATTAAATGAGGCTGCGCAGCGTTAAGTGAACTGTTTGTGTTACTTGGTTGAGTGCACCACTCACTTCTTTTGGGAAAGTTAGTTGCTAAATATTTTTTGGTGAAAAAGAGCTAGTGTTGGTATTCCAAATAAGCCCTGTGATCTATTTCTTCAAAGAAATTCCTGTTAGTGGGGGGGAAAAGCTGTATTACAACTTTGGTGCATCTCTGCTTGGCTTAGGAAAACGTTTTAGGTAATTAACATGTTTTCTTGAGAATGCTTCCTTAGCTTGCTTAAGAAACCCAGATACCAACGCAGCGTTATGGCAGAAGACCATATGGTGTTGGTCTGCTCATCGCAGGTTATGATGTAAGTATAGCGTGCCAGTTACTGTTGATGGAGAAAGAAAAAAAAAAAAAAAAAAGTGGTTAATTCACTTTTATACAAGTAAATGTTAAGAGGGACAGATAGAAGGAAGAGGCAAACTTGTCAAAATTCTGATTAAGGAATCATTTTCTGCATCTTACCCTAAAACATAACTTTTATAAGTTTTATAACTTTTATAAATGGTAATTGGTGGCTAATCCTACTTACACTTGTAAGGCATGCATTTGCAAAAATGAAAATATAATTATTTTAAGGTGCAAAATGAGATGCTGTAGCAGGACATGAATTTCAGAAGTGTTTGAAGGGAGGGATTCCTACACTGAAACACTATGAAAAAATGGATCTTCTGAAATGAAGTTGCAATGATCTTTGTGTTTTAATGTCACTTTGTGTTTCTGTGCAAAACTGCAAACAGTAGACTTGTTCATTTTTTCAGGGATCAAAATGTTAATGTTTATAAGCTGAAGTGAGTCTTTGATAGCGGTAATTATTTTACTAGTGGTTATGGATCTTTAACAAACTATTGTTTTTAAATACTCTAAATGGATGTGGAAAGCCTCACTGGACACACTCTTACTTGTTTTTCAAGAATAGTTTACTTACTATGGTACACAAAGAGAATCACTGCGCTGAAGATATTTCGCATGAAGAAGGTTGAAGGAAATGGGCAGCTTGCTTGAAATCTGGCATGACATGCTTAAATCTACAGCAGGTTTTTACACTTGCACAGATCAGACAGAACGTGTGTGAAATATTTAACTGCAAGCCATGAGGTGGGAAGCATATGTATGCATGGTACAGCTTATGGAACAGAGAAAGAAAGATTTTTGGTGCCTGCTATCCTACCTGCATAAAAATTATGTTTCAAATAACAAAGTATGAAGGAGGATTGTTGTTTGTTTGTTTATTTATTTATTTATTTAGAATAAGACTTGAAGCAATTGGTAAGAGCAATGGTATGATAAACAATATAAAATATATCTGTGCTTAGACATAAGCTATGTGATGTATCATGAAGCAAATCTTTGTTTTAGAAAAAAAAACATGTATTGTTTTTGTTTGTTTACTTGTTTGTTTGTTTTCCCTTTTGGTAGGATATGGGTCCTCACATCTTCCAGACCTGTCCTTCTGCAAACTATTTTGACTGTAAAGCAATGTCCATTGGTGCTCGTTCACAGTCAGCTCGAACTTACTTGGAGAGGCACATGACTGAGTTTACTGACTGTGAGTAATGAAACTCTGTCTATCTGATGGTCTTCATCAGTTGCACAGTTTTTTTTCGTGCTATTGCTCCATCCTTTTGTGTTTAGTAAAATGGGAAGATAAACTTTGGGAGCCAAGTTTAGTGTAAGTGTAAATCTGCATGAAGACAATAATTGTAAAGAATACATTACAAATCTTCATTTCTAACATCTGGATTTTTGTTAGATCTAATGAAAAAGAAGTTTCTGTTCAGAGGCTGAGAAAAAAGTACAAAGTCTCCATCCTGTGTAACTCAGGGAAAGAGCAATTCTTTGTATTACAGAGAAGGCATAATATTTCAGGATGAGTCTCTAGGTTGTGGATTTAAAATCGCAAATTTGTTTTTATATGAAAGTTATTTGGAGGCTACTGTGTGTCTGGTTGGGGAAAAAATAGCTTGAGTATCACTGCACTGAAGACAATGCAGGTGCCAAAAATGGATGCATTTGGCCTGAAGTGTAAGGAAAGGCTCACTTCTTGAAGTATACTTTGATAACCAACTCTATATTCAGTACCGGAAATACATAAGGAGCGCAGTTCTGGAAGTCAAAATAGCCAGGTTGATTTTTCTAGTTGTCAACTGGGAATAGGAGGAAGGGCAAAAGAGTCTCAAGAGACTCAACTGTATTATTTCGTAAATGTCTTTCTAATTGCGTTTAATTTGTAGGTAATCTAAATGAGCTAGTTAAGCATGGACTGCGTGCCCTGAGAGAGACTCTTCCTGCTGAACAAGATCTGACCACCAAGGTAAATACTAGGATGTTTTTGTTTTGTTTTTGTTTGTTTTTGTGTGTTTAAGAAGAAATTTTACTGCCATTGTTATTAGAAATTGCTATGACAAAATTAATGTAAAGTATGACTGGCACTGAAATTTGGAAGCCAAATAGTGGTGGAGAGCGTCATCTCCATTTCATATGTGACAACTTTACCTACAGCTTCATCTGTAATTTTTTTTTGTTTGTTTGCTTACCATAATAAAATGATACTTTTGTCTAAGTAAGGCATCATTTTCCTGGCTGCTTGCGTAAAATATTCTATTTTAAGGTTTGATCAGTGTTTAAGATGCATTGAACACAACTGGATCATCACTTTGCTTTGTAAGCCCAATCAGCAATTGGAAAGGACTGGAAAGGAAGGGGGGAGTTGCCCCTTCAGTCAGAGCACAGCTATGCAAACAGTTGATTGAGCATCCAATACCAAAAAGATGCAAAGCCTCTGCCAGGAAATATGAACTGACCAGCTCTTGAACAAGAAACTTCTAAGCAGATCTCTTACCAAAAGTTAGTGTTATGTTTGTGGCTGATCTGCCCTTATCTGTGTTTAAGATTTTTACTCTTAGCCCATCTTGTTTTGTTAGAACTTTTACGATAAGGAAAAGGGAGGGGGGAAAAAAAAGATGAGAATCAGTGATTTTGAAAAATCAGGTATTTGTTATTTAAAATAAAAAATAGAAATTGAAATCATTGAATAGTGATTTTACTGGTAAGATCTCAAAGCATGATAGCTTTTGTAGGGAATAAATCTCCCTCTCTGCCTCCCTTTCCTTTTCTAGTACAACCTACCAAAAAGGGAATCTCGGAATTCCTCTCTTCCTTAAGTAGACACAATAGCAAAGTGAATCCCTTTATCACAGGAGGAAACTTAATGGCTTTACAGTTTTCACTTGTGAAACAGATTCAAGTTATTTGCAGAAAAACGTGTCTTACTTCTTTCAAAATTTTCCTTAACAGAATGTTTCCATTGGAATTGTGGGCAAAGACATGGAGTTTACCATCTATGATGATGATGACGTAGCACCATTCCTAGAAGGTCTTGAGGAGAGACCACAGAGAAAGGTTTGTGTTTTATATACAAATAAAGAGGCTTTGGTGAAAGGCAACATTTTGTGATGTATGACCTATTATGTTTAGGACATTTAGCTTTCTTAGTGTAGTAGGGTTTTAGGTATGCAGTTTTAAAATTTGACATTGCTACATGAAAACAGGAGGCAACATATCATCTTTGTCTAAAGACTGAAGCTGGAGGCTAAGCTGCTTATTAAATCAGTTTACGATAAATTGGCAGAAGGCTTTTCCAATGTCTTCATCTTCTTTCCTTATTTAAGATTACTTTTTTTCACTTTCTTGTAGCAGAAGTGGCTACATATGTTCCTGGTGTCTGTCCCAAGATGCCTCCTCAAGTCTTCTAATTACCAGCTCTATCCTTCTCCATGCTTGATTTATATAATACTGCTTGTAAGCTATTTGTTTATGTGAGCTACTTTTACCACTTGTGATACTCAATCTAGTGTAAAGCGGATATGCTAGGTACTGTTTTCTTCCCTTCTATAATATGTTTTTTTTTTTCTTCTCTTTAAGCCTGCTCCGCCCGCTGATGAACCTGCGGAAAAGGCAGAGGAGCCCATGGAGCACTAGTTGATGGATGAATTCTGCTGTGTGTTTACCTATGTATAATTATACAGGAACATATATCCATCTGCTGGTAACCTTTCTCCTGACCTATATGCGTCTTCTACTGACACATTCTGAGGATTACGCTATAAAAACAAACAAACAAACTAGCCCATCTATCCTTAAATGGTAGGATAGTTGGACATATTTTCTTTGACAAGAAAGGTGTTACCATTTTCTAAATAGTGCACAATACTGTTTTTTTAATGAAAAGCATACTGTCTTTAACTTGTAAGGACAAGTGGAAATAAATCTTTCTTGGAATGTACTGTTCATTTTTTTTTAAATCTGAAGAAATAGCTACTCAAATACTACTTTCATACAATCAATGTGCTATCAAGATGCAATCATGTACTATTTGTCACATTGAAACAGTAACTGATTTGTGAGCCCTCGGTTGCTTTATATAAATATAGTGCTCATGAAGTATTGCACTGACAGGACTTTGAATCCCTCTATTTACAAAGTAGTCCTAGAACATGTAGGATGCATCAAGCTTCCGCCTGTTTTATTGTGGTTGTCTCACTCGTGACTTGGACAGACATTTCTAATTATGAGTGTTTACTGGAATTATTGCAGACAGAATAAGCATGAAGCTGCCAGTAAGCTTTTTCAGTTGTGTTTTTTAATAAACCTCAGGTCTTTCAAAACTGAAATGAATGACTTCATTTCTTTAGGGCCATCAAACAGCCATCAGGTAGCCAAGGGCTTTTTTAGCTCACTAATGCATGCGCTACATGTAAGTAATGATGGAAACATATTAAATTGCCCTTTCAGGTCCCCTGACTTATCTAGTCTCTGTATTCCTTCTTGGTTTTGTCACTTTGGTTTGTGCTATAGAGTCTACCCAAGGACTCTGTTTAGTGACAGCTTGGATTTAAGTTCAATGTCACAAAATTTGATTGCATTTGCAATGCAATATGCACATATTGCATTTTCTGTACTCCATTGCTATTAGTGATCAGCTTCAATGAAGATTTTTCTTCCAAGTGTCATGCACGCACATCATGCGAACGTTAGACACTTTAATTGGGTTTTATTACACTAATAGCAGTTGAAGTGAGAAGAGTAATTTCCCATTTATAGCAGTGGCAGCAGTCTTACTGAAAAGAGATTTCTTTAGCGATGTCTCCGAGGGAAGCCCGTGTTTCAGGTAGAGATGCAAAAGACATTTGAAGCTACAGTGTGATAAACAAAGTGAATTTGGCGTTGTTTTTCCATTGTAAACGTCCGATGCATGTATTGATGTAGAAGCGGGGCAGGCTGAAGGAGCCCGGCCTGGCCTTCGCCTGCCCCCGTGCTGCCTGCCACCGTGCCACCTGCCCAGGCTGTCGCAGTGGACGTGCTTAGCTCTGCAGCGTCACCCTATGGTGCATATGACGTCACGGCGCTGACGCAATGGCGAGCGGGCCCCGGCCGGCCGCGCGCTCCTCGCTCCCCTCCCCCCGGCCTTCCGCCCGCGCTTCCTAGCGAGCAAGCGGTGACGTCAGAGGGGCAAGGCCCTCCCCCGAGCCGTGACGCAGCACCGCCCCGCCCCGCCCCGTCCGCGTTCTTGTGCGAGGGGAGGTGTGTCCCGCTGGGGCCGCCGTACCATCGATGTGGCCCGAGGAGGGAGCGGCTCCACGTCAGCCATCGCCGGAGCGGGTCGCGCCACTGCCGGGAGCCGCTGCCGCCGCCGCCGCGGGCCGCGCCGGACCGCGCCGCCACGCCACGCCACGCACCACACCAGCTGGGTGCGCAGCCCGCGCGGGACAGCGCTTATGGCGCGCGGAGCCCGCCCCACGGCGCCTCGGGCCCGGCGGCCTCGCCGGGGCGGGGGTCGCGAGCCGCGGGGCGGCCGTTGGGGGGGGGGCGGGCGGCCGTTAGGGCCGTTGCGGGGCCGCGGCCCTTCCCCCTACTCCGCGGGACCCCTCGGCTCGCGGCCGGCCGGGGCCTTCCTGGGCAGGCGGCCTGAGGGCCGCAGCCGGCAGTGCCGTTAGCGGCGCTGAAAGGGAGCAGCGAGCCCCTGTCCCGCGGCTCGGGGCTTCCTCGGCCGTGTGTGTGCTGGGGGGGGTGCGGCCTCCCCGGGGAAGGGGGGGGTTGCTGGCGTGTCTCGGAAGTTTTTTCAGGGGAACGGTAAGGAAAAGAATAAAAACCAAACGTTTTAACTTTTAAGTCATAGTTAATTGTGCGAGGTGTTTCGGGCAAGAATTAGTCGCTTGGAAAAGCGAGGAGAGAATCCCTTGTGATGTGGCTATGATCCTCTAAACTTACTCCGGGTTACTTTAATACAAGTTTGTGTGTTGTGTTTCCCAGGTGATGCAGAGGTGAAATGATGCATTGTTAGGGTTTTGCTCGATAAGGTATCTCCTTAACGTCTTGTGTCAGTGTTCTGTAATTCAGAGGTCTTTAGCTCTGTTCTACAAAGCTGAGTGAAAATAGCTGAATACAAAAATTTAGATTCCGGAGATATTAATAGCCAAAGCTTAAAATAAAACTCTGTCGTTGTAATTCTGCCAGCACCGTAACTGATGTTTAACTTCTGTGGGGATTCATTTGCTTCTTAAGGACGTTGTAGCTGGAGAGTAGGCATGTTCTCTTTGCCTCCTTGTACGTGCGTTGGAAACTGTGTTACTCTGGATTTCCATATACAAGTGTGGGTGTTTTCCAGTTTTATTGCTGGGAAAGTAGAGTAGCATCTGCTTTCTCCTTATCTGGGGTATTCTTGGTAAGATCAAATTTTGAATGGGAAGATGCTGGTTCCAAGGCTTGATGCTTCTCTGTGAGGAAGAACTGGTTGTTCCTGCTGCCCAGTCTCCCAGCTCTGTATTTTAAGAATTTCCCTTCACTGCTGCTTTTTAGAGCCTAAGAAATGGGTCTGTGTTTTCCTCGTTTAGAGATCTGTTTTGCCGTGATTTTGAAGGAGTTTCTGCAGTTGGACTCTTTCTACCTGCTTTTTTCACAACTGTATTTTATTATCTGCTTGATGAAGTTGATAGAAATGAAGATGCTAGTTGCAGAGCTTTGGGGCAAGAGCTCTGGCCAAGGGAATGGGATAGAGGGAAAGAGCTGCTGGTGAAGCAAGAATTTTCTTGTTTCTGAAAAATGCTAGAATTGATTTATGTAGCCATTTGTAGAGGAAACAATGAGCTTGGAGGATCTAATCCTTAAAAGCATAACAGAAAGAGGCTTTTTAAAAAATGTTGTGTTAGAACCCTTTTTTTGTAGTAGCAGAATTTGTGATACTGTTCTAATTGTGTTCTTTTCTTGTAGCTTGGGAGCAGTGGTGCTTTTTACTCAAACCTGTGAGCCTCTGAGGCAAAAAAAAAAAGGCTACAGCCCAAGTTAGCACAGCTTCCCTACTCACTGTTTAGGCTGAGATTCTTCAGCTGACCATTTGATAAGAAAAGGGACTTTGGTTGCAGTATCAGCTTGTGGAGTTACTCAGCCATTCGTTCAGACACTGCAACTCCTTGGCCCACTTTGCCTCTTCTTTTTTTGGAGAAGCAGACTGGGAATGGATGTAGGGTTTTTGTTCTCCCTTGTTCTTACTATTTTAAAAGTAAAGTAAGGGTGGTGGATTTACAGGGTTCACATCTCAAGAGTTGCCTCAGCACAGGTGAAGAGGTGATGTGGGGTAGGAACTAATATCCCAGGCAGTAACTTCTTAAACTGGCATGTTATTGAAGGCATGGTGTCATGGAGCTATAACCCTGCTCAGGCTTATCCAACTTCAGAGGATTCTTTTAAGTGTTGAAAGCAAACTGCAGTGAAAGTGTAACCCTAAATTGGAGAGTTTAGTGTTTTGATCTGTCATGCAAATCTCAGCCTGTGACAGAGATAGTTTAGTTCACTTGGCCCTGTTATTAATTAATAGCAATAATTACATAAAGCAAGTGTGTATTTTTATACGTATACATAGTATCATACTTTAAAGTAAAAAGCCATTTTCCCTGTTTTAATGATTTGTTAGCCTCAGTCTAAACTTCAAGACAATTAACTATAGTAAATGTAGAATGTGCGTACAAAGTAGTTTCTTCTCTGAACTTCTGTAGAAAATACAGAATTCACCAAGTAATGAAAACTAATAATTTTTTTTACTCTGCATTTCCGTATGGTACTGTAGTGAGTAGTAAGTGAGCAAGCTCAAACTGGAGTGTTTTCCATTATTTAGGAAATGGAATTAAAAAAAAAAAAGTAATCCCAAAATTCTATTGTAAAAGGAAGTGACAAGCAAAGAAAATGAAGATTTAAGTTAATGGTTCATTTTGTTATCTGAACTGTCCGCCACACAGCACCTTTAGTGGACCTGTAATCCTCTAGTACTTCTTCTTCATGCAAATACTTTCCTCCTATTGGTGACTAGAGGATCAGTTGCGCTGAGTTGAGCTGTTCTAATGATTTTTAGCAGATAACACGGTGGTCCTACTTTCCTCTCCGTCATGTCCTCCCTTCTCCCGTCCTTGGTTTCTGCTCTGTTGGATTTCACGCTCATCTTCAAAGCTTCCTTCATGGGCTGATTCAACTTGTTATATAAGAAGGAAACTCTTCCCTTTTTTGGTTGTGGTGTTCTTCAGGTTTTTTTTGCAGGTTGAGTCAAAGGTTGAGCCCTTGCGCTCTGGTGCCCTGGCGGGCCACAGACGTGCAAGGAAAACAGTGGGAACGGATAGCCAGGACCAGAGGGGTGAGTAGAAGAGGGAAAAGCTGCTGCATCCATTCAGTGGCAATCAGGTGTCCATATGCTTCAGTCCTCTCTAACTGTACCCTAAGTATCGGAAAGATTTCTTTTGATTTACTTTTTTTGGCCAGTTACTTTGGGAAATTTCATATTCTTACATCATTTTAGGTTAACAGGAACATTTAGTGTAATAAAACATTGAGAAGGCTTTTGAATGTGATTTTTCGAGAAACCCAACAATTTGTTGAAATCATAAAGTTGCAAAAACACCTTTGTGCTGTTTGTTAATAAAATCTGTTAACTTTGGGGTGGTTTTGTTTGCTTGTTTTTAGATTGTCTTGATATTTGTCAGACAAAGCAATTCTTCCCTTGAGAAAACATTTGTAACCGAGAACAATGACTGCTGCAGAGAACGTGTGTTACACGTTAATCAATGTTCCAATGGATTCGGAGCCACCTTCTGAAATCAGCTTAAAAAATGACCTAGGCAAGTAATGAGCTATGATTTGAAGGTTACTCAGTCATACCCGAGTTATGTTCACTTTCTCTCATTATACGTTTCCTAGAATACTGTTTATATTGTATAAAAATCAAACTGACTTGCTGGAGTTTACTTTGTTGACTTCTGAAATGTATAAATTCCTCTCTTCACTGTGCTTTGAGAAATACGTCGTGGTATTTATCTACATACTGTGTGACTTCCTCCCCCTACCCCGCTCTGTGCAAAAATTCAAAATGTGTTTCTATCTTTCTGTTTGAAGTATGTTCAGATTTACGTAATGCAGTGATATAAATCTCTTTATCGCTTGTTCAGTGCATTACTGTATCTTGCTTGCAGAAGTGCCAGTGTTAGTTTTTAATGTGTCTCTAACATCACAGTGCCTCATAGTATCCTGGTATAAAATGCTGTTTAGTGGCAAAATTTGTTAAACTCAGTTAATTGGAATATGTTAATCTGCAATTAGATCTGAATTTTGGGCTTGCTCTTTAACTATTCCCTGATAACTAAGGGGATGAATTTTATTGGTAATGTTATATTGCACCCCATATGAGGGAGTTGGTATCTTCTGACATCAAAAATTAGTATTATTAGGTTTTAAAACTCTGACTTTCTGATTTCATAATTACTATGATTTGCATTCTTGAATTTTTCTATCCTTTCTAGAAAAAGGAGATGTCAAGTTGAAGACGGAAGCTTTGAAGAAAGTAATCATTATGATTCTAAATGGTGAAAAACTACCTGGGCTTCTGATGACCATTATACGTTTTGTACTGCCTCTTCAAGATCATACCATCAAAAAACTGCTTCTGGTCTTTTGGGAAATAGTTCCAAAGACCACTCCAGATGGGAGACTTTTGCAAGAAATGATCCTTGTATGCGATGCATATAGGAAGGTAGCCTGTTTATTGCTTATGGTCACGTGCTGGATCGTTGTATAAAGTATATCATTTTGCATTACTTTTCTAAGTATATATAGATATACATATATGGTATATGCTCAGTGTTTGCTTCCTAAGTGCTTTGTCTCGCTGTTTCAGAGCTGGATAGCTTTTAGATAACTAACAAAGTTATTATCAAGGAATTTTTACGTGTTCATTTACTATTATTACTAAAGAAAGATTTAGTACTTTTACTTTCCAAGTTGGTGAACTTCAAAGAGGAAAGGTGACTACTCTCTCCACAGTGTCTTGGGACAAGCCTTCTTTCTAAAAAGAAGCACATTACTTTTGGAATACCTTAACTGTAGTCTGTTTGTGACACTGCTTCACAAAGATAATATCGTTCCGCAAGTTCTGTGGGAATTGATGGGAAGCAGGTGAATGTTAATTCAGTATATTCACTGGAGATTAGTGTCCATTGTGCAGGAATGCCTGCAGTGTGAGCTTCCACAGCTTGAGTCATCAGAGGAAAATGTACACAATGCAACAATCCCCCCCTCCCCCCCCCAGCTCTCCACCCCCAAATTTTATAAAGTTCATTACACAGAAATACTTTTTTTTAAAGATTGTGGCACAGCAGTGTTTTAAGAAGGTATTTCATGAGAAGACAGTGAGATGTCCTTGTTGATATTTGGGATTTGTACCATGGAAAGAATTGGTGTGGGAAAAGGCTAGGAAGTGCATTCATCTGAACTTAACTAGGTTGTAGAGTCTGGCGTTTCAGATATGCTTCTTATTTATTTTAGGATCTTCAGCACCCAAATGAATTTATCCGAGGCTCTACTCTTCGTTTTCTTTGTAAGCTGAAGGAAGCAGAATTATTGGAGCCTTTGATGCCAGCCATTCGTGCATGTTTAGAACATCGTCACAGCTATGTGCGCAGAAATGCAGTTCTGGCAATTTACACAATTTATAGGTAAATGCCAGAAACTGTTTACAGCTTTAGAGGCAGAAGACCAAGGCTAACTTTGCTGACGTAGATAGTTTCGGAGATCTCATAAATGCCTAGCAAGGACAGCAATATAAGTCATTGTTAATTGGGGGGGGGGGGTGCGGTGGGGGGGAAAGAAAGGAGGGAGTTTGGTGTGTGTGTGTTGTGTTGTGTTTTGTTTTTGTTTTCTTCCCTCCTCTATCTGATAAACTTCTTTGGAAAAGTGAAAGGTATTGCTGTTGCTTTTTCAAGTATGACTGAGGTCCTCCTGCTGCAGGATAATTTGTGTGGGCAAATACCTTTCTTAATGATATAAGCATTAATAGTAATGGTTGTCCACACAACTATAAGCACAGAAGAATCTTTACAGGAATATGGATATATTTTATTTATTTGAAGTGAGACATTCTTCGTGTAATAATTTACTGCAGTTACATCCTGAAGCATTGTTGCAGTTGCTTACCTAAACAGTATGAATGCTACCATTAAACCAAAATCACTGGTGGGATATCATCTTAGCTGTCACGATAGCAAACAATTTTTTCATTTAAGCTCCTTGGATCTGTTCACGGTTTCAAATAACTACGCAAAAGCTATGTTTCATGACTTGTTTTATGCTTTTTTTTTTTTTTTTTAAACACTTGTCTGGAAGATATGCAATTAAGCTTTAGGCTCTGCCCTTTGATAATAGTCTTTTTAATTGTGATTTCTTTTTTTAAAGAAATTTTGAACATCTTATACCTGATGCTCCTGAATTGATCCATGATTTCTTGGTGAATGAGAAGGATGCAAGCTGCAAAAGAAATGCGTTTATGATGCTAATTCACGCAGATCAGGTAAGGATACTTGTTCTTTAACTCATTTGATTTAAGTATTTGAAAACTTACTTGTCGGTAAACTAAGATATTACTGAGTAAAATAAACACAGTTTAATTATCTGTTAAAACTATGAACAAGAAATAAAGAAATTTGAAGTAAGAATCAGAGCAGTACCTACATTTGAAGTTGGAAAAGATCTTGGAATGGAAGCTATTAAAAATTTAGTTGAAGATACTCTACCCAGTGGAATACCTACCACTATATGTGGTGGTGTTAGCACACTTGTGGAATGCGTGGTAACTGTGAATAAGTTAACGTAGGACTTCAGTGTACTGTCTTTGTTTAAATAGTGCAGTCGCTGTATTTGGAAAAAGAACACATTGGTGCTGAAAACTGTAAGTAATTTTTGCCAAATGAGCCTGACCAGATTGAGAAGTGCTCCTTTACCTACTGCTTTGTAAATTTTTTAGTCACATGAGAAAGAAAATTATGTTTATTGTTTGGGATTATTTGTTCCACGGGCAATTCTTTTGTGCCTGGTTAGCATTAGGTTCATGATTTGTATTTTTGTGTGTGTCTGGTTTTTTGTTTGCTTTTCCCCCATCCGTTTGCTTTTCCCCCATCCGTAGACAAAATGGGTTATCTTGCTCTTAAGGTCTGCTATTTTATTTTGACATATTATATGTAAGTTGTTTTAAATTGCAAGTTGAGGAGTTGAATTCATGTGCTGTTTTGCATTTTGATTTAAAAAAATATATTTTTTTAATTGCTTTAAAATACAACTGAGTGAGAAAACTCGTTTGAATAATTTAGAATAATTTATCTTTATTTATATAGGATCGAGCTTTGGATTATTTGAGTACCTGCATTGACCAAGTCCAGACATTTGGTGACATATTACAGTTGGTTATTGTTGAACTAATTTATAAGGTAAAAGGAAAACACTGCGGCATATTTAGAATGAATGTATATTTTAGTTTATATTAGACTGCTCTTTAGAAGGGATAGGACACTGCTGAAAAAAGAATTTGGTCCATGTTTGGGATATGTCATTGTTCTAATAAAGCTGAATGAAATTTGTCTTTTAACAAACTGCTCACATGTTCAGAGTACGGAGCAATATATCTCATCTGATTTGCTATGTCATGAACTGTATGTTATCAAACTATCGTTCTTTGTTTATATATGCAGGACATCTGTTCAGCAAGCTAGTAGAGGGTGTATATACGCTTCCTGTTGAACTGAAGTTTTCAGACCTTGCAGCATTGCTCAGAATTGTCAATAACAGGTTTTTAGTAGCTCTTGTAAATAGCTTTTTGCCACTGTGAATGACACTTCTTATCCCGAAAAGTTTGTCACTGTTTGCTTTATTTTCTCCCAGTCGTAAGTTAGTTAAACAGTTAAACTGTGTGGTGGCCGTAAGTTTTTCTTTATAGGCCAACTATGTGTTTTTTAACCTAGGTCTGTCATGCAAATCCTTCGGAGAGAGCTCGGTTTATTCGGTGCATCTACAATTTATTGCAGTCATCAAGTCCCGCAGTGAAATATGAAGCTGCAGGAACACTAGTTACACTCTCCAGTGCACCAACAGCAATCAAGGTATATGAGGAATGTTTTCACATGTTTCAGTGGTATTCAGTGTACTGGAATACTGTATGCTGTGCTTTGATACTTTGAAAGACTAAAGCCTTTTGTAATATAAGGTGTCTTATATACTGTCTTATAATATCTCTTATCTATATTGGTCAACAAAAAGAATGACCAAGAGTGTATTTTGCAGGCCTATGGCTGGTGGACTTCATATCGTTTGGTAGTGAGCAATGCACAGTGTTCACAGTAGAGTGCACAGTGTTCAAACTATCACAATAGTTACTGCCAATCTGCAATCTTCTCGGCATGCTTAGCCAAGCAAACTAATGCTGAAGATTTGCAGAGACTGAATGACTTGCTTTACTCATACATGTGATCCTTTCTAGGCCAGGATGAAAATATAAAGCACAGACGATTTAAGTTTAGATTACTGTTTGACCCTTGTGTTCCCAGATATATGTTTATACAGCTGATTATTTGACACTGTATAAAAATTCTGAGCTTGTGAAGAAATTTCAAAAATAGAGCATACTATTTAGATTGATATCAAAAGCATTGCAAATAGTTTCAAAATATCAGGAGAATTAATTCTTATGTTCTTGCATTAATGTAGTCGTATTTGTTGAGTGGGATTGTTGCACCTAGAAGCTGTCATTAAAACCGTATCTGGATACGCTAACATTGGCTACTGTTTTGAATGAGTTTTCATGTCTAGTTGTGTACTTACAAGAGCTAACCCAAGGTGTGGCAGAAAATTTATCTTTATAACTTCCCTGAAGTTTGAAATCAAGTCTGTGTGTTGTAAGCAGATACCATTGTGAGCTTTCCTATGCCATTTTTTTATGAACTGGTGGAATCATATTTACAATTGACCAGAAAGCTTTAAAGACTGTTTTTTTTCTGGTTCATTTCCCAATTCTGGAGTAATTGTTTTAATAACAGAGTAGAAGGTATCTTTTCTGAATTTCTCTTAGAAATTGCCCTTTTCTTCGTTACTAAAAGCTTTTTTTTTTTTTTTTTAATTTTAGGCAGCTGCCCAATGCTACATAGATTTGATTATTAAAGAGAGTGATAATAATGTGAAACTAATTGTTTTGGATCGTTTGATTGAACTAAAGGAGCATCCCTCCCATGAACGAGTGTTACAAGTATGTTATCTCTCTGTTTTCCTGCAAGCTTATTGAAGGCTTTTCTTAACAAAACAAAATTTTCAGGTGTCGTCGTATAGGGAAAAATATATTTCTGAAGTTTAAGCCTTCTGTTGGTATGTTTGTTAAAAGCAGCTGGGTGGTATTTTACGTTGAGGCTTGCTGCTTTTCTTTTCCTGCGTAAGAATTAACAATGACAAATACTGTCTTGATATTAAGGTTTAATGGTATAACTTGCATGATAGATTTTATGTAACTATTATAATGTATCAAATGAGCAGTGTGAATTTTTTAATGCATATCTAGGATATCTTGCCTTATATAATCTACTGATAGATTACATTAAGTATCCAGAAAGTTTTTGAAAATCATTGAGGACTGAAAATTAGAATTGCATGAAGAGCAAGTCACTTCAAGCAGCAAAGTAGTTAGTATTTCTTTGTTGTTTCAGGATCTGGTTATGGACATCCTCAGAGTGTTGAGTACCCCAGATCTAGAAGTGCGCAAAAAAACCCTTCAACTAGCTCTGGATCTCGTCTCTTCAAGAAACGTGGAAGAGGTAAAACACATATTGCTTATGTTTCATTGTATTTCTATTCTTTTGAAAAATATGTGGCTTGCTTCAATTTTATTTGCTCTTTTCTATAGCTAGTGATTGTTCTGAAGAAAGAAGTGATTAAAACTAATAATGTGACAGAGCATGAAGATACTGACAAATACAGACAGCTGCTTGTTCGAACATTGCATTCCTGTAGCGTTCGGTTTCCAGATATGGCTGCAAATGTTATTCCAGTGGTATGCAAACATTTAATTATATTTTCATTAAATATATTCTAGCTGTATCAAAATCCTTGCTACCTTCCCCCACAAAAAAATAACTGCAGCTACATTTCCAACAATGGTTTTACATTATGTTATGCTAATTTAACGCCCTGAAGAAGTGTTGGACTTCTGATATTGTAGTTATTCATCTTCCGCATCTTTTATTTTTAAATATTCTTGAAGAACATGAATTGAAAAGTACCTCTATTTAAAAGCACAATAATCTTTGTTTAGAAAAATGATTTGGGGATTATGATAATTGACTGAAATGTTCAGGACTCTTTTTTTCAGAATTTGTTTGATTTTTAGCTTTGCTAAATGAAATATATGTGCAGGCTTATTTTTCTGAATGTAGAAGGAAAGTATTACTGTATGAACATAATATTATTTTGAGACTAAAATTAAATGAAAACTAGTCTATTACCTTATTCCTTCCTGTTCTTCCTGTCTGTGTTCCTCTGTTTGATACTATAATAACTTCTGTGAAACATGTGACCTCTTTCAAATTATGTAACTGTATTGCTGTTTGTGCTTCTGTTCACTCTTTTGTGCTAGTTGATGGAGTTTCTTAGTGATAATAATGAAGCAGCAGCTGCTGATGTTCTGGAATTTGTGCGTGAAGCGATTCAGCGTTTTGATAACCTCAGGCCTCTTATTGTTGAGAAGATGCTTGAAGTCTTTCATGCTATTAAATCTGTCAAGTGAGTCCAAAATATGATCTTAGTCCAAAATTGAAGCACTGTGTTGAATGCATGTTGTCATTACATATATTCTAGCTGCTCCAAAACCCCTGCTACCAAGCCACACAAAAGAATAACTGAAGCTGAGATATTCTAGGGGATAGGTGACTTCTAGGTACAGCTTTCCTCTTGCCTATTTGTTAAACATATATTGGGTGCTTGTTGCATTGAATGAAGTAAATTGACTTAAATTTCATTTTTATGATGCAATTATTAATTATGTTTCCATTTACTAGAGAGCATCACTGTTGATGAAGGCAAACTCAAAAGTGATATATTTGTTAAAATGGAGTTACGAAGGGATTATTGCAGCAGGAATTTGCATCTGAAGGAAACTGGAAATGCTTACTGTACGCTTGTCAGAAAAACCAATCTTAAGATATATAATCTTCTAAGCATCTTCATGGTCTTTCAGTGCACTAGAAACTTGATTTCCTGATGCATCTACATAGGCTCAATCATATGAGGAGAACTATACTGTGTCAAGACAGCACTTTACCATTTTTCCAGTACATAACATACTCTGAATCCTAGCTCCATCATGCTCTCATTAACTGACAAAAACCTGAAACAGTGGTATTTTCCTTAATCTTCATTTGCCTTCCTGTTGTCCATTTTGTCCTACATGATGGAAAAGTTAGTCTGTCTGAGTTAATTGGAAAAATTACAGCTGACCTTATCAACTTAAAATAGAGTTACTTTCTATGATTGTAATGAATTTTATTTTCGTGAATATCAAGATTAACACTGGAATAAATTTGTTGCAGGCAGTGTATCTTATTTGATATACTCGTTCGTTAGTTTAGTAAGGCTGAAAAGTTGAGTGTTTTTGATTGAACTTGCTACATCTTATATAATATGCTGCAGGCAGAATATTTTTTTTCTGTTCTGTCACCTATATCCTTTTGAATTTATTGAGGCTGGCGTTCCATCTGACTGTAAATCATTTCCTGTGATGTTAGCATCAGTGTATCATGAAAACATTACCAAGTTACTGTTCTTATCTTAGGATTTATCGAGGAGCTTTATGGATCCTTGGAGAATATTGCAGCACAAAGGAAGATATACAAAGTGTAATGACAGAAGTTCGCAGATCACTAGGAGAGGTGTGTTTATTTTGTTAAACTAACTTTTTATGGTTTTACTTATTATATGCAATGTGTTTTCTGAGAAAAAGACTTTAAAAATCAGATGAAAGGAATTTTTGAGCACGTGTGACGAGTAACTGTGTGCAAGAAATCTAAAGTAAAAATCAAATGGGATTTTGTATTCATTATTAAGTTATTTTCAAGTAGTGTATCGGTAGTCAGCATATAATCAAAATAAGTGATACTGATTACCTCATATTTAGGAGGGGAGATGAGAAATTCTGTATTTCAGAAAACTATGGCAACTTTAAGATACAATTTAACTGATTATGTCCAATATATCCACTGTCCACAAATGAGTGCTTTAAGTTTGGGAAGTTCTGAGAGGTATCGAAGACATTCTGTACAGTGCTGTGAGCTTTTTTCGTGGGAAGGAGGCTTCTGTATGCATTGACATCTACATATCTCCTTACATTCTCTCAAATTATTCCACTGTAACTGACCTTAAAATACAGACGGTTTTTATGAAAACCTTCTGCACAACAAAAATAGCTTTCTTTAATTATAATAATTGTTTTCTGATCACTCTTAGATCCCAATAGTAGAATCTGAAATCAAGAAAGAAGCTGGTGAGCTAAAGCCTGAGGAAGAGGTGACTGTGGGTCCAGCCCAAAAACTGGTGACAGAAATGGGCACTTATGCCACACAGAGTGCTCTCAGTAGTTCCCGACCTGCCAAAAAGGAAGAAGACAGGTATTTAAGATTTCATACTAGACCGGTAGTGACTTGGTTTTTATATATATATATATATATATATATATATATATATATATATATGTATTAATATATAATAAATATATAAAATATATAATAAAAACAAATATATTATATATTTTTTTTTTTTGGCGTGGCATTCTCTCTCATACAGTGTTTAGTGGTTGAGGCAGTTTCCTGTTTTTAAGGTATTATCTGAAGTGGAGGATATCTGATAAGAAGTTGCCTAATTGCTTGGGATGTGTGATCAACACTTACACTTACTATATATCTAAAAGGACGTTATTAATTATGATAGCCTAAATTCCAACTGATTCCTTGTACATCAAGTCCCCTTGCAATTTTATTTGGATATGGAAATATTGCCTTTAGATTAAGAGAGTTTTTTTCCTTAATGTTGCTGTGCACTGTTTAACATCTGCTGTATTTTACTTCACTGGTAGCTAAAACAATTGCTATATTTTCTTAATAACTGCAGGTAGAACTGGGTAGAAATTATTATTCTGTACACTTTTCACTTCACTTCCTTTTCTGTGTGGAGTTGGCTGTGTGACTTGTAAATATCTCTATATGTGAAAAAATTACTTCTGGAGAAGAAGACCTTTTTCTGAGAGCTTTCAAGCTTGATTTGTTTGTACAGCATGGATGCTAAGGTGTGAATATATGACACGTATGTTAAAGAGTATCTTCCAAAAATAGTCTCCTGATGATTGTCTGTCTTTGCAGACCTCCGTTAAGAGGATTCCTGCTTGATGGTGATTTCTTTGTTGCAGCTTCCCTTGCCACAACTTTAACTAAGATTGCTTTACGATATGTGTCACTAGTTCAGGAAAAGAAGAAACAAAACGTAAGTCATCTACTGTATTTTCACTGTAGTTACAAAGAAGAGCTGGCCTTGCTGTTGAGTATGTGAATTGTAGTGGATGAGTTTTTGGGGGTTGGTTCGTTGGTTTGTTTTTAAACAGATATGAGGTGGGTTAAATTCAAAATGGAGTTCCAGTTATGTGATTGGGTAGTAATGATGCTTGGGTTGCAACTAAATCATGCTGCTTGTTTTCTACACAAGTACTTAAAAAAAGGGAGGAAAAAAAAAAAAAGCTCTTCAGGTATTTTATGAATCTGATGAGTTTGCGTCCATTTTTCAAATAAATCAGAAATAAGTATTTCTGTACACCCATGTAAAATGCAATAACCTATTTCCATTCTCTTTACTTTACACCCCTTTCTCAGTCCTTTATTGCTGAAGCTATGTTGCTGATGGCCACTATTCTCCATTTGGGAAAGTCCTCTCTTCCCAAGAAGCCGATTACAGATGATGATGTGGATCGTATTTCTTTGTGCCTGAAAGTTTTGTCAGAATGTTCTCCGCTCATGAATGATATTTTCAACAAGGAATGCAGACAGTCTCTCTCTCATATGCTGTCAGCCAAGCTAGAAGAGGAGAAACTATCCCAGAAGGTGAGATGTTATAAGTTTATGATTGTAAATACCTGGATTTTTTTTTAACTGATGTTCACATCCAAGTTGATCCCAGAAGCTGCATGAATTTCACCATTTGATTGTATGTAAGTCAGTGAAGTTGTCGTTTGACTGTGCATTAGGAATAGAATTCATCATG
The DNA here is from genome assembly GCF_040807025.1 of Struthio camelus. Taxonomy (NCBI): domain Eukaryota; kingdom Metazoa; phylum Chordata; class Aves; order Struthioniformes; family Struthionidae; genus Struthio; species Struthio camelus. Next base: position 22,197,394 of record NC_090946.1, read on the forward strand.
AATTCTTCAATATTTTTTTGTCTTTCTGCAGAAAGAATCAGAGAAGAGGAACGTAACAGTTCAGCCAGATGATCCCATTTCCTTCATGCAGCTTACTGCTAAAAATGAAATGAGCTCAAAAGAAGACCAGTTTCAGCTCAGCCTTCTTGCAGCAATGGGAAACACACAGAGGAAAGAGGCTGCTGATCCTCTGGCATCCAAACTTAATAAGGTAATGTAGAAGTCAATATTTTAATTATATACAGTTGGTGCTTATGCACAGGATCAGCTATTGGAGATGCAGGCTGGAAGTGATGAACCTGATTTTATTGGTTGATTGGAGAGACGCATATATTTGTTGACTGGGATGGGTAGGAGAAAGGGAAAAACCTTTCTTGTCCTTGAAGGCATGCCCTTGGTCACATGAGAGGGAAAGAGTAAGGAGGAGAGTCAGTGTTGAGCCTCTGGGATGTAGAGAAGAAATAAGATTGTTTGCTGGTCTGAAGAGTCCTGTAAGGCTCGCTGTAAGGAGAGAAAGGAGGTCGCAGGTGGTTAAGAACCACTTTCTCTGGCCGTTGAACGCTATGCCGAGTGCTGTGCTTCCTTGTTTCACTGTTTATACCTTTTTGCGGCTGTTTACCAGGACCTGTAGAGAAGGTCCAAGGAGAAGAAATCCCTCAATTCATTTGTCAGTTAGTTTTAAGAAAACAGACTTTTATTCTTAAAAAGTCTAGATGAATTCTTTTTACTGTTTTAAAGTTATCTTTTCATTTTAACTTGGCATGTCTTTGTCATTCTGTTCTTTTTAAGAATAATGTAGCATTACAGTCAATGTTTCAGGTTGTTGGGTGAATTCAATTTGGAACACATTTTGAAAAGGTTTATATGATTGCAGTGCTTGTATAAAGGGACATATGAAGGAGGAATGGAGTTAAAAATGTATTTGTATGAATAGCATGTTTTCTTACCAGTAAGATAATTCTTTGCATGCCTATTCTGTGTGATTTTTGAGGCTCATATTAAACAGTAAGGGATTCAATTGTACTTGCAAATACCTCCTGGTTTTTGGTTTTGTTTTTCTTTTTCATTGTTTGACTTGGTTCAATGTTTTCAATGTGTTTATCAGGAAAAATATCTTCAATTCTCTGACAGGTTACTCAACTGACAGGCTTCTCAGACCCTGTCTATGCAGAAGCATATGTCCACGTCAATCAGTATGACATTGTATTGGATGTGCTTGTAGTAAACCAGACCAGTGACACTCTACAGAACTGCACACTAGAACTTGCCACGTTAGGTAAGGAATATTGGTGGAAACAAAGCAACTGTTAGGCAGCCATGAGGTCCTGGGTGTTGGCGCTGAGCTGGAACGCTTTTAAATACTAAAAACTTTCCGCCAGCTGGTTGCCGCTTTTAAAGGATATTTTCAAAGGCATTTGAAAATAATTTTTTCTTCCAAATGATAAGACTTTTATTTATTGGCACTGACAGTACTATCATGTTATAAACAATAATCAGATTTTGAAATTTTCTGTGCTTTTTCACTAGAAAAATAGCATAGTATGCTACTTTCTATTCTCCTCTTCCTGAAATATGGACAGTTTTCTCTGATATATTCATTCCCTGTTGCGCTGTTACCATAGAGCAAGAGGACAAATTCCAAATCAGTATGGAGCAAATCTTGGGCAATGGAAAGCCATCGGTTCCTGTGCTCAACTTGAAGTACTAGATGTTGCATTTACTCAGCTGAAGCCATTCCTTGTACCAACAGCTGTAGTAGAGGCATGTTTGAACAACATTGAGGCTTTATTAACTTCTTCTAGGGGCAGGACTGGAGCAGATAGGAAACTGGTCACTGTTTTTTATACTGTTAGTCATCCTTATTTGTCAGGCAAGTGTTGAAGAACGTTTACAACATACTAGGAGAACCCACATTGTGTATACTTTTAATTGGTGTAACTATGACTGAGGGACCTAAACTTCCTCTTCATGATAAACAAAATGAATATGTTAGTTTCTGTGTGCATCTGTCCATTTATCAGTTCAGTAAGGCAGAGTTGTATAATTCATAACTGATACCTTACAAACACCATGACTTGCTGCATCACTTTTGGGTGTGTAGAGCTGATGCTGTTCATGCTGTATTGTCAAAGTGCACAGCTGAAAGAAATACTTTCATAGAACTAAGGTGTCTTTTACAATTGCTTGCTTAGGGATCGCAAAAAGTACAGCTCTTATTGTTTCCTTATAGCAATTACATTCAAAATCATGGTGATACTTTGACCCGTCTGTAAATAGCTTAGTGCATATAATACTGAACATTGAACTTTGCGTTTTGAGGCACTTGACAGTGGGATTAGACACTACAGTGTTTAAAGCACAAAAGATAAAATTAACCATTTCCTGCTTGTTAAAAATTCAATCCAAAGCCCATTTAAGACAATATTTTCATCTGTTTTCAGTGGATTTTGAATAAGTCTGCTATATTTTAATCTTTTTTTTTTTTTTTTTTTAAGTAAGGTGAATTATTTTGTCTTACAGCTAGCAAATTGTGATGAAAAAATTAAAACCACCCAGTATCTTTATGGAATTTAGTGCAACTTGGTAGACATTAGAATTGAATAACAGGAAAATTAAGAGCGGCAACCAAAAGCTAAACCCACTATGCACTGGTAACTTTCCCTGTCCCCATTCTCCCAATTTCTTTAAACAGGCGACTTGAAACTTGTGGAAAAACCATCTCCCCTGACACTTGCTCCACATGATTTTGCAAACATTAAAGCTAATGTCAAGGTTGCTTCAACAGAAAATGGAATCATTTTTGGTAATATTGGTAAGTAAACAACTTTGCGTGCAGCATTAATGTGTAACATTCTTAGATGGTTAATGAGCTCAGAAATAAAGCATTTCATATTGGAAGAGGAAATTAAAAGGTCTGTAACGTATTAACATATATATTTTTTTAATTTATATCACTTTTAGCTAGAGTCATGGTAGAAAATGCTATCTTTAGAATGACTATCAGCATGATATTTGAGCCAAGCCTCTGAATTTAAAACATGAACTAGGCAGCCTTCCCTGAAAGGCCAACTATCTTTACTCAAAGGCTCTACCACACTAGTAATGCCCTGGAAAAGGGTAGAGATCAACGCTGAGCTGAACAAATGTTGACTGTTGTTAACTGGCAAATGGTAATTGAGTACTCTTATTGCAAACCCACTTTTTAAAACGTTAGGTGATTTGTGTTTTATATTGCAGTGTACGACGTTTCTGGAGCAGCCAGCGACAGAAACTGTGTTGTTCTCAGTGATATCCATATTGACATTATGGATTACATCCAGCCAGCTTCGTGTACGGATGCAGAGTTCCGACAGATGTGGGCAGAATTTGAGTGGGAAAACAAAGTTAGTTTTCTGTCTGTATTATTTTGGGGCTCTTTTGGATGAGGCATAATTCTGTTTTTTGCTCTATATCAGCACATAGCAGCATCTTTTCTTTTGATGTGAGCAGCATTCATATGCTTATGTAACACAAGTGATTGTATTGTGTTTAAGACTAGACAATTATAGCTGTATCTATGTCTACTACACATTGTCTGTGCAGAAATATGTATCATCATCTTCTAAACATATAGTGGCTTTAGTATTTGAAAGAATCCATAAAGTCCCATAAAATGCATTAGATGTTGGCCTAAATTAACTCATTCTTACTGACATCTTCTGTTTCACAAGCTTAGTGAAGGAATATCTTACTTTTTTATTTTTAATTAAAAGTAGTATGTATGTTGAGTCTTACCTCTTGTCCAGAGGTTGTCCAGATTGCTCAGTGGTTGCTGTGTACTTCAATTCAAAGGAGAGATAATAACATGTATAAATTCTTGCCGAGACTGCAGAATTATACTGCTTGGCTTCTCCTTTTCAAAAAAGACGACTCTGTAATGCAGAGGTGATATGTTGCACTGAGGATTTTCTGTAGATTCCAGGCAGAGTAACTTTTTAAATCTTGCAATACAACTGAAGCATCCAGAGCACTTACAGATGCTACATAAAAAAACCTATAAATGTCAGGTGCACTTAACGTTAGAGGATGCCCAAGCTGTTAATTACAGACTTCCTTAAAAAGCGTTGATTGGATGGGAGATGTTCTCATATAACAGAGCAACATAACTTAAGAACGGAGTGGTAATGCTAAAACAAAATGACAGCTGTTTTACACAAACTGTAGCTTTGTTTGCTATATGTACCCAAGTATATTAACTTGGGACTGAATTTAAGCATCCCAAAGGGAACTTGTGAACAATAGTTTTTAACCTATGATGTTTAGATCCTTAGCAATTCATAAACTACCTCTGAAAGATGTATTAAAAGAAAATTTTAATCGGGACCCACAATCTTCAGGATGAGAAAGCCAAGGCAGCCAAGAAAGCATCGTTTCTAACAACAAAAGATAAAAATACTTGTTTTATGTGCTACACGCTGGCCCGTACAGCCCTTTTCAGGTGCAGTAACATGATTTCCAAGCCACTCTACCTGACTTAAATAGCCCTGGGCCAGTTTGCCTAGTTTTTCTAAATAAATAAATAACATAAAGTAGCTACTTAAGACTCCTCCTTCTTCAAGGGCAAAGAAGGAACTCTAGGCACTTTGGCTCATAAAAGTTTCATAGCATTTCAAAGTAAAATTATGCTATTTTTCCCCCCAGTTTAATTACAGCGTCGTTTGTTGTCCTTAGCTATGGGAGGTACTAATGTAGTTTCCTGGAACAACTTCCCTTTTCTTGAAGGAGGCTGTTTTTCAATGAAAGATGAAGTGATTCCTCTCATCAGTCATTGAAAAGTAAGCTTTTGGAGTAGATACCACTTTTGTTCAGGCACAGTATGAACTTAAACCACATTCATACCAGAAGCACACTATTTGAAACAGAATGTACGTGTTCAGCAGAGTATCACATTCACTTAATGTATTTTAGAAGATATGATAGCAAAAAGGAATTCCCACCCTTTTTAACTAGTGGATTGCAGGAGGTGAAGACTTCATATGGTGCCACCTCATAGGATATACAGCTAGCTTTGTGAATGTGGTATTTCTCAAGAGAAGCGTAGTGGTGATCTCCTTTTAGAGCCCTGAAGCAGAGGTGATTTCAGACACGCGTAATGTGCTGTTTGAAGTAATTGCACTTTTTTCCCCTTTTTGAAGGTTACAGTGAATACAAATATCATTGACCTAAATGAATACTTACAGCACATACTGAAGTCAACCAATATGAAATGCCTGACTCCAGAGAAGGTGAGCTATTTGCTTGGAGGCTTTTGGACACCCTTCTTTGTGTGCTTTATTTTTCAACGCTCTTTTGTTTACAATATGAAACAGTATATATATTTCAAAGTTTTGAAATGAGTGTCCTGAAAAGAGTAGAAGAAATTAATGTTATCAGAATTCTGTGCCACTTTTTGTACATTCATATTTTTTTTGTAGCTAGAGAAGAAATAGTTAATGCTTATTTTAGTTTGTAGTAGCTGTACTATAATACATATTTGATAGAACCATGTGTTTTTGTACAATTTTTCTTAGTTCCTTCCTTCTCCATCAAAATTTATCTTTATTTTATATTTAGCCTTTTTGCTGTAAAGAAAAAAAAAAAACGCATATGTATAAAGCAAGCTATTTGTTATTAATATATGCCATAACAGCTATTAGCTGCTATATATATAGGAGTTATTTGCTATGTAGCTTCTTTAATCTTTTTGCTATCCATTACTTTTATTTCAATGACTAATAGAGATTGCAACTCTTTCAATATTAATTTAAAAAATTTAGAATTAATTTTAAAAAAATATCGCCAGTGTTTCCCACTATGTGATTCACTTACCTTATAAAATGCTGTATGTAAAGGTAGGGGTTTAAGTGTTAAAACACTGATATCTGCTTGGCTCTAGCTAGGATGAATCAAATGTATTTAAAGGATTTTGGCCTTTCTGAAGTGTTGAAATGTCCTTTCTATAGGCACTTTCTGGTTACTGTGGCTTTATGGCTGCAAATCTTTATGCCCGTTCCATATTTGGAGAAGATGCACTCGCCAATGTCAGCATTGAAAAGCCAATTCATCTTGGACCAGATGCTCCTGTCACTGGCCACATACGAATCCGTGCAAAGAGTCAGGTAACTGTAGTTTCTCTTCAGAGCATTATTTCTTCTTATTGTTTTTAAGAAAATGTACAGCACCCTCTAAAAACTCACAGCTTTTTTGATACTGCTATTAACGGTACGTGATTACCTAATACTAGGTAAATGGAAAATTTTCAGGAGTGAACATAGGAACTTCAGTCCCAGTTTAAAAACTATCTTGTTTACATTTTGTATGTTTTGTGAGGGAAGAATGGCTTTTAGTGAGGTATAATCATATGCAAAAATCATATTATAGACCTCCTCTGCCAGTCCATTTTAATAAAATAGGCCTTTGGGCCAAGATTTCCTTATTTTATCCATAGCACTGCTAATAGGAGGTTAAATTTTATTTGCTTTTAAATAGAAAGCAAGTGCCCCCTGAGGTTCCATGATCTGTTTCTTAATGAATTCAGCATTAAGAAAAAAAATCTTTAAATAGAATTGTTTTCTAAAATTACTTTGGAATTTCTTTGGATTTTAGAACTTGCACTTTCTGACTAAAAAAATACAGATTTGGAACTCTGTTCAATATTGAAAGAGGCAATGTACCAATAAAAGTGTTTCATACAATAAAGGGGTGGCATACAATAAAGGGGTGCCTCAGTTTTTAGGGTCAAAGAAACCATTCAGTTTGTGATGTCATTGTAAAGATTTTAGAGTGGTTTAAATCATGTATACAGTGACTGATATGTATACAGTGACTTTTTTTGTATGACTGTCTTCAGTTAAATATTCCAGCCTAAATGTGTCAGTTTTAAGTATGTCAGTCTCATCTGGAGATCATTCTGCTGTTGATTAGGTGGATTTGTGCAGTTTCTTTTGAGATCTCTTCAGTTTCTATGCAATGTTAATATGATTCTGTGATGCAGTTATTTTTTTGTAACGTTGGTGTATCAAGTGCTGGTATTAGCACTAAGTTTTTCAACTCCTGAATTTCCGTATTTGATTTGACAGTTGTAACTTATCCAGTGGCAGCATACTTTCAGTTGATGAAAGGTCCAGTGACTGAAAATTCTTTACTCTTCTGCCTATGAAATTTATGACTATATAAATTTCATTGATTCAGTAATAATAATATTTAGTTCTTGCCTTTACCTAATTTTTAAAAAGGTATGAACTCTAATTTATAGAAACACATGAGCAGTTAGAAATACTTTACTTTCCATGCAACTAGTTTCATAGATTTCTGTTATATGCAGATAGAGTGATTATAAACTATCAACATCATCATTCTCTTCTTTCTTTTTCTTACAGGGAATGGCCCTGAGTCTTGGAGATAAAATCAATCTGTCTCAGAAGAAAACGAGTTTATAAATTTTACATAATGTCTTTTACAATTTAACTTTAGGTATGTGGCTTTTGGGATCCAGAACATCTTATATTCTTCATGTTCTGTAACTGTAGAAGGCAAGCTTTTGAGCTGAATGCATTCCAGCAGATAATTTATAGGTTCTCCATGATTGATACGCAGCAAAACTTTAAATCTCCAGGTTTTTTTTTCTTTGTGTCCTGGAATTTGTTGTCTTTGTCTCTAATATATACTGATGCTCACAGTACAATAAACAAATCTATGCTAGTGCAGTTTTGTTTTTAAATTATAAACTTTGTATTATTTGATTACTACTGAATACCCAGCAGGGTTATTTTGACGCTCCAAGAAGTGGGAGTATTTAATTGCTTGAAGCGTTTACAAAAATGGCTAGTCCTGAATTGTGTGAAGTTGTGACCATGAATCTTTAAAATATTCTCGTGTACCTAGGAGAATATAAATATATATATATGAGACCTAAATCAAAGGCTATATCTTCTAGACAGTTGATTTAATAATATAATCACTTGGCACAAAGTTGCAATATTAAAATTGTATAGTTCAGCATGTAAGGAGAGACTGTCAAAATTCAGCTCTTTCCAGCAAGTAGCAAATCTTAAACTTTGTTAGATTCTGAAGTACTTTCAGAATAGCATTATTGTCATGAGTAACACACAATGTTTTTGGTGTTTTTATTTTTTTAGTTGAATACAAAAAAGACAGCGAAGTGCAACATTAAAGTTGTAGCAATGTAAGCAGTATTTTCAGTGAATGCAGCCATTAGCCACATATGTAAGCTCAGGAAGGAAGAATTCAGACTGATTATGATCTTGCGTTGAAAACAAGTGCTTTGAACCATGTTGGGGAAGTCTCGGAAAAGGAAGAATTGTGATTGGAGTTCAGGTCAGGATGTGGAAGTGAGTTAATACTGTTTTAGTAGTAGATTAAAACATATAGCCATTAGACTGAAAATATATTTAGCTGAATCTGTTAAGCGTTAATTCTGAATTTATTAAATTGTTGCAAGCAATGAATTCTACAGAAGCGTCCCCAGAGCGAACAGTACTCTTGCAGGTGGCAGAAGGTTCTACTGGCAGAAGGGAACAGCTGTGGTCCTGTTCTAGTAGGACAGAAGAGTACTAGTATCCCAAGTAGCCGATTCCCAAACCATTTAAGGCCTCAGTGGTGAAAATGACTGTTTTGCACTTTTAAATAAGCGTAGGCGCGCATGTATAGTTCGACTAGCACACATGTAAAGCTTGAAATGAAAGGCTCCAGGCTGCTGAGTTCCATCTAGCTAAAGAAGAGTCCTAAAAGTAAATTTCAGAAATTGAACTGATAAGTGAGATTCATACAAATATTTCTTGTTCCTCCCAGTACTTTTTTGCAGCTAGCTTTGATGTGTTCTTAAAAGCATTAGATATGCTTTAGTTCTTTTTCATTCTAATCCTGTTTGCCCATAGTTTTTTGTTTGTTTGTTTGATTTATTTTTTAAAGGGATGGGTGTAGATCTGTCAGTATCAGAAACTTTGCACTGGCTGCACAATTCTGAATTCTCAGTTTAAAAAAAAAAAAAAAGTAAAAATTGGCTGGCACTAGTAAATTTTTTTTTAAAGCTATTAGCTGTGGAAGCCATGCTGTATTTAATACACAGTCAGTATTAAAGTCTGCATTAGTGTACCCCAGTGCACAAATCCCTATTAGAGATAAGCTTATACATCTGCTAAGCCTATGTCTTTTGTTAAGTGCTCTGGATTCAAAATATGCGACTTTCAGAAGCTTTTGTACATTTATTGTTTTCTCATAGGTACGCACCTCACACGTACAGTAAGAAAAAAGGTCTTGGATAAGCAACGTTGTTGATTTAATGTCTGAGCAGAGATGCTATTTGAAAGTAGTTTCCAAAGGCTTTGATTACCTTGTGCACTTTAGTGAGCATCAAATATGCTCACAAAATGTACAGGTATGTTACAGGTACAGAGAGTAGATAGGTACTATTGACATTAAGCATTATGATCATGTAATTTTGAAGCCTTTATCTGCTGCGGTGGGTGGTATCCAGCTCTTAGACTCCAGTAAATGTTAGAGATAGTAAAACAACATTAGAGATAGTGCAACATGGTTTTGATGAGTGACCTGGTTATGCTTTGCATGTTTTGAAATCTTTTTGGTTCTGTTCCACGTCATTTTGCTTTCTAATGAAAGCTGTGACTCGCACATCAGATAATAGTAGCAAGAGCTGGGGCCCTGGGTATGCTGATTTGCCTTGATAATGAGGTTACATGTCTATGTGATCTCACAGCAGTAGAAATTCAGAGCAGTTCTGTTGCCCCATGTGAAGCTGTACAAAATTCGCAGTGATGTAGTAGAGATGATCAGAAAGTGACCTTAGTTGCTTAGCACTGCCTAATTTAGAGGGGGAGGGGAAAAAGCATAGAAGTATGTTATGTGAGATGTCCTGTGAAATTTAGTGTATATTTTGTGGGGGAGGAGAGATTTTAGTCTAATGATTTTTAAGCCAAACCAAGAGAATGAGGAAAAAAAATCCTGCGACTTGTGATTGGTTTCACCTCTGCAAAGGCATTGTGGTTAGCAGTATGCTAATAGAAAATGAGTCATAGCTGCATGTATAATGGTTGAAGTGAGGTGGATTTGCTGACCACAACCAAGGAAGCCTGGTTTTGGAGAAGGATGACAACTTCCAGTATCTGTTATCCAAGCCATGTTTCAGTCGCAGTCTGCAATCCAGAAGTTGGAGAATAGGAAAAGACTCTGGCATGTGCAGATCTCCATATTTTATGCAACTTATAAATCAGCTGGTAAAGGCACACAATTTAACTTGGTTTAGGAAATGTTTTGCTATCAGGACTTCATTTATGCAAGGATATGAAAATACCCGCTCAGCGCAAGCTGCCATGTCTTTAGGAGTCATTCCTTCTCTTATGTCCTCCTTTCTAATAGCTCTCCTCCTGATTTGCTGTTGCATAGAAGTTTTTATTGGTAATGTGTATTTTTTCAGTAGCCTAGACACTAAAAAAATGTTAAATGCATGTTTCACGCCTGTGCTTTATATTGGAAATTCTATCCTTTCATATCTATCCTATTGTGTTTGGCTAAGATTTTCATCCTTAACTCAAATTATGGACTGGTTTTGATTCAGGACACCTCTTTTCTAGAGTGGGTTTTGTGCTCTAAAGAGGTGTTTTCTGCGTCTGCCAGAGTACACAGATAGACTTTTCAAACGATGTCATTCGGTGGCTCACCTTCTGAGAGAGGCAGTCCATTGGATTGCAGCCACTCCTGCTCAGGCTCATGTGGGTCAGTTCACTTGTCACTGCTTACAAAAACTATACTTGTGACGCCTACTACAGCCACTTACAGGAAGAGGAAGTATGAAAGTTAATGTATTTCATGATGGTTTCTGTGAGGATTAGCAGCTATGAGCCATATAGGAGAGCCAGGTGCTTGAGAACAACAGATGCACCATCAATCAATATAAAAATTGCAGTCTAAGGAGAAGAAGGACCTTTAAGTAATTGCTATTGAAATGTAGGATCAACATTAATGGGGTGCAAAACTTTTCCCAAGGAATTAGCTGTCTCCCTGATCAGCAGCAGTAGCACTGCACGTCAGCATAGAAAGGAGTATCTTATACAGACCAGTTTGCTTTTCAGTCCACTTACAGCTTTTGTGTTGCAGCAGAATTTAGCAAAAAAAGCTAGCGTATAACAGTGGCTTTAGCGTGCTGTTCAAAACATTGTACCAGGAGGTTAGTAACCTGTTCTCTGGGCAACAGTAGTATGTATTGCATATACAATGCTTGGGTAAAGTGGTGCTGCTCTACAACTCTGGTTTCAGAAATTTGCACAAGAACAGGAAGAAATTCCCATTTGGGAATAAATGGAGCAAAAAACCTTGATGCTTTTCTGATAGGGCTTTTAGAAAGTCATTATGTGATGTAGTGCTGACAAAGCAGGAAGCTGGTTTTTCCTTTTGCTCCTAACTTAGAGCAGCTGCCAGACAGGACCAAATTTTGTCATCAGGGCCTAGTGAAGATTTATATTTGTGTTCTGTTTAGATGGTGTGTGAAAAGCAAGAAAGTTTTTATGATGACTGGTATGAAGCAGTCAGCTCTCAGTTATCTAGGAAAGGAAGGAGTAATCCTAATAAAACCCAAAGGTAGGTAATATAAACTAAGAGTAAATCAGGCTGTAGGGGAGCATGTTTTGTATATTGAGTTTTGAAAAGATTTGTAAATGGGTGCTGTAGAAACTGGAACAGCTTTATAGAGCTGTCAGCAGAGTGAGGCTTCATGTAAGGGGAGTGTGCCTATGGCACAGAACTGCAGCGGGAGCGTGGAGGAAAGACGGTTAATCCACAGTGTGAGTAATCTACATAGTGATACCTATCAGTTAGCTGCACTCAATTGCAAATAAATGTGTTTCATACAATTGTCATGTGTTGCTACACCAGAGGGTGCTGTCCAACAACTGTAAGAAACTGTAATTTAGAACATTTTTTTAAAAAGGCATTAGTAAGGAGGAGGAAAGTAAAGGAGGTGCAGCAGGCTTTGTCATAAAATGGATACAGAATAGTTTTGGCCCACACTCAGGGTCATTTTTAGTTGTTTTTTTGTGTATTTTCAGGTTGCCTAGCTATGTATAACCAGCACACAGTGGTGCTGACAGTTCAACTTACTACTATAGCGCATCTGTTTCAAAGCTGGCTTTTCTCTCTAGAGATTTCATTTTTCAGCAGTGTAATGAGATAGGTTTGGCTGTGCATCTGGCCTAGGGAGGATCTCCTGTGTGAAAGACTAGATAATGAACTCGTTAAGGGAGGATATAGATGAAATTAAGAAATCGTAACCATCACTTTCCCCGTACATTTGTAGTACCAATCTAGGCAATTTTTTGTTTTATCAAAGCCACAAATATCCATATTATTTCACTAAATATTTCTCCTGATATTTTTGTGTTTCCATTTTTAGGAGTGTCTTGCATAGGTTGTCATTTTAACCTCTTCCAGACTTGGTGCATTTTTTTTACTTGTTTGCATCAAAGCAGTATGTTTTGTCAGAATGAGCCACAGTCTCCAAGAACAGAGAGAGCTGGTAACAAAAAATGTCATTTTTTCAATATTCTGAAAGATTAGCATAATTGTAATATATATAAGCTTTAGATATTTTATAATTGAGTTCTGTGAATTTGAACGTTATCATAAACACTTACTTACACAGTTTCTGTGACTTGCAAGTCCTTTTTGTGCTTTTTCTTTCACCCTCATTTCATTTAGGGGAAGCAAAAAAGACTAAGCCTGTTGTCATCCTGGCCCCAGTACAACAGCAGAGGTAGTGGCTCTGTGTTCCTACATCTTCTTAATGCTGTCTTCCAGGCTTAATGTTTCAGGTTCTCCCTGTAATGTCTGATCAACGATCTAATTTTTCACAACAGGTGGTCATATTAGCATCTTTTCTTTGAGATATGGCCTTTTCTTTTTCTAAGGCCCTTATAAAATGATATAGGAATTATAAGAATGTTATCATGCTTCTAGTTTTTGTTCATCACTTCCAAAGTTTGGAGATGCAATCTGACTTCTGTATTCAGAAAGGTTAGGAAAATAAATTTTCTTATACAGAAATTGTCATTTGAATTTCAAAACACAAAAAGTATGTTTTATTCTGATCTATTAGAATAACTGCTGTCATTCATCTTATTTCAGACACAAGAACAAAGAATTATTCCCACTGAGCTGCCCTTAAGCTACGCACTTATTACATGCAAATACATAAATATTTTAATCACATATAGAAACTTCAGTCTAGATGAGATTTCCCAGGACCTTTGCGTAGTCTGAGCTACTTTTCCTTTCTTGCTTTAAATAGTTAATGTTAGTAACAAGTGCCGATCTCTTGTACTATCCAAAAATAACATGGCATGTTGCACAGGCATTCACATCCCTGTTCTTAATTATTTTTCAAATGAAATCTGTCACTTTTTTCAGTATTCACTGGATTCAGTCGTTGCAGTCCAATTTCTTCTTCAAGCTATGCGCAAATGAAAGAGTTCTTACACAGAAGCAGCATGTACCATTTAACAGTAAACTCTTTCCTGAGGCCCAAAATAGTTGATGAGCAGCGCAAAGATATGCTTAAGTCCCTTCAGCATCTGGAGGGTGTAGTGTTGTGACTTTAGAGGTCACAGAGCTTGTTGCAGAATACTCTAGTCTGCATTTTGCCTGTAGAGCGGTAGAATGTAGGACCTGTGGGCACAACAGGAGCCCCATTGGGTGCATCTGTGTAAATAATGTAGTGCAAATCTGCCTTGCATCTATAGCTGGAGTCTTGTGGCATGCACTTGAAGTTAAAGTGGTTTTCCTCCTGGTGGGACCCAGGTTGAAACTGTGAACCAGCACCCTCTCTGGGGTGCCCTCCTGCAGGGTGGATGCAAATCCTCCAGCAGTTAGCTCTGTATGCCTGTGATGTGCTGCTGGGACCAGGATCTGATGCTGGCTTCCTTCCTAGTTAAAGACTGAGCGTGGACCATAGGTCCACAACAGGAGTCCAGACAGAATTGCAACGGCTCAGACCAAATCAAAGTCAATCTCTGAGTTTGTTTCCAAGTTCCCCTTCGACCATTAACTATGTTATTTCTATCTCATTCAGTGGCTGCCTGCAGAGATGTAACTGCTTGCTCTAGACGTTATCATATGCTGTAAGATCTTTCAGGCTGTTCCTGCATCTGTCAGTAGGAGGCCACTGTACATGATAAGACATCTTGTCACAGAGACTGAATGGACAATTCTTTGTACCAGATGGGAGTTATGCTCCAGGTTTTGATCTTTTAGGTCTTAAGCAACATCTTTGCTTGCTTACAAAATATGCTAATATCTGAAAACTGCTGCTTGAAACAATCCGCTTGGTTTGTTATGTGTTATGTACCGCACTTGGCTGCAAGATCAGATACCAGCCTGAAAGGGAAATGTTCCAGTGTGTTCGGCTAGTACAACTGATATTTTTCCCATGTGGAAAGTGATTGCATTCACCAGTTTCTTAGAGTGGGATCCATGTTGACATGTATTATTTTCCTAAGGAGAAAGTGAATTCCTGTTCTACAGTAACGGTTGTTCTTTGAAATACTATCATCCTTATGAATCCTGTAACTCACCCTTCATCCGTACTTCATTTAGATGGAGAGGAGGTAACGGCCACCTGAATCTGTAAGTGAGGCACATGCTGCAAAAGGCATATGAGTGACTGATTCAGGCTGCTTGCAAGGTTCAGTGCACATGCCCACGGAGACCCTCAGTGACTACACTGGCTCCTAGAACCACTGTCTATAAATCCAGTGTTCCCGAGCGTACTAGGTTGCAGTCACATGGTTTGCCTGCTTGGATAGCATCCACCTGCCAGTAAAATCCCCGCTGTGAGAGCGTCGTTCTTCTCAGTCAGTCCAAAAATAGACTTGGTAGAGGTTGTCTCAGAGAAGCAATTTCACCCTAGGTATGACAGCTGGCTCCCTGTGCTGTAGTGTACTGCCCCATGATACAAGTGGCTATATCTCTCATAACTTCATGACATACAAAGACCAAAGAAGTAATTGACAAAACTGAACTTGCTGCTTATAATTGGCCTATATAGTGTAAATATTCATGCTTCCATCATAACTCAGTCAATGGAAAAGAGATTCATCTTTTACTCCAGTTAGCAGGAATTGCATTGGGTTCCTCTATGAGATTTTTTGTTATATCACATCAAATTTTCTTTTAAAAGGTACAAGAAAACAAGCTGCTAAAACCTTAAGGTGTTAGACCCTCCAATTGCTTTCATGCTTGTATTTTGAAGCATGGAATGGGTATGTTCAGGCTATGTTAACACATCTTTAACAAGAGATGTAGTTATTCCATGGTTTGGATGCCTCCTCCATAAGTAAGAACAGGTGGTTTTTTCCTACGCCTGTTCTCACTTACAGTTCAGGCGTACAAGTTCAGCAGCAATACTATATCCAGCCTTAATAAATGTGAACGTTGCCTTAGAAACACTGTCACTTTGAGAGAGGTATGGAATGCCAAAGAAACCTCTTCTCTCAGCATGCAGATGCTAAAAGCAGATGAAGACATTTATCAGTACATCAGTTAAGCCTATTATTTGTGGAAAATACAGATCATGTGAGACATTTGCGCTATGGAATGTGTTTGTTAATTAAGTGAAAAATCAAGAATTGCCTTTGTTCCAGCTAATTCCTCCTGTGTTATTGTACAGCATGAATATACAAGTCCTAGCAAATACTTTTCTGGAAGCATAAAGCAGTCCCTAACTTCCCAAGTTGTATATATTGCAAGCCATATAGTATGTATATGCTTCAGAAGATTATTAAGCTGAACATTTTATTTCACTTCAGCTTTTTTGTTACAAATGTATTTTTGCTTTACAGATTTGCTTGGAAATTACTGGGGTTTGTAAACCTGCATGCTTTCAAAAGCCTGCAACTGATTTTTGTAGTAATATCTAATGGGTGGTACGTGGGACTAGGTCTTTAGAATGAAACAGGTTTCTGCCTTTTGGTTCTCCTATGCTCAGGAAATCGCTATAGGACATCCATTTCCTTTGCTGTAGAATGGAGATGTGCTGCCTTTGTTGTTAAGTGTCCCGAGATCTATTGGTGAAAAGTTCTGTACAAAAGCTTAGTTACTGTTCTGCTTTTGAAATCTCAGTCTACAGTCCCAGCTGTTCTCCTGGAAAATAGGCAGTTAACTGAGCTTAGTCAGGTTTCAGAGAGAGCTCTGGGTTGGTGCAGCAAGACGGAATTGGGAACTGGACTGCCATGCAGACATTGCAGAGGAATGCTGTTGAACAGCTACCTGTCAGAGGACAGACACTTCACTGTCTCTATCCTATAATTTACTTTTTGTCATAGGTTAATATGGGTAGAGTAAACTCTCAACAAACCATAGTTTTTGATGTTCTCAAAGCTAATAAACAGTTGGGTGCCTGAAGTGATGTTAAGCAGCAGCAGGACCACACCACAAGAGGAACAGCCCGATGTGTTTCATGTGACGTTTTCAGTGCGCCGAGGAAGGGCAACCAATAAATAATTTCAAGCTGGGGTTGGCAGGATTGTCCTGCTGCTCCCATGTGGCCTTTAATGAAAAAAGTTGTTTGAATATGCAAAATCGTGTTCATTATAGTGAAAGCGTATTTTCTATCTCTGTTTTCTAGTGTATCTTTACTTTAGTAGGCATAAGCCTAGCTGGTTTTGGAGGAGAAATGTGATAGTCCTGCTATCTTCCACTAGGCAGTAGCTTTTGGAAGTTCTTTTCCAAGTAATATGGCTTACGTTGAATCATATGCCCTCCCCTAGATGCATAGGGTTAAAGGCACTTGCATGGGGCTGCACCAAGTGCCTATCCCAATTGCTTTGAAGAGCTTTAATACTTTGTTAGCGCTTTCTCTGTGGAGCAAAATGTTGGACTTTTCATCATTTTTTTTTAAAATGTTTTTAACAGTAGTAAAGCCCCAGAATGTGTGGCTCTTCTTAGTTACCTTATGTCTGCTGAACCTGTTCTCATCTCCCACTGGATGCCGTGTTTCCTTTTATTTATAACAACGTATGCCTGAATACATAGTTGGCAGGAAGTCTACTTCTCTGGAAAGTACTTTAAAAGTCTGATGCTAATTGTTATATATAAGAATTTGCTGCTTATCAGTATTCTACTTGTTCCAGTCTTTTACTTCAGCATAGTCCTCAAGTACTGCCCTATTTCAGGCTAGATATACTGGGATGTCGCTACACTGAGCTACGCGTTTGTGTCAGACATGAATATCCTTTCTTCCTAGTAATTTTTTTAAATGGATGATATTTGCATTACAGGGATAAGAACAACATATAATTCTGCGTTCCATTAGTCAGGAAAGTTGAAACAACCCACTGTCTCTGTTGGTACCGGTCACGTAAGACAATATGAATTCTGGTGTAAATCAGAAGACTTTTGGTTTTTAGTAGACAAAAAGTTGTCTTGCTTAAACAGTGCTGACGAACACAAAGCCACAGAAGGGAAGAAATGTGGTAAGATGAGCCTTGACAAGCGTTGGGAGGAGACAGGGAAGCAGTAGGACGTAACCTTTATGATTACAGGTAAGAAAGATTGGCTTACAAAGGTCTTCTGAGCTATAAACTTGATCAGACCCATTCTTTCAAAGCAACCTTAAGTTCTTGAAGTTTACATTCCTTCTGTTGTTGGAAACTTGCTTGTTGGTTAACTTGCTTGCTAAGTTAACCTACTTTTCTACTCTATTGTGCGCTGAGATGCTAATGATTATTTATGAGAAAGGTTAAGGAAGACCAGATACCCTCCAGTGCTCCAATGTGTTGTCACATTTTTCACATAGGGAGTGGATAATAGGATTATTTTTAATTATAGGTGACAGATGTTGAGAATTGAGTGAATGTATGAATAACACAAAAATGCAAAGCTCTCAACCCTAATTGTTTTTCCCATGGGTACAAGCAATTTAGATGAATCTTTGCTTTAACTATAAAATCATGTTTTCCAGTGGTATTAAAATTCTTCATAGTAACTGCAGGAAGTACTCTGAAGCATATTTGAATCAATTAAATTACTGATGTTAATACAGTTTATTTGGCCTACAAAACTGGGAGGACTGTAAATAGCTGAATGTCAAGACCTCAATCTTAAATAAGATTATACTGGACCTATGCTATCATCAAGCTTCACTTACTTCTGGTTGCAAAAAGCAAGCTAATTTAGAGACTTTTAAAGAACTAGATTCTGCTGTTTTAAGAAGAATCTACAAGCTGACGTATGCTTTGCCCAAGTGAAGACAGAGAGGGGCCATAACCGTAGGAAAAGGGAAGAGCAGTGGAATTGAATCTTCCCCCAATGAACTCTTAAATTAACTCCTGAAAGCATTTAGCTAATTCTCCTTGATTAGATGCTAACAAGTCCTTTGGGGGAGTTAATTTTTTTGGCTTTGTGTGATACTAGCTACTACACCCTGCTACCCTACTATGTGACTTTGTGGGATGCAAGAAAGGGTAGTGTCCCTAACTTGTTCAGGAACCCTTAGTGGTGCTGTCCTTTTGAGGCTACCAGATCATACCGAGAGAATATGTACTTTGTTAGTCTTGAATGTTCTGTATTTGATCACTACAGTTATTTGGGTTTCAGATGTGACTTCTTAACTTAATGCGTGGAGAGCAAAGTAACTTGAAATTGCATTAAATTAACTGGAAGCTTCAAAATGGAACATCTAAAGAAAGAATGCTGTATACTAAACTCATGATACTGCTCACTTTTCATGAAGAGTTCTTCCCTGAAATATTAGTTTACAGAAAATGAGAATGAGTCATTGATAAGAGAACTGTGTTGTGCAGAAGATCTATATCATGTGATTAAAGTTTTCCTGGGTGATGTAAATGATCCCAGTATTAATATAATTTGTCTTTTCATGTCTTTTGATGACAGTCTTAAACACAATATAGTTCTAACCTTATGGTTGAGCATAAACAGTTCAGTCATCTGGAAAGTATGTTGAATTGTTGAAAGAATGTTGAACTTCCTGCATAGCTACACTGAAGTGCCAGTGATGCCATAACTTAGCAGTAATTGAAGTTTCTTCTTTGCTGGATTTGGAGTAGTCTGTAGATTAATTGGTAAGGCAGACAAGGAAGGCTTTTATTTGGCTAGAGGCTGGTCCTGAAGTGGCAAGGAAATTTTCTGGTGTCTCAGAACCAGATTAGAGCTTCTTAGAAAAAGAAACATTGAATTGCAACCCGGAGCCATGAGAGGCTAGGGACTGGTCAAGGCTGGGCGGTTGCTCCCCACAAGAGAGGGAAGAAGAGGAATGGATGTGGGAGAAGGGGGCAGGGGGAGAGCCTTGGGCAGGAAGGCCTGCTACATGTGCCCCTTCTGGGGCCATGGACAAGGTGAGAAAGACAACAGTTACTGTCAAACCCCAGTAGTAACTGTCATGCCAAGTGACCCGCCTTTTCCTTGGGGGTGGCAAGAGCAGCCTGGGCAAGTTGGCCTATTTTTTCACGGCTCTAGGAGAGACGTGCATGTGGTAGGGCTGTGGCCGTTCTACTTTCCTGCCCCTGCAGCAGCTGTCTATTTTGCCTCCGTCTGTTCTGACTTCTCTGTTTCAGGTGTTTTCTATAAAGATTGTGTCCATAGTGCATAAGGGAGGACACGATACGATTTTCAAGACTGTCTCAAATGATTTTTCCTCTAATGCATTCTTTATAATATCTTCAGGCTACGTATTACCCACGGCTGAGTAGCACTCCTCACTGGCTGTATTGTAGCCAGGGTCTCAGCTGGCTACCGGCTTTTGCAGATTTACTAAAGAGAATTAACGCAGAGTTGAATTTCAAATGAACATATGTTGGGTTTGTTCTAGGATTGTGTTTGAGGTGGGTATAGTGGTTGGTTTGGTTCTGAAAAGCCTGTTTCTAGACATACTACATCATCCAAGGAGGTTTAGGGGGTCTCTGCCAAGAACTCTGTTGGATTTTGAAATTTAGGGACTGTATATTTACTTAAATGTTCACAGCTGTATGTCGTGTAGCCATATATGAACAAGAGAAGGGTTGCCCTTTGATTCTCCTACACCAGTAAAAACGCAGGTATATACACTTACCCATGCACATAAAGACCCATAAACTCTGTGTGTCTGAAACTTCTTAAAAGGATCTATTTTTCTAAATTTCCCGAAAACTTGCTGAAAATTAAAAATCAATCCATTTTCTCCTCTTCTGTCAAGCTAGCAATCTTATGGGAGTGTTTTTTGTGCTTGAAGTCAACGATTTTGACAGGAGACAAATGCAGTCATTTATCCTGGCAGACTCATTCTCTGCCTGACCTCACCCCAATGGCATTTTGAAAGTGTGGGTTCGTTATTTTGTTCTGATGAATCATTCAAAATTACCATTCATCTGAAAGAGTTTATCAAATACTAATGGGATTTTGCAAAATAAATGGCTTAGCAATTCTTCATCTAGCAGATTGATGAGAGATGAAATGAGTGTCCAAGCTATTGGTAGCTCTGAATATAAGAAAGGAATGCCCTTTAAAATTGACTAAAGGAAGTGTGTTACCCTCCTTAATTATCAGTGAGGGGCTTTAATGCACAATGGAAACACTAATCATCCAGATATTCTCTGCTTATAATAATATTCATAACTATCAGAAGACTACTTTTAATAAAAAAATTGAAATTTTCTTTCAAATGCGAAGACTTATTAGTCTTTGTTTTATAGCTAAATTACAATTTTCTAACAATTTAGAACACTGAGATGTCTAGTCCCTGTGGGTAAGGGGAAATGTTTCTCATGTAGTTGCTCGGTGATGGACTTTCAAGAAAATGACAGCTATGATACTCATCTTTTTCTCAAGTTACATCAAGCAGTTAAGAGTGCCCCATCAAATTTTGATACTAAATGTAAATACCCAATTATTCACTAGAAGCAAGTGAATATTTAATCCTCTAAGGCAGGAGTGTTAAATAGGCAGGATAGAGTTGACACACATAGAATATTACGTTCTGTAATGATGCTGGAGCAAGCTAAGGCTTCCTGATGCCCTAGTTCTATATCTAAACATCCAACTGTAAACACAAATGAAAATCTTTATGGGTACAGATCAGTCCCAGGTGCAAATACCCAAATATACAACTACAATTTAATTAGTGCAAACTATACTGGAAAAAGGAAACCTTCTTTTACCAAAATGTACCCCTCATTCTTCCTTAGCCAGAACAATTTGTTAACTAGATGAGCTTTTCTTCTTTAAAGTTGAGTTTTGAGTCTTATCTTTAGGTTGTCTGTTAAGTTTTGTGAAGGTAGTGATGGTATGCATCTAATGTGCTAGACATGTTTGCACCATATTATGGTGTGCCGTTTTGACTGGGATACCTGAGTGATATCATAATATAAGCTTCAAATAGCATTTCTCTTCTTTTTACCTAATGTTGTGCTACGTTCTCATCCTCTGAGGAACAAGAGATTGTGAGAAAGAAACTAGGGAAGATCATGTGTAGGAAGGGAAATTCCTAATAGATAAAAGGACAAGGATAGTAGTCATGGTGGTTAAGGTTCCTCAGAGAGGCTCTGGAATCTCCATCCTTGGAGACAGTCAAAACTGAGCTGGACAAGGCCTTGAGCAACCTGATATAACTTTGAAGTTAGCCCTGCTTTGAATGGGAGGCTGGACAAGATGACCTCCAGGGACTCTTCTAACTTTTCTATAATTCTGTGTTTCTGCAGTCACCTGTTTTCTTAGTGGTTGGCTTTTTTTCTTCTTCTCTTTTCTTTCTTTTTTTTTTTTTTGAGCACTCATCAGGCCCAGATGAACAGCAGATGGAAAAAGGAGAATACAGTATTGCTGAAAGATTATTTTAATTTTGATGGTCAACAGAAAGACATCAGTTCAGCAGTGCAAGGGAGAAACAGATGGAAGCAGCAACTCTAGAATCAGTTGAGGTTAAGATCAATTTTTAGCAGAATGTGTTTCATGTCTAATAGCTAATAACATATCTTTACGTTGTATTTTGAAGGCACAGTATTTTAAAATAGTTTTCTGTCCAGCATTCTGCTGATGGAGAGTTTGGGGATTTTTCAGAAGATGAATGATGATTGGGATCCAAAGGCTGATCGTCTCTAATGAAGTGTTTTATGGCCAAGACCAGTGCTGGAATAAACCCACTGGCTAATTCTGCCTGCAGCTTGGACATCTAAATCATATCTACGCTCATTAACTGTAGTTTCCTCCTTTCTTTACTGATCTTATTCATTAATGAATACTGTGGGTTCTTTTATTGCATATTCTCCATCCTGGATCGTTACAGGGTCACTAAATATAATTCTTCCCTGTGGGCATCTCCTAGCTATTCTTGCTCATTTTTACAGCATGGTAATTATGGAGAAACCAGAGGGTTGCAAACTATGAAAACAACTTAGTTTAATTTAGATTCAGTGTCAGCTGAATCTATTTATGCACCCAAATTGACTTTATTTTTGCCTTGTTTTTTAATATAAAGGGGCTCAGTCTTATTTATCTAATGCCTTATACAAAGTATGAGTCCTGTGGCAGTGTTCTTTTCTCACAGTCGGTTGAAATTGAGATACTGTTACATTTTTAAATCAAATTATTCTTACTTTATCAGGTAAATGTTTGCACCTGAGGTCCTGAGCAGCTACAGCTCTCAACTGCAGTCTCTGAATGTGTGTGTTCTTTTGAGGTCTGTGGTGCCTACAATTGTACTTGCTGTGTATATGAAAGAAAGGGAGACCACTGCTGCTCAAGGACTGTTGTGCTGTTTGTATTTTTTCCTGTTCTGTGCTGCTTTAGGCTGGCCTAGGGCACAGTGTAACGCTGGCTACTACTAAAATAATTTACTTTTCTCTCTCTTGATGTATGAGCTGTCATTGGAAGCAGAAGCTTTGTAAAGAGAGCAACTGACTCCTCTATTTTTTAAAATAGCTGATTCTTTCTTAATCAAGCTGGTGTGGAATTGGTTTTGCATCAATGGCAACTAAGAGTGGACTGCCCATATTTTCCATTTCTAACTTTCCAGCGTCCACGGCCAGCACACCTTTACTTGACATACACACTGTCCATTACAGTATGTGTCCTTGTCCTGTTTATATAAATCTGGATGTCCCTGGGAATATGTATTTGTGCTCCTGAAAGACAGCTAACGGATACAAATACATTGCCTGATTCTGAGAGAGATGAAGAGAAAGGGAAATATGTCTTTTACTGGTCAGCTCTAGAAGTGGTCCATTTCGGTTTAATGTTATGTTAGTCTCACTAGTATAGTTGGCATTTAAACCCAAAGATGGCAGGAAATTTATAGTACTTTTGATAACAGCGACAAAGCAAGTACTGAGTGCAGGTTTCAACATAGCACTGCTGTTGAACCTCAATTATTCCTGCCTACAGCACATCCATTATTCTGGTCCTTAGACCCTGATCATCAGGAAACTGCTACTGTGCAGTTGTTATAATAAGAGCAAATCCCTGAAGTGTCTGAGGACCATAAGCCCATTTCACCTTTACTGATGCATCAAATATGAACTCATGTCTCCAGTGACTAAACTTTCTGCACCACCAGCCTTCAGGCCTCTCTGTAATGCTCTTATTTCTGCCTGGGTCACAGGGGAATCTCCTAGGCTTTTAATCTATAGCTTATTGTTTAAAGATTTATTTGTTTTGTGAGGTTGCTGCCAACACTGATCATAGGCTGGCATCAGTGGAAGGAAGCTGTAAAATTGGGAAGATGTCCACTTGTTTTCCAAATGGGTGCCTTATCTGTGATAAGACTGTTGTGAAGGATTCAGGTCATTTGCAAATATCATCTTAAAACTGCAAGTGCTTCATTTTTTCTTGTTTACAGTGGAAGTGCACGAGCGAGAAAATGAGGTGCAACTAGCAAGTCCCTAGATGTTACAGAGAAGTGTTTTTTCCTAGGAAATGCCTTGTTTCCATGGCTACGCTTTGTTAAGATTCCTGCTGTTGGGCTCAACTTTAATTCTGCAAGTAGCATGGGATCCCCAGAGGTGGGACAGCATGGTCCCAGGAAGGGGGAGGAGGCGCGATATTCACACACTGCTCCTTCACAGACCAGCAGCGCTGGTTTTCTGCAGTGTGCTAACCTTACCTCCTTCTTCCCCAGTTTAAGGAAGGCAATCTCACTTTTCTCTCTCTGCCTTCTTCACCCTCCAGCATATTTTCCACTTCAGGGACACATTGCCATAACAGGAAAATTAAGCCCAGAAACTGTAAAGAAAATGCTGATTTCTCTGCCTTTGCCAAATCAAGACAGCATAGTCAAGAGTGCCTCCAAGATCTGGTCCCAGCACCTCTGCTAGCCCAGCCATCAGCTTGTATTCTGCTGAAAATAAATAAATAGTCATCTTGGAACTGCTGTTAATTTCAAGCTGAGATATTAATGTTAGATGTTTCTATCTCAGTTTTTTCCTATAAGTCGGATTCTCCTTTCTTGTGCAGGCAGCAACAAGCTGATACAAGGCAAAGTTACCTTTCAGATCATTAGTGTGGCAATATTTGGATGCCACAACCTCAAAGCACTGGATGGTATGCAAAGTTTTCTGCTTGCCCACAGATATACCTATAATAATAGGAAAAAGTTCCTGAAAGTCTAATGGTGGTTTGATAGCTTCTCTCACTGTAAGTGTGTCAGATCATTTGATTCTGTCTCTCGGCTGTATTGAAATTGCATGTTCTTGTCAATGATGTGTGTCCAGAAGCAGTAGACTTCAAACCTATTCATGGGTATTTCTAATTTCTCATTATCTTTTTCCCTTTGGAATTGATTTCATATATCTGGGGCTTTCTCTCTTGTCTCAAAAAAGAGCAATGCTGCTTGCAGCCTTTTCTCCTACTTATCTACTTCTGTAGCCACGAGGTACAAGAGAAATCTCAGCTTTTATTTTCTTCAATTTTCTGCTAAATTTCCTTTGAAGGTTATCTTTCCTGGAGGCTTTAACTGATCCATTTTCCTTTCATTTTTTTTCTTTCCTTTTTTTTTTTTTTTTGGCAGTGCATAATATGTTTGTGTAAGGGAGAAGAAAGGAAAGGAGAAGAAAGTATACCTTTCTGTTGACATAAAAACTCTTTGGTTCTTATTCTGCTTCTGGGCTTTCAGCTTGGATATCCTGAATGCAGCTACACATCTCTTCTGTGCTATAAAAGGAGATGCTGCTGTGAAGAATGACTATGTGAAATAACATTCCTTATGGACTTTAAATCAGCCCCTTTCATAGCAGATCTGTTCCCCATATATATTCATTTAATCATAGCTCTTTGCTTTAGTGATTTTAAATGAGTTGTTATTCCTTATTCCTCAAGTCATCCAGAGCCACAGCTAAAACATACTTGTTCTGCCTTGGAGGGGGTGTGAAGGGTGGCAGATTGGGTCTACTCCACAAAAAAGCCACTCTCTGCTCCTTTAGTCTGGGATGGGGGCTCTCAACACTCCTGTGAAGGTCCCTGCTAGGGCAAAGGGACAGGTGAAAAACAGAACGGTTCTGGGAGTGGGCGTTGTGCATGTGTGTGCACAACTGCGTTGTGTGTGTCCTTACCTCTCCTGACTAATACACAAAGCGAGGGTGTTGCTGTGCCTGTAGTTCTTCCTAGTGCCTCTGGCTCTTACTATACTGTGTCGGTGGCATCAGTAAGGAACATGGATGGGCAGGGGTTTGGCTTGCATGTTGAAATTTTGAAGGAACCAGGCCCAAGATATTTGAATGGCTCTCTCTTTCCCTATATCCCAGCAAGGCAGTAAAGTTCTGTTATGTTTGCCGTATTCTCATCTAGAGAAGATTAGGGGTCTTCCTGATGCAGAGAATTTGTTTATGGCATCTCTTCCTGAGTTTATTGTGCCATCAGCTTTTACTTACATCTTCAAGACTTCATGCAGAGCTGTCTTGTCAAGTAAATTCATCTTTTGACAACTTTGACTCCACTTTCTCACCAACTCTTCTGGGCTATTTTAATACTTACTGTTTCTGGATGTGTCTGTGAGCTATCTGGGAATTTGGTTAGTATTTAAAGTACTTACTGACATGTTTAATGTTCACAGCATTAATGTGAAAATAAACAAATTAATGTTGGGTAAGTTCCAAACATCTACATTGTATTTATCTCAGAGCTAATGGAGAGAGACCAGTGCATTTCTCCAGTTAAAACCCCTCGTGTCTGAAAAGTCTACCTTAAGCATACTTAAAAAATATAAAGCTGTTTGTGTTAGAGAAAGATTCTCCTCCTCTTGGGAGGACTTACAGGATGGCTGACACCAAACAGTGCCACCATAAAATCTTTAAGAAAAGCAAGTTTTCTGTTCACAGCAGAGCTGATGCAGCCTTCCTATGTATTTGTGTTCTATATCCCCAGCTCATGCTTATGTCTGTACTGCTTTTCCTTCTCCTTTTACAAGACTTTATAACTTCCTAGTTTGCCTTCTGTATTTCTCTGGGCAAGTAACAGCATGCACTGGGGGCTGATTTGAAGCTATGGATGTGCTGACTGGCAGGTGAGTATTGATGTGCTTGTTAGGCAGCTTCCTGCTTCTCCTGGGGTGGATACTATACTGGTTGTATCCATTTTTCCTCTCTATGTGGCTACTTGTTTAGGTTTCTGTCCTCCATCCTGCTGACTTTCATTGAAGAAAGAATTATCATCTCAGGTGGTCTATCAGCTTTGGCTGAAATTGATGTTAGGTTCAAAAGTTACTGGAATACCCTGATGGAAGTCTGGAGAGACAGCATAAAAATGACCAGAAGTATCAGTTTGATTATTATGCTCAGAAACTTTAAATTTTATTAAAGTATTTGCCCACTAGCATTACAAGATAAAAATAATTAAGCCTTCATTCTTATTTTTTTCCGTGGAATTTTCTTTATTCATGGGGGAGCAGTCTGGTAGAATATATAGCACATAGACCTTTGGTTATATTAGTTTAGTAGAAGTTTATTGTGCCAAAGATTAATAAAATTATTTGACTGTGTTGCATTTCCTCTTTATTCATTGTATGAGCAGTGTTGACATGTGCAGTACACTGATACAGATTGTACTGTTTCATCCAAGTACACACAGTCCTATTCTCCCTATTTTTTGCATTTAAACTAAAGCACTTGTGAATGATGTGATTTATTTCATTATAGTATCTTTGCTGCTGGCTATAGCATGGAGTCTCTTTGTCCTGGTGAAGTCTTTTTTATGACAATGGTAATGTATGACTGTTTGTTTCACTAACAAGGAGGCAACTGTATTTTGCTTATATTTATTTATTTTTTGTCTTGAATTCTCTGGCCATTCCAAAAACAGACAAAATAGGTTGAAGCATATGCAGAGGTCCTTATTTCGAACTTATCTAATGGCACATTATTTTTAACTGGAAACACAGCTCAAGAAAACCAACCTATTGCTTAACTGTATCCGTAGGTTTAATTGAAATCAATCTGTCATTTCAGATAGAGTTTAACAGTCTTAGCCTGTTAAATTTGTAAATGTTAATTAGAACTGTGGTTCACCACGGTTCTGGACTGTTTTAGATCATGACATAAAGAAACACAAGGACCAGTGCTAGGTTTGCTGGAATAATCAGTATCGTCTCCTGTTCTAGCTGCTGCAAGGGATTAGAATGTAATTGTGTAGGCTGGACTTTCTCCAGCGTATCAGGAAATGTTATTCACGGAAAAGTGGTCTTGTGCTTTTGCCAACTACATATCAGCAGGGCTTACTTTGCAGTCCCATGTAAGAAATGGCAGCTTCGCCAAAGTAACTCCTTCTACACCTTGTCCGGAGGTACTGGCTCAGCTCTGAATCCAGAGTGGGAGTCAGGTTCTCATCAGAATTGCTTCCTGCACACATTGGTATGACTTGGAGATCTTCCACTGCAAATATTGATCCAGCTAGCACTGCTTAACTTATGAGATCTGAGGAGATGAAAGTATTTGGCCTTATGACTGCAAGCTATTACGAATGATTACACTGTGAATCAGATCCTCCACCTACCTGCAGAGCACTGAGCTTAGGATTCTTTTTCATCCCATGCCCAAACAGTTGCTGCTGTCTTTATCCCAAAGACTGCTACCTCTATAGAGAAACGTGCTGTTGGATGGATCAGGCTGGCACAGTGTTCCCCAGTCTCGAATACATCATCTGCTCCTGTGCATTTTATGCTTATGGTATGGCATTGGGTGTAATAGAAATGCTTGGAGATCTGGAAGGGGCCCCTTTTGCCTCCAGCTGTGTGACTGCTTATTCAGCTCAGTGTCATGATTCACAGGTCTGGACTCTTTGCACTGAATCAGACATTAAAGATGCAAAAGGTCTGTTAGGTCATCTAGCCCATCCCTTTGATGATTGTGCCTTTCAGGATGTAAGTCTAGTTCTTGTTCTGTTAGGAGATGAAAGGAAGTAGAATTTCATTCTTTCTTTGCAGAGCTGGAGTGCTACGTGAATGGTGGTTCTTCATTCCTTTGTGTTTGTGGAGAGTTTTTGATGTAGGAAAAATCAGTGTTGTTTCTTTCTGACTCATCATTAGTGAGTTAAAGCAGCAAAGGCAGAATAGAAGTCACAGTACAGAAGATAATCAAAGGAAGAAAAACTCTCTTAATTGTGTCTTTTTAAGGATTTGTGCCACATGCCTTTTGCTGTCACTGAGTGATAAATGCAGCACATGTATATCTTCTCTGGTTTTTTTTGTTGTAACGTTTCCCTTTCTGCTACATGAATATGCACTGTTAATATTGACGCTTCTTTGATGTGCGTGTCTAGCCAAAAAAACAGAGTCTCTGTTGTTTCACTTAGGAGAAACTGATGAAAGAAATAGGTATTGTTGGGAACATACCCTCTTTATTTGAAAAGTCAGTTGTCTTTTCCTGCACACAGGAGAATCGAGCAGAACACAAGTGGTCACCCCGTGCTCTTACAGCCAACACCCTCCTTCAGCCTCTGGGATATTTTTCATGATTGCACTATCATGCTTGTTCAGGATGAGATTCCTTCTCTCTGCTCTGCACCCATCTTCCGCCTACCTATGCATGCCTGTGTGCCCACAAACAAACCACCCTACCCAAGGCAGGACTGAGATAAATGCCTCCTGCCATATCCAGATTCCTAGCTAGACTTGCATTTCTGTCTGGGTTTGGATGGAATTCATGTTTATGCCCTATTTTAGAGGTTATTTCCAGTGTCTGTTCTGAGAAAGGAATTTACTGATTTCTTGCAGCCATTTGAAATGAAGGTCAGTGGTTATGATCTATTGTTTCAATAAGGTATATCTCCAGCTACAACCAAACTAAGAGATTACTTGTACTTCAGTAGGACCGGGATGCTAGTTTATCCTGATGGGCTCTGTACATCTACAGTGGGAGACAACCCATGTGCAGAAGAATTCACAGACTGAGGAGACGTTACAACAAAGGCTAAGCAGAAACAGAAAAGCGAAATGCAGCAGCCTGAGAAACTAGGAAGCAAATCAAGTAGAGAGCCTGGCTCAGAACCAGTCTTTCTCGGATTCTGGCTTATGGCGTAATCTACTTCACCCCAGGACTTTCCAGGTACTCTGTTGTGTAATTTATAAAACATTGAAATTGGTGGAAAATCTGATGGCTTTGTTAGGTCCATACTGCAGGGTAATCATTTCACTTCACTTCATGCTGAGAAGACTTACTGAATGAAAGGTGAAGATTTATCCAACCTAACACAGAAGCCTTTCTTTTCAGTGGGAAAGGGAGTTGATGCTAGCTTGTTTTGATAACATCAATTAGCGAAGCCTGCGTCCTGTAGCATGTTTTTAACTCTCAGCAATTTCAAGTTCACTGACTGATTTGTGAAAGACGGAATGACAATATAGGCTTGTAAGAACTCGGTCTGTGACATTCTCACTGGCAGTAGATTGGCAGTAGTATCTGATTCTTCCTGGCAGTAGAGCGGTCACAGCCTGGACTTTCTCTGCACAGCTCTGATGGACAGTTCCTTAGCGATGGAATTTCTTGCACCAAAGAAAGAGATGTAAACTGAAAACAACCAGATTGAGGTTAATTTGTGTTTCATTTGCTGGATGGCAAAATGAAAAGGAGACTGCTGAAGGCCCTTCCTTATTTTCCTAAGCAGTCCTTACAAGTCCTCTTAAAGGGCTAGTATTTTGTTTATCTGTCCTACCCTATCCTAGGAAAAAGATGTCTTAAGCCTGGTATTTGGGAGAGGGAGCTGTGATTTCAAACTTTCTCTGCCTGCTGCAAGACCTCAAAATAGTATAATGATGCTTGTGATGCACAGGAGTGCTTGTAGCACCCCAGTCTCTGCAGCAACCTAGGGGGATGTGGATTCAAAAATAGAATAGTCAGGAATTGGCTTGTGGCTTGCTAGTGTGTAGATAACAGAATAATGACTTTTTGTCCGTTAGGTGCATGTCTCTCCTCCATTGTTATGATAATACTTTAGCCCCATCCTGCCTCTCTGAGTAAGTGATGTGTAAAAAAAAAAAAAAAAAAAAAAAAAAAGGGGGGGGGGGAGGGAGGGATTTTGTTTTCAGTCAATAGCTTTTTTAAAATATATGTCTGAAGGAGTAAAAATTCATGCCCAATTGCTCAGCATAAGTGATCTTGCTAAAATCATTCTAGTTAAGCCTTAAAAATACTTGAGAATTCAAGTGGTTACTGAAATCTATGCTAAACCTTAAAAAACTGTATTTAAGATAGCCTAAAAATGATTCTAAAAAGTCTAAGAATCTGTTCTAGCATTTTTGCTTCTGGTTTAAAACATACTTTAAAAAAAAAAAAAAAAGTCTTTTCTCTAGATATTGATGAGCTGAGTTAGTAGTTACAGGATCAAACAGTCACCAGAAGAAGGGACGTTTTCCAGGAAGGTGAATAACCAGTTCTATCTGGTGATGCTTCTAGAAGTTGCACTTACCCTGTCTGTAGCATGAGTTCAAATGAGAATGTATTACGATTTTTTTTTTTAAGCTTCTATTTACGTTTTCCTTCCTAGTGCTTGCAAAGCAGCCCTAAGAGGGTAGTGGAAAGTCATAAAATGTTCCTTCAGGATAAAGCAGGTCCCACCCAGGGATGCATCCTGCATTGTATGTTTAAGCAAATCTTTCAGGAGAAATGCAGGGTCCTCAGCAATTCAGAAAACCATATTTTTAGTGCTTTAACTTGATTACACCTAAAATAAGTAAAATAAATAATATGAGCCAAAAAATAAAAATGATTTTTTTTTTCTGGAAAATATTTGCAGTTCTTAATCTGTTCATTGATGTGTGTCTCTGAAAGGGCAGCTGAATCTCACATTCCAAGAAGACTACAAATACAGAGTGGTGCTGTCTCATTTACTAATATTATGGAGCTAATTTAGCAGTAAATTCAATCTTTCATCTACTTAAATCACTAAGAAAAAAATCACTGTGCCGGAAGAACGAGTTCCCAGCAAGCATCTAAACAGAAGTATAAGTCTCCACCCTTCTTTTCATGTGAAATGATAAAAATGGTCTTGAAGCTTTGAAATTAGAAAATCTTTATAGATTCAAGACCTACCATTGTCTGAAGGCAGCTTTATATGTTCCCCCTTAACGTCTCTATGGTTTGTGATCTTTGGGTATTTAATGATTACTGAAAACTTCCTGCAATTAAAAGCAATGTCTCCTTAGTTATTAATTCAGAAAAAAAGGAAGAGGAAAAAAAAAAGAGAGAGAATCATTTGATAATATGCCTGGTACTTTTCCAATAAGCAAGGGGTGATTCTCTATTCTAGATGTCTCGAGCAATTCATTAAGCCTTTCAGCACTGTGCAGGCCAGTAATGGATGCAGAACATCACTTAAGTCTCCACTAAAATATGATAATTTTTACAGGAAATGGTGAGCCGTTGACAGTATATCCTAGCAGAGGATGGTGAGGATCTACCTGAGATGGAATTTTGTGGGAAGCTCAATTTATCACTACTCTCCCATGAAATGTTCCAGGAATTTCTTCTGATTCTCTGAGCTTTCCCTCATGTCACCTGACTTTGACTCAGAGCCCAGACTGTAAAATGTAGTTTATAACATAAGGTTTTCAATTTCAACCTTAACGGAATTAAGTATTGACTTGACATTTATACAGATTCTGACTCATGGGATGAGTTAACTGATTAAAATGAGGACAAGCAATCTATCAGAGTATGAGAAAAATGATGAATAGCGAAGAAGTAATGGTTGATAGTAATTAGGGAAGATTATATATTTGTCTGTGGATCTATAGCACCTCATACTAACTTGAATGAATTGCAAAAGTTAGATGGAAGACCCTTCATTATAAAGGCAGACAATTCTACTGAACTTTTTAAATGCGATTGTCTTGTGAGTTAATTTAGTGCAGACCTTAATAAGTCAGGTGCAGTGTTGGTCAGCTGTGTACAACACATCTTTCTGCCTTTCTCCCCTAAGAAAGACGTAAGGGCAAAGCTCACTTAAAGATCATTTAAAATTTGTAATCTATCATACTTCTTTCATATTCTTTAATATTACTTACAATATGACTCCCTCTGAGTAAAAACAAACCCTGAGATAATGAAAAGAAAGGACTGTAAGGCAAACTGTACTCGGTAGTGGTTCCTGTACCGAGGGGACCGTTATCACTGCTTTTAGAAGACACTGGGTGGGCAACTAAGGAGCTGTGTCCTTCAAGCCCTGCTTTCCTGTTAGTTGTCATTAATTTTGTCACCTGTTTTCTCACCTACCCCTCTCACCCTTCCCTGTTTGGTGTCCCTTTTACATTAGGACCTACTCCTGCTGTGAACTTCCATGTTGTGACTGTGTGAGCTGCATACAGGATTTGGCTACTATTTGCTCTTTTACTAAAAGTGGCAAAGGTTGCGTCTTATTCATCTCTATGTTGTTTTCAGAAATAGACCCCTACTTTCCTTCTGGTATTCCTAGGCACTACCTTAATTAAAACCGTCTGGCAGTGCGGTACCAAGGACTCTGGAACGTGTCAGCAGATAACCTTTCCTCACCTATATCTTACAAAATGATTTGATCTCTCTCTCCTGTCAGTTGACTTTCCAGAAGCAGATTTGTCATTTTTTCCTCTCTCTTGATATGTCGTGATCTGCCTGTAGCCCTAGATCACACCAAGTTGTTCGCTGGAACTCTGGAGAGGCAGCGTGGGGGGTATTACAGCATCTCTGTGAGAACACGGGGAGGGGGAGCTTGCTTTGCTCCCAAAGGCAAAATAGCTGAGTATAGAGAGGAATATAACTTACAGCAAGAGCTAATAATACTTCTTCCTTTTTTTTTCTTCTTCCCTCTCTCTTCCTCAATAAAATACTACTTGGTTGTAATAATCTGTTTTATAGAAACTTAGGAAAAATTGCAAAATGATTCAGCATTGAAATGGACTTTTTATTTAGACTTATTGTCTCCTTTAGAGTCTACCATTTCTTTTGCTCTGATAGCTCCACTTTGTTCCCGTTATATGTATGAGGGGAATGATCATATATCATACTATAGTATTTTGATGTTTATTTTTTACATTTCAACACTCCTATTTTTATCCATTTTTACTAGCTTCCTATGCCTCGTTTTTCTTTCTCAGCTTAAAGTTGCTTTAATCTATGACAGTACTTCTCACCTTCCAGTCCTTGCCCCCATTGTTCTTGCTCCTCCATTTGGCCCTTACTCATGCTTTCGGGGACGTCCTGAATCTTATTCTCTATAGGTTTGACAATGCTTAAGGGAATGACCCCATGGTGCAGACTGTGCATGAATAAACTGTACAGGGGGAAGCCATGGGATACTGTCACACTTTTCTAATGTGCAATACCTTTTTCTCCTTTTTTCTTAAGGAAAATGAACTACTACAAGCCTTGAACAATGTTCTCCTATGCCATCATACCTACGAGCTGCTCACTTTAGCATATGGATAATGGGTTCCTATTCTGTACACTTGATTTTGATGAACATCAGTAGAGCTCAGTGCAAAATCTCAGTATGGTGGGCAGGCATACGTGTGCACAATCTAACCTTGATTACTGTCATCTCCACTTCATGTTTTCTCTCTGGCATCTCCTACAGCCCCTGGAAATTCTCAGCAATTATTCCAGCAATTAATTACTGTTATTGCTGTTTCTGGTTTTGCAGATGTGGCAAATATAGCTTGAGACCCCATTTTACTAGACACCATACTATACTGGTAGATGATCTCTGATCTTAGACATCTACAATCTTCCCCCTGCCCCAACTATAATTCTGTCTCCAAAGTGTTTCAACTATATCTCATTGATAACATGTTTTGGGTAAAGACAGGAGATGATGGTGAAGATACAGGGGTTCAGCAGCAAGAGATGCTTAGAGCTTTCAGGAATGAAAGGTGGAAACGGCAGAGATGAGATTGTATCTGTCACTGAAGTTGGCAGACATGAGCACAAAGGCAAGAGGCCAGCAAAGGAGTTTTTGAAGGAAGTGGGTGGACTCCTAAACAGTGTGAGGAGGAAGATGTCTTGCTATTAGAGCTCTACTGTGGCCAACCTAGGGCAAAGTAAGGAAAAGCTGTGAGGAGCTTGGAAGTCCATGGAGGGAAATCAACACTAACCCTATTGAGTAGTGATGGAGCTTTTGCAATGGATATCTGTGGTGAGATTTTAACTGAAGAAACGTATGCTGGTGAAGTGATGTGTCAGATGCTGTGACTCTTGGCTACGGAGAGAATAGCGAGTTGCAAGGAAGGCAGGAATAAGAAGTAGGTGGAGAGATAAACGCAGAATCTGTTTACTAGCGACTTGTGACAGGATGGCCATGAGCTGCTTTTTATTGCATAAATTACTGTCACTGCAAATACTGTGTGAGTGAATCCGTTCTTCATCCCAGTACGTATATTAGCTCAGCTGTGGCTGTCTCTTCGAGGACTGCAAGTGGAGGTGAAGGGCTGCAGCAAACCAGTCTGCAGCTCTATTTTCGTATTTGTCTAGAGTTGTAAGCACCGTGGGTTTATTCTGTGTGTGTGTGTGTCTGTGAGGTATTTTTTCCCTCCCCCTTTATTTCTGTTTCAGCTGCTGCAAGGGGGTTATTATTTATATTGTTGATGTTTGTTATACATATTATTTAAGGAAGGGCAAAGTCTAAGATTGCAAGTAACTAGTGCAAACAATAGATTCTGGGCAGGTGCTGCCTGGGATTGAAAGACAAGGCTCTGCCCTAT
Source organism: Struthio camelus (assembly GCF_040807025.1). Lineage (NCBI taxonomy): Eukaryota > Metazoa > Chordata > Aves > Struthioniformes > Struthionidae > Struthio > Struthio camelus. The sequence continues at coordinate 22,232,573 of NC_090946.1, forward strand.
AAGGATATTTGGGTTGAATCTCATTCCTTGTGCTTTGCTTCTCCTAGGCTTGACCTTCAAAAATGTTTGATAAATATAGATATTATTTGCTGAACCGTACAATACTTTCTGTCCTGTTACACTGCTGACAGCATAAGCTTTTGTCAGAGCCCTGAGTGAACTAATAGGCCTTCATGACCCTGACCAGCCTAAACGTAGGTTAAAGTTTTGCTAGTTATGACTGTATTTTGGCTGGTAACTTTGCAATTAGAGTGAGCTATACCTCTCTGAAATCAGCTATTGATCAACTGTGATTACAAATTTAATTTCATTCTTTGCATTTGACTATTTTCTTGGGTAGCTACATTTATCATAATTATTTCAAGTGAGATAAATCCAAACACTTCGTGGTGACAGTTCACCTTTAAAAGTTGACCTAATCTCTATGGCAATGTCAAAGAAAGCTCCTGGTGTTTCTCTAAAAGCGGAGGTTCCATTTTTGATGACTTAGGTAATGTGTGGGGACGCCCTGTTGCCTTGGACAAATCTTTTGCGTGTGACCTGTGGCTTGCCCTACTACACTGTAATAGAAGGCTATCTCAGTGTAAAGGTGAAAGGGAATTGCCTCTGTTTATCAGTTACTGAGAAGATATTAATGCTCTTTGTGAACTTACGGCCTGTTTTCAAGAAAACACTAGCGCATTTAAAAGATAAATTTATGTCCTATATTTTGTGTATTCTCTATTGGGATTGCAGGAGCCCTTTCTTCTGTCATAATTTATAGCTTGTACTTCTTATTAACTCTACAGTAAAAGCCTTACAGATTTCAGTCAGCATTGCATTAATTCCTTAACAGGTGAGAGATAAAACAGCACTCAGGGTGAACCGCTGAGTACTTTGCTTACCTTGTTTTGATTTCTAATTTCCTCATTAGTTGTGCTTGCCACTGATACTCTTAGGGTTTATGAGCTCAGTATAGAGATCAAATCCAGTTTATCTTATTCTCAACATAATGTATCTTTAAATGGTACAAATATGTGTATTGTTCAGTAGGAACAAATCTGGGAAGCTTTAGCACATTACTCCGGTTTGTTTCTACAACTAACTTTGTATCACTATGTATTTTTCTTTTCATATGGTAATTACATGGTAGAAAACTCATTTAGCAGTTTGTTAGTCACACATGTACTCTTGTGCATTTCTCTAGAAAAAGATTTCAGAGGTCCAGATGTATATCCAGTGTTTCTAAGGAGGTAATTTTCTAATTAGGGATGTATTGTCTTGTTTTTACTATTGAGAAAGCCATTGTGACATAAGAAATGCACAGGCTGAATGCATTAAGATATTATAAAGGCTTTATGAACCTGTTTTAAAATACTTACATGTCTAATATATAAGTGCTGAGTTGAAACTACTAATTTAGGAAGCCATTTCTGGCACTTCTAAGTGAAAAACAATGTTGAATGAAGACACAGGTAAATTATAAAGACGTTGCTGGAATGTTTTAGGTGTAATTTCCATGAAAACATAATTTCAAAAAACTACTAAAGCAGCAGCCCATACTTTTTGAGAATGTAGTGGTAAAAGTGACAAATTCATATTTGCAAAGGAAACCTTAAAATAAAAATTAGGAGATCAAATTAGGGGGCTCAAGGCATGCTGTCCTAATTAATAACTTCTCCTAATGAAGAAATGGCTATTAAAGGAAAGAATATCTACCATGATATACCAGAGATGCTATAGAGGTAGTCCAATTACAGTGATGTATGGTTTTTTTTTTTTTTTTTTGCATTTCTGCCTCTGTGTTCTTTTGAACTATATTTATCTACTCCTGTATAAAAGGCCCAGCATTCGGTAGTTCTCTCCTTCTCAAGTGCAACGCTCCAGCCAAACGCGTGGAAGTTTTGTACAAGAGCATAAGGTGCGGAGCAAGCATTCAAGGGCTCTTCTACAAGCCATGCGTGGATGTTCTCATGAGACTCCCATGATCCTGGGCCAGTCTCTTAAGACTCCTGATTAAAAAAGTAGAAGACAAAAATCTGTCTGATTTGACTTCCCAGCAGAGGAGTTCCCCTGTGTCTCCTGGGCTTTCTCCCACAAAGTCCAGCTTTCTCAGGAGACTCGCTAGCAGTCGTCTTACCACCTGCCACAAACCATTTCTGTCTTATATTTAACATGTACTGAAGGAAATGGAAGGCTATGGCTGAGACTGGCAATGTGTGATGTTAGCTTAGCTGCCTGGAGAGTGTACAGTATGTTGTACTTTCTGAAGCACCGGGGGTCTTTTTAGTCATTCAGGGTAGGTAAACTGCATTTAGTGAAGTTCACCATGGTATTTCAAGGATGAGAGCTCAAATCAAATGCGTTCTTAACCTCCCCCTCCCTCTCCAAAATCTGTTGAAAGAATTAAACCAAGAAATACTGTGTTGTGCTATTTTGGCAATGATCTGAATCATGACACACCTTCCCCCAATTGTGTGGGAGAGATCTCAAATGGAATGCAAGATTAATTATTTTTGTGATGATTGCCCTTTTTTTCCAGGAGATTACCTCTTTGCATAGCTATGAGCTCTGTTGGTAGTTCTTGTCCATATCCCTAATAAGGTATGGCCCTTTATGACAGAACCAACTGAGACACAAGTATCAGATAGTTTCACCTACTGCAATAAATAATACTTGTTACTATGTACACTGCAATTCAGGTTGCAGTCCTGACCTGTTTATATTTAATAGTTCTCTCACAAACTGCTGTGTCTGCTCAGAGACAAATTTGACTTGGGGAAGGCTTGTGTAGTCCCTGCAGCCTGCCTTGATGTTATCAGATGAAGGATCAGAGGCACAGATCTTATTTCTAGATGTTAAGTAGTGTCAACTATACACAGCAAGAGTGTGTATGCTATGCATACGTTACTTAGACCTGTCTGTTATTTCTACGGCACCTATTTTATGCATGGAAACACAAAAATAATACAATCATGCTGCTTATGGATACAATCACTATAACTGTGTCCAGTCCATCCCTAAATGGCTGAGACAAGGTGGTCTTTGCACTAAGCCTCTCATGTTGCAAAATCCAGACTGCCATGGAAGAAAAGTGGAGCGTGCGAATCCCTATTCGAATGTAGACTACATTAAAAGGTTAACAAAGTACAAAACCAAAGTTAGAGTCTACATTAGACATTGTTCTGTTTCTTTGTGGATAAATGTCTGCCGTCCTCCTGCCTTCTTCCCCCCCCCCCCCGCCTCCCCCACCACCCTGGGAAAAAAATGAACACCTCGTTGGCCAATTGTGCAGAAAGTCTTAGTAAGTAATAGTAAGACAGTAACAAAGGCAAAGGGTCTAAAAGGCCTGTAGGGTATGAATGAATGACAAATTTGTTTTTTTAGCTTCCTACGCTGGAATGAGGAATGACCTTATTTTTCTGACAAGCAGGAATTATGAAGAAGGTTGGTCAAACATGTAGCATGAAACCAGTCTTGCTTTCAACAAACTGAGAAGCATTTTCAGCAAATGGGAGGGCGTACCTTGATGAAAGTATTTGGGAGCCAAAATCTCATTATAATTTTGGACCTAAGTGTAAAAAGCTTAATGCCAGTACTAACATGAATCTCTATCATCTTTACTAACATCAGGTAAATCAAAACAAAATGAACCAATTACACCTTTGGGCTGCATCATCTAATAATTTCTGGCAATGTGATTTTCAAGTCCTGCTTCAGGAATGAGCTGGGCTTGCTGCTTCCTGCCTTGTGCACAGTGCTGCCCCAGAGCCCCCACATATGCTGCCCTAGAGGAGGCTGCCTTGTCCTTAGCCAGGCAGCAATCCTCACTGCTATGGACTGCAGCTGAGGCTACAGACTTGCCTCCTCCTGGTCCCTTTGGGGTGGCTAATACTCCTGCCAATGCTTGATTTGAGATGTGCTTGTGATCTGGTCTAGTGCCAAGTTGCAATCAGGAGTCTGCTTTTTCTGTCTAATCTCAGGGCTATACTGTTGACTTGTCCTTAGTTTGTAATTCCCTGACAGCAACAGCTATGCCTGCATCTGTTTTGTTCAATGCTGGCCATTGGTTGAATACATATTCACAGTTTGGTTTGGGGCACTGGTGTGGCTCTGAAGCAAGTCTCCCCAGTTGTCCCCACTTACTGCCCATTAGTTTGGACTGCAGAGCAGTTCTGATGCATGCAGACTAGGTTCTTTCTGGAGTAAACTAAAGCAGTTGCAGATGGTGCACCTACTGTGTTCCAGCCCCTAAAGTGGTCAAACCAGCTAATGGGCCACACCATCATGAAATCCTCCAGCACATACTAAAGTATATCAGGAGCTCCGGTGACACTTTGAAGTGTTTGTCAGGCTATCCATACGAAGGTCCAAAACGTGTCAGACCATTCATATTACTGCTGACTGTGAGCCCTCTAGCCTTTGCCACTCGATAAATTTGTCTCCCCCTAAGAATTCTTCTGTCTCAGAATCTTTTCCCTGCTTTGCTTGCTCTGCTTCCTGCTGCTGTTCCAGCTTACTGAAGTACCTGTCCTGATTTTTTTTGTTTGTTTAGTAATATCAATCCTTTTGGCCTCCCAGAAGAGTCAGCGTGGTGCAACCTGAAGCTCCAATGAAATGACATTGCAGCAGTATTAGGAGGTTGCCAGCTGATAATGAGAAGAGTTGCATAAAATTCAAGGTGTCCACGCTCTTGAAGACTTGAGTAAAGAACCATGTGTGGCAGTAAAGCGGCAGCTGTTCCCTGTGTTGTGACATGGTACAGGTTCTTGAGCAGATCTTTTGATGGCAGTACACCACTGAGTCAGACACTCATATGGACATCTATGCCCTGGACAGACTGTGCCTTTTGCTTCCCATTTCTAGACCCCACAGTGTCCCCCTGAGAGGACAAATCTGGGAAGCTTCTTCAGCCTAGTCCTAGCTACAGCTTGCATCAGCGAGTCCCTGTGCCAGTACTTCTTGTTCTAGCCTGAGGTAAGCGTGCTGCTTTCCTCTATGAGTTTCTTTTTTGGGTTGGTGAGGGGGAGGGCAAGAGTAGCAGCTCCTGTCAGAAGACTTTCAGGCTCCCTCCAGAGCCACTGAATTATGCTGCCAAGAAGCACCTGGTAGGCCAGCTAATGGAGAACGAGGAAGAACGAGAAGGTAGGCCCAGTTCTGATTAAGGAGCTTCATCAGCACAAATGACTGCTGTGTGTTCCTCTCTTCAGAGACCCTCTTTAGGTGCTTACGTTAGGCTGGGAGGACACAAAACTGCAGCAGGCTCCAGACAACATGGTGACTGTTGGAGCATCTTCTCTCCACAACAGAGAGGCACAGTGCCTTGGGGTGTTTGGTGGCCTCTTGTGAGGTTCAGAAGGTATAGTCACTCCATGAATTGAGTGTTTCGGCCAAAAGCCTAGGTACAGGGTAAATGGCCAATTTCTCTTGAGGTAAAAAGGGAGAGGACAGGACTGAATTTCTTGTGTCACTGTGGAGGGAGGTGGGAGAGGGTTTCCTGGGTGAAAGAGTGCCTTTTTGCCCTGCAGGATCTAATTAGCTGGTTCCACCCCTTGCCTTTTTAGCCTTTATCTAAAGTTTCACTCCCCCATCCACGTGAGCTACTTACACAGCCTTATTACATCTCCTCTCTCTCCTGCTCCCCTCCACCATCTCCCAAGAAACGGATACCAAGCAAATCTCCCCTCACCCTCCCCTCCTTTCCTGAGCTGCATGGCACAGCCACTTCTCAGATGCATTTTTCTCCAGCAAAACACTTAATCCTCAGCCTGTGATGTTTCCTGAGGGTTATGGAGGCAGCACTCACAGCCACATGACAGAATGCTCAAAAGATCAGAAAAGACATCAAGAGCCAGGACATACACAGTCAAAGTGACCACGCTTGTGCAAAAGATGTGGATTTGGGTGCCCTGAGGAGGGAGTGGGTGAAACAGGCAAACCTATACCCCTCTTCCAGAAGGCAAAGAAAAGTAATTTACTATAAATTGCATCCCTTCCTCTCACTAATTTCACCCCATTAATGAAGGCATGGTCAGACGTGGGTGCTCACCTGGGTGCTTCAGCTACTCAGAGACTGCAGAAGGATGGGCATAAAGCAGCTGAAGAAACCAGTCCTTGCTCTCTTGGTCCAAATGGAAAGGCTGGCTCAGCTCTTTCCTTGCAGAAGCTGTGTAGGACACAGAGGCATCAGGACTGTAGTGGGAACTTTTGTGTCTAATCTGTCAGTCAGGACTTTTTCTTCTGACTGTAATATATCAAGCACATTCTACTTTTTCATAGCATGTGGGAAGAGTGCAGTTAAACTAGGCCCGTCCTCCATCGTTTTTTGGGTATGGTTTCATGGCTCCACAACACACAGGGAGCTCTACTGCTGCAGTGTTCAGCCTCTTCCACACCATATGCAGGCACCTGTATGCTAAAATAATCCTACTTGGAAAGAAGGTATTAGTATCCTCTCCAAGTCTGAGGCTGAAGGAAAGGAAAACACAGACATCTTGAGTCCTTCTAATGAAGCCTGCCGAGCATCTCCCTCTATGGTGCTTGTTTGTTCTGTTCCTGCCTGTTTCCAAGCAGGAACAGGGGTAAGGCAGGAATATAATCAGAAACCAAAAACTTGTTCATGAGAGACCTTACATAGGAGAGGATGGCTGGGGCAAAGATATGCTGCTGTCCTTGTATGTGGCAGATGGAAAAACAACTTGCAGCTTCTTGGGTGGCTCTACAGGGAGCCCATAATCAGGAAAGCAAAGCTTCAAACCACCATCATTGATGTTCAGTGTAGGGAACCAGACTGCATCTTATCCCAAGTGGATAGAGCAGCAAATATTGCAGACCTCGGCACTTTTGAATTTAATCTACTGATCCACTCCTATTGGACTGCATTCCTTGTTAGCAGACAGTTCACAAGCGAGAACTTAATGTTTTTATTTGTGGGGAGCCAAGTGCCCAAATATTTACTTCTGTCTTATAAGCTGTTTTGAAGAAGTGCAAATCTAATGCACTACACTTGGTGCCAGAACCCAGCTAAACTGCGGGTCATTTACTGTGTTTGTGTGCAGTTCCTTGCCTCTATGATAATGTGAAAAGAAATTGCGAGTTTTCTGTGCGAGTCCTGCCGTGGCCAGGGAATATGTGGAGACCTCAGGGTCAGATATTTTACAACCACTCTCATCACCACTGAATGTGCTATTTAGCATTGTCTCTGTTGATTTTCATTTTCACCACTTTCCTTTTTCTCCTGTGCTTTTGAAAATATTGCAGATTAAAATAGGCCCTTGTTTTGCATGTGCTTTTGGAAAATGCCCACACACAAGTTCTCCCAGGAGAAACAAAGAAACTATTTAGTTTGATGAGAGTTTGCTGGAATATTATTGGTTAGCACCCCAGTTCAATGAGGTAGCTAAGGAAAGCATCCCTTTAAGCACGTGAGTAACTAGTGAATTCAAAGCATGATGGATGACTGCATTTCAGCACCTTGCTGGTTCAAAGTGTAAAAGCTCCTCAATGCAGCTGTTTATTCCAGGTAACTAACAAAAAGATACATTTAGGCTTAATGGTAGGTTTATTGATTGACTATTTTGATTTATTCTGTTATAATTTTGATTACTACTTATTATTTTTTGTTGATATATTTTTCCCTTCATAAAAGATTTGATAATGAACCAAGGTATGTTAAAAATTTTACTTTACTGTCATTGTGAACTTTTGAAAATGAGAGTTGGAGTCACTAGTAATGCAAAATCCTAGGGATGTGTTTGTTCGATTCTTCTGAAGGAAATTTTTTAGCAAGTTGAACATTCGTCTTGCGCTATCCTTACCCGAGAAGACAGAATTTAAAAAATTTTATGTTGAAAAAAATAGCATCTGATTACATACAACATGTTCTGCCAGATATTCTGAGACAGCACCAGAAGGCACCGCATTTCAAGTGGCAGCAACATGTCATGGAAATATCTGAGAAGTCTCCTTTTTGTGTAAAATCTGTTTATCATGCACTTGCTATCAAGCTGGCCTGTTTTTTTCCTTAATTTCCTCACTCTTCATTCACTAGGTACACTTTCACTTTTCAGATGGATTTTGATTTTCAGTTATTTAAGAGCATAAAAAGTATCAGCAAAATGTAATATGATTTTTGATTTTTTTTTGTTTTGAAAGGTAAGATTTTTTTTTTTAAATGAATTCATTCTTACTGCAGCTATATCGATCTCATTGGTCTGTATTGACTCCAGTCCCTAGTTCTCAGGTATATGAACAGCAAGAACAAAAATAAAGTCTACTTCCACAGCTGCTTCAGCTGTGGTGCTGCTGATGGTGAATTAATAAGCTGATTTAAAGGAAGATATAGAGGGTCTGGAGAAAGAGCAAGTAGAGGGCTTGTCTTGTTTATTCCCCAACATGGCTCACATCACTGATAAAGGCTTCCTGCATATCCTCAGGGATTTTCCTTAGCTTGTCTGTGCTTGACTGCCTTGTCTGCGAATGGGTAATAATATTTCTTTTGTCTATTCAGCCCCTATCTTCCATGTGACAGGAACTGGGTCTTATGACACGTTTATACAGAATCCACCAGTGTGATCCTCTGATACTGGTTCTGTAGATTGACAGTAAAAGCCAAGTTGGAGAAATATGAAAAAATTATGTTATTCCTCAGCTGAAATCTCAATACGAATTAACTTCAGATTTTTGAACAAGTGCTTTTCTTCTTGGCAATAAGCCTCACCGGTCAAAATCTATCTCAGAGACATGATAGAAGTCTGGGGAAGCCTGCCAACATCACCTTTGAACCAAAAGCATTTCAAGTGCTTCTGGGGCCTAACGGAGGGTATTCTGAATATAGAGTATTGGAATATAGGGTTTCCTGAGGTTTGTGGACAGAAGGGAAGAGTAATAGAAGAGGAATTCTAAAGGTCTGAAACAGCTTCCTTTCTGACCTCAGCAATTCTTCTTCTACTCCTTTCCCCCCATGCCTAAATTGGAGCAACCCAGGAGAAACGACTTTCATTTGGGTACTGTCTATTGAGTTTTGGCAAAACACCCTTCCAGGTCTTTAAGCCAGCGTTGCGAGGTACCTCAGAATACCCTGTATCCTGAGAAAGGGACTCCTTGGCCCGTTGAAGGCAGGAGGAAGATGGAAAGGGATATGACTTCATTGTTGGTTGTGTGTTGAGATGTACCTGGCAGCGTGATGAGAATGCAGGACGGAAGGGGAGAATCTGAGGACAAGATCTGTGGAAGGAATTGGTGGAGAGAAGACTTATCATACAAGTAGTCCTCTCCTTGTTGCCCAGGAGACAAGGAGAATGCCCACAGAAGGGGAAATAAAACAAGAAGAAGGGTAAACGGGAGAAAAAGACACATTTTACAGGATTTTTACTTTGGCATCTCAGTTCTCTTATATCCAAAGAAAATGAACTGCTGAACCCTCTGCTGTTCACCCACCACTAACCCTTACATAATGAAATGACAGCGCTGAGGCAAATCATTATAGGCTGAGAAAACAGAGTTTCACTAAGCAATAGCAGTGATTTCAGTGAACAGTGACATTTGAAAACACAGACAGACTAGCCTTTCCTTTACTAGCAGTAAGTATACCCTGTTATGTTTAGCAAGCAGCCATGGCCGATAAAGTTGACAAAAATAGGAAGGGAAGCTTCAACAATTTGGGCAACTGTCATTATAGATCTTGGATCTTTAAGGAAATGTGGCATTTTGGTGATAGAATGCACAAAAAAAGAGAGTAGGCACAGGAAAAATATCTGCTTGAAAGAAATTCATGTCCCCAAGTAGCCTTTAGCCTTTAGCCAGACAAAGAATAACGTATATTTATCTGTGAAGCTGTGTAAGGACAGGACCTCACTGTACAAAACCCATTGCTAGCAACGCTGTTGCTTATAGGCTCCACCTAGGTGGAGCCTATTCTTAGCGCTGGAGAGTTCCAAGATGATATGACTATTTTGAAGGACAGTTCTTTTGACCCAGTGGATTCACTAGTGAACCCATATTATATGTATTTTTAGTTACCAAAAGATGGGAACTTAACATCTTGGAGGACGGCCACGCTAGTGGGATTAGCCCCAGCAGACCTCTTCTGAAGTTCCAAGAAAGAAATCCACGTTCCACTTAAACCAGCAGCACACCTTCCACTATCCTGAGGATGTACCTACATTGCACAGGTTAAGTACATGCTGTAGAGACAAGGTGGGTGAGCTAATCTGGGGACCAAAAGCATGGATTCACATATAAATATGCTTAGTTATATTTACTTCTGGTATCTGTACTGCAATTTCAGTTGTTTAAACAACTCTGAAGCACTGACTCTTTTAAATCTCATAATTTTGTAGCATCAGACATCTGGTAAACTCCATCTGTGCTATAGAACTATGCTATTTCAAGGTCATGCATTTCAGTAAATGGTTCCTAATGTATTTTGCTCCTACGTGGATTTAGAGTTCTCAGAATTAACTAGACAGCTCTCTGCGTCCAAGTGAGGTACTGAAATACCATGACGATAAATTCTAGAAAAATCCTATCAGAAAATTAATCCAGAAGAAAGAGTAAAGGGAAATAGAAATGAGGCTGCAAGTGAATGGCCTTATAAAAAGTAAGTTTATAAGAAAAGTAAGAGTTTGCAGTTTGCTGAAGAAATGCTAAGAAGCACAAGCACACACCATCTTAGTGCAAAAGGAGGACAGGAATTTTAGTAAGACCACCGCGCTTGAACTGCTAGCTCTTCTTTGATCTCGGTGTAAGAAGGAAACATGCAGAAACGAGATCTAGGTCATCATACTGAGGTTTTGTAGTAAATGATAATACAAGCATTTAGGGTGGAAATTACACTGTAGCTAGCAAGAGAAATAAAATGTAAGAAAGAAAGTATATACTTCTGAAAGTATATTTGTAAAGAGGAAGTTCAAGGTAGGTGTTATACAATACCAAGCAGGGAGGGAAAGCAATCAGTTGTGTCAGCCCTCGGTGAAGGTTAAGTAATTGTTTTGTTTGTTTTGCTTCAGTATTTTATAATATGGCTAGCTGCAGTCAGGTAGCTAACACATTCTTGTCTACGTATGGAACCGTGCATGTCTTGTTACTGAATTACAGTCTGTCTTTTTAGAACTTTTCTTCAAATTTTTTTTGATGATTTAAAATTCTCACCTTGTCCACCAGCAGGCAGCCTCTCTTTGCTGCATGTTGTTTGAAAATGGAGGAAGTATGCTTTTTTGTTTTGTCATTCAGGTTGTTACTGAAATATTTAATAATATTAGATCACGTTATATCTTCTGGATTGTCGTGTGATACTTTCCTGAGTTTTGACACTGAACCATTGAAAACCGGAGTCCACTGTTTCCACCTGTTCTATTCCCACTTGGTAGTACTGCTGTCTAATATAACCCAGGGAGATGAGAGCATCATGTAAGACAGTATCAAAAGCTTTACTAAAATCAAGATGTAGAACACCTACTGCTTCCTCCTACTCAAAGGCCTGTTACTGAATCATAGAAGAAAAATATTTTGATTTGACACAATTTGTTCTCAGAGAACATCATACTGGTTGTCAGTTTTCTCCCTGTTTTCTCCCAGGTATTTACAAATAGTTTAATTATTTATTTTAATATTTTTTCCAGAAAATGAATCAAGCTGATCCATAATTCCCTATCTTTCCTTTTCTCCCTCTTTAATATATTTACCATCTTCAGTCTCCCCAGACTTCTCACTCACCTTTTATAAATTGTTAAAGGTAGTCACCAGTGCCTCTGAGACTGCATGACCTGTACTTTACAATGAATCTTATCAGGCCCAGCTGATTTAGTCCAACTTACATAAGTAATTTCTCACCTTTTCTTTCTCTATGCAAGCTTAAATGTAATCATAATTAAGAGAATCTAGATGAACAGTATTGATGTGGGAACTTCCTATGAGTAGTGGAAATGTGGCTTTATGTGATAGCTAATCTCATGGCTATACTATCTTACTGACTCTAGTAAAACAAAAGAAATAGAAAAGAACTAAGATATGCCCACAAACTTCTCAGATTTTTTTTTTGTTTTTTTGTTTTTGTTTTTTTACAAAGTGAGTGGCAGAGGTTTCTTGAGGCAGGTGATAGAAGTTAACTCCCTCCTTCCATTTTGAGGCAGCAGGATCATGACCAAAAGCTGTGCAAAAACATGGCTGTTCCAAAACTTGAGATTCAGAGGCTGATTTGGATATCCAGGCATTTTTTAATCGTACAAACTATCTTTTTGTTATCCTGCCTCTCCGTTACTCTGTGGAAAGGTCATAGATGAGAGAAAGCAAATAGACTTAGGAGGATTAGGGGAAAATAAGGAGCTTTTTTACATTCTGTTTGAGGGGAAAGGAAACCAGTGGTGTTTTATCTTTTCATGGGAAAGAAAAAAAAGCTAATTTCTGTGGGGGAGAGACTCCAGTCTTGCTATGGTACTCAAAGTGGCTGCACACATTGATTAAGGTAGCTCATTTTCTGGCCATGAAAGTCCAGCTATGGTTTGTGAGACTGTGTTTAGCTGCCTCTGAGATACATGTGCAGGAATAACTCTGCACCCTCCCCTGCTGTCCCAGGATCCTGGGCGCTGCCCATAGCAATGCCAGGGAGGCACAGACAAACGGGAGGGCGCAGCCTGGATACAAACACTCCACGTGGAGCAGCTCTGTGCCAGACAGGCCCTGCTGCGTGCAGCCAGCTGGCCAAACGCACGTGCCGCCTTTGCCCTGCTGTGGCTCGGGGAATGGTTCGTGTGTGTGTTGCCTTGGATGTTGCTGTATGAGCCAAGAGAGCCAGACACATGTGGCACTGGCCAGGACATAGCCAGGCAGCCTGAGTCCCTGAAAGCTGATGTCCCCTGGGGGGAAGGAACGAACGCCAGCTCATTCCCATGGACTGCAGCAGATGAAGGCACAGGGAGTTTGGCTGCTGGGCACAGTCAAGCTGGAAGGTTTGTGCTGCAAAATGAGTGAACGGGAACCACATGGCTGATGTGGAGACATGAGCACGTCAGGCTGTGGAACCCTCATATTGTCCTTGCGTAGATGGTAGGTGGTGCCGTTAGGAAAATGCACTGTGACAAATATGGGGACAGAGGATTTGCAGGTGTTATCTCAGATTTGAGCCATGAACTCACCAGCCACGGGTTAACTGTGACAAGACAAAAGTTGCAAGGCTGTCCAGCACCATAGCAACCCTCTCATTGACAAGCACTTCCCAGTGTTGCATGGCAGCATCTGCCCCTAGGAGAAAGCCCTGGACACATGCCTGCATCTGGGAATTGCGGATGCACAGCTCTTGTCTGAGGCGTGCGGATGATGGCACAGGCTCCTCCATGGTGCTAAGCTCCCCCTGCCCAGAAATGCCTGCTCTTGTCCCATCTCTCTGACTCAGAGACTGGTGTCAGAAGATGTCATAGACCCCCGTGGTGATCTCATACTGCCTGAGCAGCAGCACAGAGGCAGCTGCTGCGAGCAGTGCTCAGCAGTGCCTGGACACCTGTGGGCTCGCCACCCTATAGCAGGGCTCTGCTGTAGCCCGCTATCACCACTAGCGCAGGGCCGAGGTGGGTACAGCAGACACCAAAGGCTTGCGGTGGGAGAGCTCAAAGGTACCGGTTTTCTCCCTGCGCTGTATCGGTGTGGACGTGCCCAGGCTGCTCCGGTGGGCCCTGGCTGTGAGCAGTGTAGAAAGGAGCCTGTCCATGCCATTCATACAGGAAGCAGAGCTTACTTTCTGGGATGGGCTGCGGAGAGCAGTTGGAGCTGTAGTTACACAGCTGATCTGGAAAGAGAGCAGAAAAGGTACAATTTCCTTCCAGTAGAGCATGGTGGTTCTTGCAAGAAGTAATTTAAAGATGATCTGTGGAGAATTTTTCTTTTTACTGAAGACGTGGGTGCTTTTAGGGGTCTATAGGTAAAGTCTGAAAAAATATTTTTTCTTTAGTTTTGAGTTTTTTTCCTGCTTGTGTTTTATTTTAGCAACATCAAGAAATTCTAAATGTATATATAAACAAATACCAAGATTGGTTCCCTTGTTTTGCTAGAGGATTGTCTGAATGTCTCTGTATGGAAAAACCTGACCTGTTCGCTAAATAAATGATGCTGCTGCATTCTCTCCAAAAAAAAAATTTTCTCACGTGTTAAACGCTCACTGCAGTTGCGCAAGTGTTAGCAAAAACATATACCAACAAAATTTAAACAGTCTTGTCCAAAAATCCCTTTCCTACTCAGTTACTCAGCCAGACTTTTACTCTTTTTCTCTTGGGATGCTATTGTTTTGTAATTGCTATTGGGTATTTTAGAATAAACACATCTGAATTTCTAAAGTAATACTAATAAAAATTTTCAAGCCCTATTTATAAATTATAGCCAAAAAGGGGGACATATTATTTTTCCTTTGTAGATCAATCTCAAGCCTCAGTGAAAATGACATATTCTGAAAAGTGCATGTGCGTGAATATTTACTACAGACCACTTTACTGGAAAAGGTAGATACAGAAATAAAAAAGTGGTGAACGTTTATAAAAAGCTGTAGCTGCTTGGCCGAAAATAAGTTTTGCTTCCACACAAAAGCAGAGCATAGCAGGTTTATGCTTCTTACTCAGATAGAAACTGGTAAGTACGTTGGAGGATAAATATTTTCTTGTCTTTTAGTTTCTGGGTGCTCATTATAAATGTAACAATTCATGGTTTTTATACACAGCAAACGTTATTATACATTTAATCTGAATTCAATGCTATATTCTTATCCCTAGGACAATCAAACCATTTATAACTAGCTGCTTGTATTATGACTTTGCAAAACCCAGTTACCTCCCATGTTCTTACACCCAGCAGCAGAGTTTTTGCTGGGAATCGCAACACGTGGAATTGGTTAGGTCACAACACCCACACTGTGTTAGGAATGATCTTTAAGGCCTGATTGAGCAAAGTAAACAAACAAGTGCCACCTTTAGGAGCATGCCTCATACTAAATTAATGGAATAAGTCAACATACCTAGTATGCTTACTCATGTCTTAAAGATTTTGTAAATTCTTTTTCTGTGATAAGCCCATGAACAAGTTTTCTATAATTAAGTTATTACTATCTCACATAGTACTTTTTAGCTTTTAGTATGTAACTTACCACGTACATGTCTTCTGCCTTCTAAGCTCACATCTTTGCCAGACTGCCAATGTAAAATAAAGTTCTGGATCATTTCCCCAAGCTCTTCCTGAAACCTTTTTTTCTGTCACTATATAAAGTGCTGTGGTACTCTGTCTTTTAAGCTCACCATCTGGATGTCATTCTTCATTTCGTCTCTCTTTAAATATATATATATTCAGGCTGGATCTGAAAGGATGCAGCTTCTTTCTATGCAACAGTTCTAAAAGCTGTACTTTCTTTTCAATCCACTTTATCAAAACTTTGGCCATGTCTTCATCATCTCATGTCTTAATATTGCAAATCCTTCCTCTCTGGTAGGAAACACTGCAGTTTCTTCCTCCTTAATGATATGCAAAATGGTACTGCAAAATTATTTTCCTGGCTGCATGGACCACACAAAACCCCTTTTGAATCATCTTCCCCTCCCAGCTTGTATCAGTCACAAGTTTCTTCTCTTTACCTCTAAGCCCCTGACTAATCAGCCTTTCTTAGGTTAGCTGATGTCCAAATCAGCTGCTGCTTCCTCTTCTCATACTTCAGTCATGTACTTCACAGACCTGTCTATATTGCCTAGTAGAGGAGAGAATCTCTGTATAAAGATCTGGGCAACTGCTAACTTGCTCATTCTCCCCTTCTTTCAGCTCTGTTTTGCCTCAGAATTGCACCTGGACCCTAGCATGTGTGCCTAGTCCCTTCCCGTGCTCATGGACCTGCTTTCACTTAGGAGTATAAAGAAAGGAGGTCATAATAACAGAATTGTGTATGCATCATTATTTGTTTATATATTGTATCCTCATCTTCATTTCTTTATTCATGCTTCTGTAAACTCCTTGTTTCCTGAAACCAGGGCTCAAAGGGTGCTCTTGTGGGGGGAGACAATACTCAGTCTCTCGAGGCTCTAGGTGCAGAAAGTAGAGAGATTAGCACTTGCGGGGACTAGTTCTGCCCCCGCTGCTCTCACGCTCCTCCGGAGGCCTCAGCTTCTCTCCATGTACTGCATAGGGAATGTAAGACAACTGTTTCCGTTATAGAAAATTACTATTACACATAGGTTTTTGAACACCCAAGATTTAGGCTGCAACTTCTCTGTGCTAGGGACTCTCTCTTTACCTATATTTATACAACACCCAACACAAAGACAACACAACTCTTACTGGGATCTTTGGATACAGTTATAAACCACAGTAAAATGCTGCTTAGTTATTGCTGTCCGTGTCTTGCTGTTTTGTGATCGCTGCCTTGTGTTTTGCAAGAATATCACTTTATTTGTGAAACCGGATTTCATTACCAAAACAACAAGTGCAAAGAATTGTAACAGTAATAAGTCTGTTTTAAAGATTTTAAGGTATTCTTGTGGAATTCACAAGGTTGGGTGGCCACATCGGCAAGAATAGCTATTTAAAGGATGTATAATGAAATTGAAACATAAAAAAAGACAAGGGAAAGTATAAATGTTTGTTTTCTATATATCTGTAAACTAAAGAATTCAAATATTCTGTTGCAGTAGTTTTTACAGAGATTAATATGTTATTAGAAATCTAATAGCTATGAATATGCTTTTCAATGAATATGCTTTTCATGTTAGTTCAGTCTCAGTTCCAGAGAGTATAGTTTACTGGTTACAGTACTAATAGCCAATTGTGAAATCTTACCTGTAATTTTTTTTTTTTTAGACCTAATGCTTGATAAACTAGCAGCAACTCGACTTTGTATATCCTTTCTCTTCATAGTAAACTTCATACTTTGGATTTTTGTAAATTAGAGAACATAATTAAGAATGAGAATAACTATTCTTCTGGCTTAATACTTAAACAGGTCTCTGTTCCTGACAGTGGCTACTAACTTAGGGGGAGTACAAGAACTAGGGCATGCAGAAAGTAACTTATTTCTCATAGCAAACCTATCTCCTGACTGTCAGTGTCTTAGAAACTTCCTGAATCAAAACTGTGTCCCTGATCACTTTGTGTAATACCTGCTCCATGACTTGGTCTACTCCTGCTGTCAGCTCAGATACAATTTTGTCTTCCCCAACGCATTGTGGCAGTGAGTTCCACAATTCCATAATTTTTTCCACTGCAGAAAATAATCCTTTTTGTTTATTTAAACTTGTTTCTTCATACTATCTCTGGGTTTCCCTTAATTCTCCTGTTATGAAACTTTATTCAACTTCTCTGTGCTGCTTAGGACTTTGTAGATCTCTATTTTCCTCTCACTTTTCTCCTTTCCAAGCTAGAGAATCCTAGGATATTTAATCTCTCCCTTGGAAGCTGTTCCTTATTTCTGATCAGCCAGGGCAGGGAGGAAAGAGATGTGCAAAAGGGGCTAATAATGACAGGAGTGTACTAAACTCCTGAGGGTCCTGAGTCCTAATATTCCTCTCCCAAAATATAGTTGTGAATCCTGGTGGCAAAGCATCTCTCTCATCTCCCTCTCCTACAGTTACCCCATTGACGCACAAGGTATTGGTTTGTGTCTTCCATGCGTCAAATATTCCTCCGCTCCAGATGCAGAAGGGGTGTTCACAGAGGTTATTCATTATGTCCTTTTTGTTTGTACACTTCCGTTTTTTAAGGAAAGGAATGCAGTGTAAGAGTTACAAAGTTCAGCTTGCCAAATTAGGAAATGATAGAATTAAGATTACTTGTACCTCATTGATTTACCCATTTGTGCAGATGGTATCGTGTTAGCTCTTAATTAGCTCCACAATATATGTTATTTTTCCATGGATTTCTGAGTTACTCACTGCATCAAATGGATAGTGCTGTGGGAACGAACCAGATGCGTAGAGAAGACGACTCCTGCCTATAGGACCCTTGCCTCATCTGTTGCAGAGCTGAAATGCATGTCAATTGCAGAAAGTCAGGTTTTTTGAGGTGAATAAGTTGAATGACACCTGGATTGCTATCCCTGCAAATCACTTTAGCAAAGCTTTTGTACATGGCCACTAATTCTGTTTTCCTTATTTTCTAGGTGAGAGGAGGAGTGTGTCTACACTACAAAATTTTGTTGGCGTGTCTATGCTGTTGAGGAATGTGATCACAACTGATTGTCATTCTGTGCTGACAAGAGGCTGCTCATATATGTAAGCGCTTGATTTTGCTTCTCCCTTTTAAAAGGGAGAAGGGGAAGAAGGAATTTCCTGAAATCAGGTATGCTGCCAAAATTCTGCTTCACTGTTATAAGCAAAGTGTATGCCACCTCTATTCATGGGTGGCTCCAAAACCAGTTGATCCAGCTGTCCCAGGTCAGATATACTGGGGATGCTCAACATAAGCCAGTCTGTGTATAACAGGTCTAATGTGATCTGGAACACTGAACTCATGAAACCTGTATAGAGCAATTTGACACTGCCTGTGCAGTAGCCATCTGCTTAGTGTTTTGGATGTCCAGAAACATGTCAGACAGTAGATTATTACCCAAATCAGTAGGGCAGTAGGTCATCACTGAAAGCAGTAGTTTACTGTAGCAGAGGTAGTAGAGAGACAGAGGACCAAATTTACCACAAAATGTTCTCCGTGTAGATATTGTCTAATATGCCTATTTCATGTCCAAACTGAACACATGGAGATATCTGCGCTAGCTTCTCTGCAGCTACGTTGTGAAGTATAGGCATATCCTTAGAGTCTGCAATAAGGAATGTATATGATGTATGAGGCTGATACTGCGTAAGAGAAAGGATAGCTTGTGCTTAAGCTGGTTGAACATTGCGTGGGGGAACTGGATCCCCTCCCTGCTGCTGCCCCAGAGCTCCTGTGGGATGTTAATGAATTCCCAGAAGCCAGCGTTTTCAGAGGTGATCCATCATTGTGCCTTACCTCGTTTTCTGGATATTTGACTTGCAGCGCTGGTGGCTCACTTGCAAGAGATGAGCGCTCCCGGCAGCAGCTGCACGCAGAGGGCTCCGACCACATGCACATGATGTGTCCTAGGCCGCGACACCCAGAGGTGGGTGATGCGGGGGAAGAATGTAGCCTTCATCTAAATGGTCTAAATGATCAAGAAGCCCGTTCGTGTGCACGGGCACAGGCGTATTCGCCACACAGCAGGGTGAGGCTTTGGCTGGTGGTGGCGGCGGCTACTGAAAAGTGGGGGAGGGCTGAGGTCTCCCTGCACTTACTTTCCCTCGCAGTAGATCCGTGCCTGACACTCATGATGTTTTGGCACTCTGTCTTGGTTCATCATCTCTGCTTTAGGGGTAACAATACCTCTCTCTCACGGGTATTCACGGTAAGTTCATTAACGCTTACGAAGCACTCAGTATCGTAAAGGACAAGTTGCCACAGTGAAGCCCATGAGGAAATGAACCGTTGTCTATTTGTGGGTGGTGGGGAGTAGATAACGCGCTCTGCCGTGCCCGCCGCAGTTAGGAGCGTGAACCCAGCCGCGAACAGCCGGCCGCGCCGGGGCCAGCGTCGGGCCCGGGCGAGCCCGAACCCCCGGCCGCCCCGCGCCGCCGCCGCCGCCGCCGCCGCCTCCTTCCCGGCGGGGCGGGGCCGGGCCGGGCCGGGCCGCTCACTCCCATCCTGAGGAGCGGCCCCGCCCCCGGCGGCCATTAGCGGGCGCCGCCCCCTGCCGCGCCCCGCCTGCGCGCTGCGGCACGGCACGGCACGGCTCGGCTCGGCACGGCTCGGCACGGCACGGCACGGCACGGCGCGGCGGGCGCAGCCGGCGGCTGGGCGCACACACTCCCTCCCGCGGGGCGCGGCGGCGGCAGGGAGGCGGCCAGCCGGCCCCGGCCCCGGCGGCGGCGCTGCCGCGCTCGGCGCGGCCCGGCTCGGCTCCCCCATGGCCGCGGGCTGCAGGGACGGCCCGGGGCAGGAGAAGTACCGGCTGGTGGTGGTGGGCGGCGGCGGCGTGGGCAAGTCGGCGCTCACCATCCAGTTCATACAGGTGAGGGGCCGGCGGGGCGCGGGCCGGCCCTGCCGGCGGCGGCGGCGGCGGCGGCGGCGGGGCCTGGGCGCTGGCGGCGGCTCGAGGCGGGGCGGCGGCGCTGCCCCTCGCTGCGCAGGAGGCCCGGCCCGGCCCCGGGCGGCGGCGGCGGCGACGCCGCGACCTTGAGGGGCCCCGGCGGGGGGCGGGGCCGGCGGCGCCCGGGCCGAGCAGCGCTGCCGGGTGCGGGGCTGCGCCGGGCCCGCCGCCGCCGCCGCCGCCGAAGCCGCCGCCCGCCCTGCCCTGCCCTGCCCGAGCGGCGCCGCTGCTCAGCTGCCCGCCCCGCCCCGGGCCGGGGGCTTCAGTCAGACCCTCGGTGCGGCTTGGTGAGCGGTGTCGGAGGGGAGCGCGCCGGGCCGGTGCCGTCCCGGTCCGTCTCTGTACGGCCTCGCTGAGGAGGCTCTTGCGGGCGTCTTATGGCTGAATAAGAGAAATATCTGCAAACCTGCAGAGCACGCTGTGCCAGCTCTCTGAACGCCTCTGCATCTGAATTATTGTTCTCGATGCGGGCTTAACCTTCTAAATAATTAATTTTTTTTTCTGTTGACTTCCACTATAGGGAAAAATGACAGGAAAGGTGAGGTAAATTGTACATAACAGTCTTATGAGGCAAGGTCCTTTTGCTCTTCTGCTCTCTTAATTCAGCAGCACCCCTGTTACTTACCTTTCCCTTCTGTACTGTCGCTTTTAGCATTGCTGCTGCTGCCGTGGGAGTATTATTAATCTGTCTCTTTGTGGTGGATGGAGGAGACCACTATTTGTGTTCTGTTTGTTGGTATTGTTGATAACAAAGTAACAAATCTGGAGAGAATGACTTTTTTCTGTTTACTTTTTAGTTCCTCTGAGGAGAGATCTTGATACTCAGCCTACCCTTAAGATAGGTTGTCAGACATCAAGACAAATCATTGCCTTTTAGCACTTAGGGCAATGATATTTTCAGGGGACGTTCTGTGAGGGCAGCTGATCTGGTTGAAAATAGACTCACTTTTTTATTTCAGAAGCTCTTTTCTAATCCTTATGTTCATTAGCTGTTATGTTCTGGTGAGAATTTAGGCTCTGCAGCATAGACTAAACAACTGCATGTAAAACTGCTTTCAAAATGTGGGTATTAGATAACTGAATGCTTAGAAAATGCAGTATATCCTGTAGGACGTTCCAATAACTGACACTTTAAGAGAGTCAGTTCTTGAAAAATTATTTAGAGGTGTTTGTTTGAGATGGAATGGAAGTATTTGTTACACTTGGGGCGTGTAGATAGCTAGCTGATCAGGTACCCTATTTAAGATATTGAGTCTCTGCAAATCTCAGTCCTGTAAGATATTGACTGGCTGGTCTTTTTGGAGGGATAGGACTAGAATAACTCACAGTTCTCCCGCTGTCTTGATTGAGTTCTTCCTTGCTTGTACAGGCGGATAATTAATTTCAGTGGTTGATTGAAGCTGAGGTTTAGAGTGCCTTTCATACTTAAATACATTATTATTGCTTTAGATGGTATTGCCTGCGTGTTCTTGTGGGCATCTAACTAATTCTGACAATAATATGTGCAGCTGAACATGACCTAACTTCACTTTTGAAGTGGTGCTGTCTTGGAAAACATTGCTGAGTGGATTTGTGAATAGTCCTTGGCTATGTTAAAAGCTTTTGAACAACTTTAACTTGACAGCTGGCTATCAAGCTATTGATATGGGCTATCAGCTACAGTGAACTTCCATAGGAGGAGTGATGCTTTCAGTACTCTCAGCTTTACAAGGTGGAATATTAGACTACTGGCTGTTTGGAAAAGACAATATTTTAAAATATTGACTGTTACAATGTCTGATGGAAGGTACTTATATTTGGATAGGTCTTGAAATCAATGAACTGTTTCATTACTGATTTTTGAAGGTAGAAAAATAAAGATGCTGTCATTTCTATTAAAGACATGAGAAAAAAAAAGTGAAGTCCGCATACTGCCTTGGTGCTTTCATTTACTTTAACAGCAGTAAGATTCTGCAGTATATTGGATCATTTTAGTGTTTCAGCACCTGTAGAAATTTGTTCTTTAAATAACCAATAGCTTGGGCTACATCCCTATAGAAATAAAAGTTTTGGTTCAAGTGCTGCAACTGATGCTTGTCTTTCGGACAAGATCTGCAAGCAAGGAACTTCCGTCTGTTTTGTCACCTGTAAGGATCTCTTCAATTTAATAGCAGAAAAAAAAATAGTTTAGTTTTAAAGAATAATCAGCAAACAACGCTGTAGCATTCAGCTGAGGTGTTGAGGATGAATTATTCAAAATAACTTATTGTCAGTTTGTATTAAATCATCTACATCTTTTTGCCCTTTGCTCCTTAATGTTGAGATAAAATCTTGCTACCACAAAGTGATCTTCAGCAGACAACTCAACCTTCTAAACAGGGAGGGAGGAAAAAAAAAAATCTGGGAATTAAATGCCTTTTGAGCACAGCCTCAGATGCTGTAGAGGAAAGTTTTGTCTCATTTCAATACTTGCTATGTAGTTATGGATAACAAGAGATGAGGCTTGGTGGAAATTCATATACCACCGTATCTTCCTGAGCTCTTAATGTTTATGATGTTATCAAGTGTGTGTGCTGTGCAAGTTCTGCCACGCAATCACCTCTGTAGCTTCTGTGCAGCAAGCATATGGCTGAGTATGTTTGTCTTTTAAAACTGCATAGGAACTGCTGCAGATTGTTTTAAAATTGATTACAAGCAAGCCACGTGCTTCATTTTTGAGATTTCTTTGGCTTAAGTAACAAACTCGGAGAGCTGCCTTCCTTAAAACATGGATCAGTACTAGATTTGGCCACGTGACAAATCTTAATATCAGTTAGAGATTTCAATTTGTTTGCTTCTCTGTTGCTCGTGTTAAAACGTGACTCTCACCATCTTAGTTCCGAAGCTTAAAAGGGAAAGTTTCTCCTTACTGGTAGTAGGAAGTATTTCCGCGTTTGGATCAGCTTTGCTACAATCCTGTATGTAACTTTCTGTAAATCAATGCTTAAGAACATTTATTCTATGTAAGTAATTTGTTTTCTCTTCCTTCTACCTTCAGTCCTTCTTAGTATTTTCCAGTAAACAAGGCTACAGTGATGATAGATCATGAGAAGGCATGTGGCTTTGAGGTTATTTGCTGATTTATGTTGTATCTTTGAAAGACGAAGGGGGATTCATGTCTGAAAATGAGAAAATTATTCCTTTATTTCAGATGAAATAAATGAAAGGGAGAAAAGAGGAACTGCGAATGCGGAGAGAACCAGTTTAACTTCTTTCTTTTTCTGGCTATCTTGTGTACGGAATATCCTTTCCAGCCTTGTTTAGGTGTTGGTAGGGAAACCAGTGGCATTAGCTCTTACAATAATAACCGTTGTGAAAGTGGACTCCTACTGTGGCACCCATCAGCATCTAGGTGCTCCTCTGTACAGAGTATCAGTTCCTGAAAATTGTTGTACTTAAATCTGCCCTGGAACAACAGCGTTCTTGTAATAAGGTTGTGTGAGAAAAACAATATCATGGAAGTCATGTCATATAATGGAAGTTGTTTTACAGACTGAGTTCAGCATCTTTGTGCTAATTAGTACATTGTGCTAAGAATGGTACAAGAAATGTAACTATTAACTTGTGTTTAATGGCATGTGATCTTGTGTTCCCTTTCTAGAAGTTCATCTTCCAACTTTGGGAAATTTTAGATCACAAATTAACAGATCAAAGCTTTCAGCAGTGAAATGACTAGCGTGTTCTGTCCCTCAAAATTCTTTCTCTGTTAGAGATAGATGGAGGCCAGTAGGGGTGTTGGTGGGCCAGGATTTCATCCTGGAAATTTTAAAATCTTTTTTCTTTAGATCAGGATGTGAAATACGAACTTACTGCCTTGCAGTCTGTGCACTAAGACAGAAAGTGAAGAAACTCTAATTGTGACAAATCTCATCTACTCATCTCTACAACTATGAACTTGAAGCAAGCAGTGGTGAACTGTAGTTAAACTTTATACCACAGTCATTTTAAAACCATGAGTGCTAGAACTAAGCATTCCTTCTCTTATTAAAAATAAACAAATAAATACTCCATTGTGCTCATATCCCGAAAGAGGCAGAAAACTTTTAAAATAACTTGCAGCCAGTTAACTGGCCCCTTGGTAAGCTGAAGGAGTTGGGAGTATGAGCTGTACCGAGCACACAGCTGTTGCCACAATAGCTTTTCTCCAGCTGTCATGCAGAGGTCTGTCACAAAATGCCCCGCATTCCCTTCTAACTCAGCCCTTTGTAACATTCAGGTTCCCTTGCTCAAAGGGAATAGAGGCTAGCAAATACTTAATCACCCTCTGCATTTTTTTTTAACTCGCAGTTGCCATTTACTTCATGCATTTTTCTGTTAAACTGAGCAATGTATAGTTAGTTTTAGCAGTACAGTGTAGGAGTGCCACTAATGTTTCAAATATCTGCTTTGCAAAATAGTGGATGCTTTAGATCAGAAATCTTTTTCCACGGATAAGAGATGTTCAGTGTCTCTGGAGAATGTTACAATTATTTATCACACTGTTTTGCCTCTTTGTAGAGCTATAGATCTTGTTTTGTGACAAATACACGTATAATTTTACATACTGAATAGATGCCAGTGACTTACAAGAATGTACTTGTTTATGTTGCGAGAGCCTTGAGATGGTATTGATTGGAAGTAATTCAGTGCAGCTGAATTGAGCTTAGTTGGTCAATCAACTTCATGTTAAATATGGTAGTGTAGCAATGAGTGTAAGACTGTTAAAATGCTTAATGTAAATATAAAATGTATATAGGGGTCTGTTTCATTTTCAGGTACTGATATCATGCTCCGTTTGTAAGTGAATTTTTTTACTGCCGGGTTTGCAAAATAAAGTACTTCTGCTCTTAAAACGGTCAATTATGAATTCTGATTACAGCTGAGCTGATTGTGATACTGATAACAAGTGATTAAAATGAGTGGATGTAGCTTTGTTGACTCTTTAATACTTATATCAGACATATGTCTAAAAGCAAGCATATATGACTTGCAGATGGGTCATGAGCAGGTGTTCAGATATCTGGTTTTTCTTTCTCTTTTCCTTTTCTAAGCTGCTACTTCCAGAAGAATGTTAGTTCTCATTGATTAGAAATAAGTTAAAGGTTGGTTATCTGAAAGTATGTTTCATCTCTGTTTTAGCTGCTGGGCAAGAAAATAGCCTGTTCTGAATTTTATGCTGAAGCTGTAAAGTAGAACGGTAAAGTAGATTGAAAAGCAACAACTGAAAATGCAGCTGGTCTTCAAGGCGACATACTGGATGTTTGACAGACCCTGATGTCTGTGGTCTGTACCACTTTTGTATGCTATACTTGGTGAATATGTAAATCCCTCTGCTTTTTCTAGGTACTCTTGACTAAAAATTGCTGACCATCTAGAAAATGTTCTTCAAATAAGCCCATAAAATTCAATGCAATAAAATGCCATGAATTCCAGCCTGCAGATTCATGTAGGGCTATGCCAGGACTGGTATGCTTACATTTTGATAAAGAGTGGAGCCTTTTTACAATGTAACCCAAGAACACAAAAAAACACATTTCAGGAGAGTGACCAGCTTAGTTTAGTTTTGGCATCTATTGAGGTTAAAGGTAGCGTGCGTGTGCGTCAGGAGGAGGGAGGAGAGAAATAAAAATCCTGATCAGCCCAAAGCACTTGCGACGTAGTCACCTGGAATAATGCGGGCTGGTGGTTCCATTTCTTGTGAAACTTAAACTGTATGGCTCCTTGCTTCCCGTAGTACTGCTACCGAAAAAAGCTCTCTGGCTTGCGCTAGCTGTAGATCTGCAACCTGTCTGACAAATGTAGCAGATAACTTCTGGCTTAACTTGCAGGCAAGAAAGAAGCATTGGATTGCACGTTAGTGTTCTGGTATAGCTAATGTTCAGAGTTGAAAATATGCCAAGAGTTGCCAAGTATGCAGTGTGATACATTAATGTCATGCATACATGACAGCTTGTTCAGAGGACTAAGCCATGCAGTTGCCCCAGGGGGCTGTCTGATATTATTGACTAGGTGTCGCAAAGAACAGCATCAACTGATGGAGGGAGTTCGCCGACTTGCTTGGGCTGTCTGGAGAGTGTGGGAGGGTGTGCAGAGCAGAGATGTTTAAGCTTAAGGGCTTTAGCAATGGTGTAATGCATCAAACTTGCACAGCAGAGATACTGTACGTTAATGTACGTTTAAGGTAGAACTGAGCTGCGTTCAGAGGCCAGGGTACATTCTGAATAGGGCTTTAATTTTTAGATACTGAACATTCCTATTTTGAGGAATTTACAGTCCTTTTCCAAACTGAAATTCTTTTAAGATATTTTAAACCGACCCTTACTGCGGTCAGGCAGCGCCTTTCCACGTATTAACCCCTCGTGGCAGTTGCTTATATAGTAAGTCAATATTGACATACCTTTTGATCCTTGCCCAGAGTACTGGCGCTGCTTCCGGGGTGACGGACTGCTGTGCCCTTTGCACTTTCAGGGATGAATAGGCAGCCGCTGGCAAGTAGCTCTGTTCCTCCATTCCTTGCTAGAGGAGAGGCTCCCAGTTCTGGTTTTGTCTGGGGCTCTGAGAGCAGTGTCCATTCCGCTATTTAGCAGTGGGAGCAGAAGGTGGCTTGGCTCGGTCCAGCTCTTGTATTGGGAGAGTTTTGAAGGACCTAAGTGGTTCATATTTGCATAGTTTAAAGTTGTATAACTTGTCTGTATTTGCCAAAAGCATTACTAGCACAAAAAAGGTTGCGACTTAACTCCTTGAAGTACTCTGAAATAAATACTAGCTTCATTAAGTAAAAGACAGTGGTAGCTTGGCTAGCTAGTAGACAGCTAGACTTTTTGCAGGCCTCCCTAAATTATTCACTTTTCAGGATTAGACTGGTATAACACAAGTGGATAACTTCTCAGTTGGTTTTGACAGCTGTTGCAATGGTTCAGACTGCGTAACTGCACTGATTTGGTGTCCTTATGTTCAGTTATGACTGTAAGTATTCAGTGTAATGTAAAATTCCAAGTAAATGCAGCTTTTATTGTGTTATATTTCAAGGCATATGTAAAATCAATATTAAAACACACAATTGTAATTGTAATTGCTTTTAATTTTTTGACTTTTCCCAATTGCTTTGCATATAATGTGTCCCAAAGATATCTGAGTGTAACTTTGGCTAACCTTTGCAAATTTTTACTAAAGGGGGTAGAGTGTGTGTTCAGATTAAATAATTTAGTCACAAGTAATATTATTAGGCAATATTTACCAGAGAAATGGTTTACCGGGCAAAGCTGCCAGAACCTTGTTTTAAAATGCTGACAGATACGTAGTGGTAACCTATCATTACAAATCTGGAGAAGTGAATTGGATCCTAGATGAGGGAATTATTCGTATGTGAGCAGAGAGTGAGGCCCTACCTACTTGTCTTGAACTGTATCTTTCTTGCCCTGAGAGATATACCCTGTGATCTTGAACAAAATCTTTTTCTCAGCTCCTTTTTTATATTCTTTGCCATTTTTATGTTCTCACAGCTTCAGTGTGGTTGCAGCTGCAGCCTGGAATAGCCTGTAAGCTGCTTTCAGGGAACAGGTAATATGAAAGAAAATATTTCTTTCCTCTCTTTTATAACATAACCGCTTGAAGCAGGTAGCAGATAAAAAGGATGTTTTCTAGCTCTGCTTGCTTTGTCTTTTCTTACTTATTCTCCTCCAAGGACATACCATATGTATGCTTAAACTAGTCACATACCTAAGTCAGTGCCAAAGTCAAACGTGTAGACTATTTGATGTGTATTACTGCTTTTAGATGGAATTCCATAGGATTAAAATTACTTTTTTTGTAGATTGCTTGCTTTTACTGGATTACTTCTAAGAGGATTGGGGTAGAATGCAGTGCACGGACTATTTACAGTTAACTTGAGGGTAATGTCTTCATGTTTTAAGTGCTTGATCTTATGAGTAATCAAGTGTTGTGCGCAACACTGCCCCTCATTAAAGTTGATTATAGTTTCTTATCTGTCTCTGATAAAAGGCTATAGAACTTGCGCTTTAGCTTCCTGGAAGTATACGCAGAGCCTCAAACCTGAGTTGGGGAAGGGCTACTGGGGGCGGATTTTAATGCACTTCTCTGGTTAGGTAAGGAAGTGCATGTAAGTTCCAGTTACGGATCGAGATCCTGTTGGATGGCGAGTTCCTTGGTAACTTCTGTGTAACACGCAGCTGTACAGGCATATAGCAGAAAGCCCTAAAGAGGCAGTATGGTGGCGTGGACAGAAGAAGCGGGGATCCAGCTCAGTGACTGTCTTACCTTCGTGTTGATTGTAGCAATGGTGAACGTTCATAAAGAAAGGTTTCGAAAGAGCAAGTGCTTTTCCAGGGAAGTATATAGAATCCACCTAATGTGCAAAGGAAAGCAAATGCTGTGTGTGAAGACATGAGAAACATGTTGAAACTGTCAGCAGGTAGGAGCAACACAAGGGAGAAATTGAAGCGCCTTGAAAGTGAGGTCAAGTTGATAATTTGTTTGCCCTTTGATAAAGGGGACAGACACTGGGGAGGTGCAAGGCTAGGGAAATGATGTTTTTACATTTCAAAACTAAAGAACCAGGTTTTGCTGTGATTAAGGATTTCATTTGATAAGCTAGTATTACCACTAGGGAAAAATGCTCTGCTTCATTGCCACAGCAATTGTACCAGTATAGCTATTTACTCCACCTGGTTCACTGAAGCTCCGC
The DNA here is from genome assembly GCF_040807025.1 of Struthio camelus. Classification (NCBI taxonomy): domain Eukaryota; kingdom Metazoa; phylum Chordata; class Aves; order Struthioniformes; family Struthionidae; genus Struthio; species Struthio camelus. The sequence goes on from NC_090946.1 coordinate 22,261,366, forward strand.
AGAGTTAAAAATAACCAGGGAACACTTTTATCTGGCATCAGTTCCCTGTCTAGTTCGCTTTGCAGCTCTGCAAACAACTTCATCTGGCAGTAGTGCTAGTTTAATCAGACCTGCAGCAAGTTCTCTGTTGTGTCAAGAAGTTGTGTTCAAACTATAGCATGTGGTGAATCTAGCTAGTAGTTAGCGCTTTAGATGGTAAAAATCTATGCAGAAGTACTCTATTAAAGGTAGTATGAAGTATCAGTTGCTAGGACCAATGTGCATTAGTAATTAACTAGATGTTAGCACGTGAAAATGCTACAGTTGAAGCAAAAAATTTAGTCCAGGAATAACAACTGAAATATTCTACAGCAATCTTTATGCAGAAGATCTATGAGAAGCTTTATTTTTCAGCAGAGTAACCTTAGGTATATGTTCATAATTATCATGTGTATTGCTTTCCTCAAGCTTAAGTTTTTTCCTTTGCCTAAATGACTAAGTGAATTATTTTTCCAGTCCTGTTCTGAGTATTCTGCAACTGTAGTGATTTAAAATGTTGAGTTACTAGTTATGTTTGTTAGGAAAAAGTGAAATTTTAAAATCACTTCTGTTACAGGGTGTTCAGTTTCAGCCCTTCTAGCAAAACTAACTTGCTCAGTTCATACCACAGAGCATCTTCAGGATTCCCAATTTAAGCAGGTACAAATCTGTAAGCCTGCAAACAAATCTGAATGTTACTTCTTACATGGCAAGTAGAGCGTGAAAAGGTAGGATGCAGTGGTAAATCAGTCTGAAGAATCTAGCATTTTTGGATGGAGTAAGTCTCATAATAGAAGAGATCGCTTTCCTATGTAAAGAAATGAAATGGGATTACAGCAATATGTACTGCGTGTGTGAGTGTTTCAAAGCTGTACGTTCGGAGTAGTGTTTCTGTGTGTATCTTTCCTTTTAAGAAGGTCCTTCATAATGATGTGGAAAAAGTAACTGTTGACAGTATATGTGTGTGTATGCTGCCAACTCTACTACTTAAGAAGGAAATACTGTTAAATCTGCAGTAGAGGAAACCCTTGTATAGCTCACACTAACAAATCCTTGTTAGCAAAAACCAGTAAATAAGCAAGTGATGAGTTTACAGGACTTTGGCCATGCATGACCAAATCCAGCATTACTGAGAACACAATTATCAGTTTGTTTTTGTCTTGCAATTGCAGTTGTTTCTTAAGATTTCTTCTAGTTGTTTGTCTGCAAAGTCTTCAGAGACATACTGTCCTTGCATGTTATTCTCCCGCCTTTCCCTCCTAAACCTAAAACAAACCTCTCTGAATCTTGACTGCATTTCCTGATTGAGATTTCCAAGACACAGAGGTACATGCTGTACCCTTCTTGCTTTCCCATGCTCTGACTTCCCTTTACTGATGTTCCTCATTAATGAGAGACAGGTTCTCACCTTGCTGGGATTTCTCTGATTGAGATTCTGTTTTGGATCTCAAAGTATTATGGGGTGGAGAAAATATCCTGCTCTGCTCCAGCTCAAGAGTATGGACTTTCCATATTTCCCAAGGAGTGTGTGCTTTCCACCTGCAGGGTTGGGTAGTGGTCATCTAATAGTCATTTGCAGTGTGATTATTTCAAGGCCGGGAGCTTTTACATGATCATTGTTTGGCAAAATAATGATAGGTTATGCAGTGGCTCTTAATCACTTTGGTCTACTAGCTTTTATAAGATTTGTCTTCTGAGTATTGAAATGGCAGCCTGAAAATCCTTTTTTTTCCCCTGATCTTTGAGAGTTTCTGAGGATGCTTGGGTATTGCAAGATTTTGCAACACAAATTGCATTATTGACTTTTTTGAGGGTGCGACGGATTTCAGTGCTCGTTCTTTCTTTCCAGCTGTGTACACCCAGTTAAGTGCAAAGTCAACAGGCAGATCAGAGCCTGAAGGGTCTGCTTCTGTTTGTCTGAATCACAAGCCACTTTCAAAGCAAGTAAAGGGCTGAATATTCCCCGTCTTGTTTCTGTGCATGCCTACTTACTGACCTTCTTTTTACACGCAGGTTTCAGTTTGATGTTAGAAATACAAGGTAGCAAACGACGAAAAAATTGTCAGTCAAAGGTCATGTCCAGACTCATTCACCTGTGTCGATAATAGGTAATTGGTTAGTCACTTAGGGTAATCCTATGAAGTAATTGCTATAGCTACCTGCTTTTTTTTTTCTCCCCTGAAACACCTATTCTATAAACTAAAATACAAATCTTAAAGTCAATATATGAAGGACAACTCAGCAGCACTCATAGTGCTTCCATGAATTCGGAAAACTTAGCAGTAGGTTGTTGAATGAAACAATTTTCAGACCCTCATGTTGGAAAATATAGCTATGAGGTGAAAATCCTTCTTAGCATTAGGTTTAATGAATTAGACTCACATGCAAGGCAAAGCAATCCTGTAAAGCCGAGTGTGTCTTGTCCTGTAATCTAAGGATACAAAAATGAGAACTCTTAAACTGTGGAAATATAACTTACTTCTGTCTCCATAGGGTAGATTTTTCTTTCCCTCAACTACTGAAGTGTTCTGTTCTCGACACAGAGGCAGTCCAGGTAAAGTAGGTGGAACGCATCCTGCCTTTTTTAATGCTGGCTCTTAAGAGGTAGTCACTGAGTGACAAGAGTTGTTTACTGATTACCGTTGGTTCAGATGCTTGTGCTTCTAGCTGTTTTAGGTCTAGCAGTCCCTTTTCATAAACTAAGGGAAAAGGCATATTAAACTTCTGAACAGTTTTGTATATAGTGCAACTACTTTTCTAGCTGCTAGTGCAATATTATTTTAGGTTGTGTAAATGATACTGCCAAACCGTCAAGAGTACCAAACCTTAAAGCTCTCATCTTGTTGCTTGATTGCTGCAGTGACTAAACTTGAAGTTGTTTTCCATACCTGGGTTGTTGGAGGAGTAGTCATCTAGATCATCTGGGGGCGTTCTGCTAAGGAAATCGTCAAAAGGGAATTGTGCTGCTTACTCTAACTTCTTGAGGTGGTTTAGTATTAAATGTTATGTTAAAACAGGTCTTCAGTAGCAAGGATAGTTTAGGAGGCTTCTGCTTGTAGCAGTTACGCAGTTCATAACTCCCTCAGCTGCATCAGTTCGGCTGCCTGTGGGGTAGTGCTGTAAACGAGATCACAAAAATCCAGGTAAAATTCTTCCATAGCTGACGTGGACCATCCTACTTACACTGATACGTATGTGTAGGCAGAGCGAGTGGGGGAGGGCTAGGACGGGGTTAACCACTGGAGAAGTGTGTGTAGGGTTACGCGAAGTCTTGTGCAGCTAAGGGAAGTCAGCCTGTTTTAGCTCTGCTCAAGATAGAGAATGAGACTTGAGAGCAGTTGCTCTTATTTAGAGCAAACGTAAGACAACTTGCAAAATACCTCCTGTATGTAATACTGATGAGCGAATTCTGTTATCGTCTGATAAAAGGGTGTTCAGCTGATGTCTTTTCTTCATACCGTGTCAGATCAGCTCACAGAACAAGAGGGCTGATTTCATTCAGGTTGGGCTGCAAAAGTCAAGGCAACTCTGAGACATCAAGCTGTTGTCATCGTCTAACTCATCTAATTAGCATAAGTGTATGTGCATCTCTGAGACCACTAAGCTTGAAAGTTAGTTCATTGTCAGTGAGTGAACTGTTTGATTCCCTAAGGTATTAATTCTGAGAGCATTACTTTCTGGGAGGAGAGAGAATTTTTTAAACTGATTGTGTTCTGATTTTCATGAGGATGTTTAAAAGCTGAAAAACTTATGAATCCCTGTACCTGTGGCCTAAATCTACTAGCTACAAGAAGTGTTTTATCTCCTTTGCAGATACTTTTTTCTTCCACCATCTAGAAGTTTTTGCACTTAACTAGGGTGGATACAGTGTGTTTCAGGTTATCAGAGGACTTGATCAGTTTTTTTTTTTCTGTGAAACTAACTTGAAGTCATGTTTGTTTTACAAATGTCCGTGAAAGTAATGTTTGTAAAAAGTCGAATATCTGAAACTGTCTAATATCTGTTGGTGGAGGCTGTATGGGAAAAGAGCCTCTAGCTCTTAAGTAGCCTACATCCTTGTCTGATGTTATCTACTTCCTTCTAAGTAAGTTGCATTCCACACATTTCTAATAGTGGCTTCTGCTCCTCCGTAGCTGCTTTGACTTGTTTTGTGGGAGGACTTGAATATTTAGATTGATGCTCCTCACAAGAAGGAAACTGATTAAGATAGTAGAATTGTTCAGTTTTTTCCCATATGCGTATGTAATACACGGATGCAAGCTATGGGCAACATTTGAAAATAACCTAACCTGTGCTAACTTGATGTCTGTATAATTGTGACCTGTGATCTTAAAATCCGGCTGAATTTGTGTACCTGAAATTTGGGGATTTTGCTCAAAGTTTAAGGTTATAAGAGGTGGAGTGTGGTTTTTTTTGTTGGTTTTTTTTTCCCTTAAGGGCTAAAATTGCATGTTGAAATTCTGTGATCTATGCATTTCATCAATTTAAAAGTATTCTTAAGTTCAAAAATTTCTGAAAATAAACAAAACCCTTACATTTCTTGAAATGATCTCCCCCAAAAAGATGCTGGCTGCCTCCCTGTGTAAGGGAAGGGATGGTGATCTTGAAGACTTTGTTCAGTCTTAATGCAGAAGTTGAATAATTTAAGCTACAGCTGTTTGCTTCAGATTGAGACTTTGTTTTGTAAGTTGAATAGCTTATGTTAAAACTTTGAAGTATTACATATGCTTCAGCTAGCTATTTTGTACATGTGAGGACTTTTATGCTAATTGAATAGCCTGAGAAATTTAAAGCATCTCTTTCAGATTTCCTAGTGTGAGTAGATGTTATGAGATGTTAATGGGATTGTTTAATACTGTTCCACCAGGCATTTACCATCTTTCTTTAATTTCTTTTTTTAATGGATTACAAGACCTCTCTTTAGTCAAGGAAAATACATTGAGGGCAGCTAGTGAAAGGGACTCAAGTTACTCTGCTCTTCTGGACAAATTTCCGTGTGTGTTGTAAGTTCTTTTCTTGCTGACTGAAGACCTCAGAGTTGGAGAGGTAACTTTATGTCAGCTTTCGTGTAGTACCTTGTGTGGGCTGTTACAAACCAATTACGACCTGCTATCCTAGCAGTGGGCTAACACGGAGATTGATAGGAAGGTGTTTCTAGATTTGCTTTTATGTCTTCAGGGTCTGACAGTCATTTCAAAAAGCTGAAGCAGATAGTTCCACAAATTTGAAATGTATGTGACCCATCTAATTGGTTTTGGTAACTATGAAAGGTTGCTTTTAATACACACACAGGAAATAAGTTAGGAAAACTTGGACTTAAATTGAAACATTCTCTAATGCTGGCAGAAAGCTCAAAAGAGAAACCACTTGCGTTGAATTGGTAGCATCTATTCTGCCCTCATAAGTATCTTAAAATTGCTACACGATAAAAGCTGACGCAAGTCTGTGGCGGTAACGCTATGTTTAGAGATGTTCAAATGTGACTAAGGAAGAGTTAACTAACAAAAAGATCAGGTGTTCCAAAGGCTTTCTTCTTGGATTGATGTACTGGCTGTCCTGAGACTTCACCTGTGCTTACTGGAAATCTGAATAACACTGAATAGTCTATTATTCTAAGTATGATGAAGTTGAAGAACCTGTTTCTAATCTATAAAAATGAGAGAAACTAATGTGCTTTCCTGTGGTTTTTAGTGCAGAAGGCTGGTTGCTTGTGCATTCCACGCTCTGTTTTCTCTTCACTAAGTACTTTACCACAAGATCACTACTCGGCAGAATATGAGAGCGGAAATAGCAGTGGGTTTTTGAAAAAAAACAACAAAAAACCCCTCAGATCAACCCTCGTATATTCTAAAACCTTCTGAAGGTAAACAAATTGACAGTCTTTGCACACTGCTCATACATTTTTAAGACAGCATTATTGTGTTGCTGCCTCTTTACACCTTTTAACTGAATGCTTGCATGGGTTCCTATTTGCTCAAGCAAACTATCAAATGATGGTATTTGCTGTTTATTGGAAGCCATACTTTACTGCGTGGGCCTGTCTGATCAGGGAAAAATATCGCTTAGTACAGTTTAAATTTAGAATTTCTTGTAGGTGACTGTGTGCTCTCCTTCAAGACAAGTTGTTTTAAGCAGTCTTTCCCACTAGGTATATAATAAAGCTATTTTCCCAAGTGCAGCTAACTTGTAGTGTTAACTAGGGGACTGCAGCATGTATCCTGTGTACATTTTATGAATTGAACTGGGTAGTTTCTTGATCAGTTGCTCAGTTTTGATGAATATTAACTTGCCTGGGGAGGAGAGAACTGAATTTGTTTCACTTCTAAAGTTTTTGCTTTGGGATTTTATAATTGCTTTATTTCATGCTATGGAAACTCTTGGATTATCTTTCTTCTTGCCCTTTGTATGGGATAGCTAATTCTTCTGTTGCTGTGCCTTCTGTACTGCAGCATCAAGTGTTACGCAGATTACGATCTGCAGAAATGAGGTGGAGAATGTATGAATTGCTTTGCAGGGGCATGTGAAAGGCAAGTAAGAAGAGAAAGCTTGCTGCTTGAGAGTAGCTGCTTCCCTCCTGGAAAATCTTATGGGACTGTAAGGGAGAGGCTGTAAACGAATGTCTTATAGCTGATCGTGGCACTTGATAGCCTGTTTAGTTTGTCATCTTAAGTCAATAAACAATATGGAACTTCTGGTAGGTTCCTACTAGGCCACTCTGTTACTTCTGTGCTGTTAGTTGGATTCGTGCCAGAATCCTCTTTCTAAGCCTCCTGTCTGCTTTGAGTTAGAAAAGAATATTGGCGTAAGTACCTGTTTCTCATCAGGTTTTTCTATGGCAAAATATCTTAATAATGAGCAAATTGCTGTTTTTTTGGGTTTTTTTGTTTTTTTTGACAGTCACTATCTACAGAATCTGTCCTGAGGAAGGTAGCTTATTTCATTCAAGTTTTGTTTCAACTTAGTGATTATACAATCAGAGATTCGTAATGGCAAGTAGTGGAACTGACTTGTCTTAAGTGAAGAAATATGACTAGCACGACCAGGTTATTTTTCATAAACTTTTGTCTTTCCTCATTTGATCAGCATGAAATATGTACACCTTCATGGTTTAACTAACGTGTTTACTGATGCTTTTCATGACCTATATTGATATGACTCGCCCCTGTGTTTTCCAGATGGTGTTTTCCAGATGGCTTTTCTGATGTCTGTAAAGGAATATTATGTAGAGAACTCATCCTGTATCCTCTGCTGTAATTAAATAAATCATGTGATCTGTCTGTTCTGTTCAGGCTAAGAGCAGCTTGTAAGTTTAGAAAACAAGCTTATTTGAGAAGTTATGTAAATTTTGGTAAGCATGAGAACACATAGGGGACAGAAGGGAAATCACCTTACTGGAAACCCCCTCAACAGATTGTTTGACTAACCATATAGTGTTGTAAAACTGAAGTGTCTGAGCGTATATTTGAACTTTGAATTTACAGCTTTTTGAAGCCTAAAACCAGCTTTTGAACCAGTCTTGAAGATGGGAGGACAAGCTGGTCCTTTAAAACTTGAAAACTAGTTAGTCTGCTGAAATACAAACTTGTATTTTATTCAGAACAGGAATTGAGGGGCAGAGGAGAGAGAATATTATGAATCTATTAAAGTGAATTTTGGTGAAGATCTGTACTTGAGGGTTAGCGTGGACATACATGTGTACCTCTGAAGATTTTAGTTTGCTCCTAATGAGGGAAGCCATTAGCAAAATGGGTGCAAGTGTGTTCAAGTTCATGATGTTGCAAAAGGATGAGGAGAAAATTACTCTGATGCTTAGCTGCATCTAGCTGAGATTTGTTCCAGACAAAACTGGTGGTGCTTTCACCATTTTCTAGTTGAGATGAGGCAGTTCACTGAAAGGAAGTATGTTTAAAAAAAGAAGGGAAACAATGGAACAGAAAGACCTTTGGGTGGGGGGAGTCTATAAAGCTTTGGGACACTGGCTAAAACAGCACTGGAAATATCCTCTTCAACAGGTTTGCATCTTTCTCACGCAAAAAGTCCCCCATAGATTTTCTGTGTGAGGGTTATGCAACGGGCAAAGGAAAAATAGAGAGAGAGAGAGAGAGAGAAGAAAAAGGATTAGTATTTATTGATTTTTCTATTTTGGGTTGTCTTGATTGTCTTAAGTTCTGTAGATTCATTTATTAGTCTCCAGAGAAGTCACCCTATATTAGGGGAAGAGGATTTTGATGTAAAAGCCCTGTTTGCAGTATTAATGTATTAGTCAATTACTTAAGCAAAACTGCATTTGCAAGCGTGAGATGGTAGAGGCGACGGGGAAGAATGCCTTTCTCAGTGTTGTGCTATCGCACCATCTGTGGCTGTGTTAATGTTTGAAGCACTTGTACTTTGACCAACAAAATACAGCACCCATAGTTTCATGAGAAAAGCTCTTCACTGGAGAGAACAGGTTTTGCCTGAGCATCCAGCCCTTTTTATAGAACTAAGGGTTAAATAAAGCACTGTTACCTTTTTAGTAGCTTATGTGTGCTTCTGAATGGGACAGTCCAAACCTTTTAATCTAAATTTGAGCTTTAAGTTGTCCTTCCCCTTGGAGAAAGCTCAGCAGCAAACTGCGGGTAGGGAACTGTTGTGGAACTTGCTTTAGCATACTGTTAAACAGCATGTATGAGAAGAAGGTACTAGTCCTCAGCTTTCATTGATCCTCAGGGCTGCGTGACTTGTCAGCATATGACTGTGAAAAGTGCAAGTGCTTCTGGCTCAAAACTCTGAATTTCCTAAACAATGAGGGTTAGTCTGTGATGTAGTGTTTAATGTAAATTATCATTTTATCTGTTGCTTAAAATCAGCTCCATCATGGAAAGTGATGCTACTGAGTGTAAAACGGCTCCAATCTTCTATTTGCCTTCTTTACTGCTACCATAAATGGTTGTACTGTAAAAACATTTGTTGAGAGCTTGTGGTGTTGGATTATGTAGAGCCTCAGCTGAATGTTTACTTGCAGTTTCTTGATGTGGTTCGCAATAGATGTGGCTTTTCATAGTGTGAAAGTAGGTATTTGCAAATAAAATAGCGTAGTTTGTGGCATAGCACAGTGTTAGGCAGATCAATGTGAGAGCAAGGCTGCTAACTCTTGTCTCTGGCATGTTGTGTTGCTGGTTTTTGTTAATTGAACGACAATGATGCCTTCCAGGAGGTGCGTTTATTTTTCTGTCTCAGTTATAACAATACTTGGGTTTGGGGATAATTGTATTCTCACTGAGGTAAAACAATTCTTGCAATAAGGTCACTCATTCTCTAAAGGTAGAAAAGACAATATTAATGTCTAACTGATTAGGTCCTCCAGCTCCAAAGTTCACATGAAATACTCATCTAAACATTGTTAATGTTGCAAAGGTTAAGTAATGTTGATTATCCATATTTTTTTTTTCTGTTCCATGCAATATCTGTGGTAATTCCAAGCAACAACTAATCTCCCTTTGAGTTACCTACATGCTTTCCCTCTTTCTCCTGCCTTGCAATTTGGAGTGATGCTGACTAAGAGTGGTACTACACCTGCAGGTGCAGAGATGAGGGGGAAGAAATATTGTGGTTGGTTTTAGTATAAGCAAATGTTTTGCTGGTAAATATGCTTTTTTTAGATGAAAAGTGATGCTTGCTTGAAGGCTGAATACTGAAGGCAAAAACTTTTTTGTTAAAATTTGAGGACATAAGCATGCTTCCATTTGACATTATCTCTTTTGACTTGAAAAGCTCAAGTTGCTATGGCTGGAAATTCTGGCACTGCTTAAAAGAATTCAAATAGTGCTTACTGTGGCTTGAGGATCTCTTCCTTTTCCCTATAAATGAGCTAGGAGGCTGATGTCAGCAAGACAGTGCTTGTAACCGGGTCTGCGCTGTGAAATCTTGCTCCTGTGTCAAGATTAGCAACTGTAAAGCCACTTGACTGCTTCTGTTTCCTGGAACTTGAGTCAGTACATCTTGCCATATATAAGTTGTGACAATATAGGTTAGTCCCTCCCATTGTGCTTTTAAAGTCCCCCCTTAATTGGAAAGATAATTCCACTCAAGAGCTTGCTTCAGTCAACATCCCTAGTAAACCCTCCTGATGTAGATAGTATTGCTTCACGATAGCCATGCTCCCAGAAAGGGGGTACGTGCGTGCGCACGCACAGAGCCAGTTGGTTGGTGGAGCTAAAGGACGGACCATCCTGACATGCTTTTCCAGAGACAGATGTGTCTCCTGCTCTTGTCACGTGTCACATGATTCTAGCACTGAGCAGAGTTTGCACACACTTTAAAAATAATTCAAGTAAAATAATTACTGCCCAGTTTGACATTAGCTAAGCACAAGCAAGTACAGTTGGGGAGGGGTCAGAGCGTGCTAGGTTGTACATAAGCTTTAGGTGGCCATCTACAAATTCACTAGTTAAAATTGAATCTGAGCAACCTTGTGCCACTGAGGTGCTGGATATGATTGTAGCATAGGCGTGTATACAGACTTCTAAAAGGAGTAAGCCTGAGGGTCTGGAGCTCCTGAAGGAGAATATCTTTCAGATTTACTTCTGAGGCACTGACGCAAAAATATAGAACAACATCTTTCGAGATTTCATAACCAAGAGCCTGTTTTTTTTCTTCTACTGTAGGACACTTCTGACTACTTAGGACAAAAATTCCCCTACTATCCCCCCTAATAGGAGGGGTACTTCCCTTATTGGGAAGTATTTCTCTATTATTTCCTATAAGAGCTTTAGTTGGTGTCTCTAAGTCAAAAGTTCCAATACAGTCATCTTTGCTTCTGAAGGATCAGAGAAGAAGTAATACATTTCCTAGTATATATCTGCAAATAAACAACCCGAGTGCACTGTCCTCCTGCAACTTACGTATGATGAAAAAAAAGTCTGAAATGACTATGAAGACACTTTCCAGGGACATTAAGAGATTAACTTCACTGCAAGCGCTCATTAGGCTGGACAGAAAGGTATTGCACTCTACTGGGATCTAAGATGGAAAATAATAGTATTTTTTCAAAATAGTTTGTCCAATTGAAGCTTCATTTCAGTTACACAAGTCCATACTGTAGGCTCCTTGACCTCTGTATTCTGAATTTCTGATCTTCTGTGTTACAGAAACTTGGAGTTAAAAATGGTATTAGTTTGAACCACTTTTTATGAAACAGTAATGTCTGCATCTGTGAGACTGATCTATTTTAATTATTTAGGCTTTTCCACAGAAATCATTCATTGTCATGATTTCAGGACAACCTGTAGTTCTGAAATCTGCCTCTGTCAGACATCTCTGCTGAGTTGGGGTCAGATTTCCCAGGTCTTTCTTGTAGACGTGTTCAAGGATGGAATAATTGATTGTTCTATTCAGTTTGTTTGACAGTGATCAAGTTCAGTCTTTTTTTCCCCGATGTCCAAATCTGGTTTGTGTAATGCCGTGTTCAAAGGGCCTAATAAAATGAAGGGACTGCTTGTGTGTCTCAAAGCTTCTTAGCGCACTGTCCTTAATACTAAAATGTCTGCACAGCCTCTTTGACCTGAAGAGATCCTTTCTTTTCACTCTTGCAGCTTGGTGGGTTACCCTGACGCCTTAGGTTAGAGACAAGGCAAAAAAAACCCTCTTAAGCTTTTTCTTGTTTGTCTCTCTCAATTCTAAACTAAGGTTATGAATACTTCTCCTACACGTGTCTGGGTTAAAAACCTGCCACTAAAATGTCAGTCTCTTTTCAGGCTTCTTTGTAGACAGGACATTTAATTTTGTGGAGCTTTTTGCTGGGCTCCAGGAGTTACTGGAAAGTAGGTGGTGTTTTCTTCTTTCCGTTCACTTCAGTTGCCTTTGTGCAAGCTCAACAGATAAATGCCGCTTCTGAAAGCATAGGTCACTTGGAAGCAATATTTCAGTCAACCAGTGTAAATTCTCCCTCCACCTGAGTTTTTACTGCTTAGCCATGCGTTTCTGAGAAACCGTTTCAGAATGCAGAAAGCATGTTTTCATTTTAAAATGTGGAATGATGACTGGTGCGGGTGCGGAAAATTACCTGGTGTTAGCGAATAGCGAGTACTCCAAACTACTGAACAGCCGCAACTGGCGGTGCTGTGGAACGGGCTTCATTCGTGTTGACTTGATCAGCCGCGTTTGGTAGAGTTTCCAAACCTTGCCTCTTCTAGTGTGAAGAAAACTTAGGAAGCTGCCTTGTTAAAAGTGTGCGTTTAATACATTATCGCTAGTGTTGCTTTTTCAGCATGAACTTTTGGGGATTTGGGAAAAGGATGTTTCAGAGTAACTAGCCTAGCTGGAGACTTCTAGTAAAAGTGGATGACTAAGTAGTACTTAAAGTTGCCATTTCAGCGTCCTTAGCCCTTCAGCTTATGGCACTTTCAAAACTTAAAGATTATAATAGTTGTCTGTAATCTGTGAAACACATCTAGACAGTCCAGTCTCAGGCCAAAAGGCTGGAGTTGAATAAATACATAATTTGTGCAAATAAAGCTATTAGAACTGTGCTTGTCTCCTGACACGATAGTTCTTACTAGATTTAAATGCTGTTTTATATCTTTTTCCTAAATAATGAGCTTCTAATGGTCAGTCAATAAATCTAGGAAAAATAAAGTACTGTAGACTTTGCTGAGGAAGCTGAATTGTCCCATGCTTTCATGTTGGATATTGTCCAGGCCAATATTTTAAAAATCCAAGGGATTAAATGTGGTGGTAATAGGAGAAATTAAAGGACAGGAACTAGTATATTGCTAGCTATGAATCCAGTGATCTCATAATACAAATCGGGTGTGTTACTGGCTCTTAATGAGCCTTCTTAACTTTTAGTTATACATGTGCTAATGATTTTGTGTATCTTTTGTGTTTTGTTTTTTTTTTTTTAACAGAACTAGTGGTAAGGTGAAAAGTTCTGGAGGCTTTTAATTCTTGGTTTAATCCTTGTTTGGCACTTTATCTTGTGGAGGTGTTTGTTTTTGTTTTTTAAATATATACTTAATATTTTAGGGGAAAAAAGAAATCAGCTAGTGATATGCTGTAAGATCCCTTGAAGTATCTGGACATCTAAAGGCAGATTTGCAGTTAACTACTATTTGGAGGTGTGATTTTTATTTATTTACTTATTTTAATTTTAGATAGCCATTTGGACTGTTTCATCTTCTGATCCTGCTGCAGGCAGCAGGAGGATACAGGTTAAGGAGGTGGGGGCCGTGGCAGCAGTTGGGGGGAATGACAAAACCTCCTTCTTCCACTGGTAGCAAGTTGCTAATGTAGTTCAGTTGTATCGTGAAATATTAGACTAATAATGAATCCTAATTTGAATCATTCTGGAAAACTATAGTCTGCATGAAACTACATAATAAAGTTATTTAAACAGAGCAGCTGTGGTTCCCTGTGTGCGCTCCAACCTTCCTCCTTGTTTCCAGTTTTAATATGATCCCGTAAAGCCTGGTCAGGGAAGGAGGGTAACTTAAACTCATCACTTCTCTATCAGGTGAGGTTTAGGCCAGTCTAACTGTGTGCACCAGCTTGTCCAGAATTGGACAAAGGTCACTGCCAGCTTGGGAGCAGGAGGGTGTTTTGAGAAGCTGCTTTTAGTTGCTTAGCGTACATATTACTCCCCCCCTCCTGCAACTTGAACGTGCACCTTCAGTTATGGTGACTTGACTCTGAACTGTAAAGCAATCTGTGATTTAAAGGTAGATTGTTCTATGCAGACTTTTTTGCAGTGGTGATTAGCCAGGCCATGCTAATTATTAAAAGTGTTAGCCATCATGCTCTACAGCTTTAAGTAAGGCATGGTACTTCTATTACCTGGCATTGCTGAAAGGGGAAAAACAGGCAAGGTTTCTGGTGCCCAAGCTCGCCTTCGGATTTCTTAAGCATAGTTAATGCAGTCCTAGTATGCTGCTCTCTTTTTTTCTTTTTTTTTCTTTTTAATAAGGCTGCATGTGGATTCCTAAAGACGGTGCACTCTTTTGTGTTCTAGAAGACATTCATTTCAACATATGCTAAAAAATTTTTTTTTCTCATTTTGTTTGACAGTCATTAAAGGGCTGTCTCACAGTGGCTGCCTAACCTGTGTGGAGAAATTTTTTGTAAAATTGTTACTTCGCCTCAGGGCTAAAGTGAGAATTATAAATCCACAAGTTATATATTTCCTTATTAATTGGATGTTAGTATTTAAATGTGTTTTAACTTGGAATCTATAGCTGAACTCTTCATGAATAATTGTAACCTCCCTTAAGGATGGAGAACTAAGCTGAATATTTAACGTGGTTAACAAAGATATGGTCATTCTGGTTATGCATTTAAGTGTAAAGGCCTCTGTTTCTTGGTTCAGTTCTGAATTAAAGAATTCCTCTTCAAAGTTTGTATTAACGCTAAAATGAGACCGACTGTGGATGTGCTGTGTTGTTTCAACATTGACGACTTTACCCTGAATTGACAGATAACTTATTCGCTTCCCAGATCTCCCTGAAGAATGATGGTAATTATATCGGGCTTTGGAAGTATTTCAGTCTCTTGAGTTTCAGTGGACTACTTAATCTGGCTGTATCTCTCTGTCAAACAAATGTTTTAAAAAGGAGAACGTGGAGAACTTACTTTCAGACTTTCTACCTGACTCTGATGAACAGGTCACTGTCTGCTTCCAAGCTATAACCAACAAACACAACTGACAGTAGATCTGGTGTTGTAGAGAACTGAAATGTGATGATGATAAAGGTAGGAAAAGGCTTTTACTACTTAAAACAGATCTTTACATATTGCTTTCAAAATGAGAAATCAGTTAACTTCAGCTTGACTTAAGCTTGCTGCAGAGTCCCAGGGCTCTGAAAAATTTTCTGGCACTTTAAAGTGTGAGTTAACTTTACTAAAACATACTTGACTTCTGAAGTGAGCCTTTGTTTTACTTGTTTGTTGAGGCTTGAAGAACTTCTTGCTGCTTTAATGTAGTTGTACAGATCCAGACGTCCACAATCTAGGCTAGACAATCTGAAAAGTCCAATTAACAAGGAATTTATTTGCAACTTGAAGACATCTTAAAAGTTTTGATTTGACTTGAATGCTTACATTCTCCTCAAGGGTCTGTTTTTTGTGGTGGAATCTACTTTTCCAGTCTGTTCCAGTACTTAGAACCTTTTCCACCACTCCCTTTTTCTTAATAGACTTAATACGTGCTCTAAATGTAGGTCTCTTCATAGCTCTAATCTGAAGTCGTCTGTTGCTGACTATATTTTAAATAGGTTTAGGTTACTGAAGTGAATAGCTGTTTTAATTGATTCTAAGTCTTTCCCTCTTACTGCACTTAAATTTATAAATCAAAACCACTTATCTTACCTAGTATTGTATCTTGAGGTGTTTTAATGAGGCTATATATATGCTAAAAGGTATGCCAGTAACTCGACTTCTTTCCCTGAAGGGGATTTTTTTGATTAACCTTATTTTCTTTTCACTTATGGCTGTATTCCCATTTACATGGTCATACGCATATCCTAAAATCAGATATTCACTTAAAAAAAAAAAAAGTCATGCTTCTTGAGGTAAAAACTAAGGTTGTCCAGAAGAGCTTGTATAGTCTACTCTGTTTAAAAACTGATCCTGAAAAATCTGATAGATGAAAAGATAGTGTAGTGAATATTTTAAACATTCCTTGAATTGCAAGCGGCCAAGATTAGGAAGACTGAGTACTTAATGTGTTCATACCTTTTGCAAATGTTTGTCTTGAAGCAAAACTCAAATTCAGTGAAATCAAGGTTCATCTTTGCTTACAGGATAGAACGCGTTTTATAGTCAGACATGTTTAGACCTGAGGAATTGCACAGTCTCGGAGAACTTTGTAGGTGCTTTCTGGCATTAAAACACACTAATTAAAAGCATTACAAAGAAATCTGAACAGACAGTGAAAGTCTGTGTTTCTCCAGTCTTGAGTAATGAAAAGTGCATCCCCAATGAATTGTCCAAGTCTGAACTTTAATGTTTATACTAACTACTAATGTGTATACTAACACAAAGTATACTGTTAGGTGTTGCTTGATTCTTAGAAATTTGATGAGAGTAGTATGAGGTGAACGTTCATAGTAGGATAACAAGCTGTTATAACTCAGTTGATGTAAAGTGTGGATGGTTGTAAACTAGTAACCGAACAAACGTAAGCACAGTGGATATTCAGTTTGAACTTAACATTTGAAAGCTATTTTTAAAGAAATAGTGCTGAGCTGCTCTTTTCTAAGGAAACTAATATTTTTAAAAGATGCTCATAGGCATTTCAGCTTTTAACTGAAACAAATGATGCTCCCTTCAAAAAATGCATCCAAACAAACCCAACCCTCAGTAGTATTCATGTTATACGCATGCAATCACTCTACCCATAACTCAAGTGTTGAGGCTGCATAACATTTTGCAAGAGTTATTGTAACAGTATATTTAAACTTAGGAAGGAGGCTAGGAAAAAAGCATGCAATCTTTTTCAGTAAAGTAGTTGTAATAGTTACTCTTTAAACCTCTTATGTCTTGGGCATTCACTCAACATTTGTCAGAGGCTGCTTTAACTATATTTCAAAAATGCTTTCTTTTCTCCAAGAGAATTTGCCATTTCTTGGCACATTCTTATTTTTCTTCACAGTCTTGTAATTACCTGGTTAGCAGTTCTCTCTAAAGCTTGTACTTTTAGGTCTGGCTAACCGTTTTGCCAGTTGTTAGTTCTGTGCCAGATTCAAGGGAGAAAAGAAGAGCGAGTCTTTCCTGCGCTGCTGCTGCCCGAGCAGCGCAGGAGAAGATAAAACTGCTTTATTGTCAATAGTAATTAGGGGAAGGCCAAAAACTGATGGGCAGTTTTTAGAAGTGCTGAAATATTTAAAGCATTGGTAGATGTTCCCTTTCAGAGCACGAGAGTCAGTTTGACCTCAGAGTCGTTCATCTTCCTGAGGCTTAGTCTGCTGTGACCTGCAGAGTAAGTTGCAACTCCAGTACCAGTGTCGCTCTTCTATCCCTAATACAAGCCAGTCCTGCTGAATTGTGCATAAAATCTGTGGAATTTCTTCATGTTTGACCATCTAGAAACGTCATCAGAAATGAGGCTGTTTATGAATGCGAAGTTCAAGTGCTCTTTTAGGAAATATCAAAATTAAGGGATGCAAAGACAGAATTCAGGTATGCATGCATGTATTTTCAAATTGAAAACACTTTTATCCTGTACCCTGTTTCTCCCCTTCCCTTTCCCCTCTCCCCTCACCCCATCCCAACTCACATTTCCTGTGACCTGTGAGGGGAGCAAAGTTGATTTTGATCTGTTGCCATAGGTACTGTGGTAATGACCGCTAAGAAGCCCGTAGGGAAACCAGCTGTATTATAGTTGACTATGCAAAATAAATGTCAGTGCCCTGAACACAAATGACTTAGTTTTTTTGCTAATGTGCTTGTTCAGGGATCACTGTACGTGGAAGAGCCAGGAGTGGAGAAAGGGAGAAAAGTAAGAATATGTAGCTATGTTATAACACTACATCATGCTTTGCTTACTATTGCCAAACCAAGCACATGCTTTTGAGACTGCTTGCAAGCTGTATACTGTTTAACATCCCTCTCCTCCCCCCACCACCCCCAAAAAACCTCTTAGTTAAGAAGACAACTTACTTAAACTTAACCTTAAGTCATGTTTATTTTGGATGCTACTGTGTCTTATTCAGAAGTCAAGATTTGTACTACTTCTGTCTTTGAAGTATGTATTGGAGAGGTAGTCTAATGGATGCATCGCTCTTAAGCCACTATTTGTTATTTAAGAACTTTTTTTTTTCTTCAGATGCTGCCTTTAAGATTTCAGTAAGCGGGTGCTTAATGTAATATAATGCTAGTTCTTCAAGAACAGATAAAAGGCCTTTTAGACTTGTGTATTAATTTCTAAAAGTGATACAATGTTAAGATAAAAAGCTGCATCTGTTACTGTCAAGTACTGAGAGGAGACAATAAGAATTGAAGATGGTGCTCTATTATAACTGATCTATTATAACCAAACATATAAAGGGGTCACCCTGTATACAACTCATGACACTTCACTCTTGTTTTCACTATAACTTTCTTCAATTTAATCCTCTTTTGTCCTTGCATCTAACTTTCAGTCTTACAGTGCCTGATTACTGTTGTTATGGTTCCTTAGGGAAATAGATGTTGTTTGTAACTGCAGCTACTACAGTTATGTTGCAGGCTAGAGTGGCAGGAAGCACTGTAAATTGAGGAAAGCATCAGTGGTTGCTTAGAAACACTGTCTTTAATTTAGATTTTTTGGAAGAAAGGAGCAGGTGCTTTTCCTGTTTCTAGAACTAAAAGAAAGTCACTCTTAAGGACCTGTAGGAGCGTGAGAAAACTGGAGGACGGTATACCTGTCCTTCTGTAGCACAATCTGGAGCTTTTATAGCTGTGTCTGCAGTCTGATATTTATCTATAAATGTAATTGCACACCTTATTTCCCTACTCCCCCCTGCCAGTGTTCAACACCAAAATACTTCCTGTAGTTCTGCAAAATAGCTATATTTATGCCAGCAGAGCATATTCAGTGCTATCTAAAAGACTTCCTTTTAAGAGGATGGGTAGCTCCACCAGTCTTTTTGGTCATTTTAGTATTTTCTGCGCAAAATGTCTCAGCCTTCTGCAGAGATGGCACTCCCTCTGCCATTGATCCCCAGCAGTGCTAGTTCTCCTGCTCCCCTAAACACCAGTTGATTTGACCTATCTGTAAGCATCAAGTCATAGGAAATCACCCCTTTATATACCTGTCCTGAGAGCTATACGTCAAGTATTTAGCAAATTTGTCAAAGGCTCGCTAATCAGTTAACTTTTTACTTTTTTCCATGACCCAAGTGTCAACAAAATAATAAATTGCTCAGCTTTGCCCTACGTGTTTCATTATTCTGGAATGCTGTCTGGGTTTAAGTTTGTTCCCATAAATCAGTTTGTTTTTTTTCCTTCTGCCTGTTTTTCTTGTTTTCTAGCCAGCCAACTCTAGTATTTCTAAAGAACATAGTTTAGGAGCCCCCCTCTGTCATGAGAAAGGAGGTTCTTCTGTTAACCTGAGGACAGTGGGTCTCTTCAGGTGCTGGGGCCGTAGGAGTTACTTTAACTACCAGTTCTCCTCAGCAGAATAGTTCTAGGTCAGAGTCAACTTTGCATCTGAGTGAGATGGCAGGATGTTGCCACTCATCCTGTAACAATGTATTGGTGGAAACATTGAACCTGTCTGCGCTCCTCTAGGGATTGGAAGGGAAGTGTAGAGAAAAGTTGAAATTATCTCTAACTTTCCCTGCACTCTGGAGGAGGGTAAAGTATGACTGATTTATAGAGTCAGCTGTTCAGATCTTAATGCATAGTCTGTGTAGGGTTTTTATGCTATAGCCAAGTAGCTCAGGCCGAAAGCTGGCCGCTCATCTTCCTATGGGCTGGCCAGGACACTATATAATCCTAACCTTAAACTGTGGCATTGACTTTGTCTAAGACTTGGAACAAGCACCAGGAACGCTCACTTAAATGAAGAAAGCCTTTTAGAAAGTAACTTGGTCAGATTTCATCCTTTTTCTGGATTAAATATTTCTGATCAACCTATTGTGTGAAAAGCCTGTAGTTGGTGGTATTATTTATTTTATGCCCATAATATGAAGATGTGCCACTGCGTCCTTCAAGTGGGACAGGAACAGCCAGATGTTCCAGGTGAAGTGGAGAGGAAACGAGGAAAATGGTGAAGAGAAAGATCATAGTGTTAGAGAGAGTCAAAGGAGAAGCTTCCAAAAGAAAGTACTCTCATGTAGTACTGAGCCAGGGAGATGTCTTGGTATCGTGGGTTTCAGACGTTTGGGAGTCAACTCAAGTTTAAAGCTGGAGCTTTGGTGTGTAGTATTCACTAACTTGTTTTTTTTTAAACTGTAACTTATAATTTATAGCTGGGAAGGACTTCTGGGCTATTCACAATGCTGAAATTGTAGATGTTATTTAAATCTAAAGCTGGCTTGTAACTTCAGCTGGAGGGTGGAAACCCTTCTATTTCCTTGCCTTCACTGGGTTGGAACCAAAAACACATTTGAACATGTGGAAAAAATTTAAATAAGCAACTAGTAACTCTTTGAAACATTAAGCATATATTTAGTAAATACAAATGGAGATTATAGATGTAGCAAGGATGAATATGTATTTTGGCATGTACCACTCCTTTAACTTAGTCATAGTGGTATGCTTTCACTGTACTGGACTGCCTTTCTTTGCGTGATCTTCAAGTTTTGTGTAACGATAAAAGGGAGCAGATGATGCAAGCAGGCTCTGGACTATAGCTTACAGTACCCTGTTAATAGTGTCTAATTTCTCCTTCACCTTAGAACTTAAATTCTGGGGCAAAACAAGGTAATCCAATGGGTTTTTTTTTCAGTCTGTGGACTGTTGATAGCACTATGAATAGTAAATAAAAAAGCTGCACAGGAGATGTGAAACTTGACTGTGGATCTGTGTCTTTACATGTAAAATATCTTCATTTGGGTAATTATTTTATCATTTTAGGGAGAGGGAATCCTGAGACTGCAAGTTCAGCTAACAAAGAAATTCCCTTCTGTATATTAAAGGCAAAAATCAGTGAATGGGGAAGGTAGTAAGCTGAAAGCAGATTTTCACAGGCTCTCCCTGCCAAAGGACTTCAGTGTTTAGAGCAGTGATTTAAGAATTCCTATCATCTTAACTGCAGTAAGGCTGTAAGAATACTATTAGATATAGTAATCTCATTATTGTGGAACACTACTCATAGGAATTCCTGGGTAGGTGAGAAAATCGCTATTGGAACACATTTAAAGATGACAAGTGTGTGTATAGGAAGGGATGGTGGTGGTGGGTTGCCCAGTTGCAAATGGTATAGGTTTTGCAGGGTTAACTTTCTTCTCCACAAAAAGGCTTGCATCCTTGGCAAGGTTTCCCATCTCTGGACTTGATTGCCCTGCAGTCTTAGAGGAAAGCTAGAAATCTTATTGCATAATACCTTGCATAAACAGAATGGTTAACTGGAGTACTGGGCTCAGCTTCTCATGTCCACCCTAGGAGTTGAGTGGAAACAATCTTTATGTTTACAAGTGGTTAAGGAGGGGTCTAGTGATAAAGGAGATTTAGTTTCTTCTGTTTCCTGTAGCTAGTGGCCGACTGCATTGGAGGCAACTGACTGAGATTTGGCTCCCCAATTCATCATAAAAACTTAGCTACTCCTGGAGGAGCAGATCTGTACACCAGGTCTCTCCACTGGTACTGTAACGAGTCACCCTAGAGAGTGATCTAGTCTGTTTTGTACCAGTTGGCATCTGAGATAACTGCTGTAGCTTTCTGATATTTCAGTGCTAGATATTTTGTAGTTCAGTAGGGCACCTGGTCTGAAAAGTGTTCAATACTTTATATATACAGTTTTCGCGAAGAAGACAACAGTAAACCAGCCTGGCTATTTAAACACTGGAATCGCACCATACTGCTGTGCTAAGTGTGTATGTGCTCCTCTAATTTGTCTGGACTCAGCTTCAGTATAAACCAGTAGGTTGACGGTATTTTGCATCTACTCACGTAGTGCTCCTGTCTTCTAAGAAGTTTGTCACAAGCTCTGTGACTGCCTCTACAAAATCATGTGTGCCACTGTATGGTTGGGCTTGTTGAACGTACAGGAGGCTTCTCACTAGTGCAAGATGGCGTTTGGAGGTAAAGGTACGGTGTCTTGGCGTGTTTTGAGACATGCTTAATGTTCCTTCATTCTTAAAAACACTGACTGTCATACGGTAGCAATAAGGTCCGTTTCTGCCTAGATTGGTGAATTGCTGCATCTAATTTTCCTGAATCAATCCTGACCAAATAAGGTCTGAAAGCTGTGGTTAACATGCTCCCTGTGGCAAATAATCACAATGCAATTTGGGAAGACTCCTTCAAAACCAGCAGCTATTTCAAGCATGTTAGTTTTGTCCACTGCCCGGAGGTAAACCACAATGCTAATTGCCTTGCAAACCTCTACTGTAGTGGCTGTGACAGCAGATTTGGCAGTGCAACTCCTTAGCAGGGAAGAAATTGTTCATGTCAGGCTTCTTAAATAGGGGAGCTCTGGTGTGTGCTCACTCTGAATTTGAGATGCAACTGACACTGGAAAGTCAAAATGCTTTCGTTGTACACGTTGGGCCAGCACAATCCTGTTACCTCTTTTGAGGGAGGAGCCCTCTTCCACGTCTCTGAACCTAGCCTGACTCTTATTTTGTGTGTGGTTTTCTTTTAAGAAAGAAAAGGAGAGCAGGGGTGGGGGGGGGGGAGGACATGGCAGTGAAGGAAGTCAGAAAAATGCCCTGGAGAGTCCAGAACCTGCTACAGTTCTTGGCCATTGGAAGGATGATGAGAGAAAGATGAAGACTCCCTCTGAGACGGTTAAGATTTTCTTTTCCTGACTTCTCTTAGTGAAAAATGTTGTACTTGTTGGATATAAATCTGCAGCTTTGGGTGATCTACTAATACTGATTCATGAGAGTAGAATAAATTGATTCCAGACTGTCCCTTTTGTTTAAAACTTGGCATACTTTACCACTTCATGTATGCAAAGGGTCACATAGTAATTTTGACTTCTGCAGGACAGAGAAATGAAAATCTAATATAGTTATTAAAGCTGGAGAGGGATAGAAAGCAACTTTAGTGTGCTTGCTTAGTCTTCCAAATCAGACTCCTGAATTTTTAGATACAGTAACAGTGACACTACATTTTAGTCACCTAATGCCATTTCTATAAATACCATTTTCTCTTTCCTTAATGAAACATATCGTTTAGACTCCCTTCCCTGTGATCTTCCCTTCTAAAACCAGTTTCTTTAAATAATTCTATTTACATGTTTGCATATCTGGATAAATGAATTTTTCTCTTCCATCTTTCAAAGTCTGTTAATGGCAACAGTAGACTTGAGACCTAATACAGAGTTTATGATTAAATTTGCAAAATTAAGAACAGAAAATCTGTTCGTAAGCTGCTAGATGATGCTTTGAGTCACAGATATCGGCAAGAGAAAATGTTTTTGTTTTGAATACAAGAGCAACCCCTCCTGCTTTTTTTGCTTCATAGGAGCCAATGTGTAGATGTAAAGTATTCTTATTTGCCTGTTGACTTGCAGATTGATTAGCATATGCAAGTAGTACTCTGTTGCTGTAGTGTTCATCTGGGTACGTACACATCTATGTTCTTCATCTCTAAGTAGTCAGAGTAGTATGCGCTGCCAGTTCAGAATCAGCACGCTACTATGATTTAGTTTTGGGTAAAGATACTTCCCTATGGCTACACACAAACTAGAAATTCGTATTGAGAAATCTGAATTTGTGTGTTTCTTTGGACAGTGTTGTTACCCATGCTATTTGGTATCTGGTCACCCGGTCTCTAGAAAGAGGTACTTCATTTGGTGGTTCAGGTTATAGGTAACATGTGATGGTGTCTGGCTGGAACCTTGGCTTTAGGCAACAGGAGATGCAGGTGTTTTATAGCTTATTCTGCTTTGAGAAATTGCCTTGGGGAGGAGTGGTGCTTAAAGCCGTTAAAAACACCAGCTGAAGTAGATAAATCCTAGGAACGAGGATAATTACTAAAGTCTGTCCAGTTTAAAAACTTAAATGTCACTTGTTCTGCATGGAGCCATTGCAAGAAATAGAAATAAAACTTCTAGAGAATTCTAGAAATTGATAAGAACATGCTAGCACTTCCTAGAAACTGCGGGAGGGAGGATTCTGGACACTTGTAGGAATTGTCAAAAAATTCTAAGCCCTACCAGAAGTTGAGAGCTCCCTAGCGGTTACTAGAAGGCCTTAAGATCTACTTAAATTGTAGTTTCTGGGACTTCCTGCTGGGAAATTCTAGGGATCCTTAGAAACTTCTAGAAAAATGCTAGAAATTCTCTAGGAGCCCAGTAAATTCTGGTAATCTGCCATTAATTTCTAGAACTTATGAAGAGTTTATCAGGAATAGAAAAGCTATTATAGCCTATCTTCTTGGATAAAGTGACAAACTTGTATATGGGTAACAACCTCCTCACCTTTACGAAGTCATGACGGTTACAATTTTAGCTATCTTGCTCAATGAGCATCCTATATATACTTGTCTTACGAATAAAATTTTCTTCTGCAGTCCTATTTTGTTACGGATTATGATCCAACAATTGAAGACTCCTACACCAAACAGTGTGTGATAGATGAAAGAGCAGCACGCCTGGACAGTAAGTAGCCTAACTAAAGCATAATATGAAGTAGTCCATAGCTGTCAGGGCCTGTGTTTGCATTTGTATGCGTAAAATGTTAGCACAGTTGAACAACTATGCAGTATGTGGTTTTATGTAAGTTTGCAGCTGATAAAAGCTAGTATATTGTCATTTTTTTACTGAGATACTCATGATTTGAAATGTTTAGACCTCGCATATGTTTAAGTGTCTCTATTTATAGTAGATTGGATATTTTTAGAAGACTTATTCCTGCAACCTTAATACCTACAAAACTAGGAGAACTTATACAACTCCTGTCAGTTACTTGGGTGACACAGTAGAACGAAAAGCAGATCTCCCAGCTCTCATGTTCTCCCAAATAAAATACAAATGCTTTGCGTTAAGAGTTTCAGTTCCCCCTTGTCAAAAATTTCTTTAAGGAGAAAACAGCACCTCTGCCCCAGTCTCTGTACCTTTTCCAGCTATTTCAGCTGGTCATGAATTAGTGAAAACCTGCCCAGACTTCGTCTTTCAGTTTGGTTTTTAGGTCTTGAATTCTTGAATCAGTCCGAGAACGCATGGAAAATCTCATCAAAAATCCTGTAATGTCTATAGAAAGTGATTTTCGTGTAGCTTCTGATGTACAGTAGAGGCTATTGCAATAGCCTCTTAGGAAGGATTTTTTTTTTTCCTGAGTCTGTATTCTAACAACATAAATTGTAGTAGTTAACATTTTGCATACGTGTTCAGTTCTAGATACAGCGGGACAAGAAGAATTTGGAGCCATGCGTGAACAGTACATGAGGACAGGGGAAGGTTTTCTGCTTGTTTTCTCAGTCACCGATAGAGGAAGGTAAGCTTGATGTCTGCTTATTTAAAACAAAGAAACAAAAACAATCCACTTTTGAAGCTGTAATTAAGTTGTTGCTCTAACCTTTACTGAAATAACCTCTAACAGAAATCTTAAGGGATACAATCACTCTTATGTTCTGAGGCATTAACATTCTTTCAGCACTGATGAAAATGCATTTTAAACCACTACTTAAGTGAGCATCTATCCTTTACAATAGATTACTTTAAAGCATAAAGAAAAAATGATGACTCTATTTAGGAATTTCATTACACTTAAAATATTGTCCAGAATATTAGTTTCCTGCAAGTAAATGAGATTTAAAGCAAGTGCAATGTGAACTCCTTTGCCTTGACTGAAAATTTTAAGCTTTTGTTTTGCTTTTCTGTCAAAGGATCTGCCTTGATTTTAAGCAGTTGTTGATATGTTAAACTTGCGTATCACTTTCTTCTCTGAAGCCCTTAAAAGACATCAGATGAAAAGCAGAGTGTTCGTTTTTATTCTCATATTCATTTAATTAAAGATTTAATTTGCATATCTATCAAGTATCTGCTGGTAGTGTCTGTTCTACTTGTGTAGGTGGAAAGTAATTCTGAACAAAGGAGTAATATAGATGAGTTAGTAGCTTTCAGCTCCAGTTAGGACAACACCTAGTTCCTCTTCCAGTTGCTACAGAATTCTGAGCAGGGTGTTAAAGCACCTTATCCAAATGGAGGTGCAGGTATGCTTGGTAGTATATCTTCCTTCTAATTCACCCTTCTGATTGCCAGTCCACCTTACCCATATAAACCAATGTCATATCTGACTCCATAATTTTTTTTTAATGAAACTTCCTTATTGGTGGTGATTTTTACTTTTGAATTTTAGTTTACAGATCTAAGTGTAAATGGCTTCAGGCTGTATGCCTGAAGTTAAACATAATGGCTGGGACGCCTCTGATACGAAGGACGTGCACTTGTCTCCAGCATTTGTACTGAAGCTCCCTGTGTAGTGATACAGCTGTAACAGTGTTCACTGAAAGCAGGATTTTTTTTTTTTCTGCAGAGGTCCTTGTTTAGTTAGTTAGTCTGTTTTATATTCTGCCTTTGGGGAAGCTTTCTGCTTTGCTTACCTTTCATTAAGCACCACTGGAAATATTCCTCACTGGCTAAATATCATCAGTACCTGAAATAACTTGATTGGCTGTCCTCAGCATGCATGAAGGACACTGGAAAGCTTTCTGCTCATTTAACCGTACCATTTTTTTGTTCTTCAAGGAATATAATTTACCAACTTGATAACTTGCCCAGAAATTCCTTAGAGCAGCTGTAGAGGCTTTGGGGATACCAGCTTATGTATTTGTCAGCAGCGTCTCTAGACTGAAGTTTGAATATTCTAACCATAGTTGATCTCCAAAATCAACACTTGAAAAATGGGCTGTTTGCTCAGGTCTCCTTCAACCCATGGGAATCCCGGTGCCTCTGGAATGGGACAAAACAAATGTTCTACTTGCCCTGTGGCGCAAACCAAGTCCAGTTGCATAGTACAGTGTTAACTTGAGTCAGAATTTTTTTTCTAGTTGGAGCGTTGACTGCTTCTCTTAACTGGTCATGCAGTGTCCGCAGCTGTCTGTGTTTGTGTGGCATGGCAGGGCAAGTCCTAATAGATGATTCATCATTCCTGAACTTCTGCAGAACTTAAGAATCTATGAATTAGTACACTGATACTCCAACTTTGTTCTTTTACAGTTTTGAAGAAATCTATAAATTTCAGCGGCAAATTCTTAGAGTGAAAGATCGTGATGAATTTCCTATGATTCTAGTTGGTAATAAGGCAGATCTGGACCATCAAAGACAGGTAAGCAATTTGATATCAGTTACTGCTTACTGTTACTAGTTACTTACTAGTAACATCAGTTACTTACTTTCTTCTAGAAACTTTACAGGTTTCCTCCCCAAAATAGAGTGGGAACAAGAAAAAAAAAATGAATAAGTGGTATTATATTAACTAATCACAATGCAAGAAACACAACTATGCTCACTTTCTATACTTGGATAATCTTAGAAATGTGATGGCATTCCACATACCACAGATTTTCTATCTGACTCGCTGGGGTGATGTTGAGACCAAATCTATTGACATACGGAGTTGAGAGCTTTCTGTCATGACTTGATTACTCAGGCATGAACGTGTCTAATTCCTCTGTTCTGTTACTCACCAAAGCATGCTATGCCAAGCAGAGCACATTCCAGTGCTAGCTTGCATGATTATGAGACTGCACTGATATTGCTTTTATTGTTCCCTGCTGTTATATGTAAATGAGTAGTCATTCGTTGTTTTCTTTTGTTTGGCTATTTAACTTCTGCATAACTGACTTAAAGCTTTTGAAATTGGAGGTACAATGACAGAATTTGTACCTTATTTGAATGACTTAAGATTTTGAAAATAGTAGGTTTCAGCCTTACAGCTAGTTGTAAGAGAACTTAAAAGATTTGGTTTAGAATGGTTTAAAGGAGGAACTTAAATTTGTTTTCCCTATTTACACTTTCAAATTTCATGCACCAAATTGCTGATTTGACCTGAAGTGAAAATGACCTTAATATGTCAGCAGAAAAGGATCAGTTGTCAAACTTGTGTTGTTCTTCAACTTATTCAGAAGTTCAGTCTTTTCTTGATTTAGTGAGATGACTCTTAAACTTTGGTAGCAAACGCATCAATTTTTTTTTTTTAATGAAAGCAAACTAAGAGTTACTTAAATTGTAATTATTCTTAAGAGCTTCACAAGGAAAACAGCTTTGAATAGTAAGAAATTCCCAGATGTGATCACCAAGAAAACATGAATTAATTTCTGTCCGCAAGCATTCACATAGGTTTTGTTCTTTGCTAAATAGAATCTTTTCTGTATCAAGAACTAGTTGCTGGAACAAGATAAAATAAGGCCTGAAATAAATAACATTAAGAGATATGGTGTTTTAGGTGTTTTTTTGGCTGTTGTCATTGAAAGAGTTTTTCTTGAGTACCACCTGAAGTCTTCAGTACAAAAAAGTTCCCTCTGATTATACTCCTTTGATTGTCACAACCTCTTAACCCTGGAACCTGAGCAGGAAGGTCATTAAAAAACTAAAACCTATGTTGAAAGATATTATCTGGAAGGAAATTTTCACATTCAGCTCACTACGTTCATCAGAAGTAACTTTGAATAGTCAAGCGTGCCCAGAACTCTCTAGCCTCTTCCTGAGACAAAAATGAGACTTGTTCACACTTAAATTACCATCATTCCCCATCAAAATTCCTGGTTTTAACTATGCAGGTCCTGGAAAATAATGTATTTTATCTAATACACGCCAACAGGACATCAGCGTGTAAACTGTGTAGGTGAAACTAAACTCTTCTGCACCAAAGCAAATTAATTACTAAAGGGTAAATACCCAAATACTGTTGGAGGGAAATAGCTTCGTCTCAGTCAACTCTTGATTCTCAGAGGATACCTGTAAACGTAGATTGTAATCCTGTAGATGCATTTCTAGAAATAGCTGTGCGTTGTGTTCTCTTTCCTCCATTTTCCTAACGTTATTTTACAGCCTGTAACTTACCCGTTTCTCCCTTAAAGAAGGAGGTGTCTATCACTCATTCTCCTACCACAGTATCCTCTGTACTCGGTCCCTAGCTTCTTTTTCAGATGGTGATGGGCTGATTCAAACTTAAGCTCAAAGCAGCAATATTCAAATGGTTTAACTCTGAAATTTTGCTGCTTACAACTTCTGGGATGTATAGCTGAAATAGTACGTCTAAGTTTTCTGAAATAGCTGGATACCTGTTTTTAACTCTTATACGTACATGCGTGCACACACACTCTCTTCTTCTTCACATGGTACAATCCAGCCAGTGTTAAGTCAATCTAAAGGAATGATTGCGAGATGCTGAGCTGACATAATAGATCTGCAAAAGGGAGAGGTTCCCCTCAGTCTTGCCTCCCCTCCCTCTGGTCTTCATGTTCCCACACTTTTGTTTGCTGGCCATAGCACTCGTCTGAGGCACTTTGTGAGTTGAATCATCTCTATAGACTAGGAGGAAAAACAAACAAGCTGGGATGACTTTCTGATACTTTAGTGAGTTAAATCAGCTCACAGAAAGGTTGAGTGCCAGAGCTTGAAGCATGGGAAGGGGTGGGACTGCGGCTAGGAGCGGAGCAGGGAGGAGTTGGGGTGGGGGGAGAGAGAGTGAGACCTCGCCTTTTGGCAGCAGCAGCACTTAGATGTTATCAGCTGGTGTGAAACGGCAGCCAGAGCCTCTGCTCGTCACTAGGGCTGTTCCTGCTCCATCCAGTGAACTCTAGATACAGATGTCTGTGCAGTAAGTTGGATCAGCTTGCTGATCTGGCTGAAAACTAGTACTGCCACCACACTTCCCCAAATATGGGAAAACTTCAGTTGGACAAGCAGCACCCTGGCTGCCTGTGTGCGGGGACGTGCAGGGCAAGTCTGGGGAAGAGGCGAGAGCGTTCCCTGAGGGAGTTCTCCCTTAGCTAGGATGGGAGCTCTCTGGGGAGTGAGAAGAGCAAAGTGTCTCCAGGCTGTAGCTTTTATAGGCAAAGAGAGAACTGCTAATCTTCTAAACTTGCCCGTTTTCAGTCTGCGGGTCTGTCAGGCATTGTTTGAGTTACTCCATAAATCTAATTGATCCGACTAGAATATAATACCACAGTCCTTTTTCTTATCTGTCAGTTCTACAAAGAATCATCTTATTCTTTTAGACTTGTATAATCACAAATATGTGCTTTTCAGCTTCAGAATGTATAAGTAGTATTTTTTGAATTCAGGAAGTTGAGTATAAGTGATGTTTAGAACAAAACTGCCCCCACCAGGCATCTGCTTTCTGTTTTTTTGAAAGCTAGGAGGCAAATCAGTGAAATAGCAGAGCAACATGTGCTACCTGTGAGAGCATAAAACTAAAGTAAGTCACTGTTTGTTTTGAACAGCAAAGCACGCTTGGTAGCACTAACACAAATCTTCCTGGCGCCCGAGAGAGTTAAACATATATGAATGTGTTTTGGATGTCTCAAGGGTCTGACCACACCTTTATGCGAGTAGCTATTTTGTAGTTGTACAAAGTACTGTCATTATGCTACCATAAGTCTGGAAGCAAATTATGTGCAACTAATAATCCTGGGTGGTGGCAACTGCTTCTCAGCACATACTTAAACTGCCTTGTGCTGCTGAAGTAATAGAAAGTATGTGGAAATGTGCAAGCATTAATTTTTAGGATTTCCTCCCAGGGTAAAGAATGACATTACTGATATTTCCAGGTTTCCCCACTCAGTCACAGGCTGGTAACTGAGGCTGAGATTTAAGCACCTTCTCTCTCGTTGCTCTTCCCTTGAAGTAAGTGCAGTATGGCATTTACTTCTCTTAAATGGGTTAACTCAGTACAACTTGAACAACATTGGATGTTTCTACAGTAGCCAGTTCAATGGAACACCTGATGTTCCAGCTGTAACGGCTACTAGCAGAGGAGTAGGCTTGTCAGTGCAGGGTATATATAATTTTTTGAAGATAAGTGCTAGCTAAACTGGGTCAAGTCTGATCATTTCCCAGATGGCAGGATTTCAAGGAAAATCCAAGTTGCAACAGGAAAGTGCTTGAATTTGATTAAATGCTAGTTTTTCCTTTTGCATCATTACTGAACTAATACAATGGCATAGTGCGAAGATTTTGTATGTTACTAGATATCTTTAAAGCGAGGTCCTTGTGACTTTAGTTATGCATCAGCAAAGCTGACCCCAGGCAAGCAGTCTTGTAGTTTGAACTTAATCAGCCTCGGTCTAGAGGCTCATTCTAGGGGGTGGATGGGTGCAGGGATCTGGGGGGTGGCCTACCTTAACGTATGTAGCTCTGGCCGCTCTCTTCACTGTGAACTCCATATGAAAATGTGACAATAACTTCTTGAGGTACTAGCTTTTCTTTCAGGGAAAGTTGGCCTAATGCATATATTATTTGTAACTGGCAAAACCAGACCAGTTTTCTATATAGTCCTTTGAGTATTTCCTCTAGTACTGTTGAGATGCAGGTCTACAGAACTATTATTCAAAAATTTCTGGTATACTAATATAGTTAACTTCTGTCTTCTCTTTAAGGGTGAGAATGGCCATATGCAATGATGCTTCTGTTATTACAGGTGGAATATCTCTGTGCTTTCTTTCCATGGCTCGCCTTATTGCTAGAAAACTGGAATTTGAGCTGTGTAGGCAACTAGTAATCAGTCATTTGATGCAGTATTTGAATACAGCAAGTCAAGCTGAATACATATCAGTGCTGCATAACCACAATTTGTGTGCACCAGTGTGACTTTTTAAATGAGAATGTGGCCAAAATGCATGTAATGGGTAAGGAACTACCACTGCAGAAATGCATTGTGTTAGCTGACTTTAAGCAAGAGCTAGCAGAATCTGTGAGTGGGCTGGTGAGGCAAAAAAGGTGACAGATCTACTTCTCAGGAATGATGGAACTGTCTGCAGGAACGGAAGAACGTTTTTGGGCAGGGAGCACTGTAGACAGACCATGAGGAAGGTGAAATGGATCCTGTTGAACTTAAAGAAGCACTCAGTGGTCACCACCTGATGCGCGTACAGTGTGACCCTTAGCTACGTAGTTATGGAGGCAGAACGCGTATGCACTGGTGAAGTCAGGCAGCCTTGTAGAGTTTCTTTAGGTAGAGAAAAGAATAGAAACTTGAGAAACGAATACATTTCTGATGCTTCTCAGATATCGTAATGAAGAGGGAGGGCCATGTAGGATACTTAGGGGAGTATATTCGTGGGATTCTTCATGCAAACGTTCAAATGAAAGCTGTTTCAGTAAGAAAGACTGTTACTTGTGCGAAAAGGATTTCCATGTTTGCCTTGCTTGTTTGCGTTCTTCTGTTCTGGTGCTTCATTTGAGAAACTCTCACCAAATGCTGAACAGCTTAAGCAAATGGTATCTGAAAGCAGACAATAAATTATTCTAAAACAAAGAATAAGCATCATAAGTGATTTCTATTCATGTTCATCCTTAAGCTTACCAAAAGAAAGGTATTTTTGCACGCACACACGCACGCACACACAAAATCTGTTTACTTCTGTCAAAATAAAATATAGTGTTCTTTGAAGAAAAAGTATACAGTTTTTATTTTGATAGTGATCTTTAATAAGCGCCCTTATCACCCTTACTCACAAGTCTACCATGGCACAGGATTGTCATACTTGAGGAGGGAGAAGGGGATGTGAAGATGCAAATTTATAGTTTTGTTCTCAAGTGTTTGCTGTTTGTACTTGCTATATTTCCCTCAGCCTTAAAAATTGAACTGGTATGCTCTGGCCCCTGATTTACTACTTTGGCATTGCAAACACTTCTGTAGCGTTCCCAGCCAAAATTGTTTTCGGACTGATTGTGTTGAGGTCACTAAGATTGACCACAAGCTACTTGACAAGACACTTGTAAACTTAAAATGATGAAAACATTATTTGGATTTAAGCAATTACAGGTATTCATGCAAATGTGATAAGGGCTCTAATGCTGCATCTGTAACATTTTAAAAGCAGAATATTGTGGAAGTGTAACTTAACTTTATTACAGTGTAATAAAATTGCATTCCCTACAGCTGCATTTGTCTTGTGCCTATAACATGTCTTAGATACAATAATAGATAGTAAGCGTGTACATTTAAAGACTGGGTTCATTTCTCTTCGGAACTATATATTCCTTTCTGTTTACTTATTTTTATTAGACTTTAGTCTGTCAATGTCTAGGGCTGCAGTAGTTTATACAGGGATGAAGAAAAGTAAAAGGAATTTGGTTGTGCAACAATTTCCGTGTCCATGCTTTAACCTATTTTCATCTGGTCAATGAGGCAAGACGCGTAAAAAGTTCTGAAGGTTCTGATACAAATTTCAGGGGATTCTGCAATATCATTGTCTTACCAGAAAATAGATGTGAATATTTCTCAAAATGCATCCTTCATAGACTTTGGAAAAAGGACATTCAACATCTGGGATTGGAGGGGAAGATTGAAATATGTTTTATTCAGCTAGAGCAAAAATTTTAAGTATCATTCAGTCCTCAGACACTAATGGAGAATTAAGAGATCCCAGTCACTTTTACTTTTTAGGCCCTTCAGCTCCAGTGAGATCAAAGTAGTTGATCTTGAGTTTTTGGGGTTTTTTTTTTTGTTTGCTTGCTTGCTTGTTTTAAGGCTGCACCAAACTGTGACGGTTTAGTGAGAGCTGCTCTCAGTTCAGCAGTAGATGTTTGAGCAGAATTTAAGTGTGGGTGCCAGTGGCACAGGAATTGAACAAGTTAAGGTGCCTTACTTGAAGACTTCAGGTCACCTGCGTAGCTATATTTTGCAAGCTAAGATGTACTTCTGTACCTTGTACTGTGGTGAATGTTCTCAACAATGTTTTTTTGTTTTTATTTCCATGTGTGTTCTCTGTGTAGTTCTCTGTGTTTCCATGTTCACTTCTAATGGAAGTGAATTTCTAACTGCCTTTTCAAAAAACCAAAAGTTTATATTTTAGTTATCACGGTATCAGTCATGTACATGCCTGCTTGACAACATTTTCCTGTTAAACCAGCGTAATCTTTGATATTTCTTCCTCTAGCCACTGTCTTGCCAAGATGTGTTGCTGCTTCCTTTTATCCCTCAAGGCTGCCCTTTCCTCCTTGTTCGTATGGATGAACTTCCCGTTGAAGCCCTTTCATGTGTTGCACTGCTCAAGGCATCCTTCTGTTGGCTGACCTCACTGCTCTCTACATCGTCCAAAAATAGGCAGCAGTCTTTGGTTTTGCTCTGTGACCAGCTTACTCCTCTCTCCTATAAAGTTCCACTAGATTCCTGCCTTCCACCTCATCCTTTGAAATGTTATACCAACTTCTGGTGTAATGACAGATTCTTCTGGAAATAATGACATTCTCGCTCTTAATCTCCCTTTCCTCTGTGGTCACAGGGCGACAAGAGGAAGACAGGATTTCTTTAGTGTCCCTAAACCTGGAGACAGATTTCTTATGACTTCTGTAAAGAGTCAGAGACTAAACGTCACTTTTTGTATTTTAAGTAACAATTGTTTTTTCTTTTGCTCCAGATTTGGCTGAGACAGGGGGAGGGTGAATTTAGCAATTAGTATCCACAGTTGTGTTAGTAATCCGGGAGATTTTGTTTCGCCGAAACACTTGCTTTGAGCAGGAGTGAGGGACTCTTGGCTGCTTATGAAGGAAAACTTGGTCTTGTTACTGCAGAAG
Source organism: Struthio camelus (assembly GCF_040807025.1). NCBI lineage: Eukaryota > Metazoa > Chordata > Aves > Struthioniformes > Struthionidae > Struthio > Struthio camelus. Next base: position 22,295,696 of record NC_090946.1, read on the forward strand.
TGAAGGGAAGGGATGAGCAGTGAAGGAAATTCCTTGAAGGGTTAGTCTTTATCCGTTGCAGAACCTTTTTTAAAAAAATCTTCACTTGTATTTGAAATGATATCTTAAGTGCATTTGTTTTCCATTTTTATTACGTGGATGGTGTAGAAACTATTCTGTGGTCAAATATTATTTATTGTATTAAAGTGCAACAGTTACCATTATTGTTTGAGGGAAGTAGACTTTTAATGCGCACTTGTAGCATCTACTGATCTGAATGTGTCTGCAGAACCCTTGAGCTTAATGGTTAATTTCTGTTACAGGTGACACAAGAGGAAGGTCAGCAACTAGCACGACAACTTAAAGTAACATACATGGAAGCCTCAGCAAAAATCAGATTGAATGTAGACCAAGCTTTTCATGAACTTGTCAGAGTTATAAGGTAATATAACTTAAGTCTAAAAAAGTTTGTATCTTTTTGTTAATGGGTAGCTGCAGCAAATGTATGGGGGAGACCACTAAGAAAATTCTACCTTCTGTTTTCTGTAAACTTCAGCTAACGTTATCCATGTAAGACGTCCCCATGTATTAGGAAAAAAAGTTTGTGACTATTATATGGATTTGAAAGAGAGCTTTACCTTCTTCTCTCACATTTTATTGATCATGTGGTAAGCAAGCCTGATGAACTAAATCAGAGTATTGGCCTTCTGTTTAAAAAAAAAAAAAAAAAAAGGGAAGTCTTTAAAAAAGTAAAACCGAAAAGCTATTGCTCATTAAACAATAGTTTGGATATCAAAAGTAATCCCATCCTCTAGGGAGTGTAAAAATGATAACTTTTAATACAATATTTTTTATTTAACTGGAAATGATTCTATGAATTTAATCTGAAATATTTATTTTCAGGAAATTTCAAGAACAAGAATGCCCTCCTTCACCAGAGCCAGCACGGAAAGAAAAAGACAAGAAAGGCTGCCACTGTGTTATTTTCTAAGAATCCCAAGAACCAAGCTATCAACTGCCAGATTATTTTTTCTTTCCATCTTTTTACATCACTTCTGGTATTGGTCTAGCCTTATATGTGCATGTCCTAAAAGTGGTCACCAGAATAGCCTTAGTCCAAGAAGCTGGCAGAATAGTTCTTGAAGAAGACTCGGTCATCTTGGGGTAGACTTCAAAACAAAACACTAAGGCTGCTTCTTTAATACCACAGTTCCTTCCTTCTCTCCCTTAAGAGCTTGCACCTTGTGGAGTTTTATTCGCAAAGGAGATGAAACAAAACCGTGTAGGACAAGGTGTTGAAGTCATGCATAAGTTTTCTTTTGTGAATTAATTTATTTTTACTTCTGACATTTCATTAGCTATTACAAAGACCTATATTGCAGTATAGAATATACTTTAAAAAAGAGGTGGATTGGCTTTTTGCCCTCAGTTAAATTAGACTTGAGTATTCAGCTAGCCTTAAGAAACCTACACTGAATTTCATTGTCAGCAAAAATGTTCATCTCTTTTTTATGCTGCAGTTTTATTTCAGTGGCCAAAACAGTCTACTGTATTTATTTTATGAATCCAGAGCAGCTACAGGATGATTACTACTACTACTACTATTAGAATATGGCCAAATACCTGAGCTCATTCTGGATGGAGGCATTTCAGCTTGTCATGAAATTTCACATCATTGTTTGAAAAAAAATTAATGTGTCTTCCTTTGTATTTCTGGGTAAGGGATTGAGGAAAACTTAAAAAATTGTAGCTGTTTTTTGTTTTATGTGATATAAAAATGAATTTGATCTTTCCATTGTCAGAGATGATTAAATGTTTTTGCTATATACTTTTATACATTATTTTCTTATCAAACTAGTTAACAAGTATTTTTATATGTTTGTAAGCAAATATGCTTTCACAGCATAACTTGTGTATATGTAAAGATGAGTATTTAATTCTCACAGTTCACTTTTAACTGACAAAATGTGGGATTTGCCAAACTGTGGTAAACTTCTTCTTACTGTTATGATTATACCCAAGAATGGCCCATTATGTGCCTGCCCAACACACCCATAGAGTAAAATCTAGTGTTGTGTTTTAATCAGTTTCAGTATCCCTTACTAAAGACTGACCATTATGTGAATTATTAAACTGTAAGACTTTTAACTGATTGTTTAGTTAAACTGTGGATGGTTGTTTAATTTTTGAGTTCTGTGGATTGTGTTTAAACAATTCAAGAATATGTTCCCTGATACTGAAATACTGAGTGGTATTGCACAGTTGTCACCTTATTGAATGTGTCCAACAGTTCTTTGAAACTTGATTATTAAGCAAACCCTTGTATAACTTCAGGTGCTAGAATTAAAGATGATCTAACCATTATCAGGAGGTAAGCATATTGCCTCTTTCTGCCTCTCTCTTCTAAAAACTTAATTTTTGGGGGTGGTGGGAAGGTGGGGTGATGCAAGCTAGTTAGGAGACAAATATGCATGTCTGCGTGACCCCCCCCTTCATGCTTGAAAGTAGCTTGAAGCTTCCTCCTTGAGTGGTGACTTGACGTGCTTCTTATTCAGTTCTTTTAAAAAAAAAAAAAAAAAAAAAAACACGCTGAGGGCGCAAGCTATGTTAATTCAAATTGTTGTAGCCAATAAAAGCTGGTGTTTATTTTGACTTAAAATATGTATTTAAAAAATGGCCCAATTAATTCTTTTGTGTTTCAGGCTATGCTGACTGTCAGTTGCTCTGCCATAAATCTGTACGTGTCTGCTGAGGAAACAGTGTTTAAACAAGTTCCAGTTACCTTCACTGTAGCAAAGCATTAATCCTAGAAGTAACACTTACCACGCATAGCAGAGGAATGTAAGTTTTTTGCATAATTTAGATTAGGTTGTGAAATACTGTCTATGAGAGATTAAGTAGCTTCCCTTCTGCGCGCCGCCCCCCCCCCCACCATTGAATGCTATTGGTTGGCAAATGGCTAGTTAAGATTTGAATAATATGTAGAAAGTTCAAAATAGAAGTTACAGTGGAAATACATTTGGGAGGTGGATTACATTCTTCAAGTCTAATGTAAGAAATTACAGCCTGTAGTGAAGATCATGTGTTTTCTTGTCTTAAATATGTAAAGCTCTCTGGAATTAAGTCACTAAATGTGTGGCATTAGAATGAGTTAAGACAAAAAATTACAGCATGCCTGCTGAGACTAAATTTGTGAGGTACAGATATGCTTATTACTAAATTACTTTTTTTTGTTCTTTTTTAACCATTTATTTACTACTGATGTTGATTTTTTAAAATAAAAGGGTGACTCATAGATCTCTTAAGATGTAACTCTTTGTAATTGGTAGAGAAGGTGGAGAGCACCACACCCTTGCTTTTCCTCCTGTGTCAAGCATTATAGCTTTGAAGTGGTGGGTGCTGAGCAACCTACTCCAGTCTGCTGAGCCACATTGTAACTTTTTAAACAAATTTAACAGAAATGGGACCACCAGGTGCTGCTATGGCAGTCTGCTCAAAGTTTATTACCCAGGACAGGATACTCTGATGAACATGTTTTTAAGCCTTGTGCTGGGGAGGAATATGCAGGGAAATCTTCATATGTAATGTTATGGTCTCTTTTTGAGACTGGTTCATACATGCCAATTTAAGCAGCTGTTGCAGGTAGGTGTGTCACCCAGGATGCAGGCCTCTAGTCAAACAGTGAGGTTTGATACAATATGGTAGTTATTCCTGCTGTCGGGACACGTGTCACTCCCACATAGCAGCAGTATGCTCTTGTAACAAGTAGCTCTTTTTACTGTTGTTTAGCAAAAAACCCCAAACTGTTTAGCTGCAGCCGCTGAGGCAGAGAACGGATGGATATCCAATAAAGCAACGTGCTTGAAGTAAGCTTTTAGTAAAGTAATACCGCATTCTGTGGCTAGTGTTGATCGTCTAGGTGGTTGTGAGTCTAAACGAGCTAAAGACATCTCAAAAATTTGCTTTTCTGGTTGTTGTAACCAAAGATAATGAAAAATGGTGCTTTTGTCCCTAGTGCTCAGCTTGCAAATTGCAGTAGGGACCTTATCAGGCTTCTCAAAAGTTGTAGCTCCAATCTTTATGACTTTGATTATTTGCGAGCTCACAGTATTGACACCTTGTCATAGGCTCACGTTCTCACTGACATAAGAGCATACGTGAAGAGTTTCTTGAAACTTTATCTGGCAGAACAAATGCTTAGAAAATTGTCACTTTCGTTTGTAGTTATTTCTGTTCAAGGCTGTTTCCCTAAATCATTGGAAGTTTGACGTTAAGGAGTTTGGGGTATTTAAAGTATACGTGAATGACCTCTTGCTCCTCCTAGAGCACAGAGGAAGGTCTGGATCTTTGTTTCCAAGTGCAAAATAACCTGCCTTTCTCTGGAATCACAAGCTATTGAGCCTATTACTCTTCTAGATGAGTAGAATTAACTTGCTCAACTTTCTCATAGGTAAAGTCTTTTTATACAATTGGTGGCATTTTGTGCGAAGCCTGGAAGCAGGGAAGAATGCTGCCTTTTAAGCACATGCTGCTACTTTACACTTGCTCTAGCTAATATATTTGACCTGTTCCTTCCCCCCCCCACCTTATACAACATAACTCTTTTGCATCTGTACTTACATGCTAACTAGCATACAAAGGTGAAGATGTGAATTTTGAGAAGTACTCCATTACCTTCTATAAAATCTCCTTTTTTTGGTTAAGTGGCCTGTTTGCAGGTGAGATGGAGCCACTGATATTGATAATTATGAAGTTATTTGCTTGTGCGGAAAAGGGAGGAAAAAGGAGAGAAAAAAGAAAAAAAAAAAAAGACAGGAGAGGACTGTTTTCTTAGTCTGTGTCCAGCCTATTGCCCAATGCCTATTGCATTGGGCAGCTGCCTGAACCGTGATCACTGCAACAAGTCAGTCTTTCTGCTGCAGATTAAAACTAACCTAGTGTGGTAAAATTGCAGAATTGTGTAGGAATATGAGGTGGATGATCTTCCTATCCAAGTTGTTTTCCTTTCACTTTTCTTATTTGCACTATCCTGCAAAGTGCAGGACACTCTACAATGCGCATTTGCACTGTTCTGCATCTTCCTGCAAAAAAGGAAGGCTTTACCACCCCTACCTCTTTATTCCATTGAATATTATTGCTGGCCCTGGAGTGCTGCTGCTCTCAAAGCTTAGCATCTGTCCTGGGTGTAGACTATCGGGCAAGAGCGAATGAGATGCAATGAGACGAGCGTCTATGAAATGATTAATAAAGCAAAATATAGTTGGAAGGAGTTAGCACCCACTAGCACGAAAGAAAAATTTGACTTTACGCATAGCTGTATGGTTGGTTAGTCATCAATGATAAAATTTAGCTCTGGATTCAAACATAAAATTATTGGTTAATGCTCTTCTACTATCATTTTGTGGCAACACTTCACTTGCTGCATGGTTGTAGTCATCATTGACTGGCCTTACCTCATAATCTCATTACAAGGCTTTAATGAGCTTAGTTCAGACAGAAGACTTGGTGTCGATTATTAGGGTAAGCCCTGCTAAAACAGTTATCTGGACTTATTAGTAAGTTTGACTGAAAAAGTTCAGGAATCTGTTAAACAGTAGAACTGAATGCATGCACTGACTTAATTTAGGCATGGATTCTGAAAGCTGTTTACCCTCGTATACCAAAACTGTGGCGGAAGAAACACTCAAACTGAATTTAGAGGAAAAATACAAGCTGGAATTCCAGAGGCATGAGTGTGCTTTGTGTGGGTTGACCAGCTAACCCACTTCAGAGAAGCAGTCTTTGCCAAAACTTGGAACTCTTAAAGATTTTTAAGATAGCACTCTTACTATTTGGGATCCTCTGAGCAAGTGCAGTGCTTATCACTTTTGTAAATACAGCTTTCCTGCCATACTTGCCAAGTTACATTGGAAACCTAGATTAAAGTGGTAAGCTTGAAGTAGGTTCCAAAGAGGGGTAGGTAGCAGCATGTTTAAGGTCTTGAGACCTGTGTTTTGTGGCACAGCTTGTAAGGCCAGAAGACTGTTAAGGGCCATTTATTGTGTATGCTCTCTGTATTATGATCTTCTAGTGGAAAGAATTGTTTGAAAGGAGTTCGTTTTTGTTCTTAAACCTTTTGTGGCTGTCCAGGCCACAGTCTCCCTGCTTTTCAGGTTTTTATTCAGGCTATCCAGGGAACAGCCGGAAGAGTGGTAGGAAATGGGAAGAGTCACCAAAGAATGGTAATAAATGGAGGAGGAAAATAATGCAGCTACTTGCCTATTTTTTCTAGCCTGAGTATACACAACAGATCAGGTACAGAAATGAGGATTGCTAGGACTGTCTTAGCAGCCTTTAGCTAGGAGGATAAAGAGCTTTAAATGAGATGAGGCAGATGTGGAAAAGGCAGTGGATTAAACTAAAGAGAGCCTAATGCCCAGTAGCAACACACTGCAAATGCGTGCTGTGCCTGCTTCGTGCAGAAGGTGGCTACGAAGATGTTGCAGTAAGACCACAGTTGTTTTGGAGAGCTAGAGAGATTTCTTTGTGGAATAAACATAAAGGGCAGAAGACTATCCCTCACAAAAACTAGACTGGATTAATGCGTGTAATATACCCAGTCACGTTCCTGAGCCAGCCAGCAAGTAACGTGCAGAACTGAATGTATCTTCTTGCTGCTGGAAAGCAGATACTAATCTGCTCAGCTACGTTTTATAGCTGGATCCTGTGAACTGTAGTATGATGTACCGAGTATTTGGTACTCATTAATTTGTAATGACATCTAGCACTTCATCAGTATGCTTTTTTGAAATGCCCCTGACATATCAAAGTATTGTAGAGACAGAGATTAATGGAGAACAGTACTGGTACCAAAACTTTAAATAGAGGCTGTGATGAAGCCTCTTAGTTCTTTGCTTCTTAGTCCTAGGCAGGAATTACTTCTAGGAACTAGAAGAAAAAATTTAATTTCGTTTGAGCGTGACCGCTGAAGAGCGACAGTATGGTACAGTTACATTTCTCTGAGTGCATTCTATGTATCTCATGACAAATGTAAAAATGAGCTTACTCCCATGGTATGAATATCTTCTTTAAAAGTGTTTGGTGACTGTGCTCTGCTGCCTTTCTGCAGCTGCCTGTAAAGGCTGAGCTGCAGGACACTTTCGCCACGGCTTTGAGGTGGGTGGAGGGAGGTGCTGTCCCTGGAGTGGGTCTGAAATAAATTCTGAAAGAAAGGTGAAATATATATGAAGTGTTTTATTGACAACCACAAGGTGTCAGTATTGGTAGGCATATGTATATATTTAGAAGAGTCTTTACACAAGCTGTAAAATCTGCCTAGCCTCTGTTACTTCAGGAAAGGATATCATGTTCCTTGAGTGGTGGCTTTCTGACTCATCCGAAATGGTGTTCCTTCCTATCTGCTCCATCGTGCAGCTGAGCCATTCTGTTTCTCAAGGTGATTTTTATTATTTACAGCATGATCAAGTACCATAACACAGGTACTGTACTGCCAGTATTAACTGTTATGTCTTACGCTTACAAGCTCATCCCTCAGTGATTCTGATAGCTGCTTTTTCAAGGTTTTAGATAATACTACTTCTGTGTGGTAACTTTCTGTTCCTTTCTAAAAACACTTTTAAAATACCCATTCATCCAGTTGTACTTCATGGAAAGGAAAGGAAGTAGGAACTATCTGTTGAATTCTGAATGTGTTGGTACTTTTTTTTGTGTTGCAGATTTAAGCAGGTTGCACATTGAAGCTGCTCACTTCTCTAGTGCAGTTATCTTTATAAACTACTCTGAAAAGAAGTTAAGAAGTTTAAAAAACTTCTTAATCTTTCTTTTTGGAATTAAAAGGAAGTTGGACCTATCCTGTTTACCTGTCTGTGAGATAATTCAAACCCTCATTACAGTAGCTATCCTTATGACGCTATGTCTCTGGCTGCCAGAGTCTAATAGCACATTTTTTTGGTTATGTATGATGTCTGGGAAGGCCTCTATCACTGTCGAGTCCTGAGATCTGGGCTCTATCATCACTAGTCTCTTTTTATGCAGTGTACTTCCAGGAACAGCCCTGTGATGACTTCTTCCTAGTAGTATTAATTTATGATGTTTTTGGAGGGCTCTGAATGTATATACAAGTAGAGAAGAGACACTTGTATCTCACTCCTAGTGCTATCAGTACTGATTGAGTTATTGCTTGGGCCTCTTGATTCTGACTTACTCCTCCAGAGTATTCCATAATTTGTGTTGCGGATGATTCCCCTCTGTCCTCTCATTTTTTCAAAAGCTGTGCATAACTTGCTGAACAAGGACAATGTGGGACTGTTGCTGAAGGGGGAGACACTGAGAGCGGACATAGATAAAGCTGAGGTAGCCAATGCTGCCTTTGCCCCAATCTTGACGAACAGGGTCTCTCAAGCCTCGCTGATTAATGCAAAGGTACAAGAAGCGCTGCAAGCAGTGAATGAGGATGGAGTCAGGGGTTACTTGAGAGCTCTCAACACGTACAAATTCCTGGGACATGCCAGGCTGCGTCCGAGGGGAGTCGGGGAACCAGCCGATGTCCTGGGAAGGCCGCTCTGTCATCTTTGAAAAGTCGTGGAGATTCGGGAAATTGCTGGTGACTGGATGAAAGCAGATGCTGTGCTTATCTCTAAGAGAGGCCTGAGGAACAAGCTAGGGAATATAGGCTGTCAGCTGTGCTTTAGTGCCTGGGAAAATCATGCAGCCAGCCCTCTCAGAACAACTTTCTGGGCATATGAATAGGAGAAGGTGATTGAGAAGAGTCAGCATGAATTTACCAAGGGTAAATCGCACCTGACCCACATGATTGCCTTCTATGATGAAATGACTGGATTTGTGGGTATAAAGTGTGTGTGGGGGAGAGCAGTAGGTGTTATTTACCTCAGCTCAGTGAGGCTTTTGCCACTTTCTCTCGTGATTTTTGTATTGAATGTAGGACCTTGTGGTTTGGGTGGATGGACAGCCAGATGGGTTAAAAAAGAAAAAATTGCCTGAGTGGCTGGGCTCAGAAGGTAGTGGTTAATGGATTGGCCTCCAGGTAGAGTACAGTAACAAGTAGGGATCTATCCTGCAACCTATCCTGTTAAACACCCTTATCAATGACCTAGCGGAGACGACAGACTGCGCTCTCATCATGTTTGCAGAGGACACCAAGATGGGGGGGACCAGATGATACACTCGAGAGCAGGGCTGCCATCCAGAGGGACCTAGGCAGGCTGGAGGAAGGGGTCAGGCATGCCCCTTAGAAATTCAGCAAGGACAAATGCAGAGCCCTGCACCTGGGAAGGAAGAGTTCCCCACAACGATACAGGCTGAGGACCCACTAGCTGAAAAGGACTGGGGATCTTGCTAGGTGGCAAGCTGAATGAGAGCCTGCAGTGCACCCTGGCAGCAAAGAAGGCCAGCAGCATTCTGGCTGTTGTGTCTGCAAGGCAAATTACCGATGACTCTCATTTTGATACTTCTTGGTTTCTGAAGAGCTGGCAAAATAGATAAGAATTTGTCCTGAGGCCAAATTGGAATAACCTTAGGTGCATGTCAAGGTCTAACATACCAAAACATTTTCGCCTGGCCTGTGACAAGCAACCATCATGTGTTGTTCTTAGTTCTCTATATGTCGTCATACACCTAATCAACTGGAACAATAACTGAAGCATATCTGTAGCTTGAGCTCTGAAAGGTGTGACTCCTGCACTTGATCACAGGTATTGTTTGTGATGTACCAAATCACTGTTCAGCCTTGTATCTGAAGTCGATGTGGGCCCTAAAGAATGTTTGAGAGCACTTTTATCAGTTAAAGAAGCTTAAGGCTTCAGCTCAACAGAGTGCTTGCGATTGTGCCAAATCCTGACTTCAGAAGGACTGCAGTAAAGCCCTCATGCACACATGGAAGGATTTAGTTATACTGGACTGTGGCAGTTGTACAGGACGCACGAGGTTTGGATCACTGGTTCAGATTCATTCATGATCTAGAAAAAAAGGAACTAGTAACTGTGAGTGGTGGCTTGTGCACCTGATGTGTTTTGGGGGGAAAATCAGCTAACTTCATTATAGCATTTAACAGATACAAAACTATTTCTGTCAACAGAAATAAACTGTGTTTATTGGCCAGAAATAGGTTGTCAAATGGAATAACAAAGAAATAAACAGTTGTGTTTTGCAACTCAGTTTCAAAACTTCTAAGAGAGCTGTGGACCATGAATATTATAGCTTGTCTGTCAAAGAACAGGGTATTTTGGTCTTCAAATTGTGGGCTGCTGCTTATGAACTAGAAATCAATACATTTAAAAGCTGTCAGTTGAGTTTCCAACTGATCACCTACTAAAAGGTCCTACTACTTGATACCCAGATACGGGTCCTGTACAGTCAATGTCCTGGATAAGAGTAAGTCTCTCTTATGAATTAAGTTTTAGACGCTAATGAAGGATTTTGCAATTCAAATCTCTTTTCAGCCAGAGCAGGGTTAAGTTGAAAGAAGTGAATTTTGTTCTGTATCTGTTCAGAATGATGTTAAAAAGCTAGAAGGTGTAATTGCAGTAAATATGTTTTCCAGCATGAAACCTGTAATTCTGTTTTACAGAAAAACTTGCGATGTGGTAGGACTGACAGATGTGTGGAGTTTATAGGTGCTTTTTATCAGTTCTTCCAAAGATGGCACTTGTTTGAGGTGTGGTGGCCAAAATCATCTTTGACTTGTGTTTGCGTTGACAAAGTACCGCAGTAGAGGGGGGGGCTCGAAAGTAGGTGTGTATGTGTTTGTGTATGTGTGTATGCAAGCGTGTCTTGGATTTCATTGTAAAATCTGAAATTGGCTTTTTTCTTGATATCTTTACATACTTCAAGTTCAGCTGTTATATTACATTTTAAAAATAATCCCAGTTTACCATGAAATTAAAACAAACTAACTTATTTTGTAAACATGAAAAATTCATTTTTAGAAAGGTAAGTTGGTTAGTTCGCTTTGGCTTTTTTCTTTCCAGTTCTTGACATAAAAAGCCTGGGAGGGATCCTGCTTTAATGCTTCTAATATTGGATTTTGTCTCTAGCAAGGTGTACGGTTGCTTAAAAATTCCCATATTAGAATCAGAAGCCAGCCAGTGACAGTCCTTATTACTGCACTACTCTAAGGATAGGTCTGCCTTAGTATCTAATTTATCTTCTAATTTGTCTGTAACAGTTAGAGAAATCTGCAAGAGCTGCAGTAGTTGTATTCAGGAATACAATCACAGGAAGTAGTAAGAGTTTGATTCTGAACCACAGAGCTGGCAGGATCTGTGAAGGAATAGCAGATAATACAGGATGGAGATTTAAAGTGTCTTTTGGCTGTGAGATACGAGGGATTGATGTACTGGGATTGATGTACTGGGATTGATGTACTGGGATTGATGCAGTAATTCCTGTGGAACCCCCTAGTGCCACAGAACATCAGTCTGGGATCTCCAGTGGCGCTAGTGCCAGTTTCACCGCAAGCTGCCGTTGTGACAGGTTCCTGGTCCGAGACCTTTTCTGCAGCAGTGAAAGAACTACAAGCTAACCAGAATCAAATAACAAAACTAGTACGATACTACAGATAGCCAAAAACTTAATGACCTTTAATGGCTGCCTTGCTGCAGTACCAGTTATTAAAAATTCTCTGTGCTGATTGTGTTCAGTTCTTAATACCTCAGTCAGTCTAATGAGCGTGCCATGGTTGTGGTAGTCCTGTAGCCAGGTGATGCAACTGCGTGACTGTTGAACTCTTTACGCTTTCTACTAACAGTTGCCAGAAATGGAATTGATACTTTAAGAGTGTATAGTTGAAGCAATGTCTGTCTACACTTGCAATTGTAATTACTTTAACAGAGGTCATGAGGGCATAGTTCACTAGGTTACTGATCCTTCAATCATAAATTCTTGGTGAGTTTTTCTTTTCTCTCCTTTGAAGAGGAGGCTATAGGGGGAAAGGATTTAAGAATGCTCTGAACATTCAGCGTCTGAGAGGGTTCAGCCAGGCAGTGCTTCAAGCTTGTGCCCTCTCTTTGCTGGAACCTATCTTTCTGTTTTAATCTCAGTATTGCTAAATGACATCCTAGATACTCATTTGCCTCCCTATGTGGAACTTGCTCAGAATAGCTAGGACATTATCTGGTTTAATATTTTTGGAAAACCGCATGTATAAATCAGCCATTTACTGCTGGCGCGCGTGGGGAAAGTACTCAGCAGTCTTGGGGAGTGAAAGAGCAGAACAGGGTACAGAACAGTAACTTTATTTGACAGGGGTCAGCTCAAAGGAGTATGCCTCGTTGTTTACTGTATTATGCATATATGCGTGCACAGATGTTCCTTTGCAGTTGCAAAAGGGCTGTGTGCTTCAACATAGCTATAACGAAGTCAGTTATTTTTTCTGATGCTTAGATTTTTACTTCTGTGCCAGAATCTGGATCACTGTGGGCATAGCAACTATTTAATCTATGCCTTAAAAAAAAAAAAAAAAAAACCAACCTTTTTTGTTTGAACCCGAAGTTCTGTTGCTAAAGCTAGGAACTTAACAAATGGGTGGTTAGAAGTGCAAATGCCAGGATGGCAGTCCAGAGGATGAGTGTAATATGAAAATTCCCCAGCAGATGGGGACTGAAATCAAATTTTTTATTTATTTATTTATTTATTTATTTTGGTAAAGAATAAAGGTGACTTCAGCCCCCCTTTCAGTCTTCTCTTCATAGTCTCTAGAGCTGAAGTCTGATATACCTACTAGCCTTCTAGATTTCAGTGGTTTTTTGGGGTCTTGCATTATTTACCTGACTTTTTCTGTGTTGCTGCCTGCTGCAATTATGCATGTTTTTTCTTCGCTTCTCCTGTGTCATCTCTTACATCTTTTGCCTTCCTCCTCCCAACAAGCATAAAATCATCCTGAGAGCTCCAGTGTGTAGCCTAGTGTTACACATCCTTCCTTACCTTCCACAGTGTCTTTTTTATTGAAAGAATTGCCCTGTTTTGGCCTCTTGCACAGTGGTACAGTAGAGCTGCCCCCATGCATGGCCAAGCCACCTAGCCTCCACAGTTGACAAGGATGCTGTACGTAACCCTCTCTGAATCAATGCCAGGTTCTGCACCTATGGGTGATTTTTGCATTCTCAGTGAATGAGAATGCAGGCTTTGCCCTGTTCTCCGAAATACAAGTGGGGAAAAATCTGATGCAAAGGCTTATTTTAGAAATACAACAATGTGAATATTAAGATTTAATAAAAAGGATGCTGGTGCACTTCCTATATAGAGACAAGGTTTGAAGAGGTTTGGACTGAGTTCCTAGTTCTGATTAGATATGTTGACTTACTTTTTCTTCTGAAGTGACTTATAAAAATCTACCTCTCATGTCTCTTCTGTTCATCTGGTCCATATGGACTATTAAGGTCTACAAGAGCAAAGCGTTGCATTCTCTAATAACGTGTCCATATAGATTTTTAACACATTTAGGGCCTCTAAGTAATAAATATGTTTTGGAAATACAAAGCCTGTATGCGCCAGGCACCAGACTGGTTAGATGCTTTGTGAAAAATCTGTGCTTTCTCTAACAGAGTTGAACTGCATTCTCTTGGAGGTCTCGCATACTCTGCTGCAATGAGACTAACGCATGTGTTATTGCCCAAGGTAAAAGCCAAGGAGTCTCCCGCAGCCCAGAGGAGGATGATGCTGTTGAATGTAGTATCTGTGTTCTATTTATCAGCTGCTTCCAGTGCTCTCTTGGCTCCTTGTTTCTCTGTGGTCATTTTATTGTAGTTTTAGGTTTATCATCTGCCACTGCTGAGCCCACTGAGGTGATGTTCAGTGACACAGTGGTCAACTTCAACCATATCTTTGGAAACAGCTATAAAACGTAGTAATTTACTCAGGATCCGAGTGAGCTCTACTCAGAGGATTGAACAATTGTGTAGAAGTAGCCTCTCTCCCAAGACTTCTTTTTGGCAAGGTTTTTGCCGTTTGGAGAAAAAAGCAAAATGTAAAATATGGAAAAAAAAAAAAAATCCCTTGCGTTTTGTTAAACAGCTACTGCTGCAGGTAGGGAAAAATCTTATGACAAAAGAGCGCGAGAAGGAGGTGCCATGAGATGGTATGTCTTCCAGCAGAAATTGTGCTGACAAGTTGAACTGAGTGCAAGGGGAAACTTGCAGAAATGTGGGGTTCCTGACAAGATTTAGGAGAGCAGCTTTAGGCGTCACTGCTGCGCTGCTGGCTAGGGGAGAACAGCAGTCTCTGAAAGTAGAGGAGGAGTGGGTATTTCTGACTTGCGATGGTAGGGAACTTGTTACATTTGCATTGCTTATAGAGGAGCTGCTTTGTTACTCTGTTTAAACCTGAAGATAACTTTGATCAAAACAATTTTTATATTTCATACTGAAGGCTGCTGTGGCAATCCATCGGCACAGTCTGGAGCTTGACATACTACAATTTCTGCAAGTCTGGGAAACTAGCAAATATTACAGAGATGAGTAGGGGATGAAAACAGATAATAAACCACAAGACGATTGCGTTAGGACTGTACAAATGGAAAAAAAGCTAACATGCAGTTCTTTCATTAATGTGGTCTGTGAGGAATCTGTAGTATAGATCAACACTCATGCTATTTTGGACTTTCTCTAGGGTTTTAATAATTTTAGTATATTCTAACCACTTAAAAGGAAGAAAGAAGTGGAAGTATCCATGAGCATGGTGCCAGTGAATGTGAATAGGAATAGCGCTTCTCACAGCAAGCCCGGTCTGTGCCGTGCTCCTGGAGCGAAGTGCTGGCTGTATGAGAAGAGCACTGCTTAGTGTGCTTGTTACAAATGTTGGTGGAGTTAGCACTGGTGCTGTTAAATCACACACATCATGTTTCACATGCATCCTGGCCAGGCTGAAAGAAATAGATTTTTGATCCCTGTGCTAGCAGGTCACAGAAAGTACTTTATTTGACTCTACCTTTTAAGCTTTGCTGGCAGCGTTAGGCAGATGTGCCAAAGCAGAAGAGGGCAGTTAGACTAACGGCTTCTCACGGTATCAGAGTCTCCTGCTGAAAATGCTGGAAGCGGCAGTGGCTTGTTTTCATCAGATCTGTAGCAAAAGGGTGTCCAAACTACAGACATTTCTGCACAAAAGAAACTTTCAGTAAAGCAATATAGTACTTCTTGGTGCAGCATGTCCTACTGCTAATGCATCTTATTTTCAACTTGTTGCTGATTCAATTCTTTATTTTCCTGCAGGGATTCCAGGGGAGAAACAGTCTTGAATATTTTTTCTTCTTTGTCTGATCTAATTTGTTTCAGGATTTTCTAAAGTAACTGGTATGATGACAACTAAGAAAAATGCTGTGATGTTAGCATGTGATTTATTTTGATATACCAATCTCATGAAGTAATTGTTTTATTTGAATGTGGAAATATTTAATTCCTTATTTACAAATAAGCAACACTTGAATATTGTTTCACTCAGATGACTAATTTTTTTTACCCAAGTCCAGTCTAAGTCTGTCCTATCTTTAAAGAAACATTAACTGTATTCAGTGAAGTTTGACTAGAGACCAAAGGTCTCATAATGACGAGCTGAGTCCGTATTCCAAATAGGGGCTTATCAGGACTTACACTAATGTGGTATAACCAGCTCCCCAGTCCTAAAGATCCAAATAAAAAAAAAGCAAATATCCTATATTTGTAAAGAGACGGACTTTTAAGCAAACGTGGGCTGTGCTACCTGAAAAAAAGAAGACGCGTTTCTAAACACTTCGCACAGAGATTTTTAGAGGGACAGTGTTGTTCTGTTTAGGTTTAGGACTTGGAGGCATTGCAATGTGTAGGAGATTGGAGTGGGATTCAGGAGAGCGACAGTCAGCGTCTGCCTGTTGTTTCTTGGTTGTTGTCATTATGGTTCAGTTTCCTTTCTGTGAGATGTAGATAATAATGCTGACTTCTTTGCAAAGTGCTTGGAGACCAATGGATGAAAATATTATATCAGAAGCAAACTAAAATCATAATGACTTTTGGAATATTTAAAAGCTGTATTTAGCCTTATTAAAGGAAGTAATAATAATAATGAGCTTTTGTGGCTGTGGCCTGAACAGTGCTTTAAGGTGCAGTTCAAGGCTCATCTGATATGAAGCAAGATCCTAATGATTCACGACTTGAGTACAAGTCCCGGTGGAGAGATTTCTGTAGCAGAAAAGTGAACGCTGTAATCAACTCTGACTAGGACCTTTCTTGGCAGACCGACGCTGCCAAATTCGGGCTGGGTAGCAATAAATTGCTGAGGAGCTTCTGCTGCTGCAGGCGAAGGTCTCGGCTCTGTAGGCAAACAGATGGCTGGTCATGAACATGATGTTTTGTTGGAAAAATTATTGTCTGAGGTTGACCAAAATGTACTCTTAAACCTCGTGTTATTTCAAGAGTACCTAACCTTCCCTCATTCTGTGTTGGTTTTTTTTTTGTTTTTTTTTTTTACTCTCCTAAGTTAAACATGCATGTTAGACATCACCTAGTGACTCAGCAGGTACTACTTCTTCTCGTTTGCAGCATGGTATATACTGACAGGAACACCGTCTATCTGCTTCATCACTGTTGCCAGTTTAATGTCTGCGTTTCAATAGCTCCAGCCAGTATTCCATGCCAGATCATATTTCCTTGGGTAGGAAGGTCACTTGCCAAATGCTAAACACCTAAAAGATAGATAAGCTTGTGCTTTTGCAGTATTCTCTTCAAAACCTTTGCCCAATTAGCACTGGGGTCATTGCTCTTTAGTGCAGTTCTTCAGTGTTTCTAAAGAAGGACTGAAATTTTATTATTTTTAATCAAGAAATCTAGCCCCTCTGTTTCCCTCGGATTAAAGGTGCCCGTTGTGAGAACTTCTCTGAAGCAGGAGATGCCGCTGTATCTGCGTTGTTCAGAGGGAGACTTTTGAAATAGGGAGCAGATGTGTCTCACTTTGGATGTGTGTAGATATGCCCATGCAGAAACACATGTAGGTACATGTCTTGTGGCAATAATAATAAAGTGACTGCATTTGAAAGTGAATCTAATTTGTGTGTGTATGTACACGTGCCCTGGCTTTCCCGTCAAAGCTCTGTGGAAAATTTCAAGTTCCTGGTAACAGTGTTAGTAAGTGCACGCCGTTCAGCGAGATGGCAGAAACAGTCAGGGCGCTTGGATAAGAAGGCAGCCCAGCATGAGTTGTAGATACTAACAGTGAGGCATTTGTCTGTGATTATTTGTTGAAGACAGCAGCGTTTATTTTGAATTAATGATAGAAGCAAAAATTTTATAACCAGTTCAGGGTCAGGTGGCAACTTGAAAAAGTGAAATTTCTCCCACTATATGTTGCAAATAGTTCTCATGTCTGTTGTGAGTTATGAGTATAATGCACTTGTTTCAAGATGAGAGAGCTGCCTTTCTAGCTGTTCCACAGATGTTTAAGCAAATGAACGTATTAAAATCCAAATGGTGTGATATAACAACTAATGTGCTTGTTCATTACAAATAAATGATCGGATGAATTAACTAACGCTGGATTCTTAGCATGTGGATCATAATGCAGCCCGTGCTCCCACTTGATGTGAGAGAGAGGTGCCTCAGAGCTTGCGCTGAGCCTGGCAGCTCTCGCCAGCAGCTCCTGGCCTGGCAGGTGGGCTGTCCTGCCGCCAGCCCCAGGGCCTGGCCTGGCTGCCTGCCTCCCACCTGGGTCTCTAAAGCTCCAGGGGAATTGCACCGATCCGGCTGCTGAGGTGGATTGATAACCGCAGCCACCGGCAGCCTGTGCTGGGGCAGGAGGCGCTCGGAGGGTCTGAAGCTGGGGCATGTGGAGCCCTCCCTTGTTGGAGGAAAGAAAGGAGCAGGGAAAGATTTGTGAAACTACTCAGCAGTAAGAGGAAAAAGGTTGGGAGGTGTTTGCATACCCATATTTGGAGACTATTGTCTTTGTGTAGAAAGTAGAGAGACACTTGTGTCCTAAGAGCCAAGTCCAGTGAGTCCTTCTGTCACGTAGAACGTTTTCTGAGAAATGCTTCTAAGAAATTTTTCTGAGCAATCTCAAACCTTTGTTCACCTGCAACGAAGTAGTGCAGTAGTTGCACTTGTTTTTATCCTTGAGGGTCTCATGTAAGAGTGTATGTGCATTGTGGGTCTCTTGAAGCAGTCACACTCAAGTTTTCAAAATACTGGTTTGTCAAAATAATGTTATATTTGGAGCTGGGGGTTGTTCTGTTTTTAATCCCATTGTTTCTTTTTGTTTGTTTCATTGCTCTCCGTTCTGAGAGGCTGTACTTGTGTGAGATTAGGCAGGGTCAGTTTGAAAGCTTTAAAATCCAGTCGTACTGTAGCATGCAAGAGTAGCTCCTGCCCAAGCACAGCAATGTTGAATGCTGTGAACTCCCACGGACGGTGCGTCTGACTGCTGGACCCAAGCGGTTTTGATTCCAGACCCCTTTTTGGGTGGGACTCTGCCCAGCTTCCTACCACAGAAACGCAGCTGTGCAGCCTCCCCCCAGGCACCTGTGAGCACAGCGTGCCCAGCTCCTGGAAGGGGCTGCTAGGTGGTTAAGCTGTAGAGGAGGCTTTAATGGCTTCCATTGCTTTGGTTGAGCTGATCTGGAATATCAGGGGGTTTAGCGAATAACTCTGAGATCTGATGTTGAACCGTTTGGGATATCTAAATTTGTGGGGGGAAGCAAAATCATAAAAGCTTGTTTCAGTGGTCTTTTATTTATGCTGATAGTATAAGAAAACAAAACTATATGGACAAGACAAACTGCGTATACAATGATGTCATCTTCTGTCACAGATTTAATCAATATAGTTGACCTTGTCTTGCTTAAAGCTCCAAACCAGAATTAAGGAGCAGGGGCCTAAGATGCTGACAAGTTGTGTTTTCCGTGCAGTGTGTGCAACTGAGAGCTTGGGTTCCTGTAGCTGAATCGTGTGTGTTTTTGTTAATGTGTCTTGAAGTTTGTTTCTGATGGAGGCTTTGCTGTCTTGCAGTGACTAATCAGGATGATTTTTTTGCTGCTTCATTGCAGAAAATGTTCTTCTGTATAATTGAATAGTTAAGTGAGTATTAAGCAGCTAAGAAAATGGTCAGTTTTTAGTGTATCCACTTACAATTTTCCTAGCGTGAGCACGATTGCACATATGCATGCATGGGTGTTTTTCTTGGTTAAGATTTTGAATAGTAACACTGCAAAGCAGCAACCTTGCTTGATCACCCATCTGTCCTATATAGGTGCCCTGTCCACCGGTGTGTATTTTCAAGGAGCTGTCCTTCTTTTGTGCCAAACATCAGCATTGCTCTGTGTCGTTTGCAGGTGATTAGAACAACTTTCTATTGCCCTGTTTGCAGTTTTAGTGTTTCGGAGCAGCTCTGTCACAGCCAGCATCATGCAGCATCATAGCTGAGAGTAACTGTGTCTGAATAGTGATAGTGCACTGACTGAGGGACTGGGACTTGTTACCCTCTCCTTGCTGGGCACCTGCTTGTTTTCTGCACTGTTTTCATCATACCAAGCTTGAGCAACTTAGCTGTGAATTCTTAATAGATGAATGCAGGATGTGAAACTTAAATTACCTCCTAGGTCACAGTCCTGTCCTTTGTATGTAACCCTAGTCAAACTGTTGGTTTTAACCAAAAGACCCGTTACATTTAAAAAAAAAAAAAAAAAAAAAAAAAAAAGGCATGACAGCTGCATCTCCACAGCTTATACTTTAAAAGGAAAATAAGCCTTCAGTTGTTTGGAAGAACAGATACGGGCAACTGGACTACTGAGTTGGATCCCAAGTGGATGGAGGCAGCCAAAATCCTGAAGACCAGTGTGTCAGGTTCATCTCTGTACTTGGGGTTTCGGAGAACCTAAGCTGGTTAGGCTTTGGGCCCAACCCAGACATCTCACTCAATCCATATTGCCACATAGGGCAACTAGATGCATAATGGTAAATTCTGGCTTCCTTTCTGAGGGCTTGTTTCCTAAAACCTTTTAAAAACTAGAAAAGTGTCCTGGAGTAGTTCCTGGTAGTTTACACAAACTAAAAAACTGTAAGTTGATCCATTCCTGTAGTAGCACTGAGGACTGGAGCACACTGTGAAAGAACTGTGGTTTGCATAGGCCTTTTTTAGTTTCTGTAATCTCTGTAGCTCTCTGAAACTATTTTTTGTCAAGCACAGGCATTCCTTTTTGAGGGAGGAGACAGCACTGGCTAAAATGGAAAAATGTTGTTGCCAGGTCTTATCAAGTTTGCTAGTGACAGTCACTGAATAACTGTAGTTTGTTGTTCAGTGCTAATAGTTCCTTGTTACAGCATACTTGAAAATCCCATGATTTTCAAGTATCATCTGAGTGGCAGGTATAGTCTCAACACACTATTTTGTTGTCATATGAATACAAGATTTGAATAGTCATGGTGTGAAAGTTGCATAGCAAAACCTTTCCTCCTTATTTGTGGAAAATGAGAAAAAGCACAAGTATAACAGTACAGTCTGTGGAAAACAGGCTGTTTCTAACAACAGTATTTTTTTCCAGGTATCATTCTTCATCATCCAGTGCATCTTTTGCATATTCTTGCATCGTGATTTCATAGACTGTAACAGCCTGTTCATTTTGTTCGCAGAAGTTACATGGAGTGCTGCTTTGAAAGAGCCTACTCAAACTAGTATGTATATACATATGTATATTCATATATTTATATGCACATGCACGCATACATGTAGTATTTCATTTATGTGCTTGTGTGTTTTCACCTGACAAAAGTAATAGTTAGGTGAGGGAATTTGCCTTCTGGAGAATTGCTGTTTCTTCAGTGTATTAAACACGAAAATCATCAGATTTCTAATATCTGAGTAGAAGGAGGATGTGGACTTGCCTAAATGAGCAAAACCCTCCCTTCATCATGTGATTTGGGTTAAACTTGTTGCTGGGAAATGTTGTCACTCATAGTTGCTGCGGAGGGTGCATAATGGGCAGTTAAGCCGCAAGTAAACATTTCGGCTTTACCAAAAGGATAGGCATGAAGCAGCCATTAGTTTCACAGAAGGGAGGAAATTTCTCTCTTCCTGATTGTCAGGTAGTTAAACTGTGTCTTTCCAGAGTGGATATTAATTGGTGAGGTGCTAATTCGGTGAGGACACAGGAACAGTGAAGAGTTTAAAAAACAGAACTGTAAACGTCTGAATCCTCAAAAAGTAAGTGATTTCATAAGAAATTTCTTTCTTGTGTCGCTTGGCTTAAACTAACCCTGAGAAAAAGCATATATCTTTTTATTGACTTAGTTTTCACATTCATGGTTGATAGAGCTTAATTGAATTAATATCTATTGATTTTAATCCAGGGAGTTCTTTAGTGCTGTGATTATCTGAGCATCTGCATGTACTAGTAGGCAGCTTTGTAAGACCCAGTGGTCCAAGCAGTGGGAAATAATCACCGGAACTATCAGCCTATTGTTTCTAGTCCTGGTAAATTAAAACTGCTTTGTTTTTGTAATTTATGCTTTAGTTGACATTGGTAAAGTATCTCTTTCTAAAGGTTTTTCCTTTATGTCTTTGCTTCCATAGTCCACTGCCCTTTGTTTTCTTTTGTCGGATACTTTACAATAAAAGTCACAAAGAATTGAAAGTTGGAGGGTCCCGTGAGCCACCCTGGGACTGAGGTGCCCTGAGGTGGCCTCAAGGGTCCTAAAAGCCACTACTGGGTATGTGAATAAGCCTTTAGGTTAGTTTTGTGTTCCTGTGCACTCCTGCTAGGTTAGTTCCGCTTATCCAGACGAGAGGTTAAGGGGTTGAGGGTTTGGCCCATCCACCGTTGCAAAGTAAAGATTGAAGAAATAAAAATATTGATGGTAGATATCCAAGAGAAAGATGATTTACGTGAGCTAAAGGAATTGAATGATCAGAGAACAACGGGATATCAGATAAACTGGAGATCAGAATACCTCTAAGTGGGAAATAGAAAAGTTTCTGGCTGTGTGCAAGATGAAGCTCTAGGAGGAGGGTTTTTTTTGTCCTTCACTAAGAATGCCTGGAGTTTCAACCTAAAACCACTACGCACATGGTTGCTTGTGAGATGAGGGCCTGGACTTCATTAGACTAAGTCCCTTCCAGTCCTTATTTAGGTATATTTGGGATTTTTTTAGTCATTTGTGCTGGGAGATCTTGCCCTTAGGAGTTGGGGGATGGATCATTTAACTAAACAGAGAGGACAGGGGCATGACTGGAGGATCAGGTGCATGTAGGAAGACAAGGGGTCAAGAGCCACTAACTGGGGTCTGAGAGCTGAGGTTGGCTGGGAATGGCTTGTAAGCAGTCTTCCCCCTGCATGTACATGTGCGCGTGGACATCCCCTGTCACCCTAGGGGCTGACTGCACTGAACTGACACAGCTTTGGGGACCAGCTGTCTCAGCCAAGATACAGTCAAGTCGTTGCACCAGGCTGCCGCACTTGTGGTGTTAAAACAGCTCAGTTATTGGGTGTTCAGGCACCTCCTGGCTCCGCAGCCTGAGCGACCGCACTTCATAAATATGTGGCATTGGGAAGCTGATGGCAAGCAAGTATTTTAAGAGGAGATGCAAGAAACCACCACCTTATGGCTTATCCCTAGGTTGTACACAGACCAGTTTAATAGTAACGTGGAAAGGCAGAGATGCTCTGCCAGTTCTGTTGAACTTGGGAGCAGAGCAAGCAGAGCTCCTGTCTGCAGTTTGTAAGGGTGAGAAATGCTTGTTCGTTTCCGCCTCTAATCCAGAGGCTCGCTGCTCCCGGGCGCAGCCCAGAGCACCCAGCCCCTCGCATCCTTGCTGGGGTAACGCACGTGGGAGCCACCAAAGCCAGCCTGGCTCTCGAGTCCTTCACCTGTCTGCAGGACTTGCCTTCAGCAAGGAGCGACTTCTAAGCTGGACGAACCTGATGTTGGAGCCCTTGCTGGCTGGCAAGCAGCGGCGGCTTGTGGGCCACCATGCTGACTGCAGTGAGCCTGGTGCTGCAGGTGGGAGGTGGGGGCTGCTTACCCAGGCCCTCGAGGCCAGCAGGGCTGGCCGCCTTCCAGCCTTTTGATTTCCGAGGTGCTGCCGGTCCCCTGCAGTTTGCACATGACCTGCTTGGGCTGGGAGCCAGTGGAGACAGGAGGCGGCTTGGCCTGACTGACCTGCCGGCTCTTAGCCGCACGTGGGCTGGGCGCTGGCAGCTCGTTATTTTTGTACAGCCCTGTTGTGCTGTGCTTGTCGGTCATTATAATGTATCAAAATGATTGCTTGGAACCTGCAACGTTCCACACAGCCCTGGGAAGCAGTTTGTTTCGGGGAAAAGCATTTTTGACTTCTGGTGTTTATGACACCTGAGGTGGTGCCTACCATTTCTAGATTCTTAAAATAGGCACTGGATGCCGAAAAGCCATCTATTCTGTTTGCTACTGCTTTCTACTGCATTAGCTACACAGCCATTATTAATGACATGCAAAAAAATGGCATTCACACCACATGCAATAGTATGAAATATTTAAAATGGATGGAAAGAGGTGTTTCAATTGGGCAAAAAAAAAAAATTCCTAGACGAATAAAAATAAATATTTTTAGTAAGTGCTCAGTGCTCAAAAGTGCAATGAGTGCTGAAGCAAATCTTAAAGTAAATGGACCGTCACAACTCCTGCCTGATGAAACGGGGATGGGAGCTTCCCCACTGGAATAAATGGTGCGTCGTCACAAGCTGGAGTCTTGCTGATCCCTGGTCAAGTTTCTGTAGCTCGCTTTAAGGTGCACGTTAATGAGAGGCTCTAGGAGACCTAGGAAGAGCACCTTCCTGCCAAGCCCACCCATACGGTGGGAAACCAGCAGCTGAAATACAGTGTGCAGAGCATTTTTGCAGTGATCCGAGTAGCGCTGAGGGATCCCTTTCTCTCGGTGCGAAGCTTGTAAACCTAATTCTCTCCAGCTGCGGGAGGTTAATCAGACTAGTGTGATTAGGTAAATTGGAGGGGGTGCGCTCTGCCGGGGGCGGGGGTGGGACACGATCTTTGCAGAGCTGATGCGCTGCCCGCCCGCCCGGCGGGTTGGATTCGCCTCGGTCTGCAAGGTGAGGTGTGCAGGAGGCCGGGAGCTGCCGCCGGGCCGGGCGAGGGGTGATGTCAGCGCGATGGAGCCGTATCTGTGGAAACGGGAATAAATAGACAAAAGAGAGCGGAGCGGGCGGCGGCGGCAGGAGGCGCTCAGGCCGCTGGCGCTGCAGCCGGGCTCGCCGGCCGCCCTGGAGCGGCTCCGCGGGGGCCTCGGCCGCCGGAGCGCAGCGGGCGGGGGGGCGGCGGCGGGGGCGCGGGCCGGGACGGCGGCGGGGGCGCGCCGAGCCTCGCTGCCCGCTCGCCAGGCCGGCGGGGTCTTTCCGCGCGCGCGGGCTCGCTGTCAGGCGGGTGTTTCGTTTTTAGACGCCCTCCCGGCGGCCGCCGAGCCCGAGGATGGAGAGCGTCGGCAGCAGCAGGACCATGTCGTACAGCAGATGGAGTTACAACAGGTACTGGGTGGCTTGGGTTTTGTGTTCTCTTCCTGATACCGTAAAACGAGCAAGGTATTTATATAAGCGGAGACGGAGAGCCCTCTCCGGGGAAGCAGAAGCCCTTGCTGGTGCTGCTTCTGCACCCTGAAATACACCTCAGGAACATATAGGTTCTCAGGTGCTTAAGCGGTGGTGTTTGCTGTTGTTTGGAGAGCGAGATGTTTATTTCATCTCTCAGCTCTAACAAAACGGAGGATTGTTTCAACCACAGAGCAGTAAGATGCAAGCGTTTCCTGGACTCTCTTCTCAGAATAGTTTAGTTTAAATCCAGCGATTAACCGACAGTTGCCAAGACTTACAGAAAGGTGCTGTCTGGTCAAAGCTGGCTCCTGGAAATTTTCTACAAATCAAGGCTTGGGAAATGACGGGGCCGGGGATTCTCAATGTGGGTAACTAGCGACGTTTTCAAACCGAAGCTAAGAAGAATGCTGTACGCTGTCTGTGCGCCTCAGAGCTAAAAGGGCCGAAGTAGGTCTCTTATTGAGACAGCTGAAATATCCATCCTATATTTATATTAAGATGCAACTATATATGCATTTTTTTTACTCTTTCTTGGAATGTATAATGGAAAATTATTGTACCATTAGTTGTGCTTTTGTGATTCACGGTTGTGATTGACAGGTTCTTGAAGCCTAGTTAAAAGGTACAAACTTCACACTCTTCTTTTTGTCTATGTAAATGTTACACCTGGAACGGCATTACAGCATTATTAGCATCTAACTGAATCACTACTGCAAGCCACTAAATCATCTGAAGAAATAACCTTTGGAAGTGTTTTTCAGTGCTTAAACACGTATTCAGTGTCGCCCACATTGCCTGGGTGTGTAGGATTATGTGGTTTATACGTGTATCTGGAGAGTTGCACTTGCTTTCTGTACGTTCATATGCCTCAGCAGAAAAGAGGTACAAATGCATACTGTGGTGGTCGTGGGGACTGTGTCTTTTAAAAACAGGTATACATGCATGTATATGAAAAGATGAGTTATACAACAAGCCATGTTTTTTATGCATATATTCTCCCACACAGAGGATGCTGTTCATCAATGATGCCATGTCCTAAGTAACAGCAGTATTAATACCCTGTTGTGTTCAATTCTATTCCATATAATCCACGTTTGCAGCTGTTACAATGCAGAAGCTTAACCTGCAGTAAACAAAACAGAAATGTCATGAAAACTCATCCTGGATGCTTTATCCTAGTGCTATAACCTTTTGATTTAACCTTGTTTACTGCTTAAGATCTATTTCTCTGGTTCTCAGTCTTCATTACTGTGACAAAAGAAATCTCTAATTACTCTTTCTTAGCATTGCACTAGTAGAGATGCTGCACTTGCTTCTCTGCCCTATTTGGGGTTTTTACCTGAGGGGAGAAATGCAGTATTTCAGTGCCCAATTTCCAGACTATGAAATTCTTCATAACAAATACAAGCTACATGAACCAAGGCCTCTGTAATTTAACTTTCTTTCAATTGCTAGTGCTAGAAGGCTAAGGAATGAATTGTTGCTTTTACTAAGTCTTCCCTTTCTGAAATGGTGCCGAGTTGTTCTTGTACAATGAAATCGTCCTCCCACATCCATCTTATGCCCAGTCCTATTATATGAGAAAGAAGAAACCCTTTTTATCTAACCCCTTTTTGCTTGTATTTAGAACGTGTTCAGCTGCCTCAATCTTGATCTTGCTGAGCAATGACAGAAGAAAGGTTTGGGGGAACTTTACGTTGGCAGGAATTCACTTCAGTAATAAGTGAATGCCGTTTATGATTTAACGGCAATAGTACACGTGTGGAGAATGTCCTTTCTTACAGATGTTTTTGTTTTTCTTGATGTTACAAGTATACTAATTTCAGGCTTGACAGGTGACATGTAAGGAAATTCTCAGTGTAGATCTTTGCAGTTTCCTGGCTGTTCTGCGAAGTGTGGAATGCACCAGCCAAAGGTACGGTCTGCTCAGTATTTCAAACACGCTTCCCCCACTTTCATAAACAGGATTTCTCAAGTAAAACAAGTGAGGGAAGGGGTGAATGCTACTCACTGTGTGTGTTTAAAACTCAACTTTCTATTGAGACTGGAAAAAAAGGGGACATGCTTGCCTTTCTTTGAGCACTTAAGGTGCTCTCAGAAGCTTGAGGACATGAACTCATCCCCTGGTGCTTTCATCTGGTGGTAAGCAGTGTGTGGTTCAGACCTGGAGACTGACTTAAACCCCCGTGAAGACTGAGATTCTCATGTAATTACTTATGTGGCTGTTGGGCCTTTGACAAAAACAGGAAATCATTGTAAGACTTCATGAACATTGCATATTAGTACAGTGGGATGTGGGAGCTTTGCTAGTCAAGTTAAATAACATAATTGGCTTCTTCCTCAAGCAGAACTTACAATGTTGTGCATGAAATGAAACTGCTCATAAAACAGCATTAATGGTACTTAACCGCATTTATGAAGTACTGTGAAATCAAGTGATGATGCTTGTATTATTCTTTCTCCAAATAAAGCAGAACTCCCTGATGTTTGTCAGGAGTGAGGGGACAGCTGCAGTGGCAATGCTGTCACCAGGAATCACAAAATGGTGCAAGCGCAAGCAGGGTCCTTTCTCTGTTGCAGCATGTTTGGGGCCAGGGCTCCTCAAACACAAGCTCGTGCCAAAGGTAACGCGATGAGTTGCCAATGCTTTGCTGTTCTGTAAGAGGGATCCTATTGTAAATAAAGTGTAGCATGTGTCACAGCATTTCCAGAGATGGAGCGATACCTGCGCCGGCTGAAGGTCCTGAGAGGATTAGCTTATCTTCACGATGACCTCTAGATGCCAAATATTGCTTTGGTGCCTTTCATTTGTACTATTTGCACTGACTTTTTTTCACTTGAATGTTATGGTTTTGGGTAGGAGGTCTTTTAATTTTGAAGGTGAGTGACTTAAGAGTTGGAGAGGGAAAAGACCTCGAAAGGCAGAACTGAAGGAATAACGCACATTTAAATTTGCGGGTTTTTGCTAACATCTATTTTAATTATAGAAATGTTCCTCCTGTACCTGTCAACTCTGAAACTCTGTTGAACAGGCCCTGGGTCACCCTACAGGTTTGCAGGTGGGGGAGCCCCTTTAGGAAGGAGGGAAAAGGGTCTCGGAGATAAAGGGGGAAAGGAGATATTGGCTCCAAGTTAAAGCCTTGGAGAGGGGAGAAGTTTGCCCCTTGCAGCAGGACTGACAGTAGCTAGATGGGAGAGCATAACTCATTTTCTTTGAGTAAATATTTAGTCCTAGTTACTGGGTGATCTGGATGAGTCACTTTGCTTTTTGCCCATTTCCTCCTCTCTTTCCTAGTGGCGCAAGGGGCTTAGGCCATATATCTGTCTATATTGAAGTGTTTTGCAGTACTCTGGACAGGCCAAATACTGTGTTAAAGCTGATTACTGCTGTGTTCTTCTCCAGACACGCATTGAATTTTTTTCTATCTTGGAGTTAGCCTCTATGAATCAGCATTATAGTTAGATAGATGGGGCTGAAGGAGCAGGTTCTGGCTCCCATAAATACTGTAGCATCTATCATTTTAGAAAACGTTCATAGTTGATTAAATAGGGTGAAGGGGTGGGATGGAGGGCAATACGGTTACGGAGTCCAGGCTCTGTAAATTGCATGGTGGTGGAAAGCCATAGGAAAAGGAGGAAGTTACTGTATTCCTTACTTCCAAATGTTCAAGCACGTGCCTTGCTGACTAAAACACTTGTTTGTTACAGAATGCAGACGTTTTTCTAGTGGGGGTTTAACGTTTGTTATGTTTCTCAGAATTTGACCCTGTCATTGAATTCTTTTCTTTGACTTCTTAGCCATTGCTGTGTAAGATTTCTCTATAGGGAAAAACACTGCTCATTCTGTAGGCAGCTTATGGAATGCAGAAAAAGTCAAAACACTGAATATCAAACCCTAGGTGAGGGAAACCCCATGCGATTAGAAGAGACCATTCAACAAAGTTCACCTCAGCTGCTCTTTGTGGCAAAGGAAAGCTTTTTTTTTTTTTTCTCCCTACTAAAGCAGGTTTGTGTGTCTATGAAAAAGAAGTGGCTGCACTATGAAAATGTTCTTAATGAGCAAGTGTGGCATTTCCATGTCTCATAATTGGCCTTCCTGAAAGGCCAACTTTATTTTAGACATATCTTTGCCTTCCTCCCATTTCGGAGTTGTGATAATTTGTTTATCACTCTGTTGACTTTCTAAAGCAGAGGATAGACAGTGATTTAAAGAAAAACTGGGGATACTTCCAGTATTCTAGAAATACTTGGGATTTCTGAAGTAATTTGGCTAATTCCTAGAGTGAAATAATTCTCTTCTTTCATTCTTTGCGCTCGGTGAGAGATTACTTTCTGGTAGGGTTACTATTTCATCTCTATTAAATTAATGTTCCTCCTGAGCTGTGTGCTATCAGCTAAACATGCATGTGGCCTTCTGATGTAAAGAAATATTTGTTCTCAGGCACAGAGCTAAGCTTACTCTTTTTCTTGTCCTCAGTTTTCAATGCTGTGCATGTTCTTGCAGCTGGGCCTTTGCAAGCATTGCAGCCTGCTCGTCCTTGCTGACCAGTCTGGAGGCACCCTGCTGACAGAGGGTCCTGTTTTGTCACTGGCGCTGCTCAGTACCTGGCTCTCAAGGAAGCAGCCTTTACAGATCGTGCTCCTGGGGAAAAAGTGCTCTGATCGGTGACCTCAGTTCGCTCATTTCAGATTTCATCTATGCAGGCGTAATGGCTTTTGTGAAATATTCTTTGGGTTAACCTGTGATTAGTCTTAGTTAGGTTCAATATACTTCTATAGAAGTTCATGATCTTTATGTAGGGAATTGTAAATTTAAGAGGCTGTGATCTGACCTATCACAAT
The DNA here is from genome assembly GCF_040807025.1 of Struthio camelus. Classification (NCBI taxonomy): domain Eukaryota; kingdom Metazoa; phylum Chordata; class Aves; order Struthioniformes; family Struthionidae; genus Struthio; species Struthio camelus. The sequence continues at coordinate 22,325,061 of NC_090946.1, forward strand.
TGTTCCTGGTACCCAGTGCTGATCAGGCAGGCCTTGAATGCTGAATGAAGTTGACTTCCCCTAGGCTACTTGCACTAAGAGTGGATGAATGGAGTATTTAGAAGCCCACCTTGTGCTGAAACTCTCTGGAAATTGAGACAAGAAACGGAGACTTGACATCGTGCTTCCAGTTACGTACTTGTAGAAATGGAAGCCATGTGAGAATGAGTTTTTAAAACGATATGATTGGAAGGCAAAAACACAGAATAGTTTGTGGCTGATCTAAGACTGAAGACCGTTCTTGTTAGATGGACCACCTAATTCTTTCATAGTACTTCCAACAGTTAGAGAGCAGATGGACAAGACAGAGCCATTTCAACAAAGCTATCCGAACTTGAACATTGAAGGTTGAAAAGGTGATTATGAAAGCTTGAGGGAGGTCTAATGCCAAGAGCGTAGCAGAATCCAAGCTCTGAGAAGACATGAGGTAGAAAAGCATGCAAAATTCGATCAGCCCGTGCATAAAGGAGACTAGTTTGAAATCAAATATAGGGGCAAATACTGCAAGCTGTGAAACTATGTACTGCATTTAGAGAAACTGTTGAAGGCAGTGGTGGATTGCATAATTCTAGAAGATTTTGCAGATGTTTGCACAAAGGACTGTGCATGGCTTGTATGAGGAAGATCCCAACTGACAGGCTAGTCCAGAAGAACTCGCTATAGGACCACTGGAAAGTTTTTGCAGCAGGGGAAGCAGTGGGTAACCCCCAGGCAAACACGCTAAGTTGATTACAGGCTATGCATGTTAAGTTGGATCCATATACACAAAGACAACGTGATATGTGAACAAAGATGCTTGCTTCTTTTTGAAAAAGAGGCTATGGAGGCAGTAAAAGGATAAACCTAAGGCATTGCAATAATAGGCCTTTAAGAGGTAAGGGAATAACATAGATATATACAGATGGTACCTTTTTGTATAATCTGTTAATGCCAGACTACAGAATTGTGCTAATACTCTTAGTTGCCTTACAGTTGGCACCCTTTGACACACACCTATGTCGTAAGAGGAGCTTTTAGCCAAACGTTTTAACTAAAACTATTTCAAGTTAAAACACTCAAGCTCATGTTTCCTCAATGCTGATGGATTAGGACTCTGAACACCAGATGAAGTCACCCTTTGTCAGTCTCCTGGGGCTAAGTGTCTGAAACAATGTCTGTGGCCTATTTTAACTGATCACCTGATAATCTTTGATTACTAAGACTGCTACAATTAAGCCTTCCCAGAGTATTTGTTTCTGATGGAAAGCCATGGTCTTCTCAGATTTTTTTGTAATACCTGCTGTCTGTGACAGTAGAGATTCTCTGCAGGCTATGTAAGAAAAATGCTTATTTTCCTGATGTCTGTCGTAATGGTAGATGGAAAAAAAAATCATTGGAGTGAATGATATATCTCCCTTTCTAAGCATTGACGTGGAAATATAAAATGCCATTTCTTATGTATGTTTTGTGTAAGGCCCTGCGGTCACTTTGACTTGATTTAAGGAATCTTCAGGGAGGAAGCTCAGAGGAGTTGCACACAGCCATGTTTCAGGGACGTGTCCCTTCTGCCCCCGACGCTTTCATGTCCTGGTTTAAGTCACAGTTGTTTTCCTCTTTCTTCACTTTCCTTCCTGACATTACTGTATTCTCAATCTCTCTTTCCTATCCTCCCTGCTTCATTTTCATATTTATTTTCAATCATTTTTTCTGGAGGACTTTAAAACAACCATGCTGGGCTCATAAGTTACCACATTATGATTAATTCCCCTCCCCCACCAACCCCGTTAGCCTTTGGAAGAATATTTTGGGAAATTTATTTCCAGGATGTTTCAACTGATGTAAACAGCTGAAAACTTTTTCTATTGATCTGTCTCTTAGGTCTATTCTGGATATCAATGGTGTTCCTGACTCTCCTTTGAAGCTGCTGTTTTTGTCTTGCCTTTTTTATTCAGCGTTGAAAAGCTGTTACTGTGTATTTGGGTCGTGGTATTGGAGGGTTTCAATCTTAGATCTCTTTTTTGAGGGTTTTTAATCTCCTTTACTTTGGTCTTTTCTAGGATGTGCTGTTATCAATGAGTAAATAGGGCTTATCCTTCAAACTTCTGTCCAAAAGGGCTTTCTTTGGGAAATCATAATTTCTTGTTACTCCCCTCTCTTCTTTGAAGTAGCAGCTGTGAAATCCTGAGACGCGTACCCTCCTTACCTTGCTGCAGCAAGTTCTCTGTGCGTACACCCGGGACAAGTTGTGCCATCTCAAAACCCCATTCTTTGATCCGTTATCAGAAGAGGAAGGGCATACGATGCTCTGAATTCTCGCTAACAGCGGTTTCTAAGGCCACTCTTGAGACAAAACAAAACTCTTCTTAGAAATTTCCTAGTACCTCCTTTGGTATGTGTCCCAAGGAACTGCTGCTTATTTCTTTTGTCGCTCTTTTTTTTTTGTTGTTGTTTTTTTTCCCCTGCTCCCCAAGTAACCCATGTGTTATGCCTCTGCTCCTTATTCAGTGCTCCTACACCAGTTCCTTTCTAGTCAGGCTGCCTCTTCCCTGTGTCATAGTTCTTCTTACCACTGTGGAGGATCTGGAGGACCTAAATTCAGCAAGAAATTGCTCATCCTCTTTATCCTTCTACCAGGGAGTAACCCTGGTAGAGCAGGTACCAGCGCAGTGACTGCTGCAAACCTGCTTGCCTTTCAGATGCTGAGCCCTTTCCCGACGTGCAAATGGGAGGTGGGCAAAATGGATCAGAAGATAAGGAGGGGGATTCACATTTTCTTAGCTTACCCACTCCTTATCCTATCCTCTGCCATCGTGGGTCATTATGTGTTTTTCTCCTGGTGTAAATACCTTTATATAGTTGTAGCCATCAGCCATTGGACAAAGTAGCTGGGGGGACCAAGAAGTAGAAATTGTTCTAAGGGATGGAGGAAGGGGGTAAGAGCAGCCAGCTCTGAACTGAAGCCAGAATGAAATGTTTCTGTAAGTGTTAAACTTATGAGGATTTATGTATCAATGTTGTGCATTTAGTTTGCTAGACATCTGTTCTTTGCCTTTTTTAAAATCATAATATCAATTACAAAAGAGAATCTAGAGTTTGGAAAAGATGTTTTCCTTGAGTCAAAACACTATGAATTATATGTAGATGCATTCACACATATCCTTTCCTTGTTTAGAATCAGTATTTCACATTGGTTGGTGGCATATCCTTGTGAGTGTGTGAATTCTCCAGAGACTAAATGGTGATTTGTAACAGCCTGACAGCGAGAGGTGTGAAAGAGGAAACTTCTGTTCACGTTTCACTGAAGAAGAAATTTTAAAGCTGCTTAATCAAGATCATCCTAGGAGTTTGTTAACCATACTTTACTCACTTATAGCATTGCAGCTCTAATGAACATAAGGAACCCACAGCATATAACCTTAAGAGTTTTCAGTAAGAGATGAGCACCTATGAGAGTTAACTCTTCCTCGAAGATGTCACCTTTGTTCTCTGAGTCATTTTGTTCTCTTCTTTTATATAAAGTGCACAAGTTGGGCAATAGCAATTGATAAATCTCACTGGTGCGTAAAACTCGATACCCTGTCTAAATTCTTCAGTGGACCCCCTTGCAGGGATGATACCAAGATGTCAATAGTGGCTAAAGATTTTGTGCTCTCTCTTTTTTTTTTTTTTTTAAAGAGAGAGAGAAAAAGAAAAATTGGACTGTGATCCTCAAAGTCTGCACTAACAAACCTAGAAAAGAGAATTTGTTTAATTAGTGGCTTGCTTTCTCATCTGCCCATGCCTTAGACTTGTTTTACTTCTCACTGAAATTTAGCTCTGAGCACTTCTGGTTTTGTCTCAGTACCAATGTTATTACTACTTCCAGATATCAATAAAGGGGAGTGAAGAACTTATGTCGTTAAAGCTATTCCCATACAACATAGATCTGCTTTTGTAAATTTTTCTGCGGCAGGTAGCTATTGAAGTGGAGCGTGACATAAATGCTGTCACCACCTGGAACAAGCAGTAGCTTGGTGATGGCGTTGATGTGCTGGACCATGGGAATGGTGCCAGGAGCAGGGCACTGTTCTGACGCGCTGGGTTTGGGGGCTGGTGGCCTGCTCACCTCGCCCACTGCCGACAGCGCAGGTAGCCTCTGGCAGAGCCTGGCTGTGCTGTCACCAGTAAATCAAAGTGGTAGATGGCAAACACTAGCTCTCTAAAGGAAAGGTAGCCCACCGTGGACTAGCACCTACCCGAGCGAGTAGCCTTGCCACTGAGTGGTGCTGCTACAGCTACTAGACTCCTCTTTGCTTTGAAAGTAGCTGCAAGGGGCTGCAGTCGAGACTAAACACCAGCATGACAGGGTGCTGTGCAGACCTGTAACAGAGCCCGAGGCATAAGTAGCTTCTGATTCGATCCTGCTGCCAGCAGGAGCAGAGGTGACTGCAGGCAGCTGGAGGAGGGTGGGTTGGGTGGGAAACCTGCGGCCGAGATCGCAACCGGTGGCTCCAGCACACTGCCTCCTGCCCTCTTGGGGAGTGTCCCTGTGGGGCTGTCTGTGGGCAGGCTGGGCTGATTGGCAAGGCAGGCTATAAGGATGGCAGCAAGGGGAGTGGTGGGGCCTTTTTTGTTTCGAGATATTTATGGGGAAGCTTCTCCTTGCAGGGGAGCTATTGCTGAAGAAGCATGATACACATGCTTCAAAACAGTGTAATAAATGAATGGTGGAAGTTGGCCTTGCTGGCCAAGTGGGTGAAGGTGCCAGCACCCTGGTCACTGTGGGATAGACCCTGGGGGACTTGGAAGAGGATACAGATGCCTTGTGCTTGCAGGGAAGAAGCTGGTGTTACTCATCCTGTGAGATGCTAATAACCACCATTTCAGATAATTATCTGGATCATTTAATTGCAGAAAGTTTGCCTGGAAGTGAAGTGAAGGGGAGAGCTCAAGTACAAATAGTGGATGGCTTGCCCAGTAAGCAGAAATGAGAAGGAACAGGCCAGTGGGGGCAACAGTAGTTTATATTTAATGCGGGAGGTTAAGCATATAAGAAAGGAAACTGGCAGAAAATAGGAGGTTTAAGAAAAGGACACCTTTTAGGCTTTTGAAGGCCAAATAGGATGGCTAGAGAAAAACCCTTCATGAAAATATTTCACTTAGGAGAGGAATGTAATGCATCATCTGGAGAAGATGGAAGATGTGAAGGAGTAGGGCATAAATGTGTAGTGTGTAAACCAGTCTAATCTCGGGATTTCCAAAAGAAGGAGCCCAGTGCAGGACCTGCAGTGAATGTTGAGTGTGAGCCAATGTTGGCAGTTAACAAATTGGATCAGTGGAAGAATTTGAGTGGAGTGAAAAGGGGAGAGTGGATAAAAATGGATAGTGTTTTGAAAAAAAGCCAATATGTAAATTGTTACTTTAATGAGAAAAAGCTTATAATGAGATCATACGCAAGTTTGTTTTTCTGAAGGTTTTTATTCAATAAAACATTCAAAATATCCATATTTTGGATGATGGGGAAAAAGTGGGGGTGTGTGTATATATAAACTTTCAGATCTGCAATTAAATACATTTCTGCTTCTTTAGCTATAATTCTAATATCAAGACAAATACATTTTTGTCCCTCCTTTTTTGTCAGTTACAGAAACTTTAAAGTGTAAACTAGTTTTTAAAAGGCATGCTATTAAAACAGTAAATTTTTTTATTTCTTAAAGATGTTATGTGAGCAGTATAGTCTCTAAAGATGAAGAGTTAAGGGCGATACTGCAAACTTATCTCAGCTTTGCGTTGACCATTGCTTTCTTCATGCTCAGTCTGCTACACTGGGTTCTCAGCAGCTTGTGGCAAAAATATTAGGTGTAAAAGCATGTTAAAGTAAGCATGTACCATGTCCCCAAAAAAATATTCACTAAAATAAAATTAAGAGTTTGAGAGCTCCTTAGCAGCAGAGCATTTGGAAGGGTGTCTTTTAAGGGGGGCAAAAGTAGACAATTACTTTTCAATTATTCGTGTTTGTGGAATAATGAGTTATCCATGTGTTTATATATTTATAGTCTGAAGATCTAAGCACTATCAATAATAGCCAAGGTTTCTAAGCAGTTTTGTGAGAGTCCTTGGCACAGGGAAATTTTGTGGTATCTGAAACTAGGATCATAACCACTGGGATTTAGGTTCTTGTTGTCCATTTGTTTTTGAAAGGATTCGTATCATATAACAGATGCTCTTTACTTTCTCATATGAAAAATAATGAGGAGCCATGTGATACTATATTATTTTTGTTGGTATCTGAATTGTACCTTTTGTTAAGATGCATTCCTCTTACTAGCTTCTGGTGCAGGTGGAATGCCCTTTTCAAGGGATTTGGGGCTAAGCGGTTATTTCTGTTCAGGATTTTTGCACTCTCTTAAAATTGAGCTTCAGTCAGACTACAGGGGATTATTAAAGATGTCATCTTAAGTATGTTATCATTAAATATAGATATACTGCCTTCTATTCAGGAGGTGAGGAGGGTGTGCAGTGGTATTTGGCTGAGGCTTTTACTGTCTTCCGTAGGCATTGGCTACTGGCCACCTATGAGGCAAGGTGAAACTTTGGCCTTACTGTGGTCAGCCATTCCCATGTTGAGGAAGCTCTGCCTTTGGACTACAGAGAAAGAGCTTTCTAGACTGAATGAGAAGGATCTGTAGGAACTTGAAAGGTTTTGAGGAAGTCTGTGGCTAGAGCTGAAGATAAATATAAGTGTAAAGTCCTGGGCTGAGCCCCTTGGGACTGTGGGAAGATACAAGTCTTGGCAGAACTAGTGCGTTACCTCCTCTTGTGAAACTCTGTGAGCTAGGCCTTGCCCAGGGATAGTTAAAGACTCTCTCTCTACTGGAATTTTTTTTACCTGAAGAGTTAATGAAATGGGTGTCTCCAAACCTGCATGGTGAAATGCTCAAAGAATCAGAAATTGAGATGATAAGGCCTCCTACTATGGGAAGGCTGTGGCTGTGGCTGTTGCTGTGCACTTAATGCCCCGAAAGAGGGGAGCTGGCTTTATGGGGACCCACATTAAATCTAAATCATTAAGTGCGGAAACCTGCCTGGCTAAGAGCAATGGCCTGAAGTGACCAGAGATGAAAGGAAAATGGGGTACAAGATGTTTGTGAAGTCAAAATTTGTCTAACAGCTATCCTCCTAGGCAGGATGGGACTGCAAGTATCCAGAATGAATGTTTTTGTGCCTGTGTGTGGAACCGAAGCTTAAATGTGGTGACCAAACTCTGTTTTGTTCACTATAGTGTCTTTACCATATGTTATTTACATTGGATGCGTTCACTGAAAATTCTATATGGACTAACAGGATGTTTTAAAATTTAATTAGGGTAAAACGTCTGCAAAAACAGAAGCATTTGCTTTTTTTAATCCATTGCAGCAAGACAGTTCTGTTCTGCTGCTGATTGTGTTGTTGCTTGGCTAACGTGCCAGGGAGATGCTGAATTAAGATTGAAACGTAAGGTTAACGTAGGTGTGGGAGGCAAGTTGCGTAGGCAGTTGTTTGGGTAAGTTCTCCTCTTTAATTAACGAGTATGGATGCTCTGTTGTGTCTTCTCTGCTTGTCCTGCATGAAGCATTTCTGCTGAGGCCAGAGAGAGTCCTGCTTTGGGAACAGCCCTCATCCATGGGTGCGCAGTGATGCTCTGAGTGGTGTTCCTGCCGCAATAACGCTGCTCTTCACTGGAAGCTGTGCATTTATCTTTGACACAGCTTGATTTTTTTTTTTTTTTGCATTGACAGTTATCTTTCTGCCAAGAACCTCCTTTTGTTTTCCCAGGTGCCCTGGGTCCATTAAACTGTATGACTGTCTGCATGATTCTGATATGCAGGAACAACTGCTATCCAGCACACTTTCTACGGCAAACCCAGGCAGCACCTGCCTAAGTCCCTTTTCTCTGAGTCTTATGAATCTTGCCAAGAACAATATTCCAAAGAATATTAATTTGCCTCTTATATATTACATTCTCAGCTGTTTGGTTGGTCCAGGTTCTGTCACAGATAGCATCTGCTAGTATTTTTAAGCATTTATTATTCCAATATACTGAGCAACCTAAAAGTGCTCGTGCCTCCAGTAGTGGTATGATGCTCCAGCAGTGGTGTGACGCTCTGAGTGCGTTTGCAGTTCTCTCACTTCTTTACCCCAGATGATTGCTCTTATTTTATAACTGTAATATATGAATTTACCTTTTTAATGTCATCTCATATATGTCTCCAGAATTCTGGACTCTGCATATGGTAAATGAAATAATGTACATCCGGGTAGGAAATGTGGTGAATTGATTTTCTTACTAAGTTTTTCTTTACCACTCTTGTGCAGGCTATTGGAAAGTTGGGGCAGGTGACTGATAAGAATAGGCAAAGAGAGAGGGAGTGATGTAACAGATCTGTTTAGCAGGCAGCAATCTAGAAGCCCTTTAACAATCCTTTTGTGAAGCATCTAAGATTTGGGTTTTTAATATGGTGAAGAAATTATGCAAAATGTTTTCTAATGTTGCATGGATTCTGTCCACATGTGTCGTCAACCCGTCTTTAAATGTTTCTGTGCATAAGATACAGCAGTCTATAAGTTCTAACTTTCTTTAGTTTGAGATAATTGAAAAACCCATCCCTAAGCAATGAAATGTTCAAGTCTCTACTAGTATCCTACTGACGGCAATGTGATGAGAATGTTCTTAAATGCTTGTTTGGCTAAGTTAAAATTCAGCTTCACCTGAGTGTTACGCAGCACTTAAAGCAGAAGTCAAATTTAGTGTTCTAATGGGGTACAACGAAGTCCTTACTAGCAAAATTTTGAGTGAAAGCTTGCCAATGTTGTGTACTTCCTTAGTTCAGAGCAGGCTGTGGCTGAGCGCTGTGCGCCTGGGGCCGAGTCCTCCCCTTGTGAGGCGGCTGGCATGTGGTCCCCCCCTTAGCTTTGCTGTCCTGGTCTGCTAGAAACAGCATGAGAGAAGAGCAAAGATGCAAGAGAAACATCTCACTGTAGCTGTACTGCATTGGTTAAATTTGAGTTCGGTTTTGTTTCAGTTACAGCCTTCTGGGCTGACTTTTAACTTCAGCTTAGTGCTCCCCACCCCAGCCCAACCAAGATGGGCTTATAAATAACAAAGGCCCTGATTTGTGAAATCATCTTGTGCATACCTAAGGCCACCGCTAACTGTATTCCTGATGCCTTCTGTGAATTAAAGAATGACTAAATCTTGGACTTGGTATTGAACCAGCCCAGAAAGAGCAATTATTCTGAAATATATGGATTGTAATGAATATTATAAATATAGAAAGTTGTAGCTTTCTATTTGACTTTTGTAGGATATAAATCAAATTATTTTGCACCTACTGGATTTCCACAAAGTAGTTCAGAAAGATTTTCAAAAACCACATAATTTTGTTTGTAAGTTGGATCTATACTAAATCCTATAGCTCCTCTCCGTACAGGAGCCATAGCAGTACTAGGTGTATTATTGCCTTTAGTAATAACAGGTGAAGAACAGAAATGCTAATTGAAGTCCTATTACAAATTTCTGTTGTTAAGTCACTCTTTTGGCTGTTAAGCCATGAATTCCAACTCTGATCTATAGATTTAAAAAGAAAAATAATCTCTTAATATATTAAGACACAGAACATTGATGAGGAAGCAAGAAGTGTTATTCCCTATGTTTTGGAGGATTTGGTTTGTTGAAGTCTCTCTGTGTCTTGGACTGGTGGCATGAACGGAAAAGACTCTGTGCTGCCTGAGCAGGGGGCACTTTCTCCACTATGTTTATTTAGTGTTGGAAGTTTTTTTCAGTATATTTTAAACACTGTGCTAACTAGATCTTTACATATTAGTAATACAAGTGCCGTTGTTTCTTCCCCTCTCTGCCCTTTGGGAGCCCCTTTCCCACCACAACTAAAGCTGTGGCTGCAGGACAGTGCCAAGGGGCCTCCAGAGCAGCCCTGAGTGGCTGGTGTCCCCCCGGCCTCGGGGTGGAGGCAGGTGCTGGGATCACGCTGAGATCACCTCGGGGCAAGAGGAAATGCTCCCCATAGTGATGCTGCAATAGCCGGCCGGCGTGTTACTGCAGAAACGCTCCTCACCTCCCTTTCCCTTTCTGAGGAAGATGAAGATGTGTCAAAGAAAAAGCAGGGCAATGATGACTTCGTTGCCCGAGAAGGTGATTAAATAAGAGATTTATTTCCAGCTGATTGACATTCTACATCCAAGGTGGTTTCAGTCTCCAAAAAGGCCAACAGTGATGCAGCCTCATGCTATGAAATAGGGGGAAGAGATGCTACAGCTGCCCGAAGGGAGGAAAAACACCACTTGTAGGTACCAGATGAATCAAACCCAGAAACCTGCCAAGCTTGGGGAGATATTTATCCCAGAAGAGGCTTTGTAAGTGTATGTGAGAGTAAATAAAAATAATGAAGCCTCATTAAGCCGAAATTGGAAGCCAATCTATAGAATATTCAGGGTATTTGCTACTAATTGCACTTTGGTGTTTTGGTGTGTGCCTGTGCAGGGAATCCTAAAAGCATCCTGTGTTTTGTAAGCAGAGAAGGGAGCCGGGAAGGGGGCAGAGGGTGATGGCTGAGTAGGGAAGCTGCATGGGGGGCGCTCATTTCAGTGAGTCTGAATTCCCATCTTCTGTTTTCATACTGGAGGTTTGAATGATGCTTGATGCCCTTCACTCACCCAGGTGTTAGAGGAACGTTTCTCATCAGAAGTCAAAAGATGAAAAGTCTCTAGAACTAGATGTTTACTATGAAGTTTATTTTGTGAGGCTCACTGAAAGCTGATAATGTGCTCTATGTTATCTTTGCCATCCTGTGTGACCTGTGACTTCACCCATCCAACAATGCTTTTCTGACAGCCTCTGGGTATTTCAGGAGACCTTTAGGGATATTAGGTCAGTTGTTTTTAGCCAACTTTATATTCTTATTCTTCAATCTAGAAAAGTGTTGGTGCAGGAAATGCCTCTTTAAAAAGACATGAGGACTAGGAAGATACTTTGTTTTCCTACATTTCTTTCAAGTCCTCTCCTTTGTATTCCTTTTGTCTGCTACTTCATTGCCTTGTTGTTTCTTACTGGTTTTATTGCTGTTATGTCCCTGGGTGATGGACCGTCAGAGGAAAAATTAGACATTATTTTTCTTGGATCTTAGCAGTGGATGAGCCTGGAGAAAGCGAGGGTGGATCTTCACAGCTGTTCACTTGGTTTAGCTCTTGAGTGAGCTGTTGCATGGAGGATTGAATTGCCTTCTGAATTAAATCTGTGCTGTTTCACTAGCACATTAACTGACAGTTGGCCAAAGCAATATGAGCTGTTATGTTGAGGTATTAGTCATGTTCTGAAATAATATCACCTTGTGGCGATTGTGCAGCTGCAGTAGGCTGAAAGCTTTGCATGTCTAACCGAAGGGTTGCAATCAGGCATCTCTAGCAGGGGAGACTAAATCGTGACTGACCTTTTTGCTTGTTTTTTCAACTAGAAATGTTTCATGATCACTCAGTAACAAAGAGTAATCCTTTTCTTCTTTTAATAAAGATCTTTTACAGTATCCAGCAGGCTTGTTTTAAAGGATGAACCAAAGGAATTCCAGTTCAGAAATAAGCTCTAGTTCCTAAATGCAAATTTTGCACTGTTGAAACTTGTACATCCCTGCTACGATGCTTGTGTTGACGTGGGTAAGATCACAAGGAGGAGCACTCCCCATGCTGATGGCCAAATTCTGCAGGTTGCAGGAACTGGAAGCCCTAAGTGAAGCCTTAGGGAGTTGAGGGTGCAAGGAGCTGCCAGGTGAACGCTGCCAAAGGCCCTGTGCGGGAGGAGATGCTGCCTGGCAAAGTACGTGAGGGCATCCCTTAACATAACTCTTTGAAATACCCAGCGCTGGGCACAGTTGGAAATAGCAGGCTGACCACAGTCACCCGATTGCTTCTTAGTGGTGGGGGCCATGGGCAGAGCAAGGTGTGATGTCGTTCTCTCCTGAAAAGCGTTTCTGGGAGCGGAGCTGGAGCGTCCCTTGCCTCCAGATTAAGAAAAATCTCGGTGTTGCTCCTAACAGCCGCTGCAGTCCTGCATTTGAGCGTCCTTTTCTTTAAACAAATACCGTCCTATTGCTGCCTCCTGGTGCACTAAGTGAATCTCCTGTTTTAAAGCAGACAGGAAAATGAGTGTGTCGTTACAGCCTGGCTGTGATTCTCCAGGGCAATGCTTTGAGCACTGTGCTTTTGGTATGCAGTACGATGCAGGCATCAGCTGTGACTGAGAACTTGACAGTACCTGTGGAGCTGGAAATTTCTGTTTATTTCATATCACTGAGTCTGATAATTCATCTTTATTTGAAATACTTTTTGTGTTTCTTTGCTTAAAACAAAATTTGCTCCTGTGGCTGAAGTGGCTGTGTTACAAACTCTCTCCTTTATGGAGAACGGCCCTCGGTGGGTTCTGTCTGAAGAGCTGAATGAGGATGTACTTCTGCTGCTAATTGCATATGACACCTAGAGCCACTGGGTGGGTCACTTGAAGGATTAGTTTTACTCCTTATTGGGCTCTTAGGAGGATTTCAAATATGCATGTGGGGAATTGCCTCCCTCCTGTGGGTTGGAAGAGGGTGGGGGCTTCTCCTGCATCAAGAGTTTCCAGCAGCAGGAAAAACGCAGTACCTTTGCTGTGACAAATGGTGTCACTCTACTGTCCCACCAGTCTGCTGCTACTCTCACAAGTCATATTCTGATCTGTCCTCAAATTGTGGACAGAGTCCACACACGTGTGGTTATCTGCACTGGCAGGATCCACAATGCGTTTCCCCCAATTTGCTGCTGAGCCACTGCTCTGATTGTGGTGTCCTGGGATTTCAGGTGTGTTTCAGTTTCATGTTTACAGTTTAGTCTGAAATAATTTGATTGCATAGTGGCAACTAATTAAGGGCATAATGCTGATGGCACATGCCTTAGATTGAACGAGCTCTCTGAGGAAGGCCTGCTTTTAATGAAAATGCCTCCTAGGTCTTGGGACCAGGCTGACCCCACTAATTGCTCTCTTCTTATATGTGGCCATTGCATGAGCTGTCAGCCCAGGGCAAGCTTGTTTTTGAATCAACTCTTTTGCAAGGATGGAGGGGAGTGTATGCATTGGGCATCTTTCTTTGCAATACTATTCTTTGAACCAGGGCATGCGATATTTGTCATTGCAGAAGGGTTTACTCTGAGGCAGAGGAAGTATCAGCTGTAAGGTCTGCAGAAGGTGAGCCTTTCTTAACCACACCATCTGAATTAGAGCATGAGCAAGAAAAGGCACCAGCAAATAGTAACTGCCATGGGAGGGCCTGTAACAGTGCAGACGCTGACAATAAAGCCATCTTGCAAAGATCCAACTCTAGTGCCTATGACAAGCTTAGCTGCTTTTCAGATTTTATCTTGCGCTTATTTGGAGAGCTGCAAACTGTTCCCTGTTCTAGAGCACAGCCTCCTGCACAGCCTGTCTGGACAGGAATACTTACTGCATTATAAGTGTTTGTTTCAAAGGAAATACTCATTAAGGACCAGTTCCTCAGTTTAGGAAATTGGGTGGGGAGAGATGCTGAAGACTTTCTCCTGCCTTTCCTCTCCCCCACCCTCAAATACCTCCCTGTTACCAAGGGACAGAGGGAATGGAGGGTCTCCCTCGCATATATGTAGTCAAACCTGACTTACATATCCCACTTACCTAAGCGTACTACTGTAAGCTTAGGTAGCTCCATTGCCTCAAACCCTGCAAATGTGTTCTCTTCCCCCCACATCTTCAGCGGTCCCGTAAACTAGCAAATAGTCAGCCTGTTCAGTACATGGCATGGCGGCTGGTGAAACTGCTCAGCAGTTTTTGTAGCAGAGTTGCCTGGAAAGTTAGAAAATGTGTATATGGAGAATGTACTATGCTTTACTCTCTAGCTATCATGAAGTTTTGAAGAAGCCAGTCCTGGGCAGTTTTCCTATACGTTCCCTCCGTTTCAAATCTGTTTTAGAAGCAAGCCACAGAGATGCTGTGCAGTTGCCAAGAATAACTGTTACCAAGAACTGTTACTCTGGAGTGCTCAGTCATAGCTGTGTAGAGCTCCTGTGACAAAAAATAGCTTTATGTAGATTACATTAGTTACTGAGAGGAAACTGAATTCCCTAAGGCTCTTGTGGGAGGAAAAAAAAAGCTTTTTTGTCTAAATATGTCATATTCATGCAGTAATGTTAAAGTACGGTGATGTACTTCTAGTGCTTTCCAGAGGCTGGTCTCCAGATTAACGACTTCTCTTCTGAGAACAAGGTATTTGCAGTGATTATTGATGTTAACACACTTTGACCCCCTCCCTGGAAACCAAGCCTTCAGGAGCAAGACAGAGAAGGCTGGGAACATAGGTTGCAGAGGGCTGGGATTTTTTTCCTGTGACCTGCCAGATACAGAAACTTATTATTTTTTTTAAACGGTGCACTTTTTCCCTTAATAGAGACTGTCATCTGTAATTGAGACTATTGCATTGATATGCAAGGATAGAGCAGAAGTGCATGTGATTTAACTAATTCTGAGCATAGACTATACCTATTAGTAGCCCTATCCGTTGTTTCCAGCCAACAACGTTTTGCTGTAAAAGCAATGCAGATCTCCATCACTTTTGAGTATGTATCCTTCGCCCCATGCTATAGGGGCGTTTGGAGCACTTTGCCAGGGCCAGAGCCTCACCGTGTTAGGTACAGTGCAATCTCTTTGCCCCAATTGGTCTAACCAGAGAAAATATATGAAAGTAGAGACTGCTTTCTATGAGTGGTGGAGGAAAATAAATTTGGCTAGGGAAGCAATTAAATTGTTTGAACGGGGACAGGCCCAGGAATTGAAATTGTCTCCTGATTTCTGAATTGCCACCAAGCCAGGTTTCCAGCCAGGTAAACTGAACTGTGAGCTAGAGGCAGGATGCTGGAGGCTATCTTCTCGCTTGCAGCTGGGGTAACTTCTGTTGTCCTTTTTAAGCATGCCAGACCAGTGATAGTGTAGGTCACTGATGCTCCATCTTCACATGGCACAGTGACCCTAGAGCAAACTTAATGATTTTTAAAATGTTCTTGCATAGCATGGGGTTTGCTTCCTGTGAACTGGATGTGTTGGATTTGGGTAAAGTGCTTTAAAATGCCTCTTGCTGAAAGTGATTGGATTTGAACTGACTGACTTAGATGCCAGTAAAATGCTGGGCATTTGCTATGCCATGTACGAAAGAACAGGGCAGATAATTTAGGTGGATCAGTAATTTGGGTGGATCTAAGACAACTCTGGTATTTATGTCCCAGCTGAGTTCTTATGGCCAGGCTTTTCTTTGTAATCCCCCCTGAGGACAGGTATGGAAAAGATCATTCCCTTAATCAAGGTTTTAGTGTACTTCAGATTTCAAATAACCAGTTTTCTAAATCCAGTTCTGCACTGGCTGCACAAAGACCATGTGTTACTAACTCATCAGGAAGGGGCTGAAGATAACTCACACATATTCCTCTTGATATACCTTGTAATTTTGTAAATACAAAAGGCAGAAATCTCAGGGTAGACAGAAGAAATACGGCTTTGTCTTCAAGACCTGATGACATTTTAAAAAACCACTTGTTTTAATTGTCACAAAATAGAGATGCTTCTGAAAAAATTTTTCAGCTTGTACTCTCTTAGATGTTGGATGTAAGATGGCTCCTGTTACTAGCAGCTGTCTTTTGCTATAAATATGTCTCTGGCCTCGCCAAGGCCTGTTTGCCGGATATATGCAATAACACCGTGTTTGTTGTTTAAACAGCAAGTTGATGAGATGTTAGCCTGGTTACTTTAATGTCACAAATAAAGTAATTATTTCACCTAGGAGACATGATGCTTGTGTTCTCCAACCTGATTTTTCAGATCAGCTGAATTTAAACCCAGGTCACTTGTGTTTACTTTTTGTCATGGATGGAGTCAAGTCTGTAATTGCAGACCCCTTTTACATAACATAGGCAAATACCCTGCCTCCTTCTGATTAAGTTGTAATTTAAGCACAGTATCAGTCTAGTAAACAAATGCAGATGTGTTTTCCAAATGATAATCCTGGTGTATTGAGAGTGAACTTAGTTGGCCTGTCTTCAGAATCCTTAACAGCAGAAGCCCACTTAAAAAATCAAAGCAAATAGGAAATCTAGCCTTTGAAAAGTGTAGGGAAGTAATGGCATTTTGTTTGAGCGTTGAAATACAGTCTCAATGTGTTTAGAGAAGTGCTGAAATTCCTTGGCCTCCTTTAAATCTTGCATGCAGCTTTTCCTTCCTGTGTCATTCCAGATCTTCTCATGAAAAAAGCTTAGCCCAGGATTTCCATACATAGGCTTGGAAGGAGAAATATAAAAATAGCCAGAGGTCCTGGCAGAGAAGTGAAAGGATGGTGGTTTTCTAGCCTGTGGCCTGTCAGAAGGATGATGGGGCTGATGCTGTGCTTGGTTGCATTTGGCTCCTGAGTCTGGCTGGTAAGATATCAGCCTAGAGCTGGTTTGACAGGGGGTTCTTGTACTCTCTTGGGTAACATTGCCCAAAAGCGCTCTGTGTAAAAAAATAAAAAATAAAAAAATTTTAAAAAGACCAGAAAATGCCTGTATAAAAATGATTCTGTAAACAGATATTGCCTCATAACTGGACATATATTTTTTCTGGGAGATTCAAGTTACATGATCTATGGCAGAAATCTCCAAAAGACTTCTCTTCAAAGAGTGGCTCCCAAAATATTCTAGCTGATACTTGAACACTACAGAGGCATCTAGTTTGGATCCCAAAAGCCAACTGTTTTTTACAGCTAATAGCAATTGTAGCTGATAAATGTGTGTGTAGCTGAAGGCAGGAAAGAGTCCTTTCAAATTCAGTCTGTAGAAATTATAGAGATACAGTCTTCAAAATACTTTGTTTGCACTTGGTTTGCAATGCAGGTGTCCTGCTTTTCAGAGTAGAAGCCCTTCTTCGCAGCTACGTGCTTGGGCAACTTTCCAGCCCGCGAAAAGTGGACGAGAGCTGCCCTGAGCACAGCAATGGGAAAGGATCTCTGCTGCTGAAGCACCTGTGAGTGTAATGTGGACGCTGATCCCTGCTCTGTTGCTAATGTCTGTGTGTAGCAAGCGGAAAGAAGAGGAGCCATGTTTGCAAACAGCTGGGGAGTGTTGCATCAGGGAGGAAAGCGGCCCTAGGTGGCTCTTGGACTAATTGTGCCTTGCACTGAGGCGAGGTACGCAATACACGGATAGAAGGGGGCAAAGAACAGGCCAAAACCGCAGGCTTGTGAGTTGTTCTCCTGATCCAGCAAAGTTGCTGTTTGTACCAGCCTGGTACGTATTGACCTTTTAAACAGCCACCTCATGATTTTCCAATAGCAGAACAAATCAGCTTTACAAGTTGTTGGCAGCACTGATTTTATGTTAACTTCAGATGAAACGAATTGAGGACACTTAGAAAGGATTCTGATGTTGTACCTTGAGGAGATGATTTCTGGATGCTGTAACAGATCCGGACTGAATCTGAGAAATAGATATTGGTGGTGGAAGTAGATCTAGGAGGCAGAGAGAAAAGTGCTTTTATAAGTGGGTGAAGCTTCCAGCAATTTAAAGTGAGGATGTCTGGTTTGTGCATTGCATCTGTCATGGTGGAAAGGCTTACCAGGGCGTTGCACACCAGTTTGCCTGTCTCGGTCTTCGCTGAGATCCTGATGCATGCTGAAGCTTTTGAGCAAGAATTATTGCATTTTATTTTAATGGTTCAGGATGGGCTTAAGGCTGCCCATCTGAAACAGAACCCCCAAAATGTAACTTGTCCCCAGGTGCCAGGGAGAGTCTGAGGTGCACAGAAAGGAGGTGCACTCCTGAAGCACTCTCTGCCAGAAGCAAAACAGGCTACGCAGAGCTAGCCTGAGGCTCAGAGGTGCAGAGGGGTTTTGTAGGCGTATGTTTTTGTTGTGAAACATGTGTGTTATGCAGTCATTTTACAGTATTGGTGAAAGCTGGCACAGAAGAGGAGAGTGTGAGTGCCTGGCATTTTCAGAGTGGGACTTGCCAGGTGCCAGGGTTTTAAGCATTTTGCTTGAAGTGTCGTCCGAACAACTGGAAGTGCAGTGCAGTCTGCATCATAGCAGTTGCAAATGACTTACGTACAGGCAGAGCTCACTGTTTCACTGTCACGCTCTAAATGTCACATCTGTTTCCTGCCCATACTATCAAGGGAGGATTTCTGGAGCTGTATCCTTGTCACAGAGATGGCAAGAGCTAGATATTCCCAGCAATGCTGCTTTTCATGTTTTGACACCTATTGAATAAATGAAGGCCTTTGGGGCAATCGGAAACCACACAGAACATGGTGCAGCATTCTTAATTTTCAGAAGAGCTGACACTCCACAGTAAAGGAACTAGTAGGGGCATAAACCCACTTGCCACTGTTAATTTGGAAGAAAGCCTAGTCTCGGGATAAACCTTACTACTGCTAAGTAATGTAAATAATAGATGACCACGCGTTACTGTGGTCTTTACACACACTCTATAACACATCTTTGTATGTATTCATTTTCTGAAAATGCAAATATTCTAATAGAAGAAGTACTGAAATATTTAAAACTGGAAATTAACATCAGTGTCTTGCTGTAGGCTAATGGAGAGCAAAGTCTCCATGAAACAACAGAGTGAACTTGCTCCCGCACATTACATCAGTAGTATCTCCCAAAAAGGTGGCGATAGTTGACAAAGGATGTTGTGTACAGACAAGTGAAGGGGCCGTACATCGTTATGTTACATGGATATACACCTTATGCTGTGGTAGGTGTATTTCCCTTGTCACAAAATTCCAAGTGTTTTTTTTCCTAATGTGGATAGCTATCATCAGTTTTTTTGATGTGAACCCATGTGAAGTATCTGCCTTTGGCTTAGCAAGCAAATATCCAAGTGGAAGCTTTCATCTTCCTAACTTGTTTTTTGGGGTAGCCTTGCATGTCCGAGGGCTGTTTCTCATAGCCGGTGGTGCTGTTCAGCACGTCCCAGCTGTGGCTGGAGATGGTTGCCCAGATGATTCACTGCTGAGGGATCAGACTCGTTGTCAAGGCAACTGCCTTCAGCTCTAGCAGGAAAATGAGGAGTTAAGATCATGGTCTTAAAACTGCGAGGCTGCCAAGGGTGTCCTCATCACACCTAAGACTCTTCTAAGCCTTAATCTTTATGGGCATATGCTGTGAAGACACAAGCCTGAGGACATAAGGGGGAACACAACATCAGTGGGACACGACAGATGATTTTGTGCAAAGGTGCTTGATAACTGCTGCCTCCCCCGGCGCAGCAGCTGGAGGTCTGACGCGATGGCACGGGCTCCAAACTGCGGCGGAGGGCGTAAGAAGGGCAGAAGGGCAACGCTGGGCACCATTGCCAGTGCCACCCTGTGCCCTGCAGAGAACTGGCGTTTCATTAAGTGAGGCAAAACGTCAAACTGGTCCCCTTGTTCCCTGTTGTTAAAATTGCAGTGCAAGGCAGAGCAACCTCTTCATAAGGTCCAGCACAGGCAGTGCTTGGAAAGTTAGGGGAAAGGGGACTGCTTAGGATAGGTTGTGCCTGATGGATGGGAGGTGCTGCCTGTTCCTCTGGAGGATTGTCAACGTGTTTCTCAAAAAGCAAAAATGCTGCTTCTGGCTTCTTGATAGAGAGGCATGCAGCACCCTAACTATATACAGTGCTTTATCGCCTTTAAGCATCAGCTTCCAGACCTAGTCTAGGGGCTGTCTTGGTGTGAGGGAACAAGATGAAGTGCACACACAGATTTCTCTGTGCATCTGGGATACAAGAAGACTTGGATCTTTAAAAAGACTGCAAATAGACTAGTTTCTAACACGTTAGTGGCTGAACTTGCTCATTCAGAATTACGTGAAATCAATTCTGATGCGAGAACCTTATCACACAAACATGAGAGTGCACAGCTTTGCAGCTACTAAGTAGCCTGAACCAGGAGTATTGAATCTGGAAAATGCACAGTGAGGATGTATTTACACTTGACCATTAATAATTCTGGATTGGTTTGAGCTATATACCAATGTGCTGATCTGAACTGATAAAGTTATCATTTCAGGAATTCATTTAAGTAATGGAAAATACTGCTTTCCTCACCTCAGTCTATGGCTTTGGTGAATGTGTCTTTTCTAGGCCTGGACTTTACCTGCGAGTATGCAACAGAACTATCTGTTTTCTAAAGCAGACTCATGTTCTTGTTACTCTTCAAGTGTTATAAATTACCATGGGAACTGTGGTGGTCATTATAGCTGTACTGGGAAAGTTAGGTGGAAGTTAGTTAGGGATGATGGTGGAAAACAGAGGTTTGATGAAGCCAGCAGTCTGAGGAATTAAATGTAGGGAGACCCATAAGTGTCTCTTGAATTACATCCATTACATACATTAAGTTACGTCTCTTAAATATTGCGTTCTGGCTTGGCCACGGTCACACAGTTATTTCCTATTTTCCATCTTTCTTCATGAGCCTGCTCCTCTTCTTTGCAAAAGAAACCATTCAGCTTAAAGTTGTGGAAATCTGATTATTTCCCCAGTGTTTCAGGCCAATAAACGCTCTGCCCCTCTGGAATCCCTCCTCAGGCTTGTCAACACCTCCGACATGGCGCAGTTTTAACATAGGCAGGAAGAGTCTGCTCTGTGTAGAAAAAGGTGAGACACATTGATGGATTTACTGTCACAGAAAGGAGATGCTGCACAGCCTGTGGCTTGGGAGAGGGCAAAGACAGGGAGCATCACAAATGACAGCCAAAAAGTCATATCCAGTATCAGCTGCTAGAGGTTAAATGCAGCCCCCTCCCTGGGAGACCTCTGTACGTAGGCCATCCTGGGGACGCGGCTGCTCCCTCTGCTCCTCGGGAGTGTGGTTCGACCTGGCCTGGATGCCAGGGGATGATGAGGAGCTGACTTTGGTGTATTCGGGAGATGCAGAGCCTCTCTGCATCTCATGGGAGTGTGTTGTGTTCGGAGGGAGCCACCATGCCCTTTTTTCATTTTTTCCCTGTATCAGTGCAGGAAGGACTCCCAAGATTCATTTTTGAAAAGCCTTTGCAAGTCCCATCTGTCGGCAGGGAATGGCCTGGACGATAAAATAGATCTGCAGTGTATTCTAGTATTTATATTCTGTGATGATGAATTCGACTGAAAATCTTGTGTGTATTGTAAAGGTGGGTTTAATGCTTAACTTTGGAAACAGAGGAAATGCTATTTTTCTGCTAAGAGGCTGATCTGGCTATTGAGTGGAATTTATAAGCTTTTCTTATGTTTTGTCACAGTTCCTTAAGTATGAAGTACCTGCCTGTACTTATGAGAGCTGCCAAATGTCTGTCTTCTGTACTTGTGTTGCAAATATGTGTGGTCAGATAGAGACTATGTAGTATGAGCCTGAAAAGAGTAGTACAAATTTAGAAAAGGATAGCTCTTGGGAATATAATGTAATTGAAAGGTTTGGGGGTTTGTTTTTAATAGAGCTAAGACTGTTGCTTATGCCTAGTTGTCCTTGCAAGTCTGTGATCTGCATTCATGAATACTGCAGATGTTAGCCTAGCAAGAATTAATTTATTTGAAGCTTCTTCTGTTGCAATGCTGAATTTTGTAGACTGGAATAAATAGTATAAGATCTATCCACTGCTACCTGCAGTAATAACTTGTGTTGCCATGTAGACAGATGAAATATATTCTGTATAACACTTAGAAAAGGTCACCTGAGACATCTGGGAAAGAACAGCTTTTTGTTGCAGTGCTTCTTTCAGAGCCATCAACAACGTTGACAGTTCTGCAGTTTCAGGTGAAATTGAAAGGTTTTATGGGAATAGATTAATTACTGCTAATGAACTTGACAGAGAGCAGACAAAACATGTTGTTTTGATTTGTATGGGATACAAAGCATAAATCACTCATGCTTGAAACACTTTGGAATCTTACATTTAATATTTTCAATTCTTCATTAAAATCATTCTGTGGCAGAAACTGGAATTTGACATGGAAAATTTTGTTCACAATCAATTCCAGCTCATAGACGACTTTCCTTTTTAACATATGCATTAATCAAGTATATCCAGGGCACAGAATATCAGTAACAGTTTTCTTTGTTAAAATTGTGATTATTGATGTTTATCCTCTCAAAAATTATGAGTTCAAAGTCTATGCGTTATTTTGGAAATTCTCTATATTAATTTACTGTTGTTCATATAGCCTTAGATTTAAAGCCGTACATATACTACATAGTAACATGTTTATCACATTTTAGAGGGAAAAAAAACCTTGGTGTTCATCCTTTTCTGGATCACATCTAGTGAAAATCTGGGAGGTCCTACGTAGGAAGGACACCCTACATGTGCAATACCCAAGACACAGAGAAACACTTTCATTCTGCTTACAGCAGCTTACTAGAAATGTCAGATTCTAACCCCGGCTTTTTCGTCTAGGAAAAGATGCTTTAACAAACCTTCTTGAACGTGCTGCTGACTACTTTGTCAGGTTAATGCAACCTGCTGTGGCACAAGATGCCAGCCCTGCCATAGCTCCCTGCTGTGGTTTAAGAGGATCACATGGGACCTGAAAGCAAAATTAATGAGGCCTCCTTTATTGTACAGCATCATGTTTGGTTTGTAACAAAGTTAAGTGCAGAAAGGAGTAGTGTGACTAATATTGGAAGAGGAGGGGAAGAATAGGAAAAACTAATAATGGGTGGAAATTTGTGTGCAGTATGCTATAAAATATCCCAAGATCTACATCCAAGGTCACATTATGCTCTTCTCAGGCGAATAACTGGCAGTAAGATATACAAGCGTGCTTAGGCAGCCCGGCTCAGTGCCAAATTTCAGGAAAGATCTGGAAGTGTAATATGGGCATGTTTTTTTAGCACTGATCACGTTGTGAAACGAAGATCATTTCAGAGGAAGGCTGCAAAACGTCTGTATATCAGAATCTGTTATGCTTAATATTAAAAGATATTTCACATTTTGCAACAGTGTGTTTGCTATAGAGACGTGAATATTGTTTACTCCACGGGGCTAAGATCAGGCTTTTTGTGATGATTTGCTTTAGGCTTCCAAATGAAAGCTACAGAAGCACCTGCCTGTTGCCTTTTTTTTTTTAATCATCATAAGAATTAATTATTGCAGCATTTAATTATAACTATCAATGAGATTTATTCAGCACCTTTACACCCATTTGCCTTTTTTTTAAGATTTGCTTTATATGGTATCTTTGCATCTGTAAATATCCTGATCTGGTTTTGTGGACTATGAAGCTTATATAGCACTTCAAGACTGCTCGTAAGGGCAGCTAAAGAAACCTTGCTAGTAGTTGAGCAAATACGTTTAAAAATATCGCTATGGCTCATAGAGAGAGGAGATCTGCAAGCACAACAGAGCATGCATTTTATCAACATGTTACTTGATATTTAGCCTGTAGGCTAATGCAACCGATGGTTAGGAATTGTTACTGAACTTGCTTTCCTGCTGATGTTAAATGGATGAGGGAGCTATTTTGGAGCACTTTTATAAATGCTCCAAAACTCTACGCTCTGTACTAAGGATTCCTAAGGCTATTGGTGGTAATCATGGAAGCCATCGTTATTTACATTCAGTAATTGCTTTTCCAAGTTTCACTTAATTGCTTTACAGCTTTATTTACTTGCTATTTTTCTGTGCTACTTTCTATAAATGTAATGAGCACTAAGGGGTTTTCGATTGTTGGTTTAAATTATTCTAGCAGAAAAACTGTATGCAAAGAAAAATTAAGGGTGGAAGCATCATTCATTGGCTGTAGTATCCCATACAATAAGTGAAGCTACAATGTGTGATGTGAGAAATTTGCTGTTTGTAAAGTGAAGAGGAAACATTCAAAAATGTAAACTGCACTTGGAGGCGACTATTTGTGTTTTCTGCGTATTCATACTGCAAGATTAGTAGACGCTGTTTTAGTGACTAATAGAATAGGGAATGCAATTTGCATTCCCTGCAAAATTAATATGTTAACAGTTCTATTGATGGGGAAAAATGCAATCCTAGTTTACTGTCGGAGGACTAGAGATGTGGTATTGAAACAAATAATTAATATCTAGATTTTGAATCTCTTGATGTCTTCAAGTTCTCCTGTAACACCCCAACTTAAAACAGTGTCTTTCATTTTTCTAATTGAAATAAACAGCACTTGTCAGTATAGACAAGATGTGCTACCGGAAGGCTTTTAGTTGGAGTGTTTGCCACCCTTTCCCACAAACTTTGGTTTCGTGATGCGGTGAAGAGATGCCACTGAATAAACAGTCATGCAACTTAGTGCATGTGCTGGTTGATGACAGCCCTATCTGTGAAGTCAGTCCAGCTGAGACCTCTGCTTCTGGTGGGGACGGCGGAGGTGGGGGAAGGAAGGAAAGAGAAGTTGCTGCAGGATAAGGAGGTGAGATGTGGCTTGGCAGCAGCAGGGAGTCCCTGCCCCAGCCCAAGGGAAGGGGCTGTAAGTGGGGGCTCTATGGGGGTGCTGCTTTTCAGCTGAGACAAAGAGCATTTGGGAGTCTGAACAATTATTCTGGGCGTTAAAAATGCCCTCTGTGTGCCAGCTTGTTGAAAAGCAATATTCTGACCAAACTTCAGCTCAAGTAATTGAAGAGGATTTTTCCCTCCCTCACTCTTTCCCCTTAGTGTTTTAAGAGAGCATAATACCTCATATTTAAACATTTTTTTTCCAAAGGATTTTGGGGTTTTGCAAAGAACTGTTTTCCTCTCTTATCTGGGTGCAAGAAAAAGATAAAAAAAAAAAAAAGCCCAACCCCAGAGAAGGTAAGCCTTAGTGTTTCCTCCCCTTTTACGTCCTTAAGCTGCAGAGCATTTTGTATCACAAGAATTAGGAACCATCAAAGGAAGCTAGCGGGAGACGTGTTCAAAACAAGCCAAAGGAAGTGGTTGTTCATGCAATAGGTGAGAGACATTTAACTCCTTCCCAAAGAAAGCTGTGGATGCAAAAGGTTGTTACATGAATTCAAAAGATTTGAGTCACACAGTGCCCTGAACTGAAAATGACAGTGTGTGTTTGCTTTATTACCACCTATTGATCAAGTGTACGTAAACAGTAGCTGGCAAAAGATAAATGACTTATTAAACTTTAATCATAAACTCAGTGTCTCCATTTCCTTGTTAAATTAAAATACATGAAGAGTCTATTCCTTGTTGCTGTCTCAGTTCTTATCTGATTTAAAATTGATGCAGAATTATGACTACCAATAACTAATCAATAGCGATCTTTCATATCATAGGTAAGAAGAAATGCTATTTTCTTCTCATTATTTGTTCTGCTCATAGAAGTGAGTAATCTTCCCGAGACTGTATTGAGATAATTATTTGGTAGCTGCATAAGAAGCCTAGAAATGTCCTAAGATAGATCTTTTATTATCCATCAGAGAAGTGCAATCCTTAGCCAGGTTAAAAACAGACCCTGCTGTGAGACCTCATCAGCTCTTCTGTGAGACTGTTTTGACAGCTGTCATTTTGCTGCCTCTCCATCTTCTTTTCTAGGCATGTTTGTGTGTATCTGACTATTTGAAATCTTGATCTGAGTGGAAAGGGTAGGATGAATGGATGGCTACAACGGGTCATGGAGTGAGATAGTCAGTGCTGTTCTCCAGTATTTTCCTGAAAGAGCTTATGAATGTTATACCACAGCAGAGCTCCTTTACTCCAGAATGCGAGGCTTAGAAGATTAGAAGATGCAAGGTGCTAGTCCTTGTGGTTGTAAAGAAAGTCTTACTGCACTTCAACAGGTATTCTCTTTCCTATTTTTCTCATTTCCTACCTCCCACTCCCATTCTGGAGTTTGATTCTTCCATACAAGCATACAGTACACGAAGGAAATCAAGTAATTGTTTTTTGTGTTGCTATTTACTCTTGAGCAATTTCATCTGATCTATAATCTGTTAATGAATTATAACTACACCAAGGGTCCTGGGCTACCGAAGAGTTGGACAAATTCCTTTGGTGGGGAATTAGACTCCTTCCTCTTGCTGGTGTGAGAGCAGGTATATTAGTGTCTTGAAATAACAATATCATTCTAAGAAAATTGTCAATACTATCTATTCCTCATCCCTGTATCCAAAGTAATATGCTGTATTGACTTCAGAAGCTGTTGTCACTCACTTTCAGCAAGGGATTTATATGTGTAAGTTTTTTAATCATGTGGCTATTCCCTTTATAAGGTCTTTGTATTATAGCACTAAGGTTATAATGCTGCATCTGAAGCAGAACCTTGGTGTGCTGTGTTGCATACAAATATAGAGGAAAAGGGACTTTTCCAATTCATGGAGCATACCAGAGGCTCAGACTTGCATCTGGACTGAGAGATACGAGTCTAGAATAGAAGACCACCTTCCTGATGGTGGAGCTGGTGGGTGGCTAGGCTTTTGGGAGAGGAGGCAGAGGCAAGAGGAGCAGGAATCTGTGGGGTTGCTCTCTAGAGTCAGGTGGTAGGGAAGGACATGCAGGGTCCTCCAGAGGAGGTGAAACGGGAGTGCTTAGGAACTAGAGGAAAACAGAGGGATAAAAGGCAAGGCTGCAAACACAAAACCGGCAGGGGGGTATTGGCAACCACAGGATCAACGAGGGTGAAGATTGAGTACTGTTTTGGAGGCTTGACTAGTAAGAAGTTACCAGAGATTTTGCTGGGGATCTACTGCAAAGGATGAAAGTTGTACTGTAGAGATGGATATGAATTTGAAGTAACTCTCTTCAGAGAACCAGTAGGCTCACAGTTTTACTTAGACTTCTGTTGAAGTGAAGAGCCTTTCAGATACAGGGAGTGGATGATAAAATTAGCAATGTTGATGCTTCCCTCATCCAGGAGCACGTTTTGTGTTGGGAGGGTGAAGGGGAGAAGCACTGCTTTAAATTTTTAGGAACACAAAAAGATTAGGATTGTACTTATGTTCCTTTCCCCCGTCTTCCCCCTCCCTCAAAAAGAGTATGGCTATAAATGTATATCTGGAATATAAAATCATGCGCAATTTGTATTTGTGCAAAGCAGCATCAAGCTCTCTGACTTTTAGTGATCTTATTCCTAGGGATGGGATTTATTTAAGATCTATTTAAGAGGGTTTTTTTGGATTTGTTATTTAAAACAGCTTTTGAAATGAAAATGTTGGACAACCATCATTCCATCACCAGAGAGAGCTGAAAGTTGTTTTAAAGGATACATCAAACATTATTGTTTTTAATTTAGTGATGTAGGTACGTATGTTCTCACAGAACTAATTCTCCCACTGTCTTGATGTCATCTAATGAATATTGATGTAAAATTGAGGTTCAATTTTCAGCCACCTTACAGCAAAGCTCTAGTTCTTGCCTGTTTTAAATCCTGCCTAGGCCTGGCAGCTGAGAGCACTGTATCCAGTGAGCAGGCAGTGGGGTCTGAGATGGCTCGGGAATCGAGGAAGTACATGGAACCTGACAATAAAACTTAGTGAACTATTACATTTCCTTAATGACAAGGTGAGGAGATACCAGGACTAGAGGACCCCAAGAACACAGGTAGGCACAGACACGGTTGTGAGCAAAGAATGCTGATTCCTGAACTGCCATCCCTGCGCCTTGGCTTAGGGTGGTATTCCTTTGTGTCTCGCCATGTTTAGCTCAAATAACTATCTGTATAAGCACGAGAAGAGGTACGTTTGCATTTTCTTATCAGCTCTAAAAGTTTAAACAGAGACGTTCAGGATTTGAGCGCTATTCTGCCATGTTGTTAGTGACAGAGCTATGCTTTCGTTTAGCAGTATATTGGTGGTTATTGTCTATCATCAGTGAAACTTTGCTTGCTTTTTTTGTGCGGAAACCTGAATGTGCTACTTCGTCTACCCTAAGCATTGCAGACAGCCATTAAAAGGACCTTTTTTAATTGAAAAGGGAACCATTTTCCAGTCAAGTTCAATAAACCTAAGCTAGGGAAACCATCTGCTCTGGTTTGATAGTAATGAGAATTTGACTAATTTAATAGTATAAAGTTTTCGTAGTACTTTTTTTCTTGGATATAAAACATACGCATTAGCCATTTGATGGTAGATAAAAGCTTGAGGAGATGAAGCTTATCTGCTTGTGCTCAAACCAGGGCATCAAATTTGATACCACAATTTCTGAAATATATCTGGTGTCACCAGGCATGTGATTTAAATAGGCTTCAGTGTCACTGTAAGTAAAGATGTAGGTCTAGCTCAGCATAGCAATTAAATTAAATTCTTGACCCAGTGGACCTTTAGCATTTGATTTAGCGTGTTTCTGAATTAGGACCAAAAGACATAAAACCCCGAAATGTTTCTTATCTTGATTAAGCAAATACCAATTAGTCTTCTAGTCTGTTGCAGCTCTGATTTAAATGTTTTCTAGACAAATGGCAATATATAGCAGCTGAGCACCTGTCTCTATATTCTCCTGCAGAAACATGGACATTTATTGCAGGCCTATTCTGCAGTCAACTGCTCTTAGAGTTGACTATGCTTTATTATGCTCCTTAAATTAGTCACAGCTGAACTGGCCAAGGCCAGTACCACCCAGGTGTCAAGAAGAAGCTAACTGATTTGGTCTTTCTTTAGCTCAAGAGGAAGAAGAAAATACAAATCTGCTCTGCCGGTAAACAGTTCTTTGAGCTTGAATTTCACTGGGATATTACTCTTCCATCTGGGTTATAGCACAGACCTTGTACCACTGATCAGATGGGCCTGGGTATTAGGCAAATAAAGCTGCCATAGTGAGAAAGTTTCATGAGAAAGTAAGAGGAAATCTTTACAGGAAAATGGAACTAGGTAACTCTCTTACCCTGTTGTCCTGTGACTGTATCATAAGAGGAGGACTGGCTGCGGAGGTGGCCCTGCATGTAAAAGCTTAGACTTTCAGAGTGGCCGCACTGTATGGCCGTATCCTACTTCAGAAATTGTCTGGGGTCTCTTAGGGAAGACAAGCACAACAAATACTGTCCCATACCATACTAATACTTTTTAGCAGTAAAAATATGTGGAGAGAACAGATGATTTTTGCAGGCAAGGTATTGCTGGTCTTAGATGTTCTGGAAGGTTTTCGCACTTAATTCAAAGGACTTGTTGCTTATGCCTTTTAGAATTAATTTACTTCCTGAAGAAGTATTTTCCCCCTCTATCTTGAGTTATTACATGTGATGCAAACTCAGTGAAGAGAAGCTATCTTTGTTTTACTGCGAGGTAAACTCACTCAGGGCAGTTCTGTATTTTTTACCAAAGAATGATGTTGGTAAATAGATGTGGGCAACTTCGTTGCATTTTCTGTTTCGGGTTACCTAACAGGTATTAAACTAACTGAGGTGGAAGAGCACTGCCAAAGGGGAGGCACTTCAGACCATGAAGATCTGTCCTTTGAACATGTGTTATTGCACAGATGTAAGAGAGTGTTTGGAACTGGAGATTCAGTCGCTTCCACTGTGTGCATTTCAGCACTTTCTGTGTGCTGAAGCTGCACGGAGTATAGAATAATGCTCTAGCAGATTATTGTGGTGGTGATGTTTATGATTCAGGAGCATACTTCTATGCTGTGAATTCATAGGGCAAAAAGACTGCCTGTAATGAGTTCTGCAAGAGCTGAATTTGTACTTAATGGCTCTTATAACTTGATAGGAAACGTTGGTGAAACTACAAAAGCATGGTAATGCTGCATAGAGATGCTTCAGCATGGAGATCTGGTGTTAGAAGTCAGCATAACAAACAACTTTTCTTGGCCTATATTGTCTGGAAGCGCAGGAGGGTGGAAGGAGCAGACTGGGATTGGAATAAATCTTAGGGCAACACTGGTGGTGCCCTCGCACCCTTGAGGCAGGAGAGAAGTTCCAGGAAAAGCTAGGGCATCTTGATTTTTTTTTTTTCTTTTTTTAAGGTAATCTGTTAAATTCTGTGATTTGGAAAACTTCAGCTGTGAATCTATGCAACACACACCAATGTTTTTCTAGCTGCTTATCAGAGAAGCATTTGTCCTTCAAGTCACGCTCATTTTCTAGTTGTGGATGTTGTAAAATTGCACCTTACAGAGACTGCTGGTGACCCTGGAAGTTGACTCGGAGACCCTCACAGTCAGGGCCCTTACAGTTGGGGCTATTGCAGGGGTCAGTCTTCTGTTACCTGCCCAGCAGTGTGACTGCGGGAAATTTAAGGAGGATCTGTCTCCACTGTACGTGGTGGTGGAGGAAGAAAGACTGTAGATGGTTGCTGCCTTGTGCATATTGTGATTTGAATAGTCAAGATAGATGCATGGCAAGAAGGTGCAGGAAAATGTGCAGCCAACTGAGATAAAAATGGGAATGGGTTTTTTTTTAATCTGAGCTTTCTTGGCATGAGGCAAAAACAGTGAGCTACAAAGAGGGAGGAGGTAGGCATGGGAGTAAACAGAACAGGAAGAGGAGGATGATAAATGAAGACAGGCAAGAAAGCTGAGGTGAGGGAGACTGAGGTGGATGTGGAGGGACCGGAGTAGCCAACCAGTCACACAGAGAAAGGTTAAATGAAAATTACTTTGTTACAGGTATTCTCTGATGCCCTCCTGGTTATGATTTTCCTGCAATAGCTGAGTCGGCTTTGCTTCCTGTCTGGTTGGTGGTCTCCCTCTCCCCTGTATCCTCATCCTGGGGTTTGGACCCTGTCCTGCCCCTCTGCCAGTGTAGCAGCACTTGTTAAACTGCCTGTGACCACTGATGCCACTGGTCACAACTCTCTGGCTGTAAAATTGTAACTGGGATTTAAGGTCTCATTTTTGAAAATGGTTTATGGGAGTCTTTCACTTGAATGCTTTTGAAATGTTACTTACAATTCTCATGACAGAGTAATCTATGGCAGGAGATGTTTGAAAAAGCCTTCAGCTCTGTGCATGTTCTATAGGTTGATTTTATAGTCCAGCTGCAGTGACAATCTGTCCAGTGAAGATTCTAGCTATTCATCAGCTATCTTTGTAAGAATTAGACCCTTACAAACATGATTTTTTGCTTAAGTTTTCTAATTTATTCTTTTAAAAATCCAAATTTACTAATTACTTCCTCTGATATCAGAGCCAAATTTCAGCATTAAAGATTGACTCTGTTGGAATTTAACCTAGCTTATTACTAGCTCAAGAAATAAGTTTATCTTTGCTGTTTCATTTGGGATACAATTTTAACCAAGTTGTCAGTTTTTTTCAGAGTGTAAAAGCTTTGGCTGTGATGAGTCACAAATACACTTCTGCAATATTATACCTGTCTCTAAGGATTTGAAATTATACACTCATGTCAGATTTCAGTACTTAGTGACACTTCCATTTTATATTCTGTAAATATCAATAGTTTTTCTCTTTGAATACAGCTGCAACTTAAATGTATTTACAGTATTTTCCCTTCTAGTCCTTTTATGCCAAATAAGATAATTGAAATTATTCCCTTCTTCCATTCTTCTTGTTAGTCTGGAAGTATTTTCATTAAAACAAATGTCTGTCCTGTTGGTATTTTTGTTATCACAAATGGATTCAGAGGTACTGATGTAATCAGGATAGGCATTGCCAATTACAATCTTGATGTCGTCAATAAACATAAACAGGGTTATCTTTGCTGTTTAGGAAACTTTGTTTTCTCTCTGTAAGGGAGAAAGACTGAAGGTCTTCAGTCATCTAAAACAGGCATAATACTCAAAGCACGTGTTTTCAAATTCGAAGCTAGCTAGACTGACAATGTGATCGTGAAAGTATGTGGAGCACTGCAAGTGTAATCTTTGTCCCTGATTTATTTCCAGGCACACCCCTTTTTTTGGTCTATTTGCCTTGCACTTTGTGTAATCAGAAGTACAGTGTGTGAAATAATGCTGTTTAAATTCTGTCCTGTTTCTCAGGGTCCTCACAGTGGGCTAAGTCATTGCACAAGGTAGGAAACCATAGAAAAAACATCTTACTGTTCCCAGTTATTTTGGGGCAGAAAGTTTCTGTGTGAACTACTCAGTCAACAGGAAAGAGACTGATCTACCAAATACACAGGGAAGCCACTTTATCCAAACTGCTGTCACATGCACAAAGGAAGCTAAGGCATGCACGTGGGGGAAAGCAAACTTTAGCCCTGGTGGAAACAAACAACAGATGGATGTTTTTGTAGGCAAATGAGATTTAAGCTGGCCATACCCTGGACCTTGGGAGTTTTAATGCCTGGAAAGAAACTTAAAGGTGTGATACAGCAGACATAAAATGTTAATGATAAAAGGGAGAGCAGGTGGCTCTTCTCTCTTGGTAATTCATAATTAATGTTTTCAATGCTGGAGAAAGTAGCTTTATTTTTTTTTTTTTAACTTGCAGAATTTTAGGAATATGGTAAACAATGAGTTTTCCATTCCAGTAAGCAAGCTGTTCTGGGCTCTCATGCTCTAGCTTTTAGCCCATTAGATTGAATCCTGCTGGAGTGATGGATGCTGCAGTCACCATTCATTGTTGGCAATCTGGTGTGTCTCCATGCTTAATTAGTCAGTGAAATCAGCTTGAAAGGCAGCAGTTGCCTTGTCAGAAGCACTAAGACAGTTTAGTTTTCATGTGTTGGGTTTTTGTGCAGTAAATGTTTGGTTCTCAGGGGATGAGAGTCAGCTGGAACCTGCAGCAACGGGGATGGAAGGAAGAAGGAACGTTTAGCCAAGCGGTATGGGAAACGCCTTGCAGTAAAAAGCAAACAGGATTTGGTGGTTCTGTTGGCACAAGCCTACTGACCGTAAGGCAGTATTTCAAGAGCTTATGGGAGCAGGCCTTGGCCCTGCTTGCTGAGCAGCTGAGTACCTGCCTTCCCTCAACACACAAAAAAGCTTTGAGATACCTTTGCAAGTACATAAGAAGATAATATTTTTAAATACTCCCAGTTCAGCTCTTGTGCCACACCCCAACCAGTGTTGGTGGTTGGGCTAAATGGAGGATGGATTTGAATCATGCATAATTTACAGTAGTTTCCCATATCCCATACCCACCTACTCCTTAGTTGTTTTTCAGAGAAGACTTATCTGCCCTAGCCCTGGAAAGCTGAGCATCAGCTCAGGTGACAAGAAGCTGGAGGTAACAGTTTACTCTCACCGCAGATCAGGCAAACTGCCTGCATATTGGGCTACATTAGGAGGCGTGCACCCAGCAGATCAGGGGAGGCTCTTATCCTCATCTACTGAGTACTGATGAGGCGACACCTGGAATACTGTGCCCAGCTTTGGGCACCCCAATGCATGAATGATGTCAGAAACTGGAGAGGGTGCAGTGGGGGGTCACTAAGGTGGCCAGAGCTGATGTTCTGTGGGATGAGATTAGGAGAGCAGTGTTTATTTAGTCTGTTAAAGAGGCGGTTAAGGAGCAACCTAGTGGCAATCCACAACCCCTTGAAGGGGAGTTACAGAGATGATGTAGGCAAACTCTTCCCAGCAATGGCAAACCACGTAAGAAAAGGAAATGGCTACAAGTTCAGCCTGAGAGGCTCAGATTGAAATTAAGAAAAGCTTTTTCACCAGGAAAGTAGCGCAGCACTAGAATAGGCTAACCTCAGCAAGACAAAGCAATGGCTGACTTGATCTAGCATTGAGGGATAGTCCTGCTTTGAGTGGATGACCTCCTGAAGTCCCCGACAACCTACATTCCTACAATTATGTGAAGCTGGCAAACTGAAAAACTTAGTGGGCACAAACATTTTTCATTAAGACCCCCCCCACACACCCCGCAAAAAGTCTTAGCTACTTTCTGTGTGTCTGAGCAAAAAACCTGAAATTGCAGGTGTTCACAGGAGGGAAACTAGGCTGAATCTTGGTCTGGCTGTAGGTGAAGTGCTATTCCTTCCTCCAACAGTCAGCAAGACCATACACCGAGATACCAGCAAACAAACCAGATAGATAGAATTTACCTGAGGGAATGATGTGGCTGTCTTAAGAGTTCAATTGCTAGTATGGACTTCTGAAAACAGATAGTAGTCTTTTTAGATCATTTTGTGTTTTCAAAGCAGCCTTCTTTCTGAGCCAGCAGGGAATTTTAGGTACCCTAGACTCCAATCTACGTGAAGGATAGGCCTAAGAAACGAGGCAGTTTCCCTGCCAGCTGACCAGTAGAGTCTAATGGTTAAGCAGACGTACTGGTCTGTGACTTTTCTAACTGATCGCTTGCTGCCGACGTTGTTACTGTTGAAAAGTTGATAGAGGAACAGGTCCTTCATGACCTGAGAGGGGATATCACATAGGTGCTAGTCAAGTGACTTATCTACACAGAGGCTAGAGAGCTCTGGGAGACAGAAAATACTCTTTACAGGTTTCAGCAGTAAATCACAATGCATTTAAGAATGGTGCCCAGTGTTTTCATTTTGCATCAGCCTGCAGTATTGCTGCCATCACAGACAGCAAGATGTTAGCTTTACAAATATACTTTTTGACCACAGCTAACAAGAGATGATGATGATAAAACACTGGCAACATGGAAAAGCATAGCTTCCTTCGGCCTTTAGGGAACTTCTAAAAATTACCTTTTTTTGCAGTAGTGAATCTAAGCATGCTTTCAGCCCAGCTGCAGATGTTGTGAGCACTGCTAACAAAGTCTAAAAAATATTAGTGAAACACTAGTGAAATACATTGCTAAGCTTAGCTCCATCCTCCTTTTTAATGGAGAGGAGTGTTTACCTGACAGAAGTCTTAGCTGTGGCATAACCAAGAAGAACAGCTTTGAAAAGGGAGTATTTCATAAGGATATTTCCTTTAAAATAAAATTCATCTTACCATTAATAATGCTTATGCTTCCTTTCCTTAACAGGTGAAAGCTTACTGAGGTGCTGTCTATAATGTCAGTTCATGTATCACAAGCCTGATATCCCATCTCTTCCCTTTAGGCCAAATAAGAGGCAGGCCTGGTTGCCACATCCAAGCAAGTGGATTAGAAACATATTGAACTGAGGGGATTACTGAGCAGTTCCTTACCTGGTTCTTCTCTCTGCTGCTGTCTCTCCTCTTGTCCTTTTTACCATGGACAGCAAGTCCCCTGCAGTTCAGACATAAAGGGTTGAGTTTTACACCTGTTGTAAATTGATTTTTGAATTTAGCTGAAATTTTGTAAGGTTAACTTTCAAGTCTGTATTATTACAGTATTAAAATGAGGAAGTGGCAAACTTTAAAAACAAAAACAAACATAAAAGCCTCTTTAAAAAAAACCCCATACTTTAAGAAAAATGGCTATCTGCTACTGATTCATTATTGCTGCATTAATTAAAAAGTTCTTTGTCAGAGTGGGAAAGGGAGAAGAGTGTTTTTAGTCTCTTTGGTGCTGAAGGCGTTCAGGTTTGCTGTCTTCGTTTGAGAAAACAGTGTTTGATGGTATTTACCTATGCACTTTCTGAGTTTTGGGTTGGTGACTACTGGTTAATAAAAGACTTTGTAGGATTGGTAAAGCAGTGTACATAGTGACTGCAGTAGAGGGTCTGCACTTCTTACTTCCCTGCTGTGGCCAAGGATGCTTCTCTGCAGCCTGAAAAAGACTTGGATGAGCCTCCATGTCTAAAGTTGATTCCTCAGCTAGTTGCCTCTGGCTGTGACTCCCTCTCCTTCCCTCTCTCTCTGTTTTTTGGGTTTTTTTGTTTTTGTTTTTTTGTAGCTCAGCTTTTACATGCTTTGTGATGAATATTTTTGCTTGCACTGGGCTCCTAGAGGGAGCATGAGATTATTTTGAAGATTATGTAAAGAGCTCTGTTTCCTGGCTAGCTGTTGGTTTCTGAGCTTCTTTTCTTACCTGTCTCCATATGAATTTTTCCATAGAGACTTTCAACTAGCCACCAAGGTGTGAGACCTCAGTGGCACCAACTGTTTCACCATTATTTCATTAAAAGAAATTGGCTCCCTGGGCCCAGTCTCTGCTTGGAGATGTTGCTGTTGGGCACTACATAGTAGGAGGCACATCTGCAGTCTGTGCATGGCAACAGATCTAACAAGCATACTGATTCAAGAATCTTCCAGAGATGTCTCTGTAGATAGCCCTCTCAGTTGACTCTGTTATACTTTCTCCATAGCAATTCCTCCTAGAAAGGACTTCCTTCTAGCTGTGGTTTTCCAGAAGAATGGCTCTTTTTAGGATTGGTAGACATTAAATTAGAAAAAGCTTCTTGTCCATATTCTCATAGGCAGTTTACCTATTACTAAAAAGGTCTGCTAAGGTGCATGGGGTTTACAAGCCCATCAGGCAGGGAAACAGCGATGGGGGTCTTGATGCAGCGGACGGGAGGAAGCGCAGCTGCAGTTTCCTAAAAGAAAGCTTTTAAGAGATGCCTACAAGGAGAGTGGGAGAAGCACTAGATGAGGCAGGGAAAAGATGACTATTTGAGAGAGTCTTGTGAGACGCACCTGATACCCAAGTCTGAACAATATTGCTGCTTTTCTATCATTCTCTAATGTCCTAGATGTGTGAGTTCTGCTGAATATGAAAACACCCTACCCAATGGTGTGAGGTTTGTTTGGTTTGGCTTTGCTTTTTAAACTTTATGAGATTTCAAGCCATTTTAACTGGGTTTCTTTTCAGATGAGTTGTCAGCCTGAATTGGTAACAGTAAGTATCAAAGCAAGAGTATACAGCTGGGGAACCAGGAAACTCAGGAATTATTTCTTACTTGGGCAAGATTTCAAGCCTAATTCTAGTGATTCAGGAGGATTTACATACCTCCAGTACCTTGACCAGATCCATACTGGAACATCTAAAAAGAAGTCCTGAATTTCTGGAGACTTGATGACTGACTAGTCAGCATTGTGATATTTTCCTTCTAATAAAGATGCTTGTTCTCTTACTTTCAGTAGATTTAGTATTACATATTGAATTAGAAGAGTAGTTCTCTTCAGCTTCCTGCGTCCTCAGCAGAAGCGAGTAGGCAATTCAACCCACCTAAAAAATATCTCCCCAAGTCAGATTTCTTCCACTGATTAAAATGTAGGTGGGACGAATCCAGGTTGTAGCTGTTAATCCTGAAGCAGCCCTTGATAGCCGCATTACTTACTTTTCTTCATTGACCTACTGTGTTTATTAGCCTACCTTGTATATCTTCCTACTGCTATTATCAAGACATCAATTGTGTAAAGCGGGGATTACCGCTTACTCTGTTTTGTCCGCAACTTAACACAATGACAGCCCCACCTGAGTGACGCTTGTCTGGGTGTCTGTCTGTGTAAAGACTTCTTTCCTTACAGTATCAGGAAAAAAAAGTGCTTTGCTGCTCACTAGTAAGGTAGCTAAAGGTCATGGAGGGCTTTGTACCACCCTTCCTGGTGCTACAAAGGGCCAAATGTCATAGAAGTCTGCGCAAAAGCTGTAGACACATCATGTTACTTTAGATCATGAGCATGCATATATTTGTTTCACTTTACTGTTATTTATTGAAAATCCGGGAGTGGGACAGTATTTGCTTGACAGGTGTGTTTTGGTGCACATTGTGCTTCAAAGGCACAGTAAAATGCAAAGGGTTTCTAGCAATTATCTCTAGCTTTGTCAGACACACAATTCAGAGAGGAGTGCATTTTGTTAGACTTCAAGCCTAATGCTAGATGCAGTTTTTGGTCAAGAGCAAATCTGAAAGGAGCGTTGATAATGGTTGTTATCCTGTGGTTTGAAATGGTCCCTTAGTATTTAATACAGATTGTCAAGTCTGTCTCTCTCTCTCTCTCTCTTTTTTTTTTTTTAAATTCAAACAGAACTTTTATTTGCAAGTAGTACCTATATGGTTTTTAAAAAAATTTTTGGGTATTTTTCCTTACATAGAAATAGACCTGAGTGGATGTGGGGGGGAGGGGGGAGGTTGGTTTGAATTTTGTTTGTTTGTTTTTTTGTAAAACCTTTTCAGTATAGTAGAAAAAGGTCTGTGGATGAAATTTCAAAAAATAAATTGGCTTTTGGACTTGAGAGTATGAAGAGAAAACAAATGCATTTTTCAGAAAGCTGTTTTTAAAAAAAAAAACCCTTTTCTAGTTAAAGTTCACTTTTGTTTTACTGAAAGGTGTAAGATTTTTCTAATGGCAGTTAAGCACCTTTTATCAGAGTTGGATACAGACATCTGGTGGGCAGATACCCCTTAATGAGCTCAACAATAAAGTCAGTCCACTTTGTATCCTTCTCTGGTAACGGCTGTCAGGCCAGCCTCTGAAAAGGGAGAAAGAGCTCCATCTTGAGGTTACTATTCCATATAGTGACTAAAATAATGCAGTGAGAAAAGTATTCGCTGCAACTAATTAAAATACCTTCAGTTCTGCT
Organism: Struthio camelus; assembly: GCF_040807025.1. Lineage (NCBI taxonomy): Eukaryota > Metazoa > Chordata > Aves > Struthioniformes > Struthionidae > Struthio > Struthio camelus. The sequence continues at coordinate 22,363,346 of NC_090946.1, forward strand.
TGAAAGGTTCTGATGAAACACAGGAATAAAGTTATTGCAATAGAGAATTTGAGAGATACTCCCTTATCTTCTTAACAAAAAACATTTATGAATAGCGTTTGTCAGACCTTATGAACCTATTAAAATAGCAAGCATTCCTTTGGTAAAAACTGTACAGAGAAAGAAGTCCAAGTGTTATTTTAAAAATATTTCTTTATTTTAAGACAGCCTAAATACCATGCCTGCCTTCATACAGAAATTCTATGTTAGTTTTTACAGGAATAACACCATGGTAGCTTCAAGTTCTTAATCAATAATGGGTTGCTTTACCTAAGTTTGACTGTACAAGTCGATTCCCTTTTCAGAATTGTAACTGTGTGTGGCAATTCTACTATGCTAAGGACCAGACAATAAAAATCTTGTTACAATTCTACCTTTTTTTACCTTGACGTGGATCTATTTTTCTATATATGTGGATGTCACATCATAGTATCACCTTACTTCAAGAGGAATTCTGTATTTCTGTCATCATAATTGCAAGCATATTTTGTACTATGTTTACAGTTTTCTTTTTAATGGTTTATACTAGAAAAATAGCATCCAAGCTCTGAGACCAAGTCTACAGAAAAGCATTTTGTGGAAATAACTTGTATTAGATTTAACAGTGGAGCAACTCTTCTCCTTCCCTCTGTTGTGCAATCCTGTCAGTTGTACCTGTTAACTACAGTGATATTTATTTTTAATGGAGAATGGATTTTTTCAGTGTCCCACTTAGTACCTCCTTTTGTGTTTAAAAAAACAGCTAAAAGACAGTGCTCAAAACAGAATGCTTCAGGAGTCCTGACTTCTAAATGTTTTGGTTGTTTCAGGTCAGGCCAAAGGTCTGGCTAGTCCAGTAACTTCTCTGACAGAAGCCAGTAGCAGATGCAAAGGAAATAGTATAAAAAGAAGCCAAGAATATTTCACTACCAGTTTTTTTCACTCAAATTACTAGAATCGTGGCAAGTCTAATGTTAAAGAGTAATATGACATATTTGTGCATTTATCTCTCTTTATACACACAAGATTCGGGGTTAGAAAAATAACTCGGCCGTGCCAGGAATCTGCCCCCTGGCATGTAATTCAAAGAGTGCTGGAAGAAAGCATTACCACAAGAAGCTGCTGTCAAATATGCTAGTAAAAGGTAGGAAAATACGTATCTTCATAACTGGTAGCATTACATGCCAAGAAAGGAGGTTATAACCCCTTAAAATGGGAGCAAGCCTGACATGGGAAAGAAGAAAGCCATTTATTTGGTATCTTCCCTCTGCCATGGCATCTGAACGTACTATACGGCCAGTGACAGTAAATGTGAATTTCCATTTTCTAGCAAAGCAGCAGTGGCTGTGCTTGCGGCATTGAGTGGTGCCGGCATGCACTGGAAGTCACCCATGGTTCTCTGCAGAACACTTGTTATTTCAAAGAAAAGTGATGTGAATGGCTCTAAACAGAACGCAGCCGCTCCCAATTCAGAGTTATGGTTTTTAAGCTTGTCACTGCAAATACAATGACAATTGTGTAACTATCTTAGGCAATGCTTGGCTAAGATTACAGCCATGGCTGTACAGGTGGGAGTCATTTTTTTCTTCTAGTCCTCCCTTTTGCTCCTAGAAATCAAAGAGAAGCAGAACTGCATTGTGGGAATGGGATAACAGAAATTTCTTGTAATGTGAGGAGAGGAAAAAAACCACACAAAAATGAAAAGAAGAATCTGGCTCTTGGTTACTTCCATGTTCCTGATTTCTTTGCTTTCAGGGGAAGTTGTGGGTCCATAGCTGTTCTAGGACTGGACCCTCTAGATGGCAAATACTGTGATTTAGTGCTAACCTGCAGCGTTGCCAGGTCTAAGCATTTACGTGTCACCAGTAAGGATTTTTCAGAAATCAGAGTTGAAAAATTAGTTTCAATACTTTATTTTGTTCCAAGATTTTTGAGCGTTTCAGAGATCACAGTTTTCAAGTTTTCCTGCATGAGCCTGAGTGTCATTAGTCTTTATTGGAAAGTGGGTCGTCTTAACCCAGAAGCCCCTCTTCAAGAAAAAAGATAAATTTCCTGAGAATGTGAATAAACACATTGTTATCCATTCTAGTGACTTGAGTGGGCTTTCACTTTACCCCTTAAAGGAAACGACACATGCTCCTCATGTCTGAGACCATCTCTGCTGCAGTTAAAACTGACTTGGCACTCACACGTCTTTCCATGTTCTTGGTTCTCCCATTCAGCACAAAGACCATGGGATATGAAGTCTGTGCTCAGTGCTGGACTTCAGTGTTGCCTTGGTCAAGTCCTTCAAGCATTTTGTCTGTGCTTGATAGAGAATAGTGAAGATGTGTAATGAGTTTTTTCTATGCAATGGTAACAGAAGCCATTTTGGCTCCTCAGCAGCTTGTGCCTTGGCCTGAGATTCTTGTCTCTTACTTCTGGTAAACCAGGCAGGGTGAAGTAGTCCTCCCTTTATATTTGGAAAGATTTCCAGTATGGGGGCTTTTTCCTCTTGAAGAAAGGTAGATGGAAATGCAACTTATTCATAAAAGTGAGAATTTGGGCTCGTAGCAGTATCAGTTGTGCAACAAAGGTAGGAGGTGATGAAGAGCTGAGCTGAGTGAACAGTGCTATTGATAGCCTTTTCCAAGCCATTGGTTTTGATTTTTTTTTGTTTTTTTCTTGCCAAATTATAGATCAAAGTACAGGCCGGAATGTGCGTGTTAGCTAAAAAGCACTCAGATAACTTCTACTTATGTTACAGCCAGTTACTGCATTAAGACATAGTTGTTGATTTCATTAGAGTTAATTGCTGAATTTTTAATGTCACTATCAAAGTAAATATTCTAGTTGGAAGAAGCAGGCCATAATCTTCTATTGTGTAATGGCCGACACGTTACCACATGCCTGAGATGAAGATTTGAATGTCTTCCCGAAAGAAAGATTCGATTCAAACAACAAATGATTGGGTTTGGCACAGGAATTAATGGGTCAGACTCCACAGCCTCTTTAAGCAGAAGGTCAAAATGGTTCTCCAGACCTAAAATGTCCAACTGGTAAAGCTTAGATACCTGTGTTGTTTTTTTTTAAAATTTCTGTATATATTTTTTTAAGGGAAGCCATTTGTCTGCACTAATGTGGTATAGTATTAAGCAGTTGGGCAAGCAGCCCTCAAATCTTTTCGTAGATATTAAATTGTCTTGAATGGTTTTGTGTTCCCAGAGGATGTGTTGTGGCCACCTTGCTTTTGACCGATACTTTATCCGTGAGTACAGGGTAGACTCTCTGAAATGGATGTCTTATACAGCAAAAGCTCTCTCTGGCTCATCATGTGAAATATGGAGTGGTCTGTTGCTTGCTTCAGCATGCTTTTCTGAGTGGTTGAAAAACATAGTGGAAACAAATACATGTGTAATTTAGGCAGCTACTATACATCTGTGCAGTTCATCATTATATTTTAAGACCACATCTTTTACTTATTTTATAAATACCTTTTTAGTACTGTTGATCTCTCTACAAAAGACAGAAAAACCTAGATGTTATCTTTACTAGAGTCTACTGTACTACTGCTTAAGCTTCTTTACCAGGAGGGGAAAAGATCCTAAATATGATTTAGGAGGTACTTCAATTTGTATAGCAAAGATGCTTGTAGAGAAGGCTGTGATAAGATAGTCACTGAAGGCTAAAATTAAATGTTGTATTTCAATAAAGGCTGGAAATCTATCTTCCAACAGCTTTTAGTGCCCGTTTCCTCCTCAACTAGGCAGAGGGACAACAGAGAATAACTAGAAAATCCTATTCTAAATTTTGTCTGTGTCAAGATGGAACAGGTTTCGTGATGGGTATGAGGTGCGTGTGTGCGTATAACTTTCCTTCTGGCTCCTTTCAGCACTTGCTGTGAAGGCGCGTGCCCTTCAGGGAGGCCCCGGGAGGACGCGGGCGGAAGGGCGCGCGGCGTGTACGCCTCCCGTAAGAGGAGCTCATCGGCGGTGGGGGCGCAAAGCCAGTACGTTCTCCTGCGGTGAAATTTGATTCTGCAGGAATTTCAGTTTAAACTGGGGGATTTAATAAGAGTATCTGGTTTTTCTGAAGGGCCCATGAGCGGTGCTTATTCGGTGCTCCGTCTGCAATGAAGAAAGCGTGCGCCGACTTTTCAGTGGAGAGGCGGTCGCTCGCTGTTGAGCCGGGACGGCGCCGTCCTTGAGGCCTGACCATCACCCCTCTGGCTTGGCGGGCGGGCGGTGACGGCTGTGCGGGCCAGCGCTGCCGCGGCTCGCTGTAACGCGTGCTCTGCGACTGCAGCCGGCTTCGCGTGCGTCCTTGCGCGGGCGGGTAGCGCCGCCTTGCTCGCCCGAGGCGCTTGCCTCGGGCGCGGCGGCCGTTGGGCGCGCGCGGCGGCCGTTAGCCCCGCGAGACCGGGCGCCGCGGCGCGTTGCCATGGGAACGCCGCGCCGTTGCCAGGGGAAGGGGAGCGGCGGGGCCGCGGTGTGGGCCCGTCCGGGGGGCAGAGGCTCAAAGCCCCGGAGCTCCAGGTAGTGGCGGGGCCTCACCTGCCTCCAGGTGTACCGAAACCACCCGGCGTCCCCTCTGCGGTCTGTGTGGCCGCCCCGCCCCCCTGCAGCAAGGAGAGACGCCTTACAGAAAAGATGATCACCCTGCCCGTTTTACCTAACCACGGGGACCACGGAAACGGTCTGACAGCTTTGGAAGAGCTGCTTTTTGCGCCTCGTCCATCTGCAGGCGGGGATGCGTCCCCCGCACCGCGGGAGGCCTACCCCGGCTTTCGGGGTGTGCGGCAGGGGCAAGGGGTGCGACCAGCGCGCCTGGCCCCGTCTGCCTGCGGGGCTGTCCGCCCGGCGCCTGCCCCCCTCCCTCCCTCCCTTCCCCTTTGCGGCCGCCCCAGTCTCGCCCCTTTGATTGCTGCGCGGCACCCCGCTGGCGGCTCTGTCCTTCATCGCGTGGGAAGAGCAGCTGATGAAGTGAATTCTGGCTTTCTTTTTCCACCCAGCTCAGCAAAGATGAAGAGAGAGGGAGAACCATGTGACTAGTCAGCCTTAATGGAAGGTGGGCACCAGCTGAGCCCTGGTATCGTCCCCCCGCCATGCCTCCTATAAAGTTTTAGATGCATCATTGACACGAACAGTCCATCAGAGAAAGAAACAGCAATGTGAGTCATTCTGGTATAAGGGTATGTAATTCAAACCGAGGCACTGTTGATGCTGAGGCCAGTTTAAGTAGTGCGGTGAACAGATCTTGGGGAAGTGAGGCTTGATTTTAAGGCGCATCTGGCTTAGAGTGTTTTCAGACATAATTCAATCAAAGGTCAACCAATTATTTCTGTTCAGTGCAAACTTGCTTGCTCTTTGCGCGTGGTGTTGGTGCACACATGAAGGTGCAGTTTCCTACAGTCTTGGCTAACGAGTCTATGTTACGAGAGCCATACAATGCACAATAGCAGATGCTTAGAGAAGGGCACAAGATCAAGACAGCATTGTTAAACTTGGGCAGTAAAAGCTTCTGTTTTACAGCACTAGCTTCTGAGCTGCCTATGGCTGATCCCAGGTTCTGGTCTACTGTTTTACTGTTGCTTACAGTAGTGGATAACTGGGAGTAAAGCTTAGTTGTACTAGGCGTAAATCTTTCCTTGAAATAACTATAATCTAAAGAGAAAGGCTGAAAGTAGGGAAAGAAATACCAAATTGCTTGGCAAAATGCAGAGCCTCTGGTGTGAGATATCACTGGCTAACTAGTGAACTGTACAGATTTTTCCTACAGCTCTGTGTGCTTGTTGCATTTATTTCAAATGAAACATAGCACTGCATGGAGTTTGTCGATGCCATTTCCTTATAAAAAGGCTGGATTAAGACAGCATAGTTTTCTGTGGCAGAGACACTGAGGTGGCCTTCCAAATGGGGTTCATGCCTGTAGCCAAATGAACTCCTGATTTCACGTCTGTGTATCACTCAAAGCTTCAACATGACAAGAGCAGAAAAAAGTTACGTATTGAGCCTTGTGGGAATATTTTAGAAGTTTATAACTATTTAGAGGGAGGCAAAGTAACTTCCTCTTGGCAAGCTGGGAAGTCTGTAAGAATATTTCAGATTAGGAAACAGCAGTGGAGTAACAAATCATGTCTGTAATTGGCAGCAATTGTCGTCATCCAAAACAGCCCTGACCTAAATGGTCAAACGTTTTGCAGCATGTATTTGCATTCTGCAGTTCCCTTCAGCCGGGGCATCATTCATTACCAAAAATGTTCTGTCAGCAGCTACGCGAGCACCCAGGGATGCCAACGCAAGGAGGAAAATGACATTTTGAGAAGGATGTCATTTCTTTTTCAACAGTGCAAAACATCTACCCATCTGTCACAAATGTATGTCATCTTTCCCGACACTCCAGCATCTCCATATCAGTCACACACAGAGTACAGCTCAGTACAAGGGAATTTATCAAATTAGTGTTATCAATCATATGCCAGTGCACGTTACTTACAAGTGCCAGAACCTCCTCCTTTTCACCCCTTACCATCAGATTTGGGCTTTTATTTTAAGAAAAAGAGCAGGAGAAAACACGACCAAAGAGATGGTGCTGAAACGTCTCTCGAAGACCAAGCTGGCTTCCAGACAAATTGAATGTCTATATCCCGAAAGGAATCTGCTGTCAGATCACAGAATCAGAAAACTCTTAAAGCCATATATAGCTGATTGCTCTTCAAATCCTGCTGCTTGTTCTCATTTGAAACACCAGCCTGTTACCTTGTTTCTATATTGAAAGATTCTGACTCAATACAAGAAAAGAGGCAGTGTGAATTGCCCAACTAGTTTTCATTCTAATAGCAAAACAAATAATTTTCATGCTATTTCTTTTGGCAATCATGTTCAGCCCCAAGTTCATAGTAAAATACTAGTTGCAGTTTTAGTTAATATCTTGGGGACCGGTTTTCGATGGTTTTCGGTGTCACTCTGTGTCATTTAATAACAGTAGTTCTAAAAAACACTCAGTTAACCATTGGAGAAATGTGCTTTCTGACCGCAGAGAAGTATCGTGTGCACAGTGATTAGTAACATGCTGCAAAATTCTTGCTATGTAAAAATATAGCATCAGGTGTGCACATATTACCAGAAATACTTTCTGAGTTCGGATTGGCTTGAAATTTTGGTTCATTAAGCTGTCAGCAACTCGCAATAACTATAATAAGGAGAAAGCATTGTTGATTAGTAGCTTCAGAAGTTGCAGGCATGTTTACAAGAAAATTTTACTTGGCTGTATGAACACAAGCTGGCTGTAAATTTTAGGTTTAACTGTTTATATACTCAATGCCATGTTGATCTTTTATGAAATTCAAAGAAGTCCAAGTCACAATATTTCTTCAAGCCATGTTAGAAAATGAACGTTAGAGCCTCTTTAAATATACTGAAATAAAACAAAATCCAGAGAAAGGCCAGTCTAGTTTAATGTAGACTATTACACATTTTGTCTATAAATTTGTATGTATGGAGTTACCTGGAGCAATTCTGTTGTTAAGCTGTTTAAGAATAACTGTATTAAAAAGGTATGAAGAGTACATGGGAGACACTTTGCTGTTTTAAGTCTGAGAATTATTCACTTTTCTCAGATACTTCTACCACTGTCTTCCATCCATCCTTATATTTGCCACCTTCAGAAATATCTCATTCTTTGAGGCAACAGTTTGATTTCCTTCATCAGGCATTCATAGATGTGTCTTGGGTATCTGTGTGTCACGGCTGAGTTAGGAATCAGCCTCAACAATACTGGGGAAATTAATTCTCCTTGTGTCTCAGTCAGTCACCTTGAATGCCAACTTCTAGAAGAGAGATAGCATTTGTCATTCTGAAAGTTCTGGTTTTTTGTCAGACAGATAAGATGAAAACTGGGATTGGTAAAGCATGCACATGGCTTATCAAGCCATTCAGTGGTTACATTTTAGGGTGGGAGGACTATGGAAGACTAGAAAAGTTAGGAACTTTATGCTTAAACCTCTGCAAACTTGAAGATGAGAGGGGGGGGAAAGTGCCTGAAATCCCAAACCAGCTCCAAAGGTAAATTTTTGTGAAATTTATTGAAGCTCCTGTATCTATCCATTAAAAAAGGCGTTTGTATTTTATCCCTCTGACCGTTCCTTAAGAAGATGCGAAACTGAAACACCACTCTTTAATGGAGTACTGATTTACACAGGGACCTTTTTTTTTTTCAGGTCACTGGTGGCAAAAATGTTTTAAATGTTAATAATTTTAAATGAAGCTGTTTATTTGTTTGACTACAGAAGGTGGAGCCTTTTTGCTGTAGGCTGCTGGCCAGAAAGTGTGCTTGTCCGCTTATGGGAAGGAGCGCAGGAGTAAACGTATAGTAGCAAATACTGAGTGGCAAAGCCAACCTGGGTCGCTCCGTGTTTTGGTGAATGTCTGTCAAGGACTATGTATGTTTGTGAAGCAAGCTGGCCTATAAGGTAGCCTAAAGGCCCTAGGAAGCTATTGATTCCCCTGCCCCCATCAGCTTTTGTCTACTAACACATGGAGCACCCGTTTTTCCTGCTACAATACCTGAGACTGAAGGCTCCCTTCCATAGGGCAAGGAAGAGGCAATGATACCCTGAGGGTATGCCCATATGATACAGTGCTGAGCTCTTTAGAGATACTCATTTAGCACTGCAGGAACTAACTTAGATTATACAGGATAGTGGTATTCATGGTTTTGCTGCCTAGGCTCGTTTGTCCTGATGAGCAACAGAGTGTTTTAGTCTGGAGGACCTCATGATAACAGCACTGATACTCTTTTGGCAGCTTGTGTGCCTAAGCACCTGGAGTTGCATTGAGTTTCCCTGTGGTTTGTGATTAAGGAAATTTTGAAGATTGGGGAAGGGAAAAAAATAGAAATTGGTCTAAATTTGATTTGTCCAGACTGTTGCCATGAAAACTTCAAAAAGAGGAAGTTACCCTTCCTTTCTCCGTAATCACTGTTGCAACTGCCAAGGAATTCTGTAGCTCTCATTCCTTTTCATGAGGCGGCACCATCGGCCACCACCATCTCTTATGTGACTCTTGCAAGAGAACAGGCTTACTTCTGTTTTCCATTTTGCAGCTTGTTAGCTCAGTGACCCGTATGTAGGAAAACAATGTTTGATTATCCCCAGTGGAAAAGGTTCTCCAGCTATATAGCAAAGCTATAACTTTGTTTCTTCTTCAGCGCTCTGCCTTTCTTCCAGCCACCCATTAGGCGTCCATGTTAGAAGAGGAGTGAAAAAGAGATTCAGCTCTATTCCTTTGAGAAAAGGGGATTTCCCACCATGTCCTGTGCCCTGCAGACATGAAAGAGACACGTAAACAGAAGACAGAGATTTTACTTGCTCCTGTAGGATAAATACTGCTGGCTGAAAATAGTTTCTTGCGTCTCTGAGAACTTCTTCCAATGAGACCAGTAGGGACACTGAAACTGGTCGGAAAATTCAGACTGGATTGCCTAGAGGTTCTACTACTGGGAATTTGCTTGAGCTGGAATGAAGAGATGGACAGGCTGGGTTGGGATTAAATAACATGTGGGGTTAGTGAGAGTGCTCTGTGCTTCCTGCAGTGCTACCTCCAAGCATGGGGTCAGATCACCATGTGGTGAGGGTGGAACTACTTCAGCTCCTGGTCCTCTGCCCATAGGATAGTGATAAAACTAAGGGTGAATTACTAGACTATGTTGTGGCCAGAGAACGCTTATCAGCTGTTTGTAATTCAAAGCCTGTCTGCCCCTTAAATTGTCTTTTTATTAATAAAAAGAAAGTTCACTTTATCTCTAGGATTGTAATCAGAATAGCTAAGTTATGACCAGAATGAGAAAACAGGGTACTCAGAATTTGCTGCTTCCTTTGTTGTAATAGGACTATTCACAAACTGCCAATCAAATACTATTTGTTTCAAAGGAAAGCGTGATGACAGCTTTTCTGCAATGGAAACTCCATTATCCATCTCCTGAATATGCTACTTAAACAATACAACAGATTTTCAACTGTCCTGAATCCTTTAATATGACTTGTCTGTTTTTAGCTGCTTTGAAAATGGTTTCCTTTTGAGCAAACCATTACAAAAAATTCCTAGGAGTCTTTGCTAGCAAAATGTACATAGTTTTAACATGGAGAATAGGATGAGGCTATCATACTGCCTGAGAATATCTTTAAAAATAATTAAAATGCTTTGTGTCAGATTGCTGAATGCACCTTTTAATGAAGTGTCTGAGGGAAAAGCTTAGAGCGAGATACAGAAAGATTGATTGTGGAGGCTGATGTTAGGTAAATAAGCACCTGTCATGTGGAAAGCTGATGGTCTGGTTTGTATGTGGGGGGATGTTAGTTGTCTGGAACTGTTGCAGGGCTCTAGAGTGGAAATATGCAGAAAATGCTGGTTCTTAAAAAAAAAAAAAAAAAACAGTGAAAGACGGAATTATCTGATACAGGGAAGGGCCGTGAGTGAGAGGGCTTAACCTTGGGTGAGTTTCCACTCTCTTGTCTGCGGTGGCAGGGAGGCTCTATGAGCTGGACTTCTTCAACTGTTAATGCACTTCATTTTTGGCACTGGCTTGATAGTACCAGATCCCTTCCCTTTCTTTCTTAGGCTGGATGAGGATGGACTGCCACGTGTTCTGCAGTGGCAACGGTCAAGAATTAGTGTTTTAGCCTTTTTGCAGCACCATCAGAAAGGAGACTGCCCTGTGCTACATGTAGAGGGAATGTGTTAGCAGGCAGGATCCCTGCAGTGGGATGTACAGGGCCATCCTGCAATGTTATATTAGCAGACTTTTAGACCTCAAGCCATGGCCAAAGGACAGCCCACAGAGGAAAACACTGGGTTGCATAGTGATGGGTCTTGACTTTTTGGGAAGGCAAGCGGAGAAGTCAGTCTCTTATCTCTTTGTCCTGCACAATATCCAAATGGACCAAGGCATCTTGGTATTCTGTAACTGTGAAATATGAGGGAATAGCCTTGTACCATGACCCAGACAAAATTAATGCCTAGATATGCATACACAGTTGTTATAAATAAACTTTAAGCCTGATGACTAGTCCTGTTTGATTTAGATAAAATCAGAAGCCTGAAGGTCTAAGATTTAAATAGCTCTGAAGACTAGTAAAATAGAACTTCTCTTACAGTTTCTGGTATTTTTCCCCTTTCATTTGGTCTGGAAGTAAAATGCAAATCATCTTTCAAACAAGCAGCATATTTCCATTCCCCTATCTTTGTCCAAAAGTACTTAAGGAACATTTTCAAATAGAAATAAGTTTTGAATTTGCATTTTGGAGGAAGGATGGACTTTCTTTGAGAACTCCAACTTACTTCTGCTGAGGTAACTTGCTGGCTACCCCTAATGCTAAATGTACAACTTAATTTGATAATGACATCTCTCAGACAAGTATTTAAGAAATTATTTAAAAGCTCTGATCCACTTTTTAATTTAACAGTGAAGAATCTATTGCTAAGGGTTAAAATAAATTCCCCTGAAGCTTCAAACGAGATGGTGTCAGTGAGGCTAAGTGAGACAAGAAGGCTGTTGCGGGTGCAAGGATCTGTATCAGCAGCAAGAGGAGCATGTGAAAAGAGGTTCAACCAGGCTAGAAAAAGGGAAGGTGTAACATGGGAATAAAGATCTTTACATGTTCATTCAAAAAGTGGTATGCAAGAAGGAAGGCAGAAGCCTTCTGCAGACAATCTGGAATTACAAGAACTGCACTTGGGAGATAAGCAAGTTGCAAGGATAAAGTTGAGCGTGGTTAGTAAAAGTATCAGTAAAGAAGTTGATTTGGCTAGTGTCAGTTTAAATGTGGTGATTAATCTTAATGGAAAGGATAATGGGACCACAAAAGAGAAAGAGGGGGAATGAGACAAAATTTATACAGTCCTGTTTCTTTCCAAGTTGAGATCGTGTAACTGAATCTGATATCCATTTTGCATAATCTGGAAGACAGTAGGACTTAATGAGTCTCTTGATTATATATTTTTGTTTACCAGTAGCTTGAAATAGGTTTATCTGCATTTTCTGATTTTTAGGTCTATCTTATTCAATCTTGTCTGGATTCAGAAGATCTATTTCCATTTCTATTTCCATCAGTTCCTATGCACTCCTTCCAAGTTGTCTCTGTTCTTTCAAATGTACTGAAAATTGCTTTCTGTAAATACTTTTTATCTGGTTCTGGCCACAATCCTTAGTATTTTCTAAAACACAACCTTAACTAAGTAATCCCAAAGCAATCTGAAATATAAACGCACCAGGTAGGAATGCTTTCATTCAAAAGAATGAGGCCAATGGATTAGCCTCCTATGAAATACAGTAGATGTTGTTCTTCTAAACCTTTATTGGAAATGACTTCCTTAAATTTCTGCTTATGCGGCCTATATTTTTGCTTAACCTAATTATTTAATATTTGCCATAGCAAGTGATTATGCAGACACAAAGGAAATGGTGCCAAGAAGGCCGAACTGAGTACTCTGGGGTTGCAAACTTGTGACTGCTTGTGTTTGTCAAGCCTCAGCACCCAGTCCCAACCTCTGTCTTGCTCCTGTCAGCTGCTGTAGAGAAGTGTTGTTGCCACAGTTCCCCTTTGCCAGCTGCGTTTGGAGCAGTCTACAGCAGCTAGTACCTGCAATGCTAAAGGAGGCTCTTAGGTCTAGTCATATGCCTCGTGTTTTGGGCCACATCTTTTGTACTCACCTGTCAGGCTCAATGGTCAGAGGTGATGGAGAAAGCAAAGCTGACCTCTGGTGGGGCTGGACTGCCTCCACAAGGCCTGAAGTTCCAGATGGCACCAAGGCCACTAGAGCTTTTAATGTACAGCTGATGGGTTTCCTCTCTTCTTACAGTACACCTGATGTGCATTTTGTAGTTGTGTGTTCATGCTAGTTAACTAGTTACAAATTAACTTGTTTTACCTAAAAAGTGGCAAATACTATGTCTGGGCATGCCACAGACTTTTTGTCCTGATGCACTAACGTACGTGAGTAGAAACTGGCAGATAAACGCTAGCCTAGACATAGACACTACAGATACAATGGATAGGTGATGACAATCTATATGTGAATAGATTTAAGTTTATTCCTACTATGGATTTAGTCAGTTTGGGTAGAGCTCTGTTAAGAGTTACTTTAGTTCGTTCTGACAGTGAAGAATTTTCAGAAAGATTTGATTGTGCTTACTGAGAAGTCTGTGTGATTAAAAGCAGTTAGTAAAATGGTAGCATTTTTATATACCAGGTTGCAGAACTGTGTAGTCCATCATCACTGAAATATTGAGAGGGAAAAATCCTTATCTTGGAGCATCCTAATACATGCTATACTCAAGAAAATCAAGCTGTATAGTTTCTATGATTTTCTTCTAAGAATATAGCATAAAATGGTGGTGCGTTGCAGATCAGAAGTAGTTGTCATTTTTTTGTTTCACTTATATGATCTATAAGCAAAGTCTGAAAACTCAGCCTCTAAGTGTTTGGAAGGTAGGATAATAATAGGGATTCAGAGTGGAAGTTACTCTTTCTGATTCTGATATATTTTTTTCTCCCTGCATAGGTTACAGAGGAAGAAATGTAAGATAGGTAGTAATTTGCTGTCCTTAGCTTTATCTGTGAGTTTCATTCTTCCATGTAATTGTTTGAACAAACATTCTTGCTGAAAGTTGTTAACTGTGCAGAGAATCATAGCAGTTAGTTTATCTTACAGAACATCAAAATTAGAGATTGTATCAACTGAACGGTAACCAAAGGATGTAGGTACGTAGTTTCATTGTTGTAAACTGGGAAAATTAACATCCTTAAATTTAATTATTTAATCTACAGAGAGAAGTTTAAAAGAAAGTAGATGAAGAAAACCCCATAAGATTCCTAAAGAGAGAGAAATCAGAAATAGCCATCATTTAAACCAGTAACAGCCAGTAGTACTATGTAGGAAGGAGAACAAGCTCACTCATGAAAGTGTGTGTCTATTTTTTTGAGATGCCTTATTTTGCTTTCTTTCCTTCTGCCCTTAATTGCTTGCAATTTCCAAAGTTAAAGCTGTACTTCAGGGGATACTCAGATTTTTCAAAGTATTACATGTTTATGAAAGCATTCAGTATTCTCTGTGGCCAGTGGTGCCCAGCTGGGATTGAGGTTCTTGCCACTTCATACTGGAAGAACGTGAGAACAGCTTGGCAAAGTGAATCTTGATTTCTGTATGTATTTCAGCATTTCACAAGTACTAAAACATAGCATTTGCTTCTTTGTGTGATGATGCCTTAGCTAAAAGATATCAATTTAATTTCCACTGGTTTAGCGGATCTTGGATCATGCTTCTAGATATATTTTATAAATATGAAATAGTTTTATCACTCCACTGCCGTTTCTGTTGGCAGAGACCAATATACAGAAGTGAATATTGTTTTCTTCAATGTTTCTGTGCATGAACACTACCTGAAATACTATATATCTGAATTTTGCAATTATTCTTGGCAAACGGGGAATAACATGGCTCATCTTTGTGTCCAAATTGATGTCCTTAGCTAGCAGTTAACTACAGTTCACAGGCATGATTGCAAAGACCACTACGGACCAGCTTTGTAGATACCTTTTCATAAATGAGTAGAAAATGGAGTGTGGGTTTTCTGTTTATTTGCTTGTTGCAGAATCTAAATATTCCTGAAAAAACGGTGCTTTTCCTGAGGAAAGCAGAGCCCTCTGCATCAGTTGTTTAACATGGAGATCAGACATGAAATGGGAAGGAGAGGCTGCATTGTTCCTGTTTGCTGCTTTTCCAGCAGAAACCTCAAGATTTAAAATGTTGTGTTGTTTCCATGCAGGAACCAAAAATGCTTCAGTTTGTTTGACATTAAGCCTGTTTTTTTTTTTTTTTTCCTGTTGTGCCGCCTGATGGTGCCTCAAGTTGGGAGGGCTGAGCTGAAAGGATGTGAAAGAGGTGTGATTAAAATACACCACGGAAGTATTTATTCGTTGGGCTTAAACCAAGATGGAGGTTTAGAAAGAAACATCAACCAAGAGCTGAGTGTTAGGAGAATCAGTACACTTTTCAGTTTGAGGGACAGGGCAGTGTCATGGTCACCAAAATAGTCTGAATTTCAAGCTTTTTAGTTGACTGAATCACAAGTTTTAAGGCTTAAAAAAAATGAATCACATGTTTTAAGGTTTTAAAAAAATGTATGATAGAACAAACTCTTCTGGGTGTTCCTTATTTAGAGCTAATTAGGCTACCTTGACCTGCAAGGAAATTAAATTAAGTGTGGCTGGGAACCGTGAAAGTATTTTTATTTCAGTTTTTGTCTTGAGGGACAGTTCTTGCATGGCAGCGTTCTGCAACAGAATCTTAATCTTGCTGCATATATTATTTTTATCATGTATGTATCATTTTGATTTACTAATCAGATTACTGTAGGTCTAAGAGGTAATCAGGTCACTTGATTATTCAATTATGGCAGCAGAAGCTATTAGGAGGAAAGAAAAAACACCTACAAGCAATCCTTTTTCTTGTGCTCCCTACACTTTTTCTTGTGCTCCCTTTTCTCTTTGTAGTCTGGCAGTGATAAGTGGGCACCATAGAAATTAATGAAACTGGATATTTTTGAAAGCTTGCTAATCTCAAAATTAGCCATCTGAGATTGCTTAGTGTGGCAAAAATAGAAAATACTGAGTTTAAACTAAACCAGTTTTAAAACTGGAATCTCTGCACTGGCCACTGAAAAACATTAAAGGCTATGCAAAGGATAGATGTCCCCCCCCCCCCCCCCCCAAAA
The DNA here is from genome assembly GCF_040807025.1 of Struthio camelus. NCBI lineage: Eukaryota > Metazoa > Chordata > Aves > Struthioniformes > Struthionidae > Struthio > Struthio camelus. The sequence goes on from NC_090946.1 coordinate 22,379,114, forward strand.
AAAAAAAAAAAAAACCCAAAACATTTAAACATTGTTAATAGTGTATTGGACTTCTAAACATACTTTTGTATTTGTTCATTCCTATGAACATTCATTGACCCATTTTTTAATTAGGAAATCAATAACTTCTTCTTAGGGGGGAGAACAAGTGAAAAGGTTTGTGTTGTTTTTGTGTGCGGTGTAGGAGGAGGTTTTTTAGTTTGGTTTGGTTTTTTTTACAAATGGCAGTGAGGTAGGAGGAATTCTCAACTTCATTTCAGTAAGTCTTATTCTGAGAAGTTAAGGGCACAAATTCACCCTCAAATATGTATGTTTTCCACAGCTGTCCTTCAGTGTTTTCAAGTGTAAGTGAAGTCTTCATGATTAACACTACTTTTCTTTTTCTTTAATAGATTTTCAGAAACAGAACTCAGAAACAAATGCTAACATTTTTCAACTCAAACATTTCTCATTTCTTGGACAAAAAAAAAAAAAAGATCATTTGGTGTGGCTCTTCTGAGCATGAGCATCTCTCACTGATGGGCCAAAATGATCTCTTTATACCCTGTGGTCGAGTGTGCTGGTTGCTGAGCATTTTTACCTGCCTGCTGCTCTCAGGGCATTTCCAAGGGGGGAGTTGTCTGTGTATGGGCATGAAATCTGGCTTTGCCAAGTCCGTGAGAGTCTGCCACGTGCTTTGAGGTCCTTCACGAATGTTGAAATACGTTTCTTAACCTGGGTGACCAGCAGGAGCTGGTCACCAGGAGGCTCTGCAGGGTCTGCCTGGAGATGCGCCCGGTCCCTGCTCCAGCCCGGCAGCGTGCTACAGCCGATGAGTAGGAAATGCACAGTTGCAGGATGTGTATGCTGTAATACTCTGCCAGCCCCCAGTGATTTTCTGCTTAGGCACTTCCCAAAACAGAGGTAGCAGCTTTGTGACACAGTGGATTTTTCATCTGTTACTCTAACTGGTTTTTGAATGTATAAACTCTTTAGCATGCTCAGTATCCTGAGGCAAGCAATTCCATCAGTTAGCTGCCTCTAGTGCCATGGAGAGAAAGCACATACTCATTCCCCATGCGTTTTCTCCACAGCAATCACAATTTATTAAACCTTGTTCATAGTTCATCCTCAGCTGTTTTTTTTTTTTTCTGTGCTGAAGAAGCTTGTGTATATTTAATATTTCCTTGTAGAGAGGGCATTTTATACTTTTGAAACATTATGAAAATGGGACTGTGTGCACAGAATTCAAAATATGGGGGCAGCATGTATTGAACTGTTGATGTAAAGATGTTTCTGCTTTGTGTTCTACGACAGTCCTTTTAATTTAAAACCTTCTATTTGGTTCCCTGCTCCACAGAAGTTCTTTGAAACTCTACTAGCCTATAATCATAAACTCTTAATTTTTAGCGCAAATAATGAACTATTTCTCAAAACTGAATTTGCTCTAGGACTCAGATTTGAGCTTGAATGGGCTGTTTTGATGCTGAGGAGACTGTACATCTTATTTTGTGCTTGCATGAGATTTTTATTATGTGTGATTTGTCTAAAAGCTTGGCTGTGAATTTACGTATTTGTAAAAGTGTTTTTGAGTCTATAAAATTTGTGTACTTATGCTTGATTTACATGAAATGACAGTTTTTAAGCAGAAACAATTAAGTATTTTTTCTAATGCTAATACAAACAGCAAAAGCTTGTAATGAATTTTTCACAAGAAATAACAGACCAAGAATGAAATTCTTGGCCCTGTGAGGTAAACAGTAATATTTTTATTAATTTCAGGGATTTAATCCCTATGAGCTTCTGAGTAATTTTAAAATATTGAATAGGTTTTAGAACATGGAGGTTTTCTTCCAGTTCTTCAACTCTTGAACAAAAATTTCAAATAGTTTGACCAAGCACTCCTTGCAGAGGTTTATCTTTTCTTCTTCCTAGGCCCTACATGAACACAATGACAAAATTAAGCAAAAGCCCCATGGGTATGATAGATATCTTTGTCTAACCACAATCACAACTTGTCACACTGCTACCTTTTTCTTTCTAAGCTCAGTAGCCAAAAGGCTCATCCCTCCCTATTGTAAGACTGAGTCAAATTAGCTGCAAATGACTGGGTGATATTTGTTTAGGGCACTCTTTGGATGTTGTTAATTTACATGCTCTACTACGTATGGATTTGCTCTTCAGTGAAAAGCAGGCTCATTAGAACGCTAGGTGAAGATTTTTTATTATTTCTTGAAAAATATTGAGCGTTTTGAATGAAAGACTAATGGTATTTGTTATAGTCAGCAGAACACTAGCAAGTAGTTTTACATGTTTTACAATGATATACAAGCACTTGCCAGTTTGCCATTCACAGGAACCTTTTAAAATGCCACATTAGTTACTTTCTAAATGCATAAATATTAAGTTACTGGAACACAATTGAAACAATGACATTCAGGGAAATACCCTCTTGCCGTTGGATTTTGACACAAAATCCACGTCGGAAAATCTGCCTATTTCTAGAAAATTATTAAAACCATACTGCATGCAAATTGTATTTCTTAGTTAAATGAAACTGATATCGAAAACCCTCAACAGCCACCCCCCCCCAGTCTTGCTATAATATTGTACGGTCCATTAGTATTTTACACTAAGCTATTTAAAAATGTAAGTAGAGTAGAATACAAAAATCTTATGGTAATGCATAAATTACAGCCATTATCACAACATGTAGGAAAAGCTGTATTTTGTTTCAATATTTGGATTCTGTATTTGCAGCAGCTTACTGCCTCGCAAAGGATCTCTGCGCTTCACTGAGTCATCATTGGGAAGTACTAGGGTATTGAGCCACTTTGAATGCAGCGTGCTAAGTAGTTATCCTGGTTATAAAATACCTAAATACCAAAATCATTGGCATCATGGCATTGCTGAACCTCACTTTAACAAGTCAGATATTGGTATACGATACTATCCATCTGGTGGTGGTTGTTGAAAGCATGTGCTATGGGAGGCCAGATTTTAATCCCCGTTATCTCTATGTAGATCTGGCAAAAGTTTGTTGCTTTCAGTAGGCTTCCTAGTGAGACTTATTCTTGTATAACAGAGCAGAATTTGGGTTATGTTCTCATTTCTAAGATCAGTACTCATACAGACTTCTGCACTGTTCTGTGCTGGCTGCCACAAATGCACAGCGCAACTCAAATAATTGTGTCCTGAAAGCAGAAGTGCACTTTCTCATGGGGCGTTTACTGCCTTTCTCCTTTCCAGCTTCTGCAGACTGACATGAACATTTGCTAAACTGCCATGTTATGAAAATAGACTAGTTACTAAGACATCAGTAGTTCATTTAATTTAGAATCAGTATATGGTGATCTGAGGGGAAGTGGGTAAATTTTGTGAGGAAGATCCCAGGGCTGAGTCTTCCAGCTCAGTCCTTTGTGAATGAAGCTGGGTATGTGAGAAAAGCTGCTGTGATCCTTTCTCTCTGAAACTCATGGTTCAAGGTCTTTGACTCTTATAGGATCTTTGCCAACTGCCTGCATAAGCTTGCCCAAACCATTATGTTTTTAAGTAATTTCATTGTATTGTATGTAGTTTTCACTCCAAACAGAAAGGAAGAATCACAGTCCAGACACCCAAACACTTTTGAGCAGTGTGCGAAGACATAGCTATCAGAAAGGTTAGAACAGGTCTGTATCTAGAAGAAATGTACTTTGAAAATAGCTTGCAGCTGAATTTTTTTCAGTGGCTGGCACTGTTAACCAGTAGGTCACTTCCAGTCAAATTTAACCCATGGAGTTAAAAAAGTGGAGCGTAAAAAAGTAGGGGAACTTGTCTGGGATGGAGGATGTAGGATGGCATCAGGAGAACCGCTTGCAAAGATGGTCCCAGTGGTAGTCAAGCGTATCTAACCCACGAGTACTAGGTTTTTATCTTGAGGAGTGGTGAAAACTTACTGGTATACATTTACATATGGGTGTGAGAGTGCTTCCTGAGGGACAGTAATTGGGTAGCTCAGATAGGATTGCCCCCAGGACTTAAACGGTTATTTCTTAAATTGCATAAACCCCAATAAATGTTGACCACAGAAATAAGGAGGTTCTTTGTGAAAACATGTAGGAAAGATTAAGATGGTCTTCACACTAGGAACCTAGAGCAAATTACCTAACACTCAGGCTGTTACTTAAAAGTCTAAAGCAAGGCACTGTGTTTAAAAGTACTAATCATGATATTAAGGATCTAATCTCTTGCCCTACAAGCTCAAGCAGCTTTGCTGTTGGCTGAATAGACAGATAAAAAACTATGCTGTTAGAGATTTATGCTCATGGTTTTCCTCTGTTAATTAGAGAGCCGCTTTAGGCTTTTTGATCATGTTTACAAAGTTGCACAAAATCCAGATTTGATTTAAAAAAAAAAAACAAAAAAAACAAAGCCCACATTGCTTAATCTTAGTTTGTGCCTTTTTTGGTTCCTGCAGAAATGGAGAAAGGATATGAGAGCTCATTGACTGAAAGAAATGGAAAAATTGGTCATACAAGCAAAAATAGAATATATTGAAGAGCAATGCAAGGTCAGCTTATGGCAAGGTCAGAAAGGTTCTCTTTAAGGGATTTGTTTGACAGTGATGTAAAAAAAACAAATGCTCCTAAGGAGCACTGAAGAATAAGTGTAGATTTATATATACAACATAGCAATTTTTACATCACAACCCAAAACAGTGCTATTTTTTATCTTGGGTGGGTGGTTGTTGGGGGGGGTAAGCAGCAGCACCTTTCAATGTGGCAAAATATGATTGTGTAACAGAAAGCTACGGAGGTGTTAGGGCATTTGTGGTAATCAACTGAAGAAGAAAGAAAGATCTATACTTTTAAACTGTAGCTTATATTAAAGAAACAGCTATATGGGGATTGCACTACAGCAAGCCTTTCTGTCTCTGACAGGCATGTGAAAGAACTCTTACTTTCACCCCCTCCCCCCCCCTTTTTTTAAATTGTTTCTGGAGAATGAAATGGTCAGTCTCACAAGTGTGCTCTGTGGGTGCATTTATGGAAGAGGAATGTATTCGCTCACCTGCTATTCTCTCAGTCCTAGATTTGTGCAGTGATATACTCCTGATCAGAGTGATTGTTTTGAATAAAATGTTACATCAGTTGCATAAAATGCATCGGTTTCTTTGGCTCAGGGGCCGGAATATAATAAAACTCCAGATTTAAGAAAGAGTATGCCTTAGAATTTAAGCCATGGGCAATTCCTTGAGGTCTAGCTTCAGCAGAAGCTTTCAGTAGCTACAATCAGTCAGGACAGCAATGAACCTGGCAACAGAATATAAGCAAATCGGGACTGTCTGTTGAAACATTCAGCATGTAGATAGAAAATCAGTAGCAGGGCAGTCAATGGCATTTGCGTATCTCTCAAACTTTCTGTTAGTGTATCTCCAGTTTGGGACATGAAATTATTAAAAAGAATTAAAAACTCCGCCAAGCATATGAACGCTATAACTTTTGAATGCTTCTTTAAGAAAATTGTTGCACTTGCATATCTTCATTATGTTGTTATGATGTCTGGTAATTATTTTTTTTCTAGCCTGTAGAAAGTTGTGCCATACCTACAAACGTGTCTGAAAGCATTGTTAGCTCTTTAGGAGCTAACAGGAGCTTTAGGCCCTGAATGAAGAGGAAATCAATGACCTTACAACACACTTTGCCACCAAACTCCCTTTCCGCTTTGTCTATCCTGAAACGATACACCCATAATTTGGCCAGAACACGGCTGGTGAATTGGTTACCTCTCTTAGCCATAGGTGCAGGGCACAGCATTGCTGAGGCCCTGGAGTTTATGAACTACAGCAGCAGCTTATGAGAGAGGAACGGATTCTCTCTCTTAAGCTTATAAGGGCTCTCCATTTTGTTTGTGATGCATGTGTTGTTGTTCCTCTTGTATATTTACGGGTTGTTTTACTGTGTTACATAAAGGCTGTGTTTCATAAAGTGCTAGGCACTGCATTAATAGAGGTACAGACTAAACCTGTCCTGAATGAACAAAACAGAAAAAATAAGGATGGAAAACTTGCTCAAGGTCACAGTGTCAGCCAGTGGCTGAGCTAAGAGAAGAATCCCGATGTCCTGATTCACGGTCCAGTGCTTTTTCCACTAGTCCATAATATCTCTGTTATGCAGATAATGGAGTAAAACAAACCAAAAAAAAAGAAAAAAAAGGATGAAATGTTAGCTGGACTGTGAGCCATGTCCTTTTCAGCACTAAACGAATAGCAAAATCCTGTAACAATGCAGTGTTATGCATGCCCATGATGTATATGTTTGTGTTATGGCTGGTTCTTTTTTAATATACCATAGAAAGGCCACGTAGAATTATCCTGAAGCATATGTTAATCTGCAGTTAGTCAAGTGCCTGTTTTAATCTGCCACAATTCAGCGTGTTGTATATGTATTTTTTTCCTCCTTTCTCAGAAATGTAAGATTTATCAGAATATCTCCTCTTGTAAAGCTTTACCCCAATTCTTTAGTGGGGTAGTACTACTCTCAAAATTTCCAGAAGGTATGCTAACATCTGATAAGAGCATATTCTTTCTTCCAAGTCATTAGAGAAATAGCCCCAGGCTTTTAATATAGCTATGATTACATTTAGCCAGCACTTTCCAGGGCCATATCCCTATCAACCTGGCACTCATATATTTGAGCAGAAATAGGACTTTTGCTTTGCTTTTCATTGAGAGGGTTTTTTTTGGAATTAAGTGAGCCAGACCCAAGGCATCTAAAAATGGTACTGTGGCAATTGAATCATCTGAGGCTCATGCGATCATGTGTTTGTTACAGAGGGACACCTGAGGCCACGTTGTATGTGTCCCTTATAGTTGTGAGGTTCAAAAATGTGTGTCCTGAAATAGTCTGACTCACCTGTATCTGCAACATTTGCCCTTGTGACCACAGGATTTTGTTATTTTAACATCCTTCTAACACAGTTGCCAGCAGTGCTTCTTCAGGGCTTCTCATTTGCTCAAAATGCAGCTGTCTGCTTCCTTGCTGATGTCAGCAACTGTGGCTGTTTTGCTATTAAGCTGACGGATTGCCTTTAGGTTGTCCCTTTGTTTTTTGCAAACCTTAATGGATATGCTACTTGTCTTTTTCTCTGAGCCTTGTACTTTGAGATTTGCGTTCCAACAGTGTCAGAATAGTAAAGATCCTACAGCCATATTTTAGCATGGAAAACATTTTAGTTTGTCTTCTGTTGTTTCCTGGAAAATTAATTTCCCTTCAAAAACTCTCTTGGTGTATTCTCTTTACTTTGCCGTATGCTCTCTTTTTCCCTCTTTTGAAATTGGTGATTGTTGCATATGGCTTGCTGAACGTGCATGAGGTTTAAGTGTAAAACTTGTAGTTTAAAAAATACAGTTGTTCTATTTCATAATGGTGGCGTACGCTGAAATAGTACAGGGCAACAGCATGGGGGAACCAGTGTTGTTGGTTTAGAAGGTGAGGCCATGAGAGTCAACATTGAGTCACGTTTCAAAGATGCAAAGTCCAAATGTCATAGTAGATGTGGACTTTAGTGTAGGAACTGGATGAATTCTGGAAATGTTTTATTCTGAGAAAGATTCAAGGTAATTTTAGAACATGTAGTTCTTCAGGAGAAATAAATTAAAAGTACTTTTGTAGTATTGTGATTGATTGGATAAGAGCCTGAGGCCTGGATAAAAGGGGCATCTGAAAAGCCTAATCTTGGTTAGGGGAGGAAAGAATTCACTGATTCAATAAATATTATCCTTGACTGTTCAGTAGAGGAAAACGTGATGGACATTGTCATTGTAGCCTTTTAAGTTTTTGCACCATGTGAAGCAAATACCTTTCATGTGTGATTTGTTTTCTGCATTCAGTTCAGTTCCTGCACTCAGTTACTGAAGCTTGCAAGTGTTTCAGGCACTTTAGTATCTAGACTATGTTAGCATGAAAGGCATATCAATGCAGTAAAGCATTTGAATAGGCTTGAATTCCAAGTTTAAAACAGGAACTCTGAATGCCAAATTTGGCAGCCATTGGGAGTTTGGAGGTAATGCCCTGGACTGAACTGCTCTGGGGGAGGCTGGCATTATCATATGGGTTTGACTGAAAACCCATCATTCGATTGACTGCACAGAGCAGGTACCTAATTCCCTCCTAATTAAAATTCTGGCTTTAACCTGAGGGAAGATGGGCCAGAGCAATTTTCTTATTTCCTTTCTACCTCCCTTCTGTAGTGTCTGTGCGATGTTTCTGTTTCCTCTAGTCTCAGGGGATCTGTTCAGTGATGGAGCAGGCGGGTGGCAATCTTCAGGGCCCAGACATGCGTTTTGTTTGGAAGTATTTCCAAGCGAGCAGAATTGTGTCTTATTTCATAGATCTACTGCAGAAGTTCCTAAGTCCACTTGCCTCTTAGGAAGAGGAAGAAAAAAAAAAAAACCAAACTGTGCAACTCATGTTAATCATGCTGCTTGATGTACAACTGAAAGATACTCACTTTGGTGGCAAAAACCTATAAAATCTCATGGATAGGACCACAGTAGGCTGAGAGTGATCACAGCAGGTCTACTTTGAACGTTACCCATTTTTTCGGACTTTGAGTAATCTCTTGAGAAGCTATGTGCTTACAATAGTAATCTCCATATTTCTTACCGCAAGCACAGGCTTGCTGAAAATAGAATCCTCAGAAAGGAAAAGTGAGAGACAGCGATTACAACTGCTCAGGGCCACCTCATACAATACATGAAAAGGATAAAACCTAAGCGTATGCTCAGCTGCTGGTACCAGCTGTTACATTCATTATAGTGATTGCTACCATTAGTGTGCTATTAATATTTGTCTTACAAACTTGTAAGAGAAACCAAATGAAAATGCTAAGTCGGCTCCATCTGCAACCATTTGGGTTCTATGAGGGTCAAGTCACAGAAGCGACAATTTTTAGCAGTGTCTTAGGACTCCTGTGATGAGGATGTTACAAGATTGGTCTGCTCTTAATTACTAGTATTTTAATGGGCCACTTGGATATTGCTATTGTCCCCTAAGGAAATGCTTCTAACTTGAAGGTTACTCATTGTATTTCCATTTTGTGCTGGAGCAGCAAGACAGCACGTAAATTTGGGAGGGCACGGATATAGTTGATAGAGGAAGTCTTCTGGGCTTATTCAGCCTTTGGTGTAGCTGTGTACAATGTGGAGATCCTGAGTTGATAGTGAATGCTAGTGCTATGAGCACCCTTTACCAAACATGCCCCCATGACTAGGTCTGAATGGATGGTCTGATTTGGGAATAGGAGGCAGCATGCAAACTCCTCCTCAGGCGCTGGCATTGGTGTGAATTTGAGACAATATTCTGACAATTGGGAGGTGCTCCTATATCAGCTCTCCACCACCCATCTTTTCCTGGAATAGGTTTATTATGGGCCACGATTTGGCCCTGGTTTTTTTCCTCTCCCCCACCCTTCTCCATTTCTTTGGGGAAATTATCATCTACAAAGTGCTGTTGAGTCAGCAGCTTTCAGCTCAGAAGTGACAACACTGTTCACAGCAAGTGGCTTGAAAAAATGTTTTCTTTTTCACATAAAATACCAGAATGGAGAATGTTGTTGATCTAAACAACACTCTTATTTGTCAGAATGATGGATACTGTAGCTGAGCAAAGGCTAGTTAATTCACATAGTTCATTTCAGAAGAAAATATAAAGTACTGTGAAAAGTTGCTATATTGATGGTTTGTCATCTGATCCATTTTCAACTGTTATGGAAAAATGACTGATCAAAAAGTATACTGTGGATGAGTTAATTATTTAGTGATCAGTAAATGACTCAAGACCATGTCAGCACTGTTGCCTGCAAGAGAAGTAATATGCGGCATAGATACCATTACAATGTATACTATTTCATGGTAACTTGTACACTCACTGTTGCATACTGAATACTTTCACTGAAATCAACTGGACTATGTACATACCTGCTGCACGTTACTGCTTGCTTTGCAGTACTTTGAGACTGTCATAGGATGCAGCCTAAAGCCTCAGTGCTCAATACCTTGTGATTTTGTAAGCCTGTAAATTTACGGGGAAAATACTTCTAGCACTCCCTATTGTAGAAGAAACGTGAAAACTAGACTCCCAAAGCTGAAATTCAAAAGGCAGGCCAAAATAGCCTCAGTTTATTTGGAAACTGTGGTTTTGGGATTGTTTGGTTTGGTTATGTTCTTTTTGTTTTTGTTTTTTCTTTTTTAGCCAATTCTGCAGTACTGGATGTGTGTGGCATGATTTTTGTTCCTAGTAGAGGTGCCACTTTCACAGAGCCTCCCAAGCAACTCTAAAAAAGGTTACCACTTCTGCACGGTAGTCCGCTCAGCCACTTTCAGGCCAAAGGTCTTGAAAATGCTATGGCTAAGCAGAGCAGTGAGATGGGCTGGGCTTCCACCCCAGCAGGCTGCAGCGCAGGCTTAAATATTCTCTCACTTCCCTACATGCAGGGGAAATCGGAGGTCTGCACCAAAGGCCAGTCTAGCCACATGCCCTCCGGGCGCTGTGTCTGGCTTCGTGGAGAATGATGGCAGATGGAGAGAAGATCGCTCAGAGGGGAGGTGCTGTGGTTCTAAAAACATTGTGAAGAAGCTAATGTATTTTTTGCCTTCCTGATAGGGTTGCTGCCCTCTTAAACTGCAGCTCCCTACAAGAGCAGGTGATAAGCTTCTTCCTACATGAACAGGTATGTCTGTCTGTCATTTCTTTAGGAGTACAGTGGGCAGAGCTGCTGTGTTGCCGAGCCACGTGAGCCGGCCGTTCTCTCTCTCTGCATACCCTTTTCCTTGCTGCCTGGGGGGCAAAGGAGAGGAAAGCTGGTTCTGGGAGTTATGTTTTTCATTGTTCTGGATTTCCCCTTCATCATCATCATCTAGTGGCAGCTTGTTCACCTTCTGGGCTCAGTGAGAGGGAACTTGTCTGTCCATCAGATTACCCAGCTCTCACACAAATTTCATGTGTCCTCAAAAGTGGAGGAAGGCTCTGCTCTCAAAGTGAGCCCGAGCCCAAGAACAGCAAAGACCTGACCGCGATGTCTGTCCCAGCCAAAAATCCATCACTTCAAAGAGAGATAAAATACAGAAGTTGATGGATTTGGAATCAAAGAGCAGTTTATTCCAGAAATGTCATTGCTACTCATTGAAGCAGCAGTGTTTGAGGGAGACCCTGGTTAACTTTTATCAACTCATTATTAATACTGCACCTGTCATGTATTATGAAGATTTACATAGTGTTATAGAAATAATGGACCAAGCCATCAGCCGACGTAAATCTTCATTGCTCACTCCAACGCAGTGAAGTTTTGCTAGTCCCTTTGGAAATTCTGACTTTGATTTGCAGTTCCTATTGTTACATAAAATATTTTTCCTGTTTCCAGAAGTTTGCAGTGTATATTTCAAGTGGCATAGACAATGTTAATAAATCCATCTAAATGCAGGATTTTCCCTGGAGATTAACAAAATGAGGTTGATCTCGCAGAAAGACAAGTACATGACCTTGCATTGCTAATGAAATTAAAAACACTGAGGAGATCTTGTTATGGTATCAGCTCTTAACATTGTAGCTCTACCAACAAAAGTGTAATTTGATGTTTATACTGCAACTATAAATTCAAACCTATTAATTCCCAAGTTGCCTCCCTTGCATGTGGGAATGCCCATTTGTCCTACAAATATCTATGCAGTGTCTTATGATCTGAGAGATATTGAACCAATCTGTTTATTTGCAAAATGATATTTGATGGGACCTCTTAACTGCCTCTGTTTCACTTTGGTCATTATCTTTTCATCCAACTTCTTCCTGCAGTTCCTTAATCTGAGTTAGGAAAGTGTTTTTTGATATTTAGGGCTCTCTACTTCTGAAATGCAAGGGCACAGGGAAACAGCCAACATGCTGCTATTTGGTCTACCTGGGGAGCAGGTCTGCTTTGGCAGAGAGCTAGGGCAGCAAACTGCATTCCTGGAGGGGTCCGGAAGTGCTGGCTGGGCCATGGAAACTGACGTTTAGGATATCATTTGGAGTAGGAGTAAAGGGGGAAAAATTCAGGAACATCCACACATTAGGCCTAAAGGAGAGACCTGGACAAGTAATGGTGTATCTCCCTAGCTATTCTTTCAAATAGATCATGCAGGTCCGGTTTGTGTGCCTGCAGTCTTAGGCAAAGAATTTTAAAAGCTTGAAATCTGATTTAAATTTAAATCATAATTGTTTTTTTTTCTCATTTTGATTTTTATGAACAGATGGACTAGCTAGCAGTTGCCCTTGAGGAGTCTTTAAATATGTAGCTCTGTGAGCTGTTTCCCTGAAGATTGATACAGCTGCTATTTTTCAGCTATCTCTGAATCATCCTCAATTACTATATGTCTTTATAAAATAATTATAGGTTTTATCCAGGAACTGAGCACAGCTCTGTATTTTTCATAAAACACTTACACAGTGTTGGTTAGCAAAAGAGATGGTTTTACCAAACCAAGTTTTCAATTATTTAGCTTTTGAAATTTTATTCTTTTATTTGATCCTTGACCATGCAGCAGCTGTATTCTCTTGGAGCAGAAACTGAAGAGCTTTTGACTGCTCTATCCATCTCTTTACACTTACTAATTTGTCTGCCAGATAAATCACATAAAGAATGAAGTTAGAGTTATTAGTTCAGATGAAGCTATTCAGACTTCAACCAATAAATAAATGATGACCTTGCCATGGAACGTCTCTGTGCAAAAGTTAGCCTGCTCTTTCTCTTTTGATGCTCATGTATAATGTGGAACCATTTTGTAGAAAAAGACCTCAGTTTTAAATGCAAGATGAGAATGGACTGAATGAAGGTATATTCTCTGATTGAGAGGATGATGGTGGCTCGGTGGTATCCATATGGAATTGTCATTGGATGGTGCAGTTTACAGGAGTTTTATTTAGTCCTTGCCCCTCTGTATCTCCAGGTACTTCTCTGCAGATGTCTTGGACAATGACAGATATATTGCAACAGGGAGAGCAGTAGATGAAACCACTAAAACAGCCAACCATCCCTGCAAAACAGCTCGTAACACAGCAAGGCTAGCAAGTCTCTTCCTTTGGGTGCCCAAAGATACAGGGGCTGGGAAACATCTGTAAAGGAAAGGTTTTATTCCCTCTGCATCTTCCACTTCTGCTGCCATTCCGGACACCTTTTATCTATTGCGGAGATCAGTCTAAAGTACTGATCTTTTTTTCTGGAGAAACATTAGGAATTGAGGAGCCACATAGCTTTCAGTGCCTTTATATAATGGCTCAGGAGAGGACTCTTCCTTTAGTATGAGTTAGCAAAGTTATAGATTATTAGAAGTATTGTCAGTAAAATAGATTTTCTGCTCTGTAGAAGTTAAATCTCCATCTTTGTTTTCTGTATTATTTTGATGCACATAACCTATAATTTACACATACTGCTGTAGAGGATTGCATGCGTTAATCTTTTGTCTAGAGGAATTTTCAGTATGTATGTCACTGAAATGAAGTATGGATGGAGTCCAAATCCTAATTTGTCTTCAGTCCAATGTTCTCAGCAGTTACTGCTGGAATTTTGCAAAGCTTCCTAATAGAAGGTGCCATTTCCAAAACGATGCCTCACAGAATAACCTCTGAACTGTGGAGTTTCCAATGTTGATAAACTGTAACAGTCAACAGCCTGACTCTTCTTTGGGGATATGATTAAAACCACTGCACTCATTTTGGTTTAATCAAGTCAGTTGTTTGTTTGTTTGTTTTTAAGAGTGCACAATCTGTTGTAAGCTGATGAAAAAACCTCTCATTTAAGGCAAAAAAAAAAAGTGGATTAGAGCCTCTGTGCTCTGTTTTCTTAAAATTCTCTGCTGAAGATGCTTATTATTATGAGGCAGATGAGAGAAATTCCTGTCTGTGAGGACTGATTGGGTAAGTGGCAAATGCTCCTGTGATGGCAAACAGTATGTTTAGTATCTCAAAACTGAGTGCTCAGTAGGCACTTCAGTGACCTGGCTTTCTTAAAAACCCTACACATTTTAACTTTTCATAAATACTACAGCAAAGTATATGGCTTGCAAGTTCAGGTTAGTGTAAACTGATTTAGATCTCCTTCTGTGTTTGCTTTTTGCTTTTTGGGTTCATACCACAGAGCTCCCCAACCAGATAAAGGTATTGTTGGGGAATACAAATACCTTTACAGGCTGTCCTTCTGCACAGCACTTGCCTTGCATGTTTACACTGTAAACATTGCTTAAGGAAAGATAGACTTAAGGGTGAAGTGACTCCTTCAAAAATCATGCAATCAGGCCCTGGACTGAGAATCTCGCTCTGTTGAAACTCAATCTCATGTGCCCTTGATAAATTGCAGTTTCTTGTTTTGATGCCTCTTTTGATGTTTTGCTTTGATGCCTGGGGTTCTCTTGTTCTTCAGGGATTACAGGTGTTCATAACGTTACCTTTGTTCATGAATGTTTTATTTTAAATAACAGGTGATAGATGGCTTCAGGGATGCAGCTGATCAGAGGATAGGAAATGTAACTTTGAGCATCTCTGGAAATAACTTTCTGATGCGAAAAACTGACATTCTTCAAGATAAATATATTTAATCAGTTCTGTTCTTGAGATTGCAAGTGGGACAGAGGTGCCTCTCCCTTTTTACCTGCTTAGAATGCAGTTTGTGTCAGTGGGGAATTAAAATAAATTATACGCTATGACATAAATCATTCACTGGTAGGTGTTAAAAGAGCCCACAGTCTCCATTATATGTTTGGTCAATGTGTGCCTGTGTCACTTAAGCAGTCAGGACTATTGGTACTCCCTGTTATTTTTCACCGCTGCTGTACAGAAAGAGAGAAAACTAGGCTTATTGCAGAGTAGGGGGAGCATCCATGGAGGAACCTCTGTTTCACTGCATCCTTAAAGTTTCTTCTGTGGAGAGTGAAGTTTTTTAAGCAGAATGCCAATATGAAGAACTAAATTTTTTCCAGTATTCTTTTCTGCTTTACAGTTAAGTCGCAGGTGTGGTTCAAAGGAAATTATATTAACTGATTCTTTCAAATATTTGAAATAATAAACAATTTTCTTTAAACATACAGATAGATTTAATTGGAAATAATTAAAAGTTGTATCAAGGAAAGCTGGCACTTACTGATATTAGGAGAAAATGGTATAATGCATCTCAAGTCTGGCTAGTATAATTGTTTTCCTCCCTTCTGAAGCCCTACCTTGATCATATTAGACTGACTGTAGAATAAATGTGCAAAAACACTTTGACTGACTCCAAAAGACTTCTGGAAATGTCTATTTATTGCCAGTTATTTCCTTCCAGAACATAACTGGCATCTGAGCCACAAACTGCCTTACAATAACTTATCTCAGGGTAATCATATGTTTAGATCTGTTGCAAAGTCTGTGCACAGAGTGCAGACAGAGCGCACACAGAGTGAGGAGTAAAGGGAAAAAAAAAATCAAACTACTTAACTAATATTAGCTAGCTAAGGCATATGGCAAGGGAAATGCATAATCTCCAAGAACAGAACTCTGTGAGGCTGGGTGCTTTGAGTATAACTTAGCACCATAGTATCTTTTCATACAGACTGATTTGTTTTTAGAAGATGACTTGAAGTCAAATCTGCCATTCCGAAAACTATGCAATATCTGTTTCCTTTCAAGTGTTGCTCATTTACTGTATGGCTGGCATGTTTTGTGCAACAAAAATTCATTGCCATCAAGTGGTAAGCTGTTGGCAAACAGAAAAAACATCTCAATAACCACCTTTTGCTGACATTTCAGGTACTGCATATCTTTGTATATTTCATCTGTGCCTCATTTCTTAATCGACCAACTTACTCCAATATCCTATTACAGTATGTGATTTTTTTGGTGACTTTTCATTGTTGTGGCATTTTTTCCAACCTGCTGACACAAGCACCTTTTGTGTGTAGTTTTCTTGGTATTCAGACTGTTAACTCCAGCTCTGTCTTCTAGACTTGAGTCTCCTATTCTCTTTTTTTTTTTTCTCCTTCTGTTTGTTGTTCTCTTTTTCCACATCAATTTGCCTATTGCCCTTTAGTGAACTTTTTCAAAGCTTTCTAGATCGGCTATGTTTTTTCTGTTTCTCCTTGACTTCATTTCCTTCAGTGATTCTCTGTTTCATTTGAGGCTTCTATATAAAGGAAAGGTCTTACTGTTAACTCGGGCTGCTTGAGAGTTAAATTGGAAAACATGCTGAGAGGCACAGAAGGGAATTTCTCTAGGTCTTGGGAGTCAGTGTGTCTCAACACATCTCTTTGCTACTGCAGTACAATACAGTATTGGCTGTTAGCAGGCTGTTACATTACCACCTTCTTAATATAAGGGAAGACGGCGTAGACAAGGATCAATAACTAGCAAATGCTAGAATAAGGAAACTCGGGAAACTGCTCAAGAGTTCCTGAGGAAAAGGCAGGGCTCTGAAAAGTGGATTGTCAAGAGCTTTGTTACAACTAGGACTCGGTGAGCGGGAGCAAAGTTGCACAGCAGGTATAGTAGCAAAAAGTCTGTGCCAAATATCCAGTATTTATACTTAAACACAATTCCTTCATTATGGTTGCTAGAGGTATAACATGTATATACTCCATACATACAAACAAAATATCTAAAGGTGCTAGTATTCTTGGGGGAAAAGCCCATCAGTGATTTTGAAACAAACTCTTAGAAAATGCTGAAATCTCATACGTTTCTTCTTATCTCTACTCAGAAAATGCTGAAATCTCATACATTTCTTCTTATCTCTACTTCCATTTCATAAGATTGCCTTCCCTCCCGGCTCTTTTCTACTTCTTTCCCGTCTTGGGATTCCTTCTTGCTTATCTTTCAAAGTGTGCTGAACTTCAGAGATTTAGCTGTGCCATCCAGGAGAAGGTGGGGCAACGCTGCAGAAACAATAAAAATCCCTTCCTTAAGACTTGACCCCTGATCTTTTGAAAAATCTTGCTAGGTTTTTTAAATACAGGAAGGAGATGGAGCTGAAGGAAAGTGTATGTTCAGCTTGGTCTTTTTTTTGATTTAGTCATATATCATACATTTTAGGTGAATCTGGAAGTGTTCCTGTACTCAGTCAATTTGACTTTACACCTTGCTGCTCCTGAAGGAGGTGATTGAAGAAACTGGTTACAGTAGTATCCCAAACGTATGATCCAGAGCTGAACTGCGTGTCTAGCAAGTGAATGAACCAGGCACATGAACCCAACTGACGGTGCAGCTAGAAAAACAGAGGGGAAAATATGGTTATCAGTGCAAGGAAGGTGGATTAAGCGGGATTTGGCTTAGAAAGAGAGCACAGAACTGTCATTGATAAAGAGGTGTGCAGAAATTTAGGAGAAACTAGGCGTTGTCTGAAAAAGGGCAGAGAGGCCAAAAGAGAAGACTG
The DNA here is from genome assembly GCF_040807025.1 of Struthio camelus. Lineage (NCBI taxonomy): Eukaryota > Metazoa > Chordata > Aves > Struthioniformes > Struthionidae > Struthio > Struthio camelus. Next base: position 22,396,502 of record NC_090946.1, read on the forward strand.
GTTTGTGCAAAGCAAAGAGGAAAAAAAAAGTAGTAGTCACCTCCCTGTATGAAAATCTGCACAGGCTCTATTTTGTATCCATGTAATTTTTATAAAATATTTGCTTCAGAGATATGAATCTACTTCCAGTATTTGTTTTATTTTCCTTTGTTTTTATTCCTACCCCGAAACTACATGAGAAATGTTGCTTTGCCTTATCTTTTGCCTTGCAAGAAAACTCTGCTCTTTGTAGAATTTAGTATTTTAAAGTAGAAATCTCATTTTAATGCATCCTTTTTGTTTTCTTTACAGTGCTCTTTGAAGGCATTAATATATGTTTTGCTTAGTAATTAATTGATGCTTAAGTACTTACCATTTCATGTCTAGAAGGGAAATTTTAAAAGCTTATCTTCCTGTCTGGCTGCCAGGAAAGATATTTTGCAAACAATAGCTCCTCCAACTTTTTACAGAAAAGTAACAAACAAAACGGCTTTGATTTGTACCTGCTGGTAAGGGGAGCCTGCTCAAACCATCGATGAAGTTAATGAGGAAAATGTGCTTGTGGTCTACCAGGTGCAGCAGATACGGTTCTCACAGAGGAGTTCAGTAGTGGGCAGTTCCCCTCTGGCTGAAAGCTGACTTGAGTGTCTCACTGAGGACTGCTGCGCAGAGGAGTTGGTGTCAATGCAGATGCTCTCCCTTTTGACGGCTAGGACCTCGCCTGGTCCTGTATTGTACTATGGGTTGCCCTTTTAGAGGGCCTCCACAAACCAGTACAAGAGGACCCAGCCAAGGGCAGGTATGAAATGCTAGTGGGGACATGTGTTGGGGTGGGAGGTGAGCTGCACAAGGGCTGCCGGCCTGCGCAGACCGGCGGCCCCCAGACTGGGGGTGGGGAGTGCTCACGTACCCATGTGGGAGCGCCCATGTGCCCACACAGGAGCTACGTCTTGTCCAGCCTGATGTCTCTGACCCAACCAAAGAGAAATGGCCCAGCATCCTGGGGCCACCCGGGAACTTTGTTACAGCCAAATTGCCAAGAAACTGGTAAACGGTGAACTAAAACATTTTATAAACATACTATCCAGAAAAAAAGTCCTTAGCTGGACCAGGTTATTGTACACAGTAGCTCAGATTTAGCTTCTGTTGAGCTATTTGGCCACAGCTTTAGTCCTCTTATCCATTGAGATGAGCTGGATAAATGGTGTGGTGAAATCAATAACATTAATAACTTGCAAACAGAAATTCTCAGTCAGCTGTGTAAGTTAATGTAGTATATCTATTTGAAATGAGTATCAGTTGCATTAGACTGCACTTCAGAGAAACACTGAGTAAGCCACACACTCATCCTGCCCTTGTATTAGCAAATATGGAGGACTTGGAAATTTGGCACCTCATACTCAGAATATGCTTTGTATGCCCTGTAGATGGATGTTTCAGTGAAGAGCTACTGATCAATTCCTAGCGTACCCAGAGACATTCTATATAGCTGTAAGCAAACTAAATAATTTTGTTCTTGCCTCGGTTTATCATCTCTAATGTGAATGTGACATTTTATTGTATTACAAAGATGATGTAAAGCAGCTGTATTAGGAATAGTGTCATATATGGGCCAGAAGTGCACGTGATTGCAGTAAGTCAAGCTAAGAAGTTGCCTAAATTCTGAATGAAAATTAGGTATTTCCATTGCAAACTCAAATGTATTTAACCCATCGTATTGGGGAAAGAGCAGCAAAACAATAATTTAAGTGCCCAGTTTCACTCTTTGCATGAAGTTTTACCAGCTAGACGATTTTAAGCAAGCAAATGAAAAGAAGAACAGAACTTGATACTATTTAATCTTAAATATCATCTAAAGACTTTAAAGGCTGTAGCATGTTTCCTGATTATACAAATGCTCAGCTGTTGTGAAGGCAATCTGCTATTTTTCTAGATGCTTTGACTCCAAAATTATTCAAATCTTTTTTTCCTTGTACATTGAACTCAACCTCATATTAATTTGATTGCAACTCTTTGCTAAAGTGTAATAGAATGTTAATTCTTTCAAAACTTGTGGCTCGTTTTTTCTGAATAAACTGGCTTCTTTTAGTAATCGTATTTGATGGAAGAAGAAATCTGAAGGGTATAAAATGAGAAGGTCGTAATATTGATGTTCAGAATGAACACCTATGGAAAAGCAATTCTGCTTCTACTTACAAGTTCTGCTTGGGAGCATTTAAATGTTCTGGCTCATTGTTAGGTGAAGTTAATGGCTTTTAAAGGCACCTAAGTCATATCTGAGTTTGAAACACTTGTGGCTTAGAAACATCTTTGAGATTAGGCTTTTTCAAAACTGTTTGTTTTCTTTGTTTAGCTCCCCAGTAGCAAAGCATGAACATTTAAAGCTATATCCTCAGCTGGTGTAGACAGTTCTAGATCTATAACGTCAATGGATTTTTTTGTTTTGTTTTGTTTTACACTAACCTGAAGTAATGCCTATGAATGCTTTTTCAGAACAGTTATGAAGGATGTACTTAGCTTCACTCTAATCCTGAAGCTTTGCAACATTAAGTACAGTTGCCTACTCACCATGCTGCAAAGGAAAGACTGTTTAACATGAGAAACAGTTCTGGTTTTATCCTCTCAGCAGACTAAGGCGTGCTGCCATTTGTAAACAGCTTATGAGAATCTCAGTCTGGTTTAACCAGTCTGAGCTGGAGGAGCCTATTTTCATCCTGGAGGGATACATGTGGGTGCTCTGAACTTGCCATGAGAACAAAAGGAAGTACGATGGGATCCCTTCTCTTGCTGGTTGAGTGTGGAATGATGCCTCTCAGCGCAGAGGAGCAAAACTAGTAATGGGCACAGATTGAAATACAGGAAATTGTATTTAAACATAAGAAACTTTTCCACTGTGAGTGTGGTCAGAACACTGGCACAGGTTGCCCAGAGAGGATGTGGGGTGTCCATCCTTGAGATGGTCAAAGCTCACCTGGGCCTGGCCATGAGAAAGCCAGTGTAGTTGAGCCTCCTGTGAGCAGAGGGATTGGAGTGGATGATTCCCAGAGGTGCCTTCCAGCCTCAACCATTCTGTGATTCTGTGGAAAAAAAAAAATAGAGCCAGAACTGAAACCTATCCTTGATTTTTAGTAGGGAAAACAAACAAACAAAAAAGCGACTTATAGTTGTTATGGACAGCAAAACAGCATTTGGTTTGCTATGAATATAGCCCCGTTCTACAGCTACTAGGAGAGAGAGCGGTACTTTGGCAGGGACAGGAGGGCTCTTTTTAAAAAAATATGTCTTTTTGACATGGTATTCTAACTGCCTTGAGTGACATGTAAATAGAGGGAATTGTTCAGAAAGGTTCAAAAAGCATCAGTGCAAGAGAAGAGAGAGCAAGATTACTGTGTAAAATTTGGTTTAATAATAACATTCAAAGAGAAGACTCCTTTAAAAGCAAAACTTATGTGAAATACTATGCTGAAATGAAACAGGATTATCCAATTTTGTATTTAAGCACAATCATAGGAAACACATTCATCCTACACAATCATTTTAGGTATTCAGCATGCAGGAATAATGTTAGAGGGCAGTAAAAAGGGAAGTCTGAAGGGACTGTATAACTGAATCCAATTGTAGTGGTCCCATTGGATTTAGAAGATTGTTTGGGATGGCAGTTCCAAAGATGACAGGCACTCAAATTATGATTATACTAATTTCTTATTCAAGTTTGAATGACTTTATGTACAGCAGTTTAATAGGTTAGTCTGTCTCCTTGCAAGAGACGTTGTTTTCACCTTAGTACATGGGTTCATTACTTACAGTGGAGAATCAGAGCATCGGATATATACAGTACAAGATTTTGAGAGAGATGTTAAGTGGTGTTACATGATCCACTATCAGACTGAACTAAAAACTTAGTAAACGTTGAAAGCAGGTCGCCAGTGGCAAATACTGGGACAGTAGTGTATGCCTGGTTTCTACTGCTGGTAAAGTGAGCTGAATGATTTTCACTCCTCAAAAGTTAACATTTTCTCGTACTTGCTTCCTTTATGGGAGTATGTAAATATAGGTGTCAAGAGTTGGTATTAGACAGGATCTCAGTGGAGCTAACAAGGTGCAAACTGAAGTGGCCAAAGTGGAAAATTTACTCTATTTGCGTGGCTAAGGAACCCTGTTCTGACTTTGCAGTGTGTTACTGACTGGTACTTACGCTTCACAGCCTCACAATAAAGAAACAGAAAGGTACTTACTGAGGATAGATGAAATATAGTAAGGAAAAGTGAACTTTCATGAACACGTGGAGAGGATCAACCATATAAAGACTGCAATAAATTTATCATACACCAATTTGTATCCTTCCCAGAGTTTCATCTCCAAATTGTTCACTTTTACCACAAAGTTTTCTTATTATAGGTGAAAACCGGCAAGCATTTTTGTCTTGCTAGGAAAACAAGAAGATTTAACTGGGGCTTTCTGCTCAAAGACACAGGGAATGTGAGCTTGGCATAAACCTCATCCAAAGCCCACAACAATGAGCAGAATTATCTCTGATGTCTTTGGTATGACTGAAGTGTTTATGGCTAAAATTACCATTCAGTGCTTTGATTTTACTCGCTTTATGTGAGCAATTTCTTCTTTTGATTTGTAAAACTTTTAACGCCCTTACTATCATCCCTGGAGCTTATTCTGAATTTGTTTCAACACATTCCAAAACTCACTGCTTGGGAAGAAATCCACTGAACTAATTGAATTTCACCTTATTATACAAAACCTCAGATACTGCATCTGGTCTTGGTTAATTGCACGGTTTGATTTTTAAATCAAACAAGCACAAAATATCCTAGATGCACTTGTATCTGATCTAAGCTTTATAAAGAAGAGTTCATGAACCTTGTTAGAAACTCTGAGTTTGTAATGAAAGCAGATTATTTGGCATGGTTTTAATTCAAACCTGATAGCTTGATTTTAGATACACTGGAATGGAAAATCTAAACATAACTATTTCTGTAGTTATGCCAGCACAAACATATCCCTTTTCCTTGTCATTTGGAGCTTAAAGTTAGAAATGTCCAAGCTGATAAAGGAAAACCCAGAATGCTTACGCATTTATGCCAAATCCGTCCTGTTTGAACTATCTTATGATTTCAAATGCTGAACAGAAGTGTTTTTCTGCACTATGCTTGAACTGATCCAGAGACTATAGACAGTTAGCTTTTGTCCTTTGAAAAGACACTAAAAGTAAATATCAACTTAGTCTCTTGAATGTCTTATGAATGAGTTAGGAATCTTGCCACACACATCATAGCATAAAAACAGGATGGATCCACAAATTGGTGGTGTTTGTTATTTGTTTACTTTTCCTTTTTCTGTCCTTCTAAAATCAAACCTCTTCAAGGTCAGCAAACGGGGCAAATGAGACTGGATCTTATTTCAATATATATTCTGACCCTACTGTAGCAGCCCTGAGGTATGGCAAACGTTCCAAGCCACGCAACATGCAAATGTATTTATCTATAGCACACAAGCTCTGACCAGTGCCATGCTCACTAGAATAGAAGCAACAGAGAAGCAAGTGGCTCTGGTAAGAGGAAGAATAAGGATATGGATAAAATAAACATTTCTCTATAAAAAATATCCTGTGCACTTTTCCAAATTGGTGTATACATTTAATGCTTGATTTTTCATGGGTTCAATTATCAGAACTTAATTCCTCCATGACTGCAAAATTAAATCTCTCTTAATTATCACCATACTTTCAGTAAAGAGCCTACATCAATTCCTTATTTTACAGCTTGCTTAGGATTGTCCCACTCCCTTTCAACAGTCTTCATGCTTTGATGTCATGTTCTCTGCCCAAATTGCCAGAAGGCTTTCTGTGGCAAATGCAGGTGTTTTCAACTGTTAGACAAAGCTGTGTTGTATTATTCATCATCTCAAAGTGTATTAGTAGGACACTTATTTTACATAGAGGACAAAATAGGAATAATTGGTGAAGTAGCGCACCGTACATAGAGAAAGATGGTACTCAGAGCTTCAGCAGTGGACGAACTATGCTTGACTCTGCGTTGCTGCTTTCACCTGTGTTTTCTATATATGTCGTTTAACCTTTAAAGTCCTGTTTTTTCTGTCTAAAAGTCTATCTTGTCCAGTAGCTTGATAACTGAAACTAATTAAGCATGGATTTTGAGGGGTACAATTCTCTTTATAGATAGCACCTAGAAATCAACGTTATCTATAAGGGTTATTTGTTACATGCAGATATTTTTTCCTAGTCTTTGTAGTAGTAATACGTGGGGAAACTGGCACCCTGCAAAAGCCAGGTCTGCGCTGAGCTGCTGAAAATGATCAGAAGCGTGACTGAATGCTTCTGCACCTCAAGGGCAATCTTGAGGCTTGTTACACAGAAAAATTAGCACCTGGATCATCCTCCCAGCAAGGATTTCTCTTTAACTCTTGCTCTGTCGTTCTGAGTTAACTCAGTGTGTCATAGAGACAAAGCAGGGTGACATCACAGGCGACTGGTGACTCAGGACATTGCTCTGAGTTACAAATGTGCAGTATTGCCCTCGTGCAGCCAGCATGGCTCCCACTTCTGCTCAGCTTGCCCACTCCAGAGACTGGGACAGGGTATTGCCAGTGAGGAAGAACCAAAGCTGGAAAATGAGGTGCTATAGAGGTGTGTGACCTGAGACAGTAAAAGGATGATGGAGGATCAGGGTTGGGGAGGATGAGGAAGAGGGTTGGGGGCATAGGTAAAAAGGGAGTTAGGGACAGGTATCAAAGAAAAGATAACTTGTTTTCCTTTTCCTTCCCCCCCTCCCCATGACTTTCCTGATATTTTTTTTTCCAGCGTATCAGCTCACCCCAGATGGATATTATGCCATGTGCACCCCTATCTTCCAGGACGCCCTGACAGTCTTCCATTTTGAATGTCTAGTAACTCTGTGCTTTTTATTTGTGAACACAGACTTGGTCTTGGACTGTTTAAATGACAGTACACACTTCCACGATTCAAATAACCCAAAGGTTCAGAGGGATCTTTTTCATGACTCGTAGTTCATCTATCAGACCTTATACTTGAGGCTTTTTGAAAATATATATTCTACTCATCAATCTTGAGAGCTTTTGACTCTGAAGACGTGAAACTCTTCTTGTTTTCTCCTTTCTTTTTCTCTTTTCTACAGAAGCCTCAGTAAATGGCCATGGTTAAAAAGCATACAGCATAGTACTGAGAGATGGGCATCTGGGCTAGTAACTCTCCTATGCAGGGGTGCTGCCTATTGTTTTACAGTTGCAGAATGTGCCCCATGGGAACTGAGATTTGTCAAGTCCAGAGTCTGATGCTAATCAAGAAAGCAGCAAATTACCTTCTAGCACATAAACGTGGGATAATTCTTCTGTAATGTTAGCTCTCATTTGGGCTTCTGGAGAATGTTTATGTTTGGGTTTCTGGGTTTAAAACAAAATAGCCTTTCAAAAGTTTGTGACAATGAATGATATGGTAACATTACTGGTATGTGTTAAGCATCCCATCTTCTGAACTCTTGCTGGCTTCCTGGCCCCAGCCATGTTCTTTAGTAGTGAGCTCTACTGTCCAGTTCTGTTGTGTGGAAACAGTATCTCCTTTAATCTGTGTTTGATTTGCTATATTATAATGTCATTAAGTGCCTCCTTGTTATAGATGGCTTATTTTTAAACTCCCTGTCTCTGTTTTCTCTGATAAAACACTTTTTCCATTCTCTGCTCAGATGTGCATCCTGCCATACTCTTAATCATTCATCCTTCCTTCTAATTTTGCAGTACTTTGAAAGGGGATAAGCTGTAGTGTACACTACTTCCACATGAGTTGACACCATCAAGCAGAGGAGCAACGTGACAATTTGGGGATGGATTAGCAAGTCACATCTCTCACTTTGGTGCTTGTCTCTATCTTAGCCTTTTCCAGTTGCAACTTGTGCCAGATTTAACTGTTTGACTGCTAATTCCACAATGCCTGTTCTGTGTGGAAAGGTGACTGCAGCTAACTGGTAACAGTCTTTGTCAAGTCTCTCCTCCATACATAGTACAACCATTACCTATAGAAATTATCCAAATGTTAGGAGCCACGTGGAGATTATTCAGAACAGATAGATATAGATTATTATATTTCATTAATACCTAGCTTTCATTAATTCCTTCTTTCTTCAGATTGCGTGTTGTTTTTTTTTTTTTCCTACGAGGCCAAGGAGGATTTCTGTATGTATATAGTAGACCCTATAGACTAGGGAGAGGAGGAGGGACTTACATGGTGCAGTTAGAAATTTAAATGGGCTTTGTTTCTGCTCTTGGCTGGGGAAATGGCATTGAGTTGTTTTTGCTGGGATAAGTATCTAGCAGCCTGTAAGAAATTTGCAGGGAGAAGGCTTGGATGGCTGTGGAGAGCACGGACTGCGCGCTGTAGGAGGCCAGCACTTCTTGAGTGCCACTGTTAACTTTTCTTTGCCGTTTCCCAGGGATAGCTGATGGCATTTCGTGGTCACGCAGGGCCAGGCCTAGGTGGATTAAAGCCATCATTTTCAAACGGGTCTGTGTAACCCTGCGATGCTGCTCTGGCACTGGAATACAGAAAACGTGACTTTTATTTTCTTAATAGGGACGTGGAGCTTTTACTGCCATGCACCGGGCCGTGACTCCTCAGCCATTGTGGGCAGATTTCCTGGAATTTTTAACTGTGCTCGCGCCCCCAGGTCCGGTCGGGGTGGCCCCGACCGTTAACGCGCCTCGCGCCGCTGCCGCCCGGACCGTTAACGCGCCTCGCGCCGCTGCCGGCCCGACCGTTAACGCGCCTCGCGCCGCTGCCGGCCCGACCGTTAACGCGCCTCGCGCCGCTGCCGCCCGGACCGTTAACGCGCCTCGCGCCGCTGCCGGCCCGACCGTTAACGCGCCTCGCGCCGCTGCCGCCCGGACCGTTACGCGCCGCGGGGGCGACAGGAGGGGCCGCCGGCCGGCCGCGGCGCCATGCCGGGCCGCTGTCGGCCGCCTGGCGAGGCACCCCGGCGGGGCCAGGCCCTCGGCGGCCGCAGCGCCCCGCACATGCCCAGTGCTGGGGGCGGGCGCCGGCCGTGAGTCAGTGGCGGCGCGGCTGACGGGTCAGGGGCGGGCCCGGCGCGGCCCGCCTCGCCCGGGCGATGCCTCAGCGCGCCGGCAGCGGCAGCGGGGGGGGCGGCTAGCGGCAGCGGGGACGCGGCGCTGCTGCCGCCCTGCCTTTCGCTGCCCGCCGGCGGCCTTTCCTCCGCCCCCTCCCGCGCCCCCCCGCTCCGGTCCCCGTTTCAGCTGCCCCTCCTGGGCAGGGAGGGAGGGCCGGGAGCCGCCTCCCGCTGCCCCCCGCACCCTCCTCCCCATGCAGCCCGGCCCGGCGCTGGGAGCCCTCCCCAGGGGGATGTTTCTGCGGCCGCTGCCGGGATAACCGGCGCCCCGTCCGCCCCCGCCCCGGACGGAGGATGCTGCCCGCGCCGTGGCGGGTTCCGACTCGGGCAGCAGCGGCCTCGTCCCCCCGCTCGACTCCGGGCACCGCCACCTGGGAGAGATGACTTCAAGGTACCAGGCGGACTGGATCCCTTACAGGTACGGGGCGACCGGGAGATGGTGGTGGGCGGCTGAGGGGAGGGGGCTGCCCCGCCCGCCCGCCCGCCCGCGCCGGCTGCTCCTGCGTCTGAGCCCCTTCCCTTTGGCGGGCTGCGGGGGATTCGCTCTCGGCGCCCGTGTTTCGATGGTGGGGCCGGGACGGCTGGACCCTGCCCGGGGGCACGAGGCGGTTGGGTCCGCCGTCAGGAGTCATCCCCGGAGGCCGGCTCTCTGCCTCCCGGCTCACGCGTCCTCTTGCGGGCGGGATGCGCCGGCGGTGGCCCCGGATCCCGCCTCCAAACTTTGAGCGATGCTGCTCCGGGAAGTTCAGGGCGGCCGGGCTCTGCGGGCGAGCTGCTGGGCCCGCTGCGGGAGGGCAGTGAGGAGCCCCTCGGCTGCGGGCAGTGGGTGCGGAGCCGTGGGGAGACCCGTTCGCGCTCCGGGCGCGCACGCCTTTCTCCACGGCTCGGCCGCAGGCGCCCGTGCGCCGCCGAGGGCCCCTGGGGCCGGGGAGGGACCGCACGGGCCGGGGGCCGTCGCCCCTTCGCCGGTGGGACCGGCTTGTTCCCGGGTGCCTCCCCCAGCGCATGGCCGGGCCCGGCGCGCAGGGCGGCCGGGGACCCCGGGGGCGCAGGCCGGGGCAGCGGGCCGGGCATCGCGGGGGCGCGGCCGGGCCCCCCGCTTTCTCGGGGCGCGGAGCGGCCGCGGCTGCGGAGCCGCCGCCGCGGAGCCGCCGCCATGGCGAGCAGCGGGATCGCCATGGCAGCGCCGCGGCTGGCGGCTGCCATTGGCTCCGCCGTTGCCATAAGCTACGGGCGCCGCCGCGCCGCAGCTCCTGCTGGAGAGCCCCGCGCGTCAGAGGGCACCGGGCAGCGGTGGCCGCCGCCGAGCCGGCCGCGGGGCTGCCCGGCGCCGGCGTCCCGTGCTCGTGGACTGCGCTCTCCCTCGTTCGCCTTGCAGCGCCTGCTTGCTTTAGTGTGCCCTCCCCGTGCGCGCTCGAGCATCTCCGAGCAGGAGGGTTTGCTGCTGATGCATGAAAATATTTTGTGACTTGTCGGTAGGTAGGAGAGAGAGCGAGCCAAAGAACGTACAGCTCAGGGCAGGACGAGCTGTGCTGTGGAACAGTAATACATCAACTACTGAATCTACTATCAGTACTGATTTTAACAGTTTATTTAGTTTTTTTTTTTTTTTACTGAAGTATTACAAAAAGAAATAGATAACGCAGCAAAACACGCTTGCTTCATTCCCTTCCTTGCAATTAAAATTGTAGCTACAGTAATGTAGATCAGTTATTTTTTGTAGAGAATCGCGAATTTAAAAATTTACAGAGTGTATTTTAAAACAAAGGTACCTGTTTAAGCAGTTTTGTTTTGCCCCATTCTAGATGACAGTAGCTGTAGCGACCAGGTGTTGTGAATGCAGTATAAACGCAAATAAATCATTCCCTAATACAGAATAAAAATAGAATGATGGGTACACAAGTGAAAGCCTTCTTGATCTGTATGCATGACAGTTCTAATCAGTAGAAGAATTGGAAAGAAACAGAGCTTATTACAGTGAACCTAAGAATATTGCCACTGACTCCTCAACAGCCCTTTCAGAGCATCTATTTTAAAAAGATGCAAGGAATTGGCAATAAAGCTTCAGAACTGACAAGCCAGTGCGTTCTGGTGCAATTTGAAGCCATGTAATGAAGGCAAAAATACTGTAAGAACAGCTGTTCCATGACACTCTTCTCTGCAGTTTAACTGTTTTCTTATTCTTTCCCTCTATGCAAGGCTGTGTAGAGGCCAGTACCAGAACTTTGCTTAGAGGATTTTTAGTATCCTTTCCCTGAAAAGAAAACAAAGCATCCTATCTAGCTGTTTCTGTGCAGTGCAGGTCACAGAAGCAAGTGGGTTCAAAATGGTAGATCTCCAGAGAAACACAGATGTGATGATTCTCACAGTTTTTCTAATTTAATATTCTCCACGAATGGTAACCTTATGTTTACGGCCAGCAACTGCTAAGGAACCTGTGCCCCTCCAAACCAAAGGGCAAACAAACCCAGCTCCTGCTCTAAAGTCTTTTTGTTTAGGTTTCTAGATAATTTCATTTTTTTTCAAAGAAGTTGACTTTTTCTTTTGGCTACAGAGAGCTAATTTCGGAGATAGAGATATACACTTGTAAATCTCATTGAACTTGCTAGTTTTCAGTATCTTCCAGGATACCCTAAATGTATTTACCCAGGAAACATGAGTCTCTCTAAATGAATGTGTGACTGTGATTTATATATGAAAGCATTTTATTAGTAAATTAGGTTAAAGCTCAATCTTTTCTAGGAGTGAAATGTGCATGGTGCAGGGGAGGCCTGGTGTGTGTGCACCCCTGGGAATACTTGATCTCTCTGGGAGCAAATGCCCCTTGACTGATCTGCTCTATTGCTTTGAACTGCTGTTTGCTGTAGTGATTTCAAGGGTTGCTGACTCTTAAATCTCAGAGGCCTGTTTTCCACCTCCTTTACGGCCTGGGTGGCATGTGACAGCCAGCAATGTCACTGTTAGCTTGGGGGACAGAGCACAGGATATTTGGCATGCTAAAGTCCGTAAAGAAGTATGTGACATACACATACTGATACACAGTGTGCTAGCAAATGCTGCAAGCCCTTCTCTGAGCTTGGGAAAGCTGTTTCAATTTTAGCATGGACTTTAAAACGGTGGCATGACTCTCAAACTTGCATTGTTCCGCTTAGCAGTCTAATTAGGTGTACATGCAAATATATACCTGAATTAATTCAAGCAGAGAAGTGCTGTTTCTTTGGTAAAATATCACTTACATACATACATACACATATATATATATGAACACGTCCTTACAAGTCAAATGAGCCAGAGGGAATCAATTTTGCATGCAAATTGCACGAATTACTGAGCAATCCACCTGCATGTCCAAAAGTCACAAAACAGATTTATATACTTCATTTTTAAGACACTGAGAATGTTTTGGGTGAGTTTACCAAAGAAATATTAGATGCTTCTTTCAGTGTCAGTGCTAGCTTTTTCATGCTGAGATGGATGAAATACATTCATATTATTTGTGGAACAGAGTTTGCACTATTTCGGCATTTTGCCTTAAAGCCCTTTTCTTTTCTTCTGTGCCCTGCTTTTGAATCACTAATACTTACAGTATGAGATTTGAATTCTCCTATATTAGGAAATACAATTGAGAATGATGCTTTAAAAGTAGGTATAATTCATTTATTTTCATTAAACTATTTCATAGAAAGAATTCAAGTATATGATTAAGTACTTACTCGTATGAAACCGTATAGGTGGTACAGATATACTTTATTTTTTAATTGAGCCTATTTTGACAGCCTCTGTCCTTTATTATAATCGAAAAAGTTGAGAACTTAGCTAAAAAATCAGTTGCAGCTCACATACCAAAAAAAAGGTTCCTTGTGCCAGTAAGATGTAGCTCCTTTAGAAATTATGTTTATCTGCACAGTAATAATTTTGATTGCATATCCCTTAGCAGTTTTCAGCAGAAAATACGAAGCACAATTTGACCAGAATCATTCCAAATTCACAGGAGTTTAGTTTTCTAGATCACAAATATGTTTCAAATCATTTTACTGCACTCATTTTAAATTTATAGAATTTCTGAAATTACCAGCAAAAAATAAAACTGATTATGTTATGCCTTGAATAAGCAAGCACATTCCTCACACTACCTAACTGTGGTTAAATGAAACTTGCTACTTAAGCTAAAAGTATCAATTCGTTTCATCCAAATAAGGCCTCAGTCCCTATTATTAGTCTCACCTGGTTCTTTAAAAATACGTCTTAATAGCGTAAGTTCTAAAGCAGCATTTATAAAAGCATATAAACTGTTTAATGAGAAAAAGATAAATGTTGTCAGCTGAAAGTGCAGTACACACAGGAATAAATTTGTCCTAAGTCTCCTGAGTTTTTTTATAAAGCGTCAGTGTAATTCTCCTGAAACTTCAGGTTTGTACAGACAGTCCTACAGTAGCCCAGCAGGAACCTGTGAACTGCACAGTATAGGGGTCTGGCAATTGGAGTAGAAGGCACTGAATAAAACCAAATATACAGCTTGCATATGCAGTGGCATAATATGTCTTCATATGAGTAGTAATATGCATTATTTTATTTGTTATATTTGTATTATGCTCTTCTTTGTAGTTTTTATGAATTTGCTTGGAAGTTTTAGGTTGGGTGCTTAGATATTGCAGCTATAACAATCTCTAGTTATTTATTTGCAAGGTGAAGGATTGCAGTTGGGTGAAAATTGTATTGGGGCAGCGCTGCATCGTAAGTTCATGAATCATGGCAATTAGAGTAGATAAGATTTCTTGAAAGTACAATGTGTAAACAAGTTCTGGAACCGGAATTTCCTTGAAGACCAGAGGTGTCCAAAACTCATTTCTATGTATTTATTTGAAATATTGGTATATTATTTATCTTTATGCCTCAGTATTCTAAGGGCAGCAATACAGGTAAAGTGCTCACCCCCTCTGCAAGGTGCTTTTTGTGACTGTGAGTGCAGTGCAGGCAGGCTCGCTCTTAGCTGTCTACTGTGGGGGATGGCATTGATAATTTATAAGATAGATGCTTTTTCTTAAGAAAAGGGTACAAAGAGCATGTGTCTGCTGTGCTCTAAATTAGGCTGCCTTCTCTCAGGTTTTTGCAATGTATAAATTAGCCTCGTTGTGTGCTGTTAAAATCTTTAAGTTAGAGCTTTCCCTTAATGGGGGTCTGTCCTCTGATACAGGATGTTAGAGTTACAGTGCACAGACACTCTAGTGGAGATCCAAGCATTGTTGTGCTCAGCATCAGTGCTGTAGGACTGTACAGGAGCATCGTCAGAGGCGATTGCTACCCTGAAGCTGATCAACCAGGCAGCAAAGAGAGAGGAAGAAAATAAAGTATTACTTTGGTTTTACCAGTAGGGGAAATAGAGACCAGTTGAAGATGTGGGAATTGGCTTAAGTGGAAATGGGGCAGGGCTCAAGGGAGATCAGTGAGAGAGCTGGAAGTGAAACCTAGTCTTCTTGTGCTTTGTGTAGTGCCAAAGGTGGAGTTAAGTCGGGGGGGGGTGATGGAGAGGCTGAAGGGGCTTTGCCACCTGTTGTAGCGTGGGCTTTGGGCGATGTTACAGATAAGTGGCTGCGCCAACTGTCCTATGGTACTGCCCCCCCTCCCCCAGCCACCTTTACATCATCAACCTCCAGACTGAGAGTAACAACTCATTTCATAATAGGCCAAGGAGTTTCTGGCAGTGACATTCGCTTGCAGGTTTCTGGCAGCGATGATCATTTACAAGCCATCTGTGCCAGATTTGGACTGCAGACGGAAAGTGGATATGAAATTTTATGTCTCCTCTTGCAGTTTCCTGAGTCAGACAGTTTCCTCTCTTATGCCCGAGGGTTTGGACTTCCCTTAAAGCTGCTTTCATTTAGACATGCACAAAGTAGCTTCTGTGGAAGGTGGTACTTTCTATTAGTAACTAAAAATTGACCTTCTTGAGAGCTGGATTCTTTTCACACTTCCTCCTCATTCCTCTTCTCCTCATACTGATGGCTTATCCTATTTTATTTTCTAATTCATGCTTTTCTGTTCTTTCTCTTTATGAACACAGATTGGCTTATGCTGTTTTGACCCTGTTTTTTGCTCTTCTTGACTCTCTTCTATTTCCTTCTCTCTTTCTTATTTATGAACATAGAATTCTATCTTGCCAGCTCTGTAGTGCCTTTAGAAGATATATTTCTCTGTAACGCTTTCTTTTCAATTTGTATTTTATTGCTTATAATTTTTTAATAAATTAATCCCAACTTCTTATTGTATTACTTCAGTAGATAGCACTGTTTGTGGTTTTTCAAAGCTGAAATTATTTTCTTGCAGGTTATTGAGAATTGATTTCAGTACCTGCAGCAGATTATTCCAAGACAAATTGTTGTAAACATGCAATGTTAAAATTGGTGTTTATTTTATGTCATTTATTGCTAAAGTTTGTGTCACTGCGTTATACGATAGCCACTGATTGGGATCAGGAGATGCATCGTTACCATTTAACTCAGGATGCTCTTATCAGTGATAGTCTGTGTCTTGCAAACGGGTGTCAATGAGAAACTGAAGAACTGTCCTGCCACAGTTTTGCAACCTCCTATATCTCACAGTAGTGGTAGGGCAATACCTGCAAGTTCTGAGGACTTCTTTCTGGGCTCTGTTATTTGTATTATGCTAAGGCTATGCAGATATATGGGAAGACAGTTCTCAATCTGAAGAATTTGCAATTTAGAAGAGAGGTACGAGATAGGGACACAGAATACAAGCAAAGAGATCAGAGTGATTGTTGGCAAGCTTATCATTACTTTCATTTTTATTGTAGACATACGATCATCAGCTTTTTTTGACTGTCTGTTCTGATCTTAAGAAAATAGGAAAGGAGGGTAACTTAAATGGATTTGGAAGTATGCCGTCGAAGAAGGGTGGACAGAGTGTGCAAAGGTAACTCTGGGGAAAGGGGAAAGACCGGAGTAATTGTTTTGGAATGAGTGAGGACACTTGATAAAAGATGAAACCAGATTCTTCTGCTGACATAGTTGATTTATACTAGTCTGCAGAGATTTGTTTTGTCTAACACTTGATGCTAATGTGTTTTTTTTGCTTTATATGTATTCAGTAACCATGGGTGTATAGCGGGTCATCTATTGAATAATTTTAGTACATGTCAACATTCTGTAGCTTTGTGACATTTAGAAAAGTCTTTAAATGCTCAATTTACTCTGAAATTAAATAGTTTACTAGACATATATGTATTTTCTTCTTCTACATTAATAGGAAGGTGAAATATATCCTTACTTGTCCCTTTCACTGATTAAAGTAGAAGAGGCTTTCTTTTCTTTGGGTTGCTAATAAATTGGGAGATTACAGCTTTATTATTTATCCTTAGAGGGAGGAGGCGACCCAGTTCAGGACACTTCCTTTGGGGAAATGCAGTAGGGCCTTACACAGCAGAGGATAGCAACTGCTGCTGTCAGTACAAGAACTTTGCAAACCTTGGATGCTGATTCTGTGCAGTCAGACTGCTATCCTTATATCCTGAGACAGAAATGCAGTATCTAACACCACATTCTGCTTTACGTGCAGTTGAGTGGGTGCTTGCAGGAAGGAGGCGCTAAGAGGTGCCACAAGAGCCTTTCCGTTGACTTAAAAGGAAATGGGATTGGTTCCAAGACCTTCTCTGGGCTCATATTTTAGTTGAAGGAATAATGGAAAGCAGTCTATCATACATTAATATGAATGTGGCAGAGCACTTTGTTTGTTTTTTCGAGTGACATGCTTATGCTTACTCTCTGACTGCTTGAGTGGCCTAGTCTTTCTTTCATGACATTGAATTTTAGTTTGAGCTCTCAGATTTTTACCTAATTAAGTCTAGAATTGAAGATTTCACTGGAAATCTCATGGTTCTTGTTGAGGTGCATGTTAACACAAATCTGTGAATATTGTAATTCATAATTAATACAACTCATTTGACACAGGTAATGAAGCCACAGCTTGAAGTTTTTAAAGATAATTTTAACTGTAATCGCAGTTCTAACTACCTGCAGGTGAGAGATAACAAGATGAGGAAATTCCTTGATTAACTTCAAATGATGTCTTAAGTTGGAAATTTATTTGCAAGTAAAATACAGATACATCAGGATTTGAGCCACATTTAAGGAAGAGATCAAAACTATTCTGTCTTCCAAATTTGGTATCAGTTTAAAAGCAATAAAAATGAAGTCAAAGGCTGAGTATTTCTCTCAAGCGGTAGCTGTGCCACTGGAAAAAGTCTAAGGAAAATTGATCTTCCTTTTTTCCAAAGTAATGTGCTCTAACCAGTCCTGGTGCAGCAGTATTTTCATTGGTTTGCAGTAACAAAAGTATATCACAACAGCATGTTGTAATTCTCCTTTCTGAAAATTTGAGAAACTACTGCATATATCACAGAAATTAAAAAAGAAATAACTCATCTGAATGAAGACTTAGAGCAACTGCTCAGGTCAGAGAGTGGCAACTGGAAAACTGAGATGCTTACTGTACCCTGGAATGCATCCCACTATTTTTGGCCGATATAAATCCCAAGACTCAAGCCAGGAGGAAGAACTTAAACTTTTGCACGTCAAGGGATTGCTTGAACTTGTATTTGCCTACCTAAAACTTCAGGTTAGGTATATGGGGAGATAGTCTTTTGGGATCTGCAGAGCATCGTTAAATAGCACTAAAGATGTCTCCACATCTGAGTCAAACCCTGATAATAGATTCTTCCAAATTACTGAATTTTAAGTCTTTTCACTGGCTGTTGCTGTGGATTTTAAAAGTGAAGTAGAAAGTCTTAGAGAAAGTTTTTTTTACTTGCCCAAGAATAACACTAGCTTTGTTTTATTGCCACTCCTTAAGGTAGAGTTCAGGTCTCTCTGCATAGTGCATATAACTAAATATGTGCCATGATGCAGACATGAAGAGCCCTGTAGCTTTGCTTGGTTTAGTATTGGTTAAATATCCTCTATGTTTGATCTCTGTGGTAAGTCCATGCTGCATACTGCAGTGCAGTAGAGAGATACTTTGGCCTGCTGCATATGAGCTAACACAGATAATGAAAGCAGTACAGCGACATCAGAAATGCAGAAGTGATTTATTCCTTTGAGGAGCAGTGCAGTTCAGTCTCTAATGAGCTATGTGCTACATAGTTAAACTATTTGCAGTGTATGTGTAAGCCTGTTTACAGCTAGCTCAGTATCTATCATATCACAGTTCGCAATGTGGATGTAACTTTTAATCTAAATTTCATTATTTGATTTAAACTGAGAATATTAATTTTTAGCTGTTTAGCGCTCTGGCCGCCCTATCATGAGCCACCTAATCTAGGCTCTGGCTTTTCAGAGTAATAGGATCATTCTACTTTGATCTGCCAGATACATTTATTTTAGAATACCGTATTAGTACCTGGAGAAGCTGTGTCATCATATCAGTGCAAGAAGATCAAATATCATGACACTGCTAGATGTTGGAGGCATCCTGGACAATGCCCTTTAAATGTTAGCCACTAGAAATAATAATATAGTTTGGTATTCTGGCACTACCTAAGTAGCTGGAAAAGCTCCTAATTGCTTCTTTGGGGCTGGAATATCACTCACAGATTTTAAAGACCAAGAAAAAACAGCATAGGAGAAATGTAAATGAAAAGTCTGTCCGTCCTTCCTTCTCTTTCTGTCCTTCCTTCCATCTTTCCTTCTCCTGCTGTTTATTCATTTAGTACTATATGTTTGAGGCTTTGCAGAACATAAGTTGTTCTGAGCAGTACTGAAAGGGAGAAAGGTTTCCTGTCCTATGCACCATGCCCCAGGAGCAGTTCCAAGGTCTTTCAATTGGGAGAATGTGAAATCTACGTCTGAATAGCCTAGAGGGTGGCATATGCCAGTTCGAGTCCCTACTCTGGGTGTTTCATTCCTTTAGAGGGTATTTCTGATATGCCCGGGGGGTACTCGAACTTTCGGGTTACTTGTTGATGTGGGCTGGGCCTGTCCTTTCATTTTTTGTTAGAAATTTTACCTTGAGACTCTGGAGGTTGTTAGGTTTGCATGAAAAGATTTAGATTTGATGAACAGGCATTCTCTTACAAAGACTTTTGGCATAGAAATCCAGTGAGCTCTCGACTTGGTCTGGAAGGTTTTATGGCATAGAGGATTAATTCTACTTGCAAGAAATTATGATTTCTGAAAGCCACAGTTTCAATGGAGTGATACCGAATAATAGCAATAGTAACAAGAATCAAAGGAGGTAGTAAGGTGACTGGGAGCTCATTGAAAATGACTACCCAGTTGCTGGACTTCCAGCTTACCAGGTTTTGTTTGTTGCGTTCTGCTAAGATATAAAGATTTTGAAACAGAAGATTTAAGAACACAGAATAGTTGTATTTTAGTATTAGGCTGCTGTTGGCCTACAAAAGATAGAATGTAATAAAACACAGTAAGCCTTGGACAGTTTATGGCTGGATTTTCAAGCGTGCTCAGGGTCACTGTAATTCTCTGCTCACGTTATTTCCTGATCATGAGTCCCTTAGAAAATATGAGGCTTCTGTTGAAGATGCTTATTACTGTGGTGGAGAGGGAAAGGAGGAGAATGACTGTTGTGCTGACTAGTCAAAGTGACAAACAACACACGTTGCAGTTTTTATGCGTTCTTTGGCAAGAACAACTCATTCTCATCTGAAAAAGATTATTCTGAAGAAAAACTTACAATACATGAGAGGCACAGAAGTTTTCACTGCATTGCCTGATGAACTGTAAATGCACCCAGTTAACTGTGCTAGGAGTCCTCAAAGTAACTGTGTGTATTAGGATGGAAATTCAGCCCAAAGGGTCTTGGTTTACAACTAGCTTTGCAATATTGCATTTACAGTGGACTAGCACTTGGGTTAATGATGCTATACATGACTACATATGCAATAAATAGTAATTAGAAAGATGGTCTTGTTTGTGGTTTTTGCTTTTGAATTTGCACTTGATGATTGCTATATAGTTGCTATTTTTCATCAAAATGGCTATGATATTCTTTCCTTTTTATTTTCATAGGTCTATAAGTAATAATAATTGAATTACTATTAATAATCCCCAAGGTATTTATTTTCTGAAATGAAAAGCATTTGTTTCCTTTTTACTTCACAGAGTGCTTACCTCTGTGTTCTAATGATACTTAATACTTACGGAAATTTATTCAGCTTGTTTCTGTGGCTGTTTCCTTTTTTTCATATGAGTCCTGCATATCTGGAAGTGTGATCTATAGTGTTCTGCTGAATGGGCTGTCAAACACCTGATGTTGTTTTTGGGAACAGTAGTGCATATGTTGCCAGGTTATTGCCTGGACAAAAGGCAATTAAGGTTGAGTTGAATTTGTCAGTAAGTCAGTGGCAGTATTTCCTTATAAGCTTTCAGCTCCCCATAAGTTATCTTTTAATAATCATAAAGCAGATAAAATTTTGATCAAGATTTCAGGTCTTTGCTACCATTCAGAAATTTTCATTCTAAGCATTTCTAAAACAGATTTCAGATTCAAGCAGAGATCCTTCTGTCAGCACCTGGAAGTAGAGGGGAGCAGACATATTCCACAGGGAGCAGCATAATGTGTTTGTGTGCATGCAGTCGGCAATGCAGCTAGTGGTCCGTGCTTGCCAGCACGGTCACTACAGCGAGAAATCCAGGGAAGCATGCTGCACGCAGTCAACTTGCTGCAGGTAAAGATTACGCCACGTGCACTGTTAGCAGTACAGTGCTATTCCAGAATGGTAAACGCTTGTGAAGGGTCACATCGATGAAGCTGTTGCTGTCTTATGCATTTCTGGCATTTCTCATGCATTTCTGCTTGTGCCAGCCAGCTTTTTTTTTTTTTTTTTCATAATTCCTGGGCTGAATTTGTCATCATCCTGTTCCACTTGGGGCAGGATTGTTCACTGGCTGATCCTGCAAGCTGAAATGGCTGACCTCGTATCCTGCAATAAATAGTTGTGGCACACTGAAACATGAGGGACCTTCTGAGGTTGAGAAGTGCTATCCTTTGGAGGTAAAGAAGTATCCTCTTTTTAATAATTTTTAAAATAATTTTTAAAATAATTTTTAATTAATTTTAATAACTTATCAGTATTTTCAGAAGAAATCCTTTCATTATAGCTGTTAAGAGATGCAGGTTGGAAGGCAGGATCTCATGCTGAATGTTTTCCAAGGCTATATAGCACATCATTTTCTGGTCATGTGGTATTAGGTCATGGTACCCTAGAAGCAAGAGACCACCAGTGGTGGCATTGATTCATACTGCACACATTGTGCAGCTGCACTGGCACGCTTGAGAGGAGCATGGTGATGATAGTCTATATTGGGTGCCAGGCTTTTCTGGTTTTGTTTAGTTGCTGAGTTCTGGCAGTTTTGGAAACTGAAATCTAAGTATTTCAGAGGGATTGCAGAAAAGAGGAGAAGGCACAACAGGAGGTTAAACTCTAGCAAGTTGTGCCCTGAAATGTTAAAGCTGTGACTAATGTGCATATAACAGTGATCACATGCTACATTGGTTAGACTTTTTGGGCAGTGGGCAATTAGCATTCCATAAAGAAACTGGAAGATATGCAGTTGTATATATTTATATGAGAGCAGTAGCCAAACCTGCTGGTGTGTGAATGCTGATTAGAGCAAAAGGGGATCTTATTTTCACTTTTTTTTTTTTTTAAATGATCCAGTATCCAAAATGATACGGTCTTTGTTACTAAACCACATTTGGAAATAGCCTTCCACAGTGTCAGAAGAGGCTTAATTATATTGGGTATGATTAAAGGGGTCTCCAGCTTTGTCGGATGTAACTCCCTCTACCTGAGAGTTATGCGTGCTTGCTTGTTACTCCTGCTGTTGTGTCCTCCTTTTCCTGGCAGGCACCTACCTAGTGATTTATGGTATGACCACAGGTTGTGAGCCCTGCATGACAGGTGCTTCAGTGGTCTGGATGTGATGGTGCAGCTTCTATTTTAGGCTTTGTTTGCTTGGTGCCCTAGTGCACTCCCCATCTTGGGTCTCACCCTCACATGCCGCATTTTGTGTGGTGCTCTGGGGCGTGTTGCCAGAGTAGAGGCACATTACCCTTGTGCTATAGGCAAGAACACTGCATGTGCAGCGCAAGTGTGGCTTTTGCAGGATTATGTAATGAATCAGTAACAAGGCCAGGAAAGGAATTATATTTGTTTTATCTTCTATTTCCATCCTTCTTGGATCTAAAACAGATTTCCTTTCTGTGTTTCTTTTGCCTGTTTATAAAGAAATCCAAATAAGGATAATGAGAACTACGCGTATGTAGGCAAGAGAAAATGAACCTTACAAACTTTCTTCACAGGGTGTGAGGTTGGGAGGGCGTCTCCAGTATGTATATATAGCAAGTGGCTTTGGATCAATACAACTTCTGAAGGTAGATTTCTTGTAGCTGTTACTCATAATGTCTCCCTATGAGGAATTCTCATTTGCCTAATAATACTGTTAAGCCTGAAACCTTTGCTCCAGGGAGATGCTAATTAAGGTCTTTGCCTCTACCCAGCCACCACCTTTTTCATGAAACCTATTGGACTTAGTGTCTGTGAAAGGTTTACCTCTCTTTTAATTTTAGTTGAAATTAATTTGACTGGACAAAAACATTTATAGACATTATGGCTGTATAAGTCTCAGTTCCTTAAGGAACCAGGCAAATATACAGATACTGAACTGTCAGTGAAGGAATCAGAAGTCTGAGTGCTCTGGTCAAATTTTATCACAGAAGCACTATGGAAATGAGAATTTTTCCTGAAACTTTCAGAGATATACTTGTTCATTGTTTTCTGTCTTGTATTCTTATGGAAAGTTAACGTTAGGATTAGTGCTTGGCATGAGACAGAGAAGAAAAGCTTAAATACTTACAGTTTTCTGACAAGAGAACTAAATACTTGAAATTTCATTTTTCTTGCATGTTACGATTTGTTTCCCATTCTAGAAAATTAGCAACCACAGGCTGACATCAGGCATTTCTATCCACATTCTACCGACATTTTAGTTGAAAATGTTTCGTAAGAGGGAGTTAGCAGGCACAGAAGTGTGTGATAGAGCTGTATGTGGAGCTTCAGCCCCCAATGGAGAATTGCTTTTACTATAATTGTTGCTAACAGGCATTATAGCAGGTGAAGTGGAATGACTGAAATGGTAATTTCAGCCACATATTAATAAAATATGAAAAGGATGGTGAAAAGCCTTTTCCCATAATGGTTTGCTACTAACGTCACAGCATCTGAACAGCTCTTTGTTCAGTAAAAACCCTGTATGTCTTATTCTTCCATCCTTCACTCTCAACAAGTTAAATGCAGGTTTATGACAGTGTAGCAGCAAATAAGTTGATGTGTTTTATTGTGCTTTTTCTATCCACCAAGGAAAAGTGCTGATAAACTTTTTATATGCTGTTGGTCAATACAATCTTCCTCTGGCAGTTAGACTCAGGCAGTTGTGATCATTTTAGTTCCATAAAACCAAACATGGTTTATCTTTAGACTTCTTCAAAGTTACACTGGAGCAAATGAAATGCTTGTTTCCTTTGTTGAAAAATGGAAGGCACAAAAGCCTAGGACCTGTAGTGTCTTGGATTACCTCAGGACCTGCTTATGTTGTGCTTGAACAAATCTGCTATAAATAGCAGAACAGTGATATCTCTTTAAAGCTCTGTTTTTGAAATTAGAAGCAGAGATGATTTTATATAGACTTTTTTAAAGCATCTAAAGACTTTTTAAAATTAAAATATTTGGGCTGGGAAACAATTTGTGCTTTCTCTGAATACATGGAAAGTAATAAACGACACTTAAAAAAAATTTAGGTTCTGGATATTCTTTCCATCTTGAAGCTATTATTGGCTTCATGTAAACACTTAGGAAACAGCACTTCTCATAATATAATTGAGACTTGAGGATTTGTTTAAGCTCTGTTCCCTAAATCCATGGGTTGAAATTCAGTGTAGGAGTGCTGCCATTTGTCTTTCCCTTTACAAAACAAACAAAGGTGATAAGAAACAAAAAAAACCCCAGAACCAGTCATACCCAATTTACTGTATGTCTGAATGTTTTTGGAATGTTTTCAAAAAGGAGAGTGTATCTATTTTGTGTGGTAAAGAAAGATTCAGCAGTTTTTCCTGTGTTATTTCTGGCCAGTAAGTTTACTTGTGTCCCTGCTGTTTCATAATGTGCCTATATCTTAGTGAAAAGAAAAGTAAAAGACAAGGGAGACAAATTTTGTCTAATTAGTAAATGAACTGCAATGTTTTCAGGATCTGTATTTAGCATGAAAACACGCATTAGAATTGCAGATTGTACTTTCTGCTTTGTTCCTAGGAACTGATAAACATACAATTTGCAAGCCTATATAATTATAATGTGATTTTAGAGAACTGTAATTTCTACCAATATCTAGCATATATCATTTGAGTGTAAATTTTCAGTACACTGTGTGCAGGGATTAACAGCGCAACTTTAACGAGAATTATGCTGTCTAATCCCTTGGTTACCATGCTGGTAATGTATCCCCTTTAACCATCTGAGAAGTCAAATTATACTGAAAATCTGTAGTTGAAAAGAATGCTTTGGTTTTATATGATAGCTATCGTTTGGTTTGTAAAACATGATACCCTGTTTGCTCAGCATTTTTCAAATGATTGAAGAGAAAAATTATGCCTAGGTAATGTAAGAGAAGAGTTAAAAAATAGTAGACTGTCATTGATCTAAATGCCTTTGGATATGTTACAGTTTAGGGATGATGATAACTGCTTGCAGATTTAAAAAAAAAAAAAAACTCTAGAGTTGACACACCTTTTTTGTAAACCTAATTTTTTTATGCATCTATTGCTTTAGATAAAAGCATACTCTTCCATGTAAAATATTTGGGCAAATTTTATAACAACTCATTAGAAAAGGAATGTTGCTCTTTTTGTCTCTTTTTTTTTTTTTCTTCTTGGTTACTGTTTGATGGAACTGGTAAATACTTAACATGCAGTTCAGAAAACTGAAAGATGTGTTTTCAGCCTTTTCCTTTAGTGTTCCCAATTTCACATGCTGTAAGCTTTTATTTTGCAGATCCATAGCCATTTGAGCAGTCCACCGCTCATAAGTAGTGCCACTCAGATGGCAATATTTATGTCTAGCAATAACAAGTTTATAAGTCTTTTGAGGGTCAGAACACTTAAACTTAGTTAACTGGCATGCGTGTACGAGACCCTATATTCAGTATTCTTCAAATATACTGAAGAATGGGTTCAGGAGTCTGAAATGTCTTATGCGGGTGACCTATGGAAAGCCTCATACGGTAGCACTCTGGGTGTTTATATATAAATTTTTTTCAGACCTAGAACAATAATTTGGAAAGGATAGTTGCAGTTAGAAATATGAATGAGTTGGGTCATTAGAATTAACTCCTAATTTTCCTGTAATTCAATAACTTTGTCAACTATAAACTATGTACTGCTGAATTCTTAACCACTAACCCATCAGAATGACAACTCTCAAATTAAGTGATATATATTCTGTGCTGATAATTCAGCAGAAAAATGTTATTAAGCATTTTGAATATCTTTTGGAGATTTTGCATCTTGAAGAGAATAATTTCAGAATGAGAGAGGATAAAAACATGATTCAAAAAGTACACTGTGTTAACCACTGAACTATTTCAGAGGAGAGGAGGTTTTCAGCTGGCAATCCAAAGCTTTTCAGGAATATCACTTCCCAGTTCTCTGAAACTACAAGCCTGCTTACTGTCTGACTTCTTTTCCACAGCCCTTACCAGAATTCTCATTTCTTGCAGTTTTGTTTGTGTGCATATGTGTCATCTGTGTTATAGAGCAAAGTTTTATGTCTTGAAATGAAAGATTGCTATATCAATTAATGGCCCAATGCTGAAAAAAATCCAGCATTTGAGTCATGCCAGTGGATGATGACAGTTTTCTGAACTGTCTTTAAAAAAAAAAAGTAGTTTTCCAGATTTTATCTCCCAGTTTATTTCTTAGTAATTCCAGGCTTTCTTGTATGCTACCATTTATGTAGCACTGCAGCAAGGCATTCCACATAGTTTTGTTGTTCCGCACAATATACCAAAAAGTATTGAGAGAACAGTCCAGAGTAATTATTAGTCTAAGTGATAACTTCATTGGAGGCAATCTGAGAGAACCAAATGAAGACAATTTGGTAATTCTAATCAATTAGAGGTAGCATTTCCAGGGTATCTTGGTTGTCTTGTTTCTGAAAATATTAACAGGAGACTCCAGGAATGGTAGTAGTTCATATCGTATATCTTGTATAACACTGGGGAAAATCCCTGGGAGTAATCCCCTCTCTGTATTTTACATACTCTGCCTTCTGTCGTTTCCCCTAATTTTCAGTTTGCAACTCATGCTTTCCAATGCACTCATACTTTCTAGTACTGCCCTCGTGAACTAAACATTTTTCAAGAGTGCTGCATTTGCCATGAGTTTCTTATTGAAGAGATGATTAAAGACTTCCTGCCTCAATATATTGACTTGATAGTTGGTCTGAACTTAAAACTTTATACCTCAGAAAGGTTCATATCTTCAGAACAGATAATTCTGGTTCCTGGAATTATTCTTATGTTAGGAAAGACTGCTGGCAACCTTGAATACAAAAGCTTTGCATGAGGAAGTGTCAGAAATAGAGTCAAAAGATCATGGAATAAATCATTTCTATTATCGATCAGAATTTTTTGAATGGATAAATACTGTTTTGGGTTGTAGTTTTGTGACAGAATTTTGATAATAGAAGTAGGAGACACAAATAGCCTCTGAAATCTGTTAGCTGAGCACTTGGAATGATCCTATTGTGTTGCATGAGAAGAGACCAGGCTCGTTTGTTTGTCCTAATATTGTTTCCTCCAGTATGTCTATTTAGGAAAAAGGTGCCACGTGATTCCAAAATGTAACCAAAATGGTCACAGACAAGTCATGAATTATAAATTCAGGACTAATGTGATTCATAATGAAGATGGAAATAAAAATATTCCAGTAGCAATTACTTGTTCTGTTTTACTTTTGTCTAATTTATTTGAAGTATTTAAAATAGACATGCTAAACTAGGCATATAAATTCAAATTTTTGAGCACAGTTAATATTTATGAAAATATGGGGATTAGAATTTATGCCGTGTACGTATTTTAATATACAACAAGAAGTGGTATGTTGCATAACAATATTGAAACTGTTACTAGATATGATGCTTCCAAGTACTTAGAAATGTTGTGAACGTATTTGATTATTAAAGGGGCTATTTTTTGCCAATCTGAAACACAAAAATGTATGCCGGCATAGTTGGTGTTAAATAAAGAATGGTCAGATTACGGTAGTATGTGCTGTAATAGCACAAGTCAGGGTTTTATCCTAAAATATGTCAAAAAGTAATATTGTTGCTTTTCATAACATGTCCCATAAGGTTAGATTCTATGTAATAGTACTTGTTATGTTCCCCCTCCTCCCCCCCATTTATTTTCTTTTTACAAGTATTTTTACTAGAAAATGTTAGAAATTGGCACAGGCTGAAATTTGCCTGGGTTCAGCTTTGGTGACTGGTAATTACACAAAAAGGTGGAGATAGTCACTTATGTAAGGAAGAAAAAAGGTGATATGCCTCCAAATAATGCATACTTTTACTCTTCCACCCATAGGGAATGAGTGATAAATGAGGCAGCTTTAGAGGCTGTGTGCCACAGCTGTGGCACTCTGCCTGGCTCTTGCAGGGCTGCTGGTTCCTGCTCTCCATCACTGCATGCTGACACACTGACCTGGCTGTCTTGGAAAGGGAGTCGTCTGCTGCCAAAGCTATACTTGAGGTCCAATGGCTAAAGTTGTGGTGCATGGTATGTTAATAATCTTAAACACCCAGAAAATCTAATGCAGGGTGGACATTTTGTTGACTCTATTATGGTTAAACAGTTTTCCTTTTTACACTTTTAATAATTCCAGCTACCATCTCGTTATCTTGCATACTAAAACACAAAAAGCTGTTAACAGAATTTGCTGATCTATTGCCTTGAAATGCTTCCTGGAGAAAACTTGATGCTAGAAAGGTTTTATTGAGCTAAATTCCTTTAAGAATTTCCTTGGTAGCTTACCAGCCAGCTTGCAGCCTGTACCACCCTGTCTGGGTGATACAGGTCCCATGTGCTTCTCTCGCAGGACTCTCTAGTTACCTGTGTTCCTGGGGCCTTCCACGTTACTGGTTTTGGCAATCTGGCAGGTGGACAGGCTTAGGATTAGAGATCCCAGGGCTGCCAGGAGCTCAGTCTGTTCCACAAATAGTTTGAAAGCTTTTGATTTCCTTTCTGAATTAGAGCAAATGTCAGTTTCAGGACATCAGATTTCAAAATCTAGAGTCATTCAATCTCGTGGAATGACTTTTCTCTAACCAGTCCTATGGTTAGTGGCAGTGATTTGCCACAGCCCTGCCGCAGCCAGGATTTCTGAGTGGCAGACGAGAATGTAGGATGGACTTAGGGGTTTAATTCACGTCTGCTGCACTGAGAAGTGTATAAATGTCACTCCTTCAGGGGGTTCCTGTATACTGGATCATATACTGTAAAGGAGTCGCACACACTGCGATGTCATCTGAATCTCCACCATGTCGACATTCACTGTAAACTCCCTGAACAATGATTGACTTAGGTAATTAGGGAGACCAGTTTTCACAGGTCAGTCATTAATATCCTCATTGTGAACAAAGCTCCCTTGTTGGTTATCTGCCACTGCTTCTCAGTAGCTGTTTCCTTCACAGGTACAGAAAACTTTTCTCCTCACATCGTAAAGTTTTCCTGTTGCTTTTCCCAAATCTTGAGTAGTTTCTTCTTACCCACTTTGGAAGCAAAGGAAAGGGACTGGCTTAGTTCTGAGAAGGAGAAAAATGCTTTTTAGGTTGTTTAGTCACAAGATCATCTTTTCGTAGGGGGACTGATAAATCAGAAAAGCTGAAATGTGTAATTTCTGTTGAAATTCTCCGTGACTCCTGTAGACATTACCATGTTTTAGAAAGAAATGAATACCTCTCTCTCATTTAAAAATAATAATGAAGTCCAACCCTCAAACATTATTATTATTCTTATTATACTTTTCTGAGATTGCCTCTGCATTAATACCTGGATGACTCGATTGGAAAAGGAGTATCTTTTATGTGGGGCACTATATACACACCTAGTGAAAAGAATTCTGTGTTGCCAGGATTTCATTCAAAACTCCATCCAGAACTCCAGACTGTTAAAGGGTTTACACACATGCATCATTTTTTTGCCATATGAAATTAGTGGGAACACTTTCATGAGATTAAATTGACTTTGTACAGGATCAGGCTCAAATATGTAGATCAGGCTGCATTGAATACCTCATCTGCATAGAGTACTATTAGAAATAATGACTTAGCGTTCACTGATAAATACAAAGCCTAGGCCAAATGATGTTTGTTACTTTTGGCAGCTGTCAACATCTTACATACCTTGAAATCTATACCATGTACTCAAGCACCAGAATATGATAAACTTATTTTTCTACTGAAAATGCTGTCCAGTACTGTCAGAATTTTCTACTTATGTAGAAGATAATTATGAGAATGAACTCAAAAGCAAAATGAAAAAACTGCTTTCTTCAGTTCCTGAAGAAAAATACTAGATTGGATTATAAAGATAGCGTGTGCGTGGGAAAAAGTGACAAAATATTTTGTTTCAGAGTTAGTATTTTATCATAAAATGACATGTCTTCCCTTAGAAACTGTACTCTATGGAACTGTATTCTGTAAAAAAAACCTTTAACAAAAAAATAGGAGCTTGGCTGTTTCACTTTGCTAACCTATCAGAGTTGTAATTCTTACTTTATTTTTCTTTAGTTTTGATTGTTAAAGCTGCCAAGGGATTCTAGCTAGTCTCACTCCTTCACATTTTCAGTAAATAAAGCAATAACTTATTTTCCCAATTCTGCTAAAATCTAATAAATGTATCTTTATCCTTTTCCTATCCTGTCCTAAATGCATAGGTAGGCAGTGGGATCTGTTAATGGGTTGCTGTGTTAATGAGTTGCCTCAGACACCATCTTCAGCAGCACAATATTTGATCTATGTGCCTATGTTTATATGCCTACTACTGGGAGAATCCTCACTGAACACCTACAGCTTTTGTCCCTGTGGCTTGGATGTTTTATTTCTTGAACACTTCAGGATAATACTATTATTTTAAAGGCCAGCATTGTTTTGGGATTGGTTATTATAGCTGTAATGCTTCACTCTTGCATCATAAAGCTGTTTCAAAGGGAAGTTAAGAGTTGTTAATCTCATTTTACAGGTTTCTTGAAAGGTTATACTGTTTGATGTAAAATAGGTCCTGTACGCTACCAACTGGGTGAAAATGTTTCATAGAACAGGCATAAGAGGGAGAGAGAGAGAGGAGCCAGCAGTCTTACAATGCAGTTTTTTTTCTTGACAGCAGTGTTTCACAGTCTTTTCCATATCAGAATCGCAGTGGTCTATTTTAGGTGGCATACTTTTCCACCGTGGCAATGCTGGAATGGAAGAGTAGTCACGGCCCTCTAAGGTCCAAACTGAGAGCTCTTATTCTACAGCATATGTATAAGTTTAGTCTCCTTCTCCAGACAATACTTATCCCTAGTTTCTGCTCATTTAATTTACTACTTGTTGTGATGGGGATGCTTTGTACATTTATGGGTTGATTTCCTTGTTATATGTATTTCACTGTTCTATTCCTTGAGACTGTTTGAATTTGGTATTGAAATAGAAATCAGTTTGACTGTTTGGACTGGATCTGTCCTGTGGCTGGCAGCGCTCTGCTGATGTTAGTTTGTACTTTCAATAAGCATAAACCCAAAGGCTGTTCGGTGTTTGTTCTCCATCGCTCATGTTTATTATATTCACCTCTCTCTTTTGGGACATAGATTTTCCTTTCTGACATTATGTTCAGAGTTTGTGTGTGTTGAGGGAGGAGAAGAAATAGCCCAACCATACGCTCTTCCCTCAGGTGTTATTTCCATTACCTGTAATTTACTGCTGTGTGCTATCTTATTCACCTCTATTATAATTGCATGGAATGAATCTGTACAAATACTAGTTCAATTGATCTTTCCAGGGCAATAGTGGCAGTCCTGTAGTTCTGATTATTTAAAACATGCAGATGTGATTCAGGGAGTAATTTTACTTTGCCTCTTATTAGATCTTTTCCTGGTTTCTTACTGTCTTCACTG
Source organism: Struthio camelus (assembly GCF_040807025.1). Taxonomy (NCBI): domain Eukaryota; kingdom Metazoa; phylum Chordata; class Aves; order Struthioniformes; family Struthionidae; genus Struthio; species Struthio camelus. The sequence continues at coordinate 22,427,887 of NC_090946.1, forward strand.
AAAGCTGTCAGTCTAGATATTTCAAATCCTAAACTGTATCTTCTTTTTCCCGGTGACTCCTATTTTGTCTTTAGAAGGTGAATAGCGGTTTTCAGGATTGCAGTCAAAGCCAGGAGATGTTATTGATACAAAGTGTATCTGTAGTATTTGAAGTTCTCTTGCTGTTCTTTTCAGCCCTGAGATTCTGTTGGATGGCCTTGCCTTTGTCCAGGGCTCGATTATGTGTATCATGTAATACATCCTTCTTCCATTATATTTGTACCTGACTCTGATTTTCTTCTTAAAATCTGTCCCGAGTGAAACATTTAGAAGACTTCATTTCTATAATTCCTTTCAGTTTTATGTGCTCCTGAACCCATATCAATGGGAGATCTATTCTGATGAATAGTGCTAATTAAACTGAAAGAAAAATGTGAGTTGTGTGGTTATCTTGCGGATTTGGCTGGCATTTAGTTTAACAGTTATCTAAGTAGAATAAAGAAAATAATTATGGATGCGTATTCTTCTTGCTACATTTTCTTTCAGTTAATGTTACTGGTGACACAGTCTGCAGTGTAGCTGAGCTGGGACAGTGGCATTTCAGTTCCATTTTGTGTGACATCCAGAATATTCATAGAACCCTTCAGGCTGGAAGGGCCCTCAGGAGGGCTCTTTTCCAACCCCCTGCTCAAAGCAGGGTCAGCTATGAGGTCCGACCGGGTAGCTCAGGGCTTTATTCAGTTGAGTCTTGAAAACCCCCAAGAATGGAGACTCCACAGCCTCTCTGGGCAGCCTGATATTGCAGGGTTGCTGTTAGGTCCCCCTGAAGCTGTTGCTTCTCCAGGCTGAACAAGCCTAGCTCCTTCAGCTTTTCCTCACGGAGCAGATGCTGACCATGCTGGTTGCCCGCTGCTGAACTCGATCCGGTTTATCAATGTTTTTCCTGTATTGGGGCTCTCAAAACTGGATGCAGTACTGTAGGTATGGTCTCACAAGTGCTGAGTGCAGGAGGATAATCACTTTCCCTGGTGTACCGGCCATGCCCCTGTTAATAAGGCCCCGGATGCTGTTGGCCTTCTTTGCTGCCAGGGTGCACTGCAGGCTCCCATTCAGCTTGCCACCCAGCAAGATCCCCAGTCCTTTTCAGCTAGTGGGTCCTCAGCCTGTATCGTTGTGGGGAACTCTTCCTTCCCAGGTGCAGGGCTCTGCATTTGTCCTTGCTGAATTTCTAAGGAGCATGCCTGACCCCTTCCTCCAGCCTGCCTAGGTCCCTCTGGATGGCAGCCCTGCTCTCGAGTGTATCATCTGGTCCCCCCCATCTTGGTGTCCTCTGCAAACATGATGAGAGCGCAGTCTGTCGTCTCCGCTAGGTCATTGATAAAGATGTTATAGTTTCTCAGGTGCAAATACTGAGCATATGACTGAGTGATGATGGAAAAGAAAAATAACAACATGTGTGTGTCCTGTGTTGACTTACTGGAAAATATAAGATGCTAAAAAGTTTTTTGTTGCTGTTTTTAAATCCCCGAAACAGAATTGTTGGACATGCCTAATTAGTGGCATGGATATTAATGAGTGTACAAGGCACATTCAGATAAACCTTACTGAGGCCAATGCTTCTGACAGTTCAGAAAGGTCTCATTCGTTTATGGATTTTTTTAAGCTATTTTGCCAGCCAGGATTTGAAGAGAAAATAAAGCATTTGGTTCTGTAATTATTTGTGCAACTACAAATTCAGTCTCTGCTTTCAGCCATCTGCCCTGCAGGCATTACTTTTACGGCCATTTAGAACATTGGCACAGTGTGCGATCTCTGCGTCGTCTTGTGTTTTATGGCTGGCTTGAGTGCTGATAATTCTGACACAAATATGTGTTCATATTTCTGCCCCCCCCCCTTTTTTTTTTTTACATCCTTCTGCTTTGTCTTTTTTAGTCTTTTTAAGGGTCTAAAGACCAGCTGCACAGGAAAGAGAAGCAATGCTGTATTCCTGAACAGGCATTCTTTTATTTACCGTGTGAGATGCATACTAGAACAATTTTATTCCTATTAGGGTTCACAGGAAGAAATGCAATCTTCCTTTCTGTTCCTGGTCTCAGTAGTTCAATGGCCAGTTCCGTGGTAACTCTGATATGCGTACCAGTAATGGGAGACAAGTACCTGCCTGTTGCCTGAATGCTTGAATGCCTTCTCTCTCTGGTATGTGCATGGCATGGGAGAAAGCTAAGAGCTTTTCCTGTTCCTGCTGTTGGCATTAGTAGGATAAACTAAGTTTGAATGTTCTTGCTGAATGAGTTAGATGGCAAGGCTTTTACTTGCTTACATGGCCCAAGAGAGAAGGTACTCATTTTACTCTAAAGATAGTAGCTGCAGGTTTTAGACTAGATCAGATGACTGAGCAACTGCTTTGGAGTTAGAAAGCCTTGATGAATCCTAGCATGAGGGCAGGCCTCACAGTCTTTCTTTCATTTAAAGGTCTTGGCAGTGTTGGCATATGGTGTACATGCAGGAACAGATCTTATTTTATGTGAGGACTTGCTGGTGTTAGTTAGGACTTTGTAGAAACCACTAGCCTCACTGGTTGAGAATATATTTATTTAAAGTTGTTTGAAGAACCTAACTGTGTACCATTCCCTGTGGAACATAACTTCAGTTTGGGGAGTTCCCTGATCCTGTCAGTGGGCTAGCATTTCAGTAGCATTTCATCAGTGCTGCTGGAAAGCTCATTCCTAAAGACTTAACGGTAATATTATTTAGAGCTGTTGGTTTTAATGGAAGTACAGAGGTTTTATGAAAGTACAGAGATTATGCAGAGAAGTGTAGTTGGGTGAATATGACAGATGGTATCCGGTAAGCCAAGTGCTAACACTTTGTAGGGTTTTTATTTCATATATATTTACAGAGTTTGAAATGTTCAAATGGCACTCTGCCCCCATTCTTGTCCTTTTCAGTAAGCCTTAATCTAAAAGATCCCTTAATCTACTTTTCTTGACACAGTGACATGCTGGTCTTCAGGATCACTCAGATCTTGAAGACTAACATGGGGTGCTTCTTTCTTTTTCCATCTGGTTGAATCCTACTTTGTTTTTGGCTTGCAGTTGACAATATGGGAGAAGAAACTTGAGACGGAAGTGTCTCATTTAATCTTCCATTGCTTCGTGTTCTGTCTGGCAAATGGGAATAATATTTTCTTATTCAATCCTTATCTTTTTATAATGTAAACTAGTTGGTTCAGGAATTTTCTCTGACTATGTATGTTCATTCTGCTTGTACAAAGGTCTATGATTTCATGTGGAGTTTTTGGGTGCTGCCACTAGTAATGCATTGTTATGAAACAGCAGAGGAAGAAAATGCAAGGACGATGCTTTGAAACAGTGTATAAAAGTTTAGTGATAGTACAAGTGTAATCTTGTTTGAACAGGAACATTTCTCATTGCAGTCAGTGCTGGACTCCGAAGATGTGATGGATATGATTTTGCACCTTTCTCTTGATAAAAAGTTAATGTCAAGGAAGATGTTCTTTATGAAGCAGTGTCAGCAAGGAAAAAGTACATTGCCTCATTTGCCAAGCAGAAATGATAGAGCTGCTTTAGCGTGTCAGAGGCTTCTTCATGCATTTTGGATATTCTAATCAAAAATATGTCTCATTATTTGTTTTTTTTTTTTCTTAAAATGGTTAATTGAAGTGTTAGCAGTTTGCATGTTTGAAGAGAAAAGTTGAAGTAACTGCTGTGAAATGTGTTATTATTTGAATCAAGGCTTTTCCAGTTTTACTAAAATTGAAATAAACCTATGTGGAATTACAGTAAATGTAATAAGAGGCTGATTTACAGAAACTCCTGCCTTTATCTCAGAAATAAATTGAAGCGCTTCATGTAATTGTTTTTAGCTTTTATCCTTAAAAGCTGATTATTTTGGGGTTTCTATCCAAATGTTTTTTAAGAAATGCCGATTCTGAAGAAGAGCTCAGAATATTAAAATATGTGCTTATATTTTTATCTTCATTATGATATGGAACATTTTAGAAAGCTTGGTTATTTTTGTGTAAATTGAATTTAATTTTGAACCTTTCTCTGCAAAAGAGAGTTTTTTTCTTAAAAAGTGGTTCAAAAAGATGACTGTTCATTTAATATATTTTCCACGTGGAAAATAGGAAGTGGGGATATCTGAATAAAATGCCGTGTTTAAAATTTGAAAATAATGCACTCTAAATTTAGTACTCAAGTCTCTGTGGGCCTTGGATGAAGCTGCTAATGTGAATCTCTAAAATATGTAACTATAGGCTGGAATTCTTCTTAAGCCAAACATACAGTAAGCTCTAATAGGTGGGTTACTTGAGTTGAGCATGGGTGGATGGGTCTTCCTGAATAATTGTCTACGAGTGAATATGTACAAGGTCTGACTAGTTAACTGAATATGGACTAGTCTGTATTACTGCAAACCTGCAGTACTGTTTACAATATTATATGCAGTGTAAAATTGCTTTCCCTTTTAAGCAGGGTCAAAGCCATAGCAAAGATGCCTGGTAGATAAGTGATACTTGATCAAATAGGAGTAAGGGTGAACCTTGCTGTGTCTTCAGGTTGCTTCAGCAGATTGCTAACATGTATGTATTCTCCTTAATAATTTAACTTTTATGAATTATAAAATTGTATTTCTGTATTACAACTGACTTAGTTTCATGCTGCTGCTGGGATTTTCTAACATTGCATCAAATGCAGCCAGAATTGTTTTAATAGCCTCACGCTGTGTGAGATTGCTTCCTGTAGTGATCCTGCCACGTTACAGCTATCAGTTTTCCCATCGTACTGTGCCGTTAGTCTCTGTCCGTGCCAGTCATTTTGACCACTGAGTAACAAAACCATTGCCACTTGAGAAACCGTACCTGTAGCTGTTGGGTCCTCTGCACGGACGCAGCCTGGGGCACAGAAAATGCTGTTGCTCTGCTTCCCTTCTTTCAGGGGAAGAGCAATCGGTTTCTCTTCTTTCCAGAGACCAGGAAGGGCAAAGCCTCAGCTTCTGCTCCTAGACTTCTATCCGTTTTGTCTATTTTCCCAGGGAATGGAAAGGAGAAGTTTTCTGTATTTTAGCTGTTGGAGCCTGGAGCATCTGCCAGGGTACATGGACTGGCAGACACTATGGCAAAAATGTCTGCTAGATCTTTCTGCTAGGCTTTCATCTGAGTCTGAGAAAGGGTCATGTAAGCGCTGCTAACACATTTACATCTGCTAACACACTTGCATCTCAGAGTCCCCAGCAGGTGTTTTTAAGGCAGCAAGAATGAGGGCCTGATGCAATCACTATGGAAACAAAGCTGTTTTTTAAAAAAGTCTGAGATCTCTTCATGGTAAGCCTGAGGAGCCCCCCAGCCTCGGGAGAGTTGTTAAATTGAAAATCAGGGAATGTGAAATACTGGGCTTTAATCAGTAGCTCCGAGGTCCACTAGTCCCATGGAGAGTAATAACAAAGTACATGGTCTCAAACTAGGGTATCTTGCTATTATAACAGAAGATATAGGCTAAATGATCGTTTCTTTGGGCTTGCCTGAGGATTATTTAGGTATCAAGAAAGGACAGAACTGCACCTTTTCAGTGATGCTGGCCCTGAGTAACTGTTAAAATAAACAGATCTGGTGGTAATTGACTATTTTCTGAATCCTTCACAGTGTAGAAAAGGCCCTAGAAGTGTGGTGTGACTGGCCAGTTCAGAGGGAAATAGTATGGCTGAAATAACTGTCTTCCACTCAACTTCCGTATCAGTGAAGAAAGCTTGAGTTCAGTTTTAATTGTTGAAGGTTGCAGCCTAAGTAATAGAAGGACAAGGCTTGTAGTTAATGCGTATTTACAAAAGGATTGTGGAAAACAACCTAGAGGTTTATAACATATCAAGTCACAGAAAGAAGGACTTGGAAGTTACAAAAGAGGTTGTAAGCTTCTGGTGCACTGCTTTGGGTCTCAGCTGTGATGGCATATATTCAGAGGCTTTAAACACAATGTGTTGCAGTAGAAAGGCAATATGGAGAGGTGTTTTAGCAGTACGGCATCCCAGCTTTTGGATGGAGATTTGTTTTTCTGGCGCTCCTTCAATACGTCTGATAGTCACTTGGCATTTGTGGAATGCTGAATCAATGCGAATCGCACCCTTCTGGCTCGTGTTTGCTGTGGTGTTACTAAAACTGCCGTATTTAGAACGGTGAGGTTAGGCATAAAGAAATCTGAGGGAGCTGTGCTTGTTTACAGAAACCTGAGTTTAGCTTGTCGTGACTTAGCTGGGGGATTGTAGATAAGGTTTAGAACAGGATTGAGGACATTTTACTGCTGTCTTGTTCCATGCAGTGCATTATGCCTGGATACTGTATGATGGCAAAGTACAGGAAACCAGAGACGTTCTGAGTGCTTAGTCACCTCATCCATGATAGAGAATTTAGAATTACAGCCGATCCAGCATGTTACTGAAAGCGTTATGTTCATAAGAAGATAATTACTGAACTCGTGATGTATGGGAATGTCTGAGAAGTATATATAGCTCATTTAACATATCATCTGAAGGAGTCAGCACAGTCTGATTTATAAAACAGAACATGAGAGATCATCTCTCCTTAGCTGTGCAAATAACTGATGGAACGAAGCGATGTTGGCCTTTAACCACTCGGGGTAACACAGAGTTGTATATACATTGCTGCCTCTGCATTTCTGATGGTCTGGATTAACATCATTTCTTCCGCCCCCCAGCATTATCTTAAACGAGGAGGTTTTGTTCAGGCCATTAAGCCTGAAACGTTAAACTTATGCATCTGTTATTCAATGGCCTAAGGTACCTGTGCGGTGAGTTTCACTTTCTAACAGTGTAGCTTATACAACATCAGGGTTTTTTTTTCCGCAGGAGTACTTCATTATAGCTGCAATACATATACCATGGAGTAATATGTATCGTCTTTTCATAACTTATTTTTGTAATCTATCAAATGAAGAATACTTGGTATAAAGTAGAACATTTTTGTGGGTTTATTTCTTTTCTGTAGTCTAGCACTATCTTGCTGCTGATTTCCTCTGTCTTAGGAAACTAGGATATTTCTTATTTCCTCCAAGACTTGCATCAACATCCTTAATTCTGACTTCAAGTCTTATGTGGACTAAAAATAAAGCATTACCTCTACAAGAGACCACAAAATTTCATATTCCAAGTACTTGTAGATCGTAGTTTCATTCTGTGCAGCATCAGCCTCTTGTAACATGTAACCACTGTATAAATTATGAAAGGCTGATGCTACCAATAATGCCTCATTACAGGTCTTAATAACCTTGGTGTCTGAAAAATGATATTCTGTATGCCTTTTTTAGATCTCCTGTTTACTGTAATGCTGATTGTCTTCTAGAGCATGTATATTAATATGTATGAAGTCACATATGTATGACATTTCAGTTGCACTAAAGTTTAGTTGTATTTAAATCAGAAGCCAGTTTTGGCTGTCCTGGATTGTTTTGTTTTGCTTTTTAGTTAAGAGTGATTATAAAAAAGGATTAATCTTATAAAAGAATGTGTTGTAAGAGGAAATTAAATGAATTCCACTTGTAAGAGGCCTTTTTCTGTGCACTATTTTCCTTGCAGTTGATATGATATAGTTTAAAAGATTTAATTATCTATGTTCAGTGTTTAACCATAATGTTCTTACAATATAGAGACCTTTGTTCTCTGGAAAAATAAATTGTAGTCAGTGGTTTGATAAAATACTTAAAAAAAAAAAATAATAATAATAATTTTCTCATTTCACTGCCATTAGTTTTTAACATTTAATTAGTGGAGATGATTGAATGTGGCAGGAGCTAATCTCCCAACTCGTAACAATTTGAAGAAATGAAATATGGCAGTGCGCGGTACTGTTTGTTTTGCCAGTCAAAAGTCGAACTAAATAGCAATAAGTGTGACTTTTCAGATATTCAGGAATAAATTCTGGGTTTCAATGTGCAAAAGATTAGACAATTAATATTCCTAAGGCAATTTTGAATACTACTGATTTGCTAAGCAGCTCCCTAACACCCTTCACTTCTTACATGCTTTATATGCCAATTTTCAGTCAAACGTCATTGCTGTATACATTGACGTTTTCATTAGAGAGCAGTGGAGAAGAAAGCAAGCTTTGAACTGTGGATTTTGCATCTCTTTGTGATCTGGCTGAATATAAACTTTGAAGTTTATGTGAACCAGAGTTTTTCTTTTTTTTCATGGACTGCATTTGAATTCTCTTCAGCCAACTTCTGTGAGTTAGGGCAGGCAGACTTCCATGGAACATAGTGGAAGTTTTTTCCTAAATAAATCTTGCAAGAATTGGCTGCAGTGATTGCTGTTTGGTGTTGATTTGAGTGATAAACTCCTAATTGTTTACCCTTTGTCTTTGCAGTGTTCTGGATGATGAGGGGAGTACTTTGCGTCAGCAGAAGCTTGACAGGCAGGTAAGATTTTGGACGCTTCTTGCTTTCTGAAGTGTAGATCTTGGAGCAGGGAAATCGCTGACACATATCTGATGTATATACTGATAGATGTATCCTGCCAGAAAATTACATCTACTGGTTAGGGCATGCAAAAGAGAGGTCTGTGAAGGTTACAGCTTATATTAGAAGTCTAACTTCCCCTGAGATTTTTCTTATGACTGAAGTTAAAGTGATTTTCACTTCCACTGCCTAGCGATTGTTTTAAGCTGACTTGCAACGTGTTGCCCATCTGAAGGGACCAGAAAGGACAAGAGGGTCTGGCAGGCATGTTAACTAACAGAAATTTACCACCAAGTTTTTACATCTTTTCTTCTTCATTGCCTGGATTTAGCCTTTGTGGCTGTAAACTAATCGTATTTTGTGCTGTGTTGTCTATTTGCTGCTGTATTCCTACGTGACTTATTCAACAAAATGATTCTCATCTGAAATCTAAGGGAATTTTGCCATTAAGTTTCAATAGGGTTTAGGGATTCCACTTTACCTTTGATTTTTCTGTGGCCCTGTTTCTGTGAGCCTTTGTCATGTTTACAGTTAAGCCTTGTGAGTTTAGTTTTCTGTTATTATATCCATTTCTTCTGCCATCAGCATGTCTATCAACCTGCATGTCATTTTCAAATTCAAATACTTTCTTCTTATGCCACAATTTTGAACTTGATTCTGACCTTTCTGAAGTCACGTTGGAGTGTTCCACACAACTCATGGAGCTGAAAGAGTCCTGCCTCCATTCTTGTTCTTCAGTTTTAGTGCATCTCCATTCTAAAAGGAAAAATCCCTGCACAGGAGCAGGGAAACAGTAAGGTAATGGATAATTAAAATTACCAGTTCAGTTCTCTGAGGTTATGGAAAAGGGCTCAAACAGAGAAGTCCCTGTGGTGCCATGAGATGCTGAACCAAAGCATCTGGAAGAAGAGACTTGTACGACTGGTAGGATAATTTCCTGCCTCCCATCAGTGTTGCTTTGGTTTTCATCAGGTATAACTGAGAAATTCAAGTGTTTAATTAAAGCTTAGCTTGTATAGTTGTTAAATTAGGTTCATGTCCAGTCTTATCACTTGATTCTAGTTTACAGATTATCTGCTCCTGATCTACAAAAACTTAAATTGGCACCTTTGTGCCTTTGCTCACCCTCCCATTGCTTCACAGCCAGTGCCCTCACACTGTTGTTTTCACAAGGGTTATTTCCAAGTGAGCTCTGACAGCTGGTAGACTGCTCAGAAATGTCTGTTTTAATTATTTGATATTTTCAGCAGGTGTTTTAGTAGTGGATTATTTTTTTTTGAATTTTTTGTATAACGTGATACCCGGTATCCCACTTGCATGTTCTCGCCACTGGAAAAACTGTAGAAGGTGTAAAGCTATCCGTTCTGTTTCACCAGAGATTGCTGCTGTTCAGAGTCCAGTAACAAATACTTTTCTTTGCATTTCCCTCAGCGAGCATTGCTAGAACAGAAGCAGAAAAAAAAGCGTCAAGAGCCATTAATGGTTCAGTCCAATGTGGACAGTCGCACAAGAACGCGCAGAATGAAACATTCGGAAGAACAAGCGCCATTGGTTGAATCGTATCTCAACAGCAACAGCAGCACCATATATCATGGTATATGACTATAACCTATTGCATGTGCATTTATTGCAAGTGTGATGCTCTCAATGTTCAATGTATGCTATGAGAACAAAGTCATTTTTAGTAAATAATTGATTACTTAATTTATATTTGGGGGTGAAACATCAGAACTCCTAGGGCTGGTCTCAAAGGCAGAAACCAAGGTAACTAGCTGCCATTTCAGTGCTGTGGGAGAGCGGGTAGGTTGTCACTTTTGCAGGGAATATTTAAGTGTCTTCAGCTTTGGTTCCTAATAAAGTGAGGCTTATGCTGTTCTGCTTTGTGAATGTCTCTGTGTGTGCACACCTGTGCTTAAACCTGTCAGTCCTCGATGATAAATTTGGAACTTGTTAACTACTTTCAGCTAAGTTTGGGTGTAACAATTTCAAAGATACTTTGAAATACTTGCATTTCTGCAAGTTTCATTAAAATAGGTGACTAGGTAGAGAAGAACGTTCCGAGCTTGTACAATGTGGTCTTCGTTATTTTATTAGAGCGTATAGAATCCAGAATGGACAGAGAAACTTTAGGTATTGTGGCCTTGGGTTAAAAAATTGTAAAACCATTTATATATTGGTAGATTCCAAAGAATTCTATCATCAGAACTTAATCCCAAGGAAACCAGTTTCTATTTAGTTCCGTGCTCATGGCCCATGCTTGTAGACCCCTGATGAGAGTAGGTGCATGCTTTTCCTCAGAATTTCCTAGAGGGAAGCTTGAGTAACCTTTGCTCAATATTCTGTCTCTTGTGGATCTTATTCCAGGCTGCTAACACCTCCATGAGTTTTAGGGAACAATAATTTCCCACCTTTCTTGTTTTGCAGATCCTTAAGTTGAAATTGATTCATAGGGGAGTTGTACCCCTTAACAGCAAAAGGCTTACTTTCCTTGAGTATTTAGAGGTATGTGGGACGTGAGCTGAAAACTACAAGTGTAGGGAGTGCAGAGACAATTTTCAGGTTAGAAATTCTACTAGGTGGCAGAGTACCTTAAGGTTTAATGTCTAAAAAACAAAATCTAAGATGCCCTTCTGAATTTAACTCTTGGGGGAAAAAAAAAAAAACAAACAGTATCTGTAGTCTTGGGGGAAAAAAAAAAGGCGAAAACCTTTCAATGTTCATTCATCATTCAGTTCAGATCTCTGAACACTGCACGTGCTGTACTTTTCATCTGCCTTGTCATTTCATTTTCAATAGGAGGTGGTCACATCTTTTAACGAGGTTATGGTAGGTTTTTGCTGGACTAACGATGCTGTGAGAAATGCAGGTTTTAGAGTCTCTACCTCCACTTGCAAATGGTGGGTTATTTTGGTATATTTACTCTTATAGAGTTCGTTTTTACAAACTGGGAATTGTATTGGTTAATTGTTAAGATTTTATTAATAATCGACCTTTTTATCTTACTTCTTCAAGCAGTTAGACTACCATAATGATTTCAGAGGAAGAATATTTTTTTCTGTTAGTATTATTTTAATAACACTTTTCTAGTAACTGTTATCAAAACCATTAGGTATATTTATCTCTTTTTAATACCTTCTTAGAGTCAGGGGAAACAAAATTTGTAAGCTGAAACTAAATTTCTTTCCAGGCTGGCATAAGAAGGTGATTTAGCATAGAATTACAGGATTTATTTTTTTTAAATCAGAGAAAACAGAAATTGTTTCTCTTCTGCTTATGTTCAAAATAGCTTATCACAGGTACAGAGCTATAGTCTAAGAAATGATCCCTTCTGTACAAAGGTGCCGTTGTATACTAACTCTTCTGTACTGTCAGTTGAACAACAAGGTTTTAATTTCCACAGATCAGGGAAACCAGATGTTATCTACCATAAATGGTAGCAAATTTCTCATGTACACTAAATGAGCTAAATTTTGCAGGTTTGCACTATAGCGGACTTTATGACATAAGTGAGATTAACTGTGCTCTTAAAGACAAAATTTGACCCTTCATATCATGTTATATCACACTAATTACTAGAATACTAGCTTATTTCTTCTCTTAAATCAGTTTTGTTTTGATTTTTTCCTCTCAAACCCATTCAGTATTTCACTAGCTTTCAGAGAAGCAAAAGATACAGTAATGTTTCTTGTAGTCAACGCAGAGTTCGTTGATCTTTTGGGGACAGCTGTCGTTGTAATAAACTATGCAGTTACCAAAAGCCAACTTAGGAGAATTTAGTTACCTAGTAAAGTGTTTTATTGCTTTGTAAAATCCTCCGTTAGGAACATTACTCTTTAACTATAGGAGCTTCAGAAGTGTCCTTTTTTGGTGTGGTCTTCTCTGGGAATGTGCTTAGTGTCTCAGGATACAGTGTTCTCATGGTACGTATTTAGGTTGATGGCGATTTTAAACTATGGTATTCAGCTTCAAGGTTTGTGCTTTTTTCTCCCTTCAATGAAAACATTTGTATGTAGGAGTGTCGGATGCATGAGACAGCTGGGCTGCTTCTAAAGAACTATTCTGCTCTTTTCCGTTCATTTGTTTCTGTTACAGGCATGCTGATTTTAAGTTAAGAATGACTCTTTGATGGGAGCTGACAGTCTAGTGAATGAACTACATTGCTTGGATGAGCATGTTTGTGAAATCAATTCCTATGTTGCAAATGCTACAAAAAGACCACTTCTTTCCACCTATCATCCACTTCCATTTTTTTCCGTATATAATTTCTGTGTAGCACAGATTCTTATTGATTTCAGTGAATAACTGGATGCCCATGTGGAAATATCGCCATAGTACTTTAAGCAAAATAGGTCAGTGGTTGCAGTTCTCAGATAGTAGGCTTTCTGCGCTGGGAAATTGTCTTTCATACACTGCCATCATTTACTCTAATGCAGTTATCTATGCTGAAATGGTTCCCTGATGGGCAACTCTATTCTGGAATAAAAACTGATTTTATTCCAGAATAATTATCAGACAGTAGAGTAAAAAAGTCAAAGTCACTTTTGTCCTGGAATAGAAGAACATCAACCTGGGGAGCTGTTTGTAGATAGATATAGTGGAACAGCATATTTTGTTGGTTAAGCTGATCATATATTTTTTTCAATATAAAGGAGCCCTTAGCTGCTCTTGAATCTCTGCAGGGAGTTGCAGGGTGATTGCTGTTAGTCCTCCCTTTGCAGGTGTATTCTGTTTTATCCAGTTTGAAGCTGCAGGGAAGAGAATAAATCTAAGATGCAATAGGATGGAAGGATGTTAATTAAGGGCTGTGACTGAGCTCCGCTGAGGCAGCTCACAAAGAGGATAATACAAATGTAGCTTTCCTATGTTTCTCTTGACTAGGATTGAAGATGCTGGGATCAGTTTAGCTATCTGTATGAAACGGAGCAGTCACGGGGCTCTTTTAGATTTTCATTTTATTAACATAATAAAAGAGTGAATGGATTGCTCTGCTAAAGGCCTGTCTTCACAAAGTAAGGAAGAGAGTCACCAGCAGCACCCTATTTTTTCCTAGATACCTTCAAAGCAGAGAGCTGACATGGTAGGATGAGATGGTTTCTCTGTTCCCTGTCAAGTTTTAATATTAATTCCTCTAGGTGCCTTCAGGCTTTTAGGGAGATAGGTGCCCTGCCGCTGAGGAAATGGATCAGCACTGCGTAACTCACTGTGCCAAATTCCCCAGACAGATGATTTCTTCTCAGCTCCTGCTTATGTTACAGGCCAAAGTTTTCAAATCCTGTAGCTTGTGAGTTACTTGCATGCAGAAGTAAGAGGTTTGTTTTGTTTTTTTTTTTTACCTTTTGGTTACTAGTGTATTGACTAATTAATTAATAACACTAAAGTCTTGAAGTTATCTGTGGGAACGGACATGAATCAGGTCGAACAGGCCAACCTGAGATAAAATGAAGCCTTGGCACTCCAGTCCATAAGAGTGGCTAGTTTGAGCTGGAGTATTAGCCAGTGGTTATGCCAGTTAGCCACTCCAGTGAATATATTTCCCAGCACTTGCCTTTCAGTGTCTGCATATCAGGTAGGATCAAGCATGCAGGGAACTGCTTTAATTATTTGGAAAGGATTAAAGAGATATTAAATATGAACAGAATCTCTTGTTTTATAACCCATGCACGCAGGAGCCACAAGCATACTAGTAGGAGAAATGGTTCCATGCAACATTCTAACGTAAGTCTGGGGCAAAGCTGAATATAGGGAGGTAAAGTGTTTATATAAAATGATGAATGAAGTGTTCTTTTTTAGGCTGAAATGAAAGTAGTAATATACTTTTGGGACTACACATATAGTCTAGACCCTGAACTGTCTGGCTGCTATTTCAAGCAATAGGCATCTTTCCTTTAACTTCCGTCAGGTTTGGCTCCAGTTGTAACTATCACAAATAATGCCTGTTTCTCTTGCGGCACCAAATACAAATTCATCTCTATTTCATTATTATAAATAGCTGAATAAGAACCCATAGCAACATTTTGTATTTCCATTAAGTTTATATTATATATAAAAGAAAATATTGAAGTCATTTATTCGCATGAATAAATTTGACCCTTCTGTGTAGAAGAGACCACTTTACAAATTGCTTTGGTCTTCTCTGTCTTTTGTTCTTGTTTATTTTCTCTTAGGTGTCATTGCAGCCTGTTTGTTTAAAATGTTTATTAAATTCTGTTTGCCATTATATAATACCTCAGTCACATCTGCTGGTTTGTTTTCACATATCTCTACACCCCTTATTTTGTGAAACTTCTTGTGAACTTGAACAAACATCTTAGCCTGAATTGAGATGGCAAGATTCTGCAATGAGCACGGTTCTGTTCAGTCAGGATTGCAAATATATACTCGGCATTCCTGGAGCTAAGTAACATGCAGAGATAAACTAGTTACCGCAACAATTTAATTACATTATTTAATTACGTTTAATGTAAATTATGAAAGTGCATTTTTATAGGGAAGAAGAGTAATTGTATTTCTCTGAAAATGGTACATTTCCACTGGGGAGAGATTCTCTTTTCACAGGACTGAGTAAGGCAAAGATTTGAACAAGTGCCAGATAAGCGTTCATTAATATTTCCATACTTTGTTGCAGATGTGGCTTTTCTTAAAAGCTTGGAATTAGAAATGTTTTGAAATAGAGACTCTCAAAATAATTTTCATGGCAACTTCCAGTGTAGAGTTTTGGATTAACCATGTGTAAAAAAGCAAAATTACTTTCCTGTTTGACATTTGGCAGCACATCTAGATAAAATGGTTGCGTTGTGCAGATTTCTGATGACAAGTCATAGCTCTGAATTGTTATATTTGACAGGTCATTCTGCTCTTTTACCATGAGTGATGAGAGTTTTCTGATGAGTATCAAGCTATCAGCTTACAAGATGGACATCAGTTAACCATGCATTTTAAAAATACTTGTGCATGTTCATCAAAACACTTTCTTGCATCCCTGTTTCCTGACTGTGAAAGGAGAAGGTGTTTATGTATTTTTTTTTAAGACAGCGAAAAGTATGTTCTGTGCATAAGACTGTATTCTTAATTCTTGGAATGCTGCCTGACCTTTCAATATCATGTGGGTAAAGTACTGTGCTTCAAATAAGCATATAGTCTGAGATCTCCCTTTCAGCCACGATCCCTTTGCCTTCATGCTTTAAAACATTTTGATTTATCAACAGTCTGTATTGTGCTAGTGCATTTATAAAAGAAAAAAACTAACCTGATAACAAACACAACAGCAAGTAGTAAGTATTTTAGGGGTCTTTTGGAGCATCTTGGTACTAGAAGATTTGAGGAGAAGGTTTGAAAGCAATTGCTGATAATAGTTTGAAAATCTCCTTTTTCTTTGCTTTAATATTGCACATAAACATATTTGCTTAAAGTTACCATTTCACAGGTAGCCATTATTTTTGGTCCTCTGACAATCTCAATGTTGCAGAGCAGCGGGCCAGCTGCTCCCAAAGGGGAAGTGAGCTGGGAGCTGAGGACAACCCCAGCACAGGCAGTGCCCTCACCAACAGGGTGCTGTCCCACAGAGCTGGATGCCGCAGGCAGAGCCAGAGGCTGGTAACAGGGTCCATCGACAGCCCCAGACACAGCAAGTGGTGAACCAGGGCCAGGGTCCTGCTAGGGCTCCAGTCATGAGCAAAAGGAGGCAGGGCTGGAGACACAGCTACAACATATATATGGGGTTCTCCATCCAGGAGGTGAGCGTAGGGCTGAGAGCATTCAGGAGTCGGGCCTGGAGTCAGACCCACCTACAGTGTAGGTCAGGAAGGGGCTGCAGGCCCTGGGCTGAGCTTAATTGGATCCCTGGGCCCATGTGCAGGGGCTGGGTTGGAGGTCCCAGGTGAGGCTGGTCAGGGCCATTAAGGCCTATTGGTGCACTCAGGGCCTTGACTCAGTTTTGTTACTCCTTACTGTGTCCTTAATCTTTCTGCTATAGATTTTTCCACAGATAACTTTAGCTTTCATTATCAATTGTCTTTCCTAAGGAGTCTGATTCATTGTTATCAACTCTCCATTTCACGTGTTCCCATTTCTTCCCAACTCTGCAGTCAGACAACAGATGCCTGGGGGTGAAGGGAGATCTGTTTCATTCATTCCTTTGTTCCTTCTGAGGAAGTCCCCTTGTAACTATGAGGTTTTGATACTGTACTTAAGCAGCTCCAAATTATTGTGTATACTTTTTTGGTTTTTTGCAGCCCACTCACGTTCAGTTTCATTTATGAGTATTTTCACCTTTGTAAAATCAGCCTGGTCAACAAATCAATGTTAGATACATAACCTGCAAGGAGCCACAGTGAATTTACTGTCAATATGAATTTCTTTAAGGGATCTGGAATCTCTTGGTAAATTACTAGTTGCAGGAATAATATTTTTGATTCTAAGCATTTTGAAGCAGAAATCAAGTCTTCATATGTGATTAAATAGTATCTAACATACCACAACCCTTATCCTAATTTAGACCTTTGTATTTAACTATTTTTATCCTCAATATGTCCTTTTTTTAGGTCTTCTATACAAAGCTAGTAAAAATATTTCATCATAAATACAGTATTTTCCCATCTTCACCTTACTAAGAATGTTTCTAAGAGAATCCAGTGTCTTTTAGATGATTGCAAAAAGGCTGGTCTAGCTCATAATCTGAAGTTGATCAAATAAAGTAATAATGAGTGACAGCCCAAATAAACATTAATATTCACTAATGCTAAAAATGTTACAAAGAAAGGTAGCAAGCTGTTTTTATGATGAAACACAAGAGCATCTCAAACAACAGTAGGAAGAGGCTGACTGCACTAATTTCCTAAGATGCCCCTGGTTTAGCTTTCTTTGTTTGATAGTCATTCAGGCTTTCACTTTTACTATGAGAGGACATTGATAAGTAGAGTGAGTATTTGCTTTATACACTTGAGCCAATGATTTGTAACACATGACTTATCCATCTGGTTTAGCCTCTTTCTACTTGAGGTGTTTTTCAGGCAGACTGCACAATTTTTTAATGTATTCATTTTTAAAAATTTTTTTTTTGTGATTTTTTTTCCTCCCTTCATTCTTCACATAATGTGCTGATCAAGAATATTTTTTCTTTTAGCGCTTGGCATTTTTTATGTGATAGGGATTGGTAAGTTATGATTGACAGATTTTTTTTTTCTTATTTTTTCCTCTAAGATCATAAGAGTGTGCAAGCACTCCTATCAAGAAATATGGTATGCAAATGAAAAAAACTACATTTTTTATGAATGCTGCTTTAAAATTAATTTCCTGCGTGAATTTGTGATCATGAGGGACAGATAGAAAAACATCCTTTCTATTTTTATTCACTTGAATACGTTCAGACAATTATCTTTCAGTATTTTTTCGATTTTGCACTGTCTGCATCACAAGTTATTCACTTTCTTACAACTTGCATCCTTTTCTTTGCTTGTGAGTTATAGCTCTATCCTGTAAAATGCGATATTGTTCAACACACAAATCGTTCTGAGGGAGACTTCTTTTCCCCGCTTTCGGCAGTTAGAACGTTGGCAAAGCAAGGGAAAGCCAGGACACTACCTTGTTCTGCTTTCATAAGTCTTCCTACGCTCACCTACTACTATGTTAATATACTGCTTGTTTGTTGTCGTTCTTTTCTTTTTAGTTAAGATCCTGAAATAATATAGCACTCTTTTCTGTTTTCTGTTCCTTCAAAAGTAATTGTTACATATTACAACGTTGAAGTTAGTAGTCAGTACTTGATTTAATGAACATGTATGAGTAACACTAAAATTAAAATCGTGTCATTGTATTATTTGGAAGTGTGCCATTTATCTTATGATTTATGAGACCAAAGGAGAAAGAGACATCAAGTTTGACAGTCTAGCGTTATTTGCTGTTTGGAATTCTGTTCCATCATGATGGATCCTGCTTGCATTTTTGTCTTGCCTAAGTGCAAATGCTAGTACAAACAAGTAATTCTAACAGAAAAGGAAAAAAAAATTTTTAAGTGAAAATTTGAATAATTTGGATAAGAGTATATGGAATATTGGGCTAGATTTTGAAAGCAGTCTCCTAATGGTTAAGGTAATGGTTACCTAATGGTAACTATCGGTTGGGATTTTTAAAGTTACCTAAACCTTTTTTGTAGTGAAATGAATGTGTATCTGGGTGATTGAAATTCTTTAAAATCATCCCTGTAAGTGCATTTAAGGTATATGCATTTTTGTTCTATGCTAGTACCATCGTTATTTTAAACTTTTTTGTTCAACTAAGGACACAATCATACTGTTATATCTGTAAATGTTATCTGGGGAGGGCAGTTTAACTCATTTTCCTCATTCAGGCTTTCTTTTGGGGATCTGTGCATTGCTTTATGGGGCTATATAAGGTTTGTGGAAAATGCAAATTTGAGTTTGCCTTGAGGTTCCCGTCCTGCTGAGATGGGAAATTCTTACACAAGACTGCACAGAGATCTGTGCAGAGGTGTTGTCAGACTGTGGATCTAAAAACAGGCGCTCTTGCATTTGCTTAGTGATCCAAAGATGTCGTAAAGAACAGAGGGAAGGATATGTGATTCCCTGGCTACATACTGGGTGATGACCATCACCTCTGCAAATTGTTCAGTTATCCCTTCATCTCCACAAAAACCAACTAGAAGCGGTGTTGGATAGATAAGTTTAAAGCTCCGCACGGGCTGCAGAGTGAATATGGAGCTTAATGGAAATGGTAGTTCTTTTCTTGCAGGTATTCGGGGTTGGAGAAAGCAGGGGACTGGAAAGAGAATACAGAATTTTCTGTTTTGCACCACAGCTAAAGCTGTTGGACTCACTGAGCAACATAGGTCCACAGAGCTCTCTTTTGGAGGCCCACAGACTTTGGAAAATAGACTTTTGTCCATCCTCTGCAAAAATCAAAGTATTGGCCCTGTGTGACAGGAAATGCTGTGCTGCAAAAACTTCACTTCCTAGCACACTGCAGTGGTTAGCTCTAATACACGAGGTATTGAGCAAGGTTAGCACTCAGAAGAGTAGTGATGTACCTGTGTGCTTAAATGCAGAGCTGAGTCCCCTGGAACTTAATGTTTTCCTGACTTGAGTTTGTACAGCCAGTAGTAAAACTGCACGATTTCTTTGATACCTGCAGTCACCAAAGAAAGTATTAGAGAGTAGATGAGCCTTAGCCAAGATCTGCTGTTGTCTGAATAATTAATAGCTAAGAATAAAATGGTGGGTTTTTTGTGTGGGAGATAGTATTTTTGGGTTAGGTTTGGGTTTATTTTAGATGTAGTACTTTAAATGAAATGTTATGGCTCAGAAGAGCGTCCTTTAGAAACAGGGCGTTCCATGTTAACTCCTTTCATGAACCCAGCTGTAAGTTTTGTGTATGTATGGTTTAAATCTTATTTGCAGTCTCCATCACTTATGTCTGAAAGTCCTGTCTCCGGCACAGCAGTGACGGTATATGTTCAAAACAGCCGTTGGACTGAAATCTTGCCTTAGCCTTTCAGATCAAAATAACAGAAATATTCCTTCTCTCTCCTGTGGAAGTCCCACTCCTGTACTTATAATCAGATATCTCTTGACGAAAGTTGTGAGACAAAAATAATTCATCAAACTTTGGGCTTTTACGTATTAGATCAGAGGATGGCTGACAAGATAGTGAAGATAAGTTTTTAATTTTTCAGTTAACAATGTCAGAGTGTTTCATCCCTTCCTGATTAATCGTTATTTTGGGCTAAGTAAATGATGTTTCATCTGAATGAATGAGTATGGCCATATTTAAAAGGCTTTAGAGAGCTAACTGATCGTTGAATGTAGGTCATTTGAAAAGTACTGAATTTCACTTATAAACTGAATTTCATCTTTGAAACAAGGAAAAGGACTTACCCTAATTATTAAAGGGAGACTGAGCTACGGATATAGGACAGATTGCTGGGCTCGCAAATACACCTATTGAAAGACAGCACAGGCAGGGGCTTTTTGCCCTGCTTAGTTAGAGGCTGCCATGCTGCCTTTTATGTACCATTTTCCCTGAGGTTCTGTGCACTCACTTCTTTGTTTATGTCTTATTCATTATCCACAGTGCTCTCTGACGCTCAGCAAAGGGACTGCAATCTTGTGATTAGTGTTTAATAAGACAGAGGAATGAGGAGTCGGGCGATGACAAGCCGTTTCTTTGGGCCACTGATCACACATACTTCTGCCAATTTCATGCATGTTCTCTATAGAAGTTGAGTAATAGTAATGCTATTTATAATAGATTGCTGTGCCAGGGGAGAGTAGCTGTGGGTTTGTAAGCTACATTTCACAGAGACATGGCTAAATCCATTTCATCTTATTCCTCTGAGGATCACATTGGTGTTCCTATGGCTGTTCATGTAGGTGAAGGATTTGGTGAGCAGGGATTTTTTTAAAGTGATCTTATGAGCAACCAGTTCTTTCCAAGAAGGTTCCTTAGTGGACATAATTTTTTCTTTTAAAGAAAACACTTTAGTTTCTGGTAAAAGAGAAGGGGATGATGGGAGGCCCCAAGTGCCAGAATCGTATTGCTCTGTGATAAATCCCTGTCACCATGTGAGGCTAGGGGGCTTAGCAATTAACAGAGACTGAGCAGCTGGTGCCAAAATCCCTCAGTGCCCACCTCTAGGTTGTTTTGCCTGGAGCTGGGAAGTTGGATGACTTATGTATGCATTTCACAAAGGTAATTGCTTTTATGCCTTTGTAAACTCATTTTTATTTCACTTCAAGGCTTGCCCTGGCCGGAAGAATGAGTTATTCTATGTGTTGCTTTCCTCGATTTCAAATATTGAGCTCAAAGTATGTAATGCTTTTAAAAAGTGATAAAACCTCTTTTTACTTTGAAAACAATTAGCATGTTATGCTGACGGTCACAGTTCATGCAATGTATCTTATGCTGAGATTTCAAAAGAATGAATTAATTTGCAGACATTACAAAATGAGAGCAGTTTGTAAATTCAGCCTGGGCTTTTATTTCTCCGTAAATGCATAGCACTTCTACTAATCATAGCATGGTATATACAATTGTATAAGATGTATGTTTTGAAAATAAAAGTTCTGATGAATCTTTGCTTATGGGGTTAGGATGTAGGTGTAAGCACATTCACTGCAAAGTCTAAATTAAGTCATTCCGTCTTCATGCTGCCACTCTTGATGGTCAGTCTGACAGAGTTTTGGTATGAGGAAATGTGCTGCTTACACTAGCTCAGCAGCACATTAATATTCTGGTGTTATTTTTGGCCTGAAAGATAGGAGGTGATGCATTATTGGAAAGAGAAAACAAGTCAGGAAATGCATCCCATCTAACCTAATACCTTCAGTTTTTGACTATCGCTTTGCAATTTCTGGCTTGTTCGAGTCTCTTCTCTGCATGAATTATCTGAAATACCAAGCAAACTGTAGACTCTGCTATGTCTGCTTACTCCTTTGTGCCTTCACAGAGTTCTCAATTCATTCTCTCGTCTCTCATCTCTCTCTCTCTCTCTCTCTGTCTCTCTTTGTTTTTCTCTTTTGATGGGGGTACCCTGAATCTCTCAAGCAGTGCAGGAGGCCGAACAGGAAGATGTAAAGGTGGTAGTGGACGCCCAAGCTCTGAAATCAACTAAAAAAATCAAGGCAGCAGCTGCAAGCTGTCAAACTGGCAACACCAGAAAGGAGAAAAAAGGGAAACACAAAGGTTAGCTGCATGCTGTTAAATGTCAAATGTTGAATTGCCTGCAAAATGCTCCTATTTTACTTATTTATTTATTTATTTATTTATTTTTATTTCTTTGAATACCAGTGAATTTCTGATAGCTGGAAATTGACTAAAATGAATTGATTAAAATTTTTATGAGACTGGAAAATGTGGGTGACTTGGGTCCTGTCTCAGCATGTAGAGCCTGGGAGTGAAAGGGGGCTGAAATTTGTAAACCAAATCTTTTCCAAAACAGCATGTTTATTTATATTCTATATTCTAGAGGAGGAAAAAAACACTGATGCAACAGACAGCTGTGTTTCATGAGTGTGAAGGAAATGAGAGCCATCTTACACCAATGTGTTTTTTAGACTGTCTGCATGTAATGTAATTTGGAGGAACAGCCTTAAATTGCAGTCGTTTCTGTCCAAACTGTTACTGAAGTTTAAACTTAGCACAAATTAGAAGTTAATTGGAAGTTTTGGTAATGGCTTCAAAACCAATATATCATCCTCAGTGGTGTTCTTCCAGTTGTTACTTCATGGTTACTGTATCCTACCTGGTCAGTGCAGGTGAGGTGTTTGTATAAAAAGCTGTCTGCATTGACTTTGGTAAAACTGAGTAGACAAAAGAAAATGTACTATTTATAATGACAAATGAATAAGTAGAAATGACATTGCCATTATTAGCTTTACTACCTGAACTACATAGAACAGATGGAAGAAGTTGTTCCATGAACTACTTTAGAGGTATGCTGGTTATTTTTTTATATGCACGCACGCACAGACACGCACACGCACAGACACACACACACACAGATTTTTGTAGCAGGACATACATATCTTTTTATTTGATGCCAGATGACTAATCAAATTAGTCAATGTCTTTCCAGTGACTTTCCACGCTTGTTGGATCAGGCCACTGTAACACTATTTTGCCTGGACTGGACTGCATTCTCGTCCTGTGTATGTCCACCAATCTCTCCATTATTGCTTAAGTAAGAAAATAGTGTATATCCTTGACAAGTCTGCTTAACGGTAATAATGACTAACAAAGGTAATTATTGAGATCAGAGTACTGGGGCTTGTCTACAGGGATTTTGCAGGACCTGAGCCTACCTTATCAAAAGCCATTAAACCATATTGCAGCTTAATTTTTGAGATCTGAATCTACAACTTCTCTGTCTGTAGTCCTTTTAACCACAAAGGAAGATCTAGGTCAGAGGGGCTTTAGATTGTAGCCCTGAGATGAATTTATTTATTTATTAAAAAAAAAAAAAAAGTGTACCAATATCTGGCTTAAAATAATAAATAAAAGTTAAAGGTAATTGAATGTAAAAATTGTTGGCAAGATAAGTGAACAGAAAGCTTCAGAACTTATGCAGAAAGTAATTCTGCTCCAGCACAGAAGTACAGATACCACATTTTATTTGGAAGTGCATCTTATAGTTTAAAAGAAAAAAGACACCTGATTTAGGCTGTAACTGATCATTTTGCAGGATAATACATCATTGTTACTGCTACTGTTACTGTTAATACTGAGCCTCTCTTTCAGCTCCTCAAGTGCCCGTTTTCCCTGTACGGGCACTCAGTGTAAGTATTATATTTTGCACAGAACATTAAATACTGTTCTAGTCAGTTACAGTTTTGATTTGGCAAATCTATGTTGTATGACACCAGCATACATATAAATTTACACATTTTCTAGGCAGTTTTCTGAGTTCCTATGCTGAAATACTCCATGAATGAAGTCCTAGCTCCAGGCCTGGTGAAGTTTTTGGGTTTTACTGCACATAGGAAAAAATAATAGCATGAATGTATGACTGCAAATACTGTTCTACCAAACAGTTTTCATTTGCATGCTGGAACTGAATTTGCTGGCTGATTGTCTTTGAAATTGTTTGCTATGTAGGTGACTTATTCCATGGGCAGCATGCGCTTACTATGAAGGGGAAGTTACTCAGATTTTTATTATCTCAGAGCAGGTAATAAACTAGTATTTTTCTTACATGCCAATAACATTTTTCTTCAGCTTCTGAAAAAATCCCCAACAGACAACTGTCAGCATACTTTAATGGAAGCCAATTGAGGCAAGTGAAAGTAAAGTCATTTAATATGTAGGCAGGGAACTTTTGCTAATTAGGTATTCTAATCTCTTTTTTTTGTAGGGTGGTAGTGAGACTTGCACAGGTCACCTGGGCATCCTGATACTGCTATATGTGGTGGAAGTTAATTTGTTAACTACAGAAGCTTCTGCTTCTGTAGCAATTCTTGTTTCTCCTGCTGTGCTGTGCGTCATCTTCCTTGGCCTTCAGCATTGCCCATCATTTGCAGCTTACATCTGTGATCCCTTAGGTTGGGGGCGTCATTCATCAATTATACTAAAGCAACTTTTGAAAATATCTGGGAGTACCTCTTCTGGAGTTTATATTGATGATTAGGAACAAATTTAAAGTAACCAAAATCCCTTTCAGTTAAAGTATGTTCAGAGTATGGAAGCAGCACCTTCTGATCCAGCTAATCTCCTTTTTCCACACAGTACTATTTAACAGTTCATTCATCTCATCCATGGAATTCTCTCTAGTTTACCTTTGATAGTGTTGTAAACCTGGAGTATTTGCAGGGGTTTGTAATTTCAGTCTTGCGTCTTAGCAAAGCTGCAAAATATTTTATTATTGGATGAAACAGAAAAATGAAGTGTGACTTTGAAATTCCAGAGGGATTTTACTGATGAGTCCACTGCAAGCACAGCTAACTTGTGTTACATGGGAGTGAAGAAAATGCAAGGGGTAGGGGAACCTTTTAGTGAAACTCATGGTATCAGTTTTTCAGTTACTTCTGAGAGTAAGCATGATTCTTTAGAAAACAGTCTTATAGGAATGCTGAATGGATTTGCTAGTAAGTTCAGATCGAACTAATGAAAATGGGTGATAAATGTTTTATAGGTAAGGGGAAAAGATACTTATTTTGAGCGTCACACTTCTATATAGCTCTTGGTGTTAATTGTGGAAGAGTATATAATATTTCCATACTCTAGGTGAGCAGAGCACTATTCTAAGTTTGAATTTTTTCAGACACACTTGGCTGTGTGTATATTCTCTGTTGTTGGTAGAAGGTGAGAGTGATTCAGTTCTTGAACTGAGTTTTTTTGTAGCACAACAGGTTTTGTTGGAGGAAGAACAGAATATTGGTTATTAGATCAAAATCGTGGAAGTTAGAGGTTCTGTTTTCAGCTTTGGAGTTGGTTTAGTTGTTGTCCCCTCTCTGACTACAGTGTAGGGAAGGATATCTCACTCAAGTTGTGAGACTTGCTTTGTGCTTAAAAAGGTCTTCAGGATTCTAGAAGGAAGGGGACTGTCAAACTGTCTATACCTGTTTTATTCCAGTGATTCAGAACTAGTGTACAGACATATTTATTGAATTTATTTTATATATGTTTAGGTGTATAGTATTGATGAAATTCTTACCCTTATTTTGCTATACCAACCTTTCTTCTAGGAGTTACTCTTTTTATTTGATCTGATTCAGTCAGGTCTGACAGCCGTGTTTTATTTTTTTGCTTTTCTTTGAGTTGTTACAAAACTAGTAGCAAGGAAAGAGAGTCCTGCAGTTTGAATTTTCACCTGAACACTGTAGGTCACCTTGGAAGGAGCTGGTCAGGTGCTAGTTTTCTTTGACTCCCACTGGGAGCTACAGTCAGTCACCAGGAGTTGCTCAGGTTCTTGCCTGACCAAGCTCATAATAAACATGAGCTACGTTTGTTTGGCTGCATCCATGTTCATGCACTGTGTTTAGCTGAACCATGTCCTCTGTAGCACTTAGAAATCTGGGAAAGGCTGGTATAAGGGCGATGAGAGTGGGGAAAAGCAAAAGCATGAAGAAAAACTGCTCAGATAGGTTAGCCTCTGCACCTCACGCGTATCATGGGAAGAGTGAATCTACACAGTACCTTTGACAAAAGAAATCTGGGAAGATGGTCATTTGAAAGCAGTATGAAGAAGCTCTGGGTCTGAAAATTTAGAGATCAGTCTGGTGACCAGAAGAAGCTGAAGGAAACGATGTGGACGGCTGTGTCCGTGCTTCCAGTCCTCGACAAAGTAGTAGTCCCAGAAGCTTTCACAGGGGCGAGCAAGAAATTTAAGCTTCTCACAATCTGCAATGAGTTTTATTGCCCATATGGACTGCCCTCTAGCCTCAGGAAGGAAATAGTGAAGTTTTCTTGTAAGCTTGGGAATTGCAGAGTTACCTGAATCTTTGAAGTCTCTTCCATTGCCATTAGATGACTGAGAAAAGATTTTGCTTGGTTTTGTGGATTATTTGGGGGGAAAATTCTCCCCTTGTTAACATTTGAGCAACCTAGATTTGTTTCATGCTGTAACTTTTGCGTGTCCTGTAAACGAGCAGGATGGCTGCTAAAGGGCTGAATACACTTCACGCGCTAAAACAGCATGTTAAAGTTTCTTCTCTGTTTAACGATAGTGAATGTTACCTTTCTGAGCATAGCTGAGCCCTTTGTGCTTTAAGAAAAGAGAACGTTTAGATCTGATCTTATGGATAATGGGCTAATTCAGAGTGAAAATCTTTGAATTATACATGAATAGCTCTTGAAGCGGTGGTATAATGATAGTGCTCTGAATCTTAGATGTGTAAGTGGCTCCAAGAATGATGAAACTACGATCAAATAAATGTGAGAGAAACGCTAGGTCTAATGAGGTTACCGTGGCATAAGGCAAGAGAAGAACATGGCTAATTGCTTATGTAGAGGTGATTGTTCCTCTCAAGGTAGGGGTCAGTGCATTTTGTAATTCTGTGGTGGGTAGTATGGTGCTTAGCAACTCTTTCTAAATCTGTGATTATTACTGGTGTTTCACTCTTAATGATGCTATCCAGTACATACTATGCCTATTTTTAAAAAGAAACATACGTCATTTTTGTGGGAAGGAGACCGCAAATGCAGTAGATTGCTTACATTTTGTAGTAGCTCAGCTGGTTAAACCGATATTTCTGAAAACTTTGGTTTCCTAGTTTATTGTTGGATGTAATACTGAATATTGGAAAAAACAAAATGAAACAAATGAATATGTACAATGCTTACCTTTCCAGTGGAGACAGTGGATCAAATTCTGGCTTGATTTGTAACTTTCATGATGGTAGAAAGGTTTTGAACCTGGTGTACAACATTGCCAGATGGTCCTAACAGAAAAATAACGCGGACAAGTAAAAAGTTACAACAGCAACCCTATGAAAAACATGCACTCTGCTTAGTGTTACAAACACAAAATCATAGCATCTGTAATCTTTAGATATCAAAAAGCTAAATTATTCTTTCAGAATTGAGATTCCTAAAGATTACAGGTGCATATTAGTGTGGGGTTTTTTTCCAGTGTAGGTTTGTGAGTAAATTAATAAACATATCTGGTAAAGTTATTTTTTGGAAGGGTGCATGTACAAGGAATTGGGCAGACACAGATCAGGAAGATAAAAATAACCTTTTAAAAAAAAGCATGCAAAGCCAGGAGCTAATTCAAAGTGAAATCTGATAGGAAAATTCAGGAATCATTCTGTGAAAATGTTTTTGTTATAACTGAGCATATAGCACATATAGCATGTAAATATGTCCTAGGAGAAGAACCCTGCTTTGAACTGCACTGGTTCATTCACTGCCATGGGCCATATAAATGAGGGTGTTGGCACTTAAATCTGCAATCTGGAAGTTTAAGTGTTCAAATAAATAATACCTCTCCTGTGATTTTTCTTTTATGTGTTGCGTTACATTTATATAGTATGTTGGACATTCCCTACTGCATTTATGAGATTCAGAAAGCAAAATGAGCTGCTCTGACGCACAGCACTTTTTCTGCCAGGATGGCTATTTCATTTCTTGATTTGGTTTGCTTCTTCCATGTTTCTTTTCTCTCTTTCACGCCTGTCTGTCTGTTTTGATTTGTGCATCCTGTCCCATTGTTATATGCAACAAGCAACTACATTAATGCTGGCCAACTAAGAAAGCAGCACCATTTGTTGGGCAAGAAGCATCATTTCTCAGCATAGCACTTCCACGTCTGACAGGAGAAGAAGAGTTCATGCACAGTAGATATATCTTGGTTTCCCTGCACATTACAGAGAAAGGGCAGAAGGAGAAACAAATGAGTTTTAGCCAAGAAAAACCTCGATCTGACAACGCTTTCAGACTATGCTTTGGCAACCCATGAAATTTCTTGTGTGGAAGTCATTTTGGCTTCCCGCAAGATACAGATTTATGAAAGTATAGACCTTGCTATGGTTTTCTTGTTTTCATCAAGGGGAACACAGAGCTTGTTGTTGAATCAGAACACTGTATAACTATACTTGCTCTTAGTGACCTAGTCTGGTGTTAGCAGTAGTCCCTCTTCTGATAGAAGTTTGGACTAAATCACCTCCAGAGGTCCTTTTCTACCTATATTTCTAATTGTGCCCCTTCCCTATAAACAAATACCTTTGTGATTTTTGCGTGTGCTTGCACCCACATTGATGGACGCGCCCATCCTTTGGAAACTGAAGTTTTAAACAGGCATGGTGTGGTACTATAAAATGCGTGAAAGCTTAGATTTGTTTATCATGCATCATGAACATTCAGCAACATTTTCCCATTTTATTCCTTTTCCAAGGCTTTTAGTAGCCGCTCTCCTATTCTTTATTTATCCCATATCTTTTTCTCCTTCCCTTGTTTCCGTCCTGGATCTTTTGAATGTTTGTGTAGATAGTTGACACTGTGGGCATTTAAAGCAAAGAGAGAGAGAGAGAGAGAGAGATCAAAGTTCAATACATATCCTCCTAAAGTATTTTAAATTTCTTAGCATTTAAATGAATTTAGATGATAAAATCAGATTATCCACATTCTGCATGGTAGTTTAGATTACAAGCCTCTAAGAGCAAGGTTCTGTCTATTTATAAACACTGTCTAGGACATTTTAGGTGCAAACAGAATACAGGCATTGATAAATACTCATTTATAGGATGGAAATGAGAGAGATTTGCAATTTTTGGTCATCTCTTTGTTTTCATTTCTGTCATTTTGTACCTCTGGGTTTCATCTGAGACATTACCATGTCAAAGTTTGCCAGAAGATATTCACTGGAGAAGCTGGTGTTCTGGGGGTTGTTTCAATCTTTCTCTTTCTTCCTTGTCCTCATTCACGGTTGCCTAGTGAATAATATAAAGAATTCATTTTCTTAGCAGGTGTGCAAGAGCTTTTTCATCAGTTCATCTCTGCCTGACTTTTGGGAAAATCAGTAGAAAACCATGACACTGGCAATAAAGACTTTCTTTTTGTCACAGCCTGCTCAGCTTCTTTGCCTCTTTTGACCCTGTTCTTTAACCAGGAAACTTATAACTGTAGATATGGCTAGTTTGTTTTTATTGCATGGTGAACCATCCTTCCAGTAGGTGAGCGGAAGGACAAGGAATCAGTGAGGCAAAGAAAGTGAGAGCGTAGGGAGAGATCCACCTGGAGTCATCATAGTTGCACAGGTTTGAAAGTGCTTTCAGATATTAGGTGGGGGTTGGTAAAATCGTTTTTGAACTGTGGCTTGCAAAGATACACACACACACACACACGTGACCATATATATTTATATATATGTGTATATATATATATATATATATATACACACACACACGGAGAAGTGTATGTGTTGCTTGCATTTTACATATGGATACATAGACAGATTTGTGCATGCTCACACACACAAATGTTAAATAGCTAACAGTGTATTTGTCACAAACCATCTACAGCATCAAGAATCTTCACTGTTTTTGTACAGTATTATAATGCAGCAAAGGTTTACTTTTTGTTTTTTCTTTTTTTTTTTTTTCTCTCTGGCTACATCTTCCATTCCCTTAAGTGGGGTCACCAGTGGAACCATTCATAATAATACACTTTACCAACGATGCGCTCTTCAGAATGCTGAAATTGATTTTTCTTCTCTAATATGTGACCTACCAGTGTAACCTTTGTCCTAATGCCTAATAATACGTGATGTTCCTGACAGCACAGGATGTGAGCGCAGATGTTCTACAGGCGTCAGAAACAGCAGCCTCAGTGCAATTAGCTTGGACTGTCAAATGCTGTTGGAGGCATTCAGTGTTGCTGCAGATCTGTGTCTGCTTTGAAGTAACTAAGGTGTTTTGTCTTTTTGATATGGGTTCTCAAAGTTATGTTTGTAACTGTGAATGCCCAAAAGTTAATAAGGGGCTTGATATGCACAAGGCGTGAGCATCTTGCTTGCTTCATGGGTGCTTAGCGCATTTGAAATTCAGAGTATTAAGGTAAGAACCTAACTTTAAGCAGACATTTTAAAAATTATGGTTAATGTGGATAAAGTTATTAAAAATATCACACTGGATCTGAGCAGTTGTCAGTCTGTTCTAGTGCACCTTAGCTGGAGCACGTATCTCGAAATAACTCACTTTTAGGAAAAATGCTATTCTAATCATTGTCATATAATTTGCTGTGTTGCAGATATAATACCAATTCAATGTGTATTTTGTCCTTGCTAACGTACTGCAGCTATGGATATTTTTATTTCCCAAAATATATATGTCAATCTTTGGATACCATGAGCCCCTTAAGTTCCTTGTGTCAGTGCTTCTGTCAGTGTTGCTGCTTGCTTGTTTGCAGTGATTGCTTTTTTCAGGTTGACATTTCTTGCCTTTCAGTACAGTAAATGACCTGATGAAAATCCTTATTCCTGTACTGTGAGGGAAGATAAATAGAAAGTCAAATTTCGCTTGTCTATCTCTTTCATTGTTTACTTTTCTGGTGTTTGATTTTGACCTGTGTTTTATTTTATTTGATTTAGGCTGCATGAGATTAAAGTATGGTATCTGCAACATCAGTGTAACACATTATATGAGTTAGAACATTACTTATCTAAGAAAAATGTAAGTAGTAAATAATTGCAAAGAGATCTTGTCTGTTAAGGGCCTAATGCTTTTCAGTACCTTTGAGCAATAATAATTTGAGGAGAATTTAAATCTAGGCTGGCAAAGCTTGCTGAAGAAAAAAACAGATTTGTGGAGTTGTGAATAACCCCGTTGTTTTTCCATAGCAATCTGGGTATCCAGTAAACTAGAATTAATCCAGACAAAATACATTATTATGAAACTAGATACAGGTTTTATATTTAGTAATAAAGCATGTGGATCACACTTGCAGCTTGGCAGACTGTATCCTGGGAAAGAATGGCTACTGAAGACAGACAGTCAAGGAGAGGGGCTCTCTGTTATGCCTTATATTGCATAAAAGGCCATTACTGAAATACTCATGTTCCAAATTTCAAAGAGGATATTACAAACTTTTGAAGAATTCAGAAATACTTGAAGGGCGGAGGATCTGAAGGCCGGGAAAAAATGCAGAGATATAAATAGTTCAGTTCGTTTAACTAATCAGTGATAAGGTTAAGAGGTGTTTTGATGAGGACTGACTTCTGAAAGAAGATAACTGATAGTATAGAAGGTCTATTGACGAACTGAAAAAGGTGTAAAAATAAACAAGTAGCTGGAACTAGCTAGGCTAGTTCAGACTATAAATCATATACATTAAAAGGGAGGGTAGTTAACCACTGGAACAATTATCACGGGGTTGCAGTACATTCCACCTCACATGAAGTGCCTGTCTGAAATTGTCATCCTGCCAAGTTGATAGAAACATTCCCATGGACTTCAGTTAGTCCAGGGCTTTGTTCTTTCAAGATTGGATGGATAGATTGTTTATTTGTTAATATTACTGTAACTAAAGCAAATGTGCAGGGTTGGTGCAGAAACAGCCAAATAAAGTTCTGCGTGCTGCAGAGGAGTCAGTAATTCCTTATGACCTTGACATCTTAGAACTTGTGAAATGTCAGTCACATCTCTTATTCATCTCTCTCTTTTCCTTTTAACCTGAAAGCTTTTAAACACTTCTGCAGTGTAGAGCTGCACCTCATTAGGTAGTTGCACAGACAGTGCTGTTCCTGGGGGTGTTTCCATTTGTGCTTCGCGTCACGGTGGCAGTGACAGCCAGTATGGAAAAGTATAGCTAAATGTACAATTCAGTTGTATTTTGATGCAAGTTGACAGCTCCTAGCAGAGGGTTGAAATGGTATGTTCAGAGACTTCTGCTACAGATCACAGTCTGAAAAAATCCCATTCCCCCTTACAGCTCCCTCTAACAGGATTTACTCAGCTCTGTTTGGTGTGAGGAACACCATATTCTGTTATTGAACTAGCTCTTTGTAATGCTTGTTAATGCTCCATCGGATTGCTGATTTACAGGCATTTCAGAACACCAGCAGTATACAGGCTTTTATTATTTACTATATCTATAAATGATAATATTACCATTTATATTGGTGCAGAAATGCATTTTTATATTACCAACGTAGTAATACATATCAGCAACTGTATCTTAACTAAGAGTTGAAGTGCATTTGCAATCTGATGTTTTAATTTGCTATCCTGAAGAAAAAAAATGTTATTAGCATGTATTTTCATTTTTCCGTCTTCACAGGCGATTTACAGTAATAAGGAGGTAAATTGTTTCTGACTGTGGAGTTCAGAACCCAAGGAATTTTTATTATCCTTTTTATAGTTTACTGTGATCTTTTAACTGTATGGCAATGTACTAACTCAGCAGACATTTTTAGGCTTGTTAACCTGCTGTTCTTCCTTATGTATACATTGCTAGATCTACATGTGAGTTTCCCAGGCTTCTGAAATTTTGAAGCGTTGGTTGGCAATGGCAATCCCTGTGTATTAGGGGATACAGCATAGTATGGGACGGACTTAGGTTTATCTGTTTCTGAACCAGTTGTGTCCTTGGGAAAGCTGCATCCATTTTCTTTATCTCTCCAGTGACTTTGTTTAGTTTTCAGTGTCTCTGGGGCATGGACCTGTGTGTTTGGTGGGCAGTAGTGAAATCATGGTTGTGATCGTGTTGATTATGGTTGTGATCTCTTGGAGATTCTCTAGTGCAAATGAATTATAAGGCAGTTCCACTTATTAAAATTGGCACATAAAGATGAGCAACTGGCACCTTGATTCACATGTTTAAACACTCATTTAAGGCATCCAGGTGCTGAATGATGTGCCTAAGAATGGCACCAAGTGCCTTACATAAATAGATTCCTCTCTGAAGGAGAGATGAAATCTGCTGCTTGTTTGGGTCTCAGTGACAAACTGAACAACTCTGAAATAATAGACTATAAAATAAAGACCCAGGAAAGTTGAAGAAGTCCACAAGTGTTAACAGTTTAAAAATGCATCTGCTGGAAATTTTTAATGAGCATTGTTATGATTGTTTTGCTATGTGGAACTCAGAACAGTCTCTATCATATTTAGAGTTTTATATTCTAAAATTTGTGTGTTCTGATTGCTTGGTATCCTCAGAGCGCACTGAAGCGAAGGTGTCTCGCAGAAACGGAGATGCTGCTGACAGAGGTGCGAAGGCTTGAAGGAGACACATGTCTTGCCCTTCTCTCTTACTGCTAATATTTTATATGAGCCACTGAGCTTTGTTTCTTAGAAAAGATATTTTTTGCGAGTGATTCTCTTCTCAGTAACTCCTTGACCCAACGACAGCTAAGTCTTTTGCTGTTGTCTGAAGGGATTGATGGCCCAGCTGCTTTTCAAGAGGATATTCAGAAGATAGGAAGTCAAGTGCAGATTCTCACTGTTGGACAATCAAGCCATGATGAAGATGATGGAGAGAAAATGGCTAGTGGCCAACAACAGCAGAACAAACAGGATCTTAGAACAGCAATGCAGAAAAAGGGTAAGTAGCCAAAGCTGCCTCCTTATTGTTGTTGCTTGCTTTATATATGCCGATGACTCCCCCTATTCTCACTCTCAACCTTATCCTAAGCAAAGATTGGGACTCTCTGTTTCTTCTCCCTTTCAGTTTAGGCACTGAAAGGGAGAAGAGTACTCACTACTACAATAAGCAGTAGTCAGTAATATTGTCTCCTTAACAGCAATGAAGTTCTTTTGGCCCCAAAACCAAGAGCTCTGCAAGCTATCAGGGATGTGGCTTTCACATCACTACTACTATTGAAGTACAAGGCAAATGTTAATGCTTATATCCATCTGTTCACATTTTGACATTATACTACTCTGGAAATCACATACTTGAGGGTTGAGGAAGAGTCTGGAATAACAACTTTTAAACTAGAATGTTAGTTTTAATTTTGCTGTTAGTTAAACTCTATTCTTGTTTTCACAACGTATGGTGTTGCTTGCAGACGTGAAAATGACAGAACTGTGTATTTTGCAGCATTTCTCGGAGGTATACGTTGTTCTCAAATGTGCTATTTGTTTGTTTGTTTCTTTCTTTCTTTCTAAGGGCGTGCGTGATTTGGGAGATAGATTGTGTGTATATGCATTCATGCATCTGTTCCTTCCTTCCTGTTGCATCTTTCATCAGACATTAACTGTAGGAAGGAAGAAATCATAAAATCTTCACAAAGCTTTTTCTGAAGGAAATTGCTTAGGAGTTCTTCTTCAGTGTATAGCTTTTGAAGCTAAGATGGCTTGAGCCAAGACTGCTGTGATGCTTTAAGAATAAACTCTTTGTGTATAAAGAGCAAAATATAAGTGCAAACTTGACTCATCTAGAATACGCTATTCATACCTAAATGCTAGCCTTTCGTCTGCAGAGCAGCTCTCACTAGGATTCATTTTTTCTGGGACATTGCTCTGCAGATGTGAGCAACTCCATCTGAAATGGGCAGGTTTTCTCCAAAAGTGGCACTTCCTGGGTATTTGAATAGAAAGCATGTTGGCATGACTAACAAGTTCTGATCTGTGCAGTGATTGTGTTGTCTTAGAGCATGGCTCAGAATATTTATTCATCAGGCATGCTACTTACTAGTATCCCAGTTGACTTAAAAATTCTCAAATTAGGTCAGAGCTCTCTGATGTATTGCTTTGGGGGACATTTCTATTTTTGATGATTTTTTTTTCCAGGTTAATAAATATTTTTATTCTCTCTCTTTTTGGTTTATTTTCGGTGGAAGCAATTTTTTTCTCCTTGGTTGTTTATTGTTCTTAAATGTACAATACAGCCGTTTCTTACTGAGGTCTAAATATACTCCTGGTCAGAACAGACAGACCAGCTAAAACTGGTCCACTCGTATGCTTAGAGTCTATGTGGGGACTTTTGTTTTAACTGGGAATGCTGGGATTTACTTATTTTTATTAACAATGGGGCTGTGCTCTGTGGGACACAGAAAGGTATTTAGACAAAAATGCAACTAGTGGTGTCTCCGTAAAGTATTTTTACTGATTATTTGGCTTGCCCCTTGATGCCAGTGGAAGAGGCTTGGCAGACAGTTTTGAGTATTCCAGGATTCATGGGAACCTTCGTGTAAAGCTGGGCTTTTCACAGGGACTCCCCGTGCTGTTTCACAGCTTACAGCACATCCTTACAACTGTGTCCCCATTGGTCTAAAGAGTGTTCAGAGTTGTTATCACCCATCATCAATCCTTGTCTT
Organism: Struthio camelus; assembly: GCF_040807025.1. Classification (NCBI taxonomy): domain Eukaryota; kingdom Metazoa; phylum Chordata; class Aves; order Struthioniformes; family Struthionidae; genus Struthio; species Struthio camelus. The sequence continues at coordinate 22,463,554 of NC_090946.1, forward strand.
ACATGGAACAGGAGCAAAAGGAGAAAACCACACAAGGGAGCACTAACTGGCCTAGTGGGAAAGGCCAGGTCGATTCCAATTAGATGTGCACAGCCCTGATTTGTTCCCATTCTGCTCTTTAACGGTAACTTTGTGGAGGGAAATTTTGTACGCTTCTTAGCAGAATGTAGCTCTGCTCTCCAAAGATCACCTAGAAAGTCCGTTTCTGTTATAAGACGATGCAAAGAAATATGCCATTTGCAAAGAGAAGATGCCACTTGCAAGCAAATGCCAAATGTTTTATTTGATTTCTCCATCTGTTGGAAATTGCCATAGCTAGAATCATTTTCTTCCTGCAGGAAATATTCATCCTTTTGATTTCAGTAGTCTTAACATGTAGAATTCCTTGCTGGCAAATGAGTCACTAGGACAGAGCCAGACTTCCTTAAGTTTTAACACTGAATAACTAACATTTAGTCTTCGCATTTGTCAGTTTCGTATATGCCTCTGCAAAGACTTGGAATGCAGCAATTTGGTCTTAGTTCTTTTCCTCCTGAAGCTGCAGCTGTTTTGAAATTTTAGGAAGTAATAGATTTGATTTCCGGGTCCAAGAATTAAAACAGGAGCTCTTTGAAGCATTCTTCCCGCCCGAGAGTGGGCTTTTCTAAGAACGGCACAGAAGTTTCACCACCAAAAAAATTAGTGGTGAAATTGTTAGCACAAATATAGAAAGTAACAGATTATGGCTGTGCATAATAGCTTATGCAAGCACCAGCTTTTCTGCACAGATGCCAGCCGAGAAGATGGATTGCCTAGATTAACCATGCATATTTGGCTAGAACATGGTTGTCATTATTAGGAAATAATGCTTATGGTTAATGAGTGAGTTGTGCAGACTTTGAAAATGTATCTGTTGACCCTAGAGCTCAGGCTTCACTTGCATACCAGATTCTATTGAAAACTTCATGCTGCCGCACTGTGTGGTGTATGTCCAGAGTAGGGAACTGAAAAAGTGGATAATGGGACCGTTCATGTTGCATCTGCATGAAATACAAACATTGCATATATGTGTATTTCACCTTTATACTCTTCCCTCTTATTAATTTGATGTTGTTTCATTATCCAGTATACATCTGGTGTCAAAAGCTGTTTTAAAGGGATATGCGTTGAAGTTATTGGAAGCAGCAAAAAATAATTGCATGAAAATAGCATAAAAATAATTACAGGCTTTTTAATGTTGTTTTTCATTCAGTGCCAAAAATTTGAACTGAAGAATTCCATTATTGATACTGACTCCAATATTTATATTTCTGTGCATTCATTTGGTTCAGTCTCTGTCTGTTGCAGACCAAGACCATATTCCAAAAAACTAAATTGCATGTAAGTCTCTCTGTCCATCCCTGGAAATACCGGAAGGACAATTTAAAGAGCCTGAGAAAGACAGTGAGCAGCAGCTGCCTAGCCAGTGAAGAGGACACGCTGGGCAAAGGGATTTAGATAGAATGTAGGCTGTCTGAATATGATTCTGGATACTTTTTTCAATGTTACTGAATAAGCATTTGTGTAGAACTTGGGTATATCACTTGTGTCTATCAATTTGTATTTCTGTGTGTTAGAATTCATAATAAGGCCAAAAACTTACCATGAAGGACACACAGCACACAGGAAGGTTTGCAATGAAACCATTTAGCGTGGGTGATGCCTTATGAAGCTTCAGTTCTGCAATTCAGGTCTTTTTTACTTAATTCAAAGTTCTAAAAAATAAGATGACAGCAGGTATAAGCAGGTGGAAGGTAAATTTGGTTGTACAGAGAAATAGGATTTCCATAAGGCATAAGGAAAGTTCTGGCAGCAGCATTATGGCCCCATCCAGCAAGCCCTTAGTCCTGTGAGGAGTCCTGTTGACAAGTTAGGCTTGTTTGCACAAATGAGGGTTTGCAGAACCAAGCCCATGGATTTTTTCCTTTCCCAGATCCCCATGCAAATACATCCTGGTCCACTTCCACCTCCCAATCCAGTCTTGTCGCCCTGGATCATGTTCCTGGTAAGTACGGAAGGAATAAGTTAATTATGCCCAGGTTGCCTGGCTTCAGAAATCTTTCTGTTTCATTTATCCTTCTGCATCTAACTTAACCACTAGTGGAAGTTCTGGACTAATATCTCTCCCCCCAACTCTGCCCCCCTCTCCCCACCTCTGCCCCCCTCTCTCCCCTCTCTTCTCTCTCTCTCTCTCTCTCTCTCTCTCTCTCTCTCTTTTTGGAAAAAAATCTTGTATAGTCTGCCTCTAATATGTGGAGTTTAGACTTTAAGCTTAAGTACAGGGTGACTTCCCCTGCATGATACTCCTTGAAAAACTAGGGCTGGCAAATGTCCCACCATTGACACCTTCTGCTGCTAAGTGCTCTTTGGTGTTCAAAGTTCTGTTCCCTTTGAAATATCTGACTTCTGAGATTCTTGTAAAGTCAAATTTTTAAGTGCTCTGTGGCGATTCCTTTGGCCTGGGCTGATGTTCTGATTTTTTTCATTAAATAAATATACAAGAGAACATTTCCTTGATATGAATGTTTTTTCTCACTGCAAGACCTGCTCCTCATGAAATTGCACAGGATCAGGTAAGCGTGCTGTTAGGAGGGTTCATATTTTAATTGTTAAAATTTCCATGTAGCTGTGGTGTGTTGTACACTCAGCTCCAATTTCAGATTTAAGATGTTGTGTTGTGTTTGAAGCACTTGCCTGGAAAAAGGAGGTTTGAGTTTTAATTCCTAGCTGAGTATTGTTTGTGTTTTGCTGGGTAACTCAGTGCTCTCTGTAGAATGGAAATCATGATATTTCCTTTCTCATTTGTTGAAACGTTTTAGCTCCTCAGGGCAGGTACCGTCTCACCCATGTATGTACGGTACCTTATGCAAGGAGTCCCTCCCTTCACCTTGCCTCACCTGTAAGCCTCAGGGTGCAACAATATAATGAATGATACTTTGCCTCCAGTATGTGTAGCTTTATTATATTAGTATTTCATGTAAGTGCATTGCTTTCTCCGCAGGCATTTCAAGCAGCATGAATTTTGATGAGGAAGAGGACGAGGAAGATGAAGACAGTTCCAGTTCTTCACAGTTAAACAGTAACACCCGTCCTGGTTCTGCCACGAGCAAGAAATCCAATAAGGTAAGGGGTCAGTACAAACAAAGGAGTAGTGAGGGTTACTATGTGCTGTGTGATTGCAGAGCGCAGTCAGGATAGGCCTGGCTTTCTTGTTTCGTTTTTAATATGCGCTAAAGTATCTCGGGTGATTTGCTGTGATAACTCTCAAGGTTCACAGAAGGAAGCAAGGAAAATAATGACTTGGAGAAAAGCGTAGCAAATATTGTCTGGACATGAATGATGAGGAAGGTAAACAGTAAATATTTACCTTTCCGCGTTGCGCAGGTGCGCAGAAAGATCTTTTGTCTCTATTGCCTTTCTCTGTGCAGTTTCCCACCCTGTTTTCACTGCTACTGTCCAAAGATAAAATAGAAGTTTGAGATGTTTAAATATTCTAAGCCACAAACACTAGCTAAACTACTTGATGATGCCCCACTGTTTTCTGTACTGTACCGACTTCTCATTTCTCTTACAGCCTTCTCTGGCTTAATCTGTCTCTCCCCAGCCCATTTCTTCCTTTTGTCAACAACCAGCACTGTCCTTCATTGGTATGACTTCTCAAAGGAAGCATGTTGAGATGAGGATGAGCCAGAGTTTGCTCTGTGCCATTACAGCACTCTGATGGTGCAGCTGCCCTGTTCCACTCTGCCAAATGTGTCCTGAGCACTAAGCATCCCAAAGCCTTCCACAGGCCTTCAGTAGCCAAGAGCCTGACCGACTGGAGGGAGAGAGTTCCTTAACTTGAGAAGCTGCCCTGAAGGCACTGAGGCCACTGAGGAATTGGAACAGAAAAGACAATATGTCTTTTTTTTTTTTTTTTTTTTTTTTTGAAGTGCAGCTGTTGTCAAATGCCATTCCTTTGTAATTATAACAGTGTGACTTAAGTTGAGGAAATCTGAATGTTGCTTACTGTTCTAGGAAGCAGCCTCAGCCCCCAGTCCTTCCACGAATGAGCCTCTCATTGATGTTGATGACCTGGAGGAATTTGCTGTAAGACCTGCTCCACAAGGTGTCACCGTCAAATGCAGAATCACAAGAGACAAGAAGGGAATGGATCGAGGGATGTACCCTACTTATTACCTCCACTTGGAAAGGGAGCATGGTAAAAAGGTCATAAAATAACTTGAATGGCATACCAGTTGCATCTGAATATAAAAATCATTAAAAATCTGAAGAAATCTGACAAGGAAAATATAATCTTATATTTTAAATATATGTTCCTGTTCCAAAAGCAAAACAAGAGTATCACTTTGTTCCACTTCCTTTCTTCATGTATATCTAATCTTTGGCCTTAAGAGAATCCCATGCATGGCAGCTTAATGTGACAGTCAGCAGTTGGGGCTCTTTGCATTCTGTGGTTTGAAAAGCTTCTGTTTTCAATCCCACTGGAAGAGCCAGTGCAGCTTAGAATTAAACATTTAACAAAATAGTTCAGATTTAATTATTTAAACCATAAATAATGGACTGAGTGGTTAAAAAGTCACTTTCCCTTTCTGATTTGTATCTATTTTTGCTAAGTCCCAGGTCACCTTCTGTGACTTTGGTAATGATGCTGGAAGACAGAAAAGTTGCCTCTGGTTTCCTTATATCAAATTAGGATGCAGTGTGAGCTAACCCCTTTGGCGTTCTAGAATATGGTTCTTTTTGCACTGCTTAGGTGTTTCTGTTAGCTGGAAGGAAACGAAAGAAGAGCAAAACCTCTAATTACCTCATCTCCATAGACCCAACTGACCTGTCTCGAGGTGGAGAGAGCTTTATTGGAAAACTGAGGTAAACACTGATACATCTAAGGATTTTTTTGTTTTTTGCATAATACAGATTTAATCCGAAATTAAACCTATCAGGCTCTATGACCTCTTAACTAGTCTTGTCTATACCATCATGTGGTAATTGTCTTAAAGTTTTCAGTTATCTGCGGTAAGTTTTCAAAATGTCTCAAGTACTTAAGAGGTCACATCTCATTAAAAGTCAGGAGGACAGATGCTCTTAAAATGCCCAAAGGCCCGATTCTCACAGGGGTGTACGGGCACCTGAAGAGGCAGACAATCTAATGGGATTTTCAGAGCGCATGAGCAGACTTTGTCTAGCCCCTTTTGATATAAACACCTTTGAAGTTCTTCTTTTAGTACTCTGAAAATCTCTTGCCTTTTGCCTAAAGGCCCTCATTATTTACAAGTAATGCAGTTCTTTCAGAACCACATGCTTCTTTTCTACCTGTCACCCCATCGTACATCAGTCTGTTGTTCGTATCTACCTGGTATCTCTCAGTGTATGTTTAGATTGTCTGTGCCTGAGGAAAGGGACCTTACTACTCCTTGCTGTTTGCCTGCGTAGATCTCAGAACTTTGTGCGCTACTGCAGTATAAACGCAGGATGAGGATAATCCAGTTTTAATATACTCAAAGTCATATTTTGCTCTCATTTGTATGATTTCAATTTAAATAGTAAAAGCTGACCTTATTTATAACTTCATGAAAATCACTGTCCATAGTCTAATAGAGCTAGTAGTCAAACAGGTAAGAGAGTAAATGTTTTGTTAAAGAATAAACATATTCTTGAAAACAAAAAACAAACTAAAACAAACAAAACAAAAAAACCCACCTCAATGCTTCCTTATTGCCTTCTTGAATTTACTAGTTTTAAGATGTCATGAGAAACCTTTGGGGTAATTATAGGGACCTTTACTGTACTCCACCGTAATGTACCTTTACATTTTTGTTATGGCCTGTAATCTAGGAGTTGCCATTCAGTTGTGATTTGAGGAGGCAACTATTTGTACTTGATATTCTTTGTCTTTCTTTTGGGGCTATAACACAGTGAAGAATAGATGGTTAAGACAGTGTTATTGACAAAAGGTAATTTGTTTTTCCATTTTTTTAATAGATCAAATCTTATGGGAACCAAGTTTACAGTTTATGACAACGGAGTAAATCCAATGAAAACAACAGCAAGCCTGGAGGCGAATATCCTGCGTCAGGAGCTAGCTGCTATTTGTTACGTAAGTACTGCTCACAGGCAAAATATGCAAGAAAGAGCAGTTCAGTTTCTGAAATAGCATACTGAATTTCCTTCTCACTTACAATTATGTAAATCAGCGTTCGTGCTTTGACGCAATCAAACACCTGATCTTTGCAACAGAAACCAGGAATTTCAGCTGAAAGTAGAGGTGAAAAATTTTGTGTGCAGAGCCAGGTTGCCCAGTTCTCACCTTCAATCAGAAGATGCTGGAGCTTTTACATAATGCTCTGGAAGGGGTAGGATGCTTTACAGTCATGCAGGTACCATCTGAGAAGGCCTGCTGACTTGGGAGGAGCAGTTATACAGATGGATTTACTGCACTAAGGCATGATGCAGTAACATTTTAACGTTGTAAGGCAAAATGTAATGATGTTTTGGAGGAGGCCTCTCTGATCCAAAACACAGGTAGCTGGATAGCCACATCTGCAGCAGTGGCTGAGAAACTCAGGATAAAAGCTCTGGAACTCCTTTCTACTAGGAAAAAGAAGAGAGAAGAAAATCCAAAATGCACCTGAGTAAGAGAAACCAGCCTACTACTGAAGGGCACTTGTCAGGGATAATGAAGGCAGCTGTGAATCAGGACTTGAAGCACAGTTCTCTTGTTACATGATCATTGGACTACTCTTTTGGTGAGGGTACTCCTGCCCAGAAATTTCTGGGCAGAAGAAGCTCTTCCAGTCAAAATTGACTTCTACGTGCTTCTACAAAAAGTTTTCTATTTTCACAAATCGACAACCTCCAACAAAAATACCCCCAAAAAACACTTTTCTGAAAAGTTCCTGCTCCGCTCTCATCAAGGATGCCTGGAGCTCTGGCAGGTCCATCTGTCACAGCGTATCCTGTACAAATCCACATATTGTGTTCTTGGAAAGGTCAGCCTCCAGGGCCTTTCACACCTGGAAGCTTTCAGGTGTGAAAATTAAAGCAGAGAGCCACCTTTTCCCATGTCAAGTGCTGAAAGCACTGAGGGGCAGCAATATTAACTGTCAACTTGTTCTTTTCCTGCTGCTTAGGTCTTGTGTGAGTATAGTATAAATGGTATATTTCTCCCATTCAGGCACTTGGCCTCTGGATTCATACACCCCTGCCCTGGTACCCCAGGGCATCTCTGAGACTCTCAGGAGGTCTATCTAGCAGGACAAAGTCCATGATCTCACATCAGCTTACAGCTGGATGGAGGTTTCAGTAGGAATGTAAAAGAACTTACATGTTTAGCAAAGTTAATTTTACTGGTTTATATAGGAGGGCATTCCCTGGAGCCAGGCAGCTAATCTTTTGGGGCAAACTGGAAATACAAGGAGAAAATAAAAGCAGTTTAAAAAAAGAGTTATATGTTGAAAAATTTAAGCTTTGCTTGTGCACATCAACAACAATGACATTTGAACCGTTAACGTTACCAAATCCAAAACTCAGTTGCAGTTCAGTGGAGGTAACTAGAAGTGTGACATGAGTACTGGAAAGAACAGAACCATTGCCACTGTTTGGAGAATGTGGCTAAGACTAAGGATGTTTATATATGCCTGTTCTGAGATCAGCAGTTTAAAACTTGCACATTTATATAAGAAAATGACTCATTCCATTGATGTTTTAATGTTTATGGAGTAAGGTAGCAGGATTGCAGGTGTGCTCTGGCCACGTGACAAAAGAAAATCTTAATGATATTTCATTAATAGCCAGACTTGCTAAAGTGAGATTGTTCCTGTCTGTGGCAGAACCACAGCAAAGAAGAATGCCATAAAGACCATTCCCCAAACACCCTTGTCCTTAGGTAACCTTTTAATTCCTGCCCTGATTTTTTTTTCTGCAGCAGAAACGATAATAAACGGTATGTTGAAAGTACCACTGTGCAGCTCGCTGCCTTTCAGCAACTCTGATCAAATACCCACCTGGAGAGTGAGTTGTGCCCAACATCTCAGCAGGTCTAGTTTATACAAGGAGAAGCTGGCGATGCACACACCGTTAACTGTGTAGTAATCGTGCTGAAATCTCTCCTTGTGGAGCTCACCTTAGGGCATGTTCCAAGCAACACGGATAAAGTTAGTGCAAGGACTGCGCTTCATCAGGTGCTCTGAATTGTTTTTACTCTTCCTCACTGATGGCATGCTAGCAGATTAATAAACCTGCAGCAGCACCTAATGGCTGATTCGAGAATCGCTGTGGTTTTGTGCATAAATGTGAAGGAAAATTTATCCAGAGCCAGGGTGCATAACTGTACCATTTGTACCAGGACATTCTGCTGTGGGTTCCTTTATATCCACAGAAGCTCACACTTCAGTTTGCATCTGATTCTGCAAGCCTGGAGCTCAGCTGATAGTCTGAGGGGTGACTTGGATTTCTTTAAAGCAAAAATGAAATCACATATTTCTGTTCAGGCCTTAATCGTTTGCATTGTGATGTAATGTACTGGGTTTTGTGGGCTTGGACTTTCTATGGAATGATTGTTTCTACAGACTATGTTAAGGGCAAGGCACACTGTTGTGTGAGTCAAATCCAGAAAAGGAAGTGGCTGAAGTCAAGGAAAGCTTGGGGATAACTAAAGCAATCATGGGTCTCCTAGAGAGCTGTTGTCAAGCAAGCAGCGGAGATATACGGCAAATAGCTTTTATCATGGCAGCTATTGCCGTCCTAGTGAAATGCTTACATAATTTCATGACAGTGCATAATATTTTAAAAACAAAACTGAGGAGAGGTTCTGTGCTTTTTCAGTCAAGTTTGTTGCGATGCCTCCTTACAGGATCAGCTTTCTGGCTGGGCTGAGACAGAGTACGGCTTCCAAGTAATAGTGGGCCGGGTCTGTAGCTGATTCAAATTATTAGAGCGCTGGTCAAGTCAATAGAGCTCTGCCAGCTAAAAACACTAATTTTGAGTCCCTATGTAAATCAAGATGTCAGTGGCATTAAAATGCTGTGAAATCAGAATTTGGCCCATGTTCCCCTAATACTGCCATTTGTAGTTCTGAATATACACACACAAAATACTGGAGGGAGGAAATAGAAGAGAAGCAAGGAAGGGCACAGAAGATAAGGGGAATTAATTTCATTTGGATGCAGATCTATTGGAAAGATCCACTCCTAATTAAAGCTCCTCTTCTGCCCCTACTGTTTTACTTATGTATTCCATATTTATAGAATTTTAATTTTGTACTTTGATTTTAGCAAATAGTTAACATTTGCCAAGAAAACATTTGATATGATTGGAGATTAACGTAATGTGCAACTAGAAACCTTTCCCTTCCATTCCCATATTATTTAACAGAAGTGTTGATTTTAGTGTTTCTGAGTAAATCCAAAGAATATGGTGCTCTTGTTTCAGAGAGATAATACTGCTTGTTGGGAGGGAAGTGATTCACCACTATTATTTAATTTTGCTTGGAACAATGTTTTTAACCAGTCAGCATCTAAATGAATTGTATATAGCATAACTGCAGCTTGACGAGAAGAGCTTTTAAGCCATTGCAGAGGAGACCGAAATTGACAGTCGTTAGTTGAAAATATCCATAAACATGAATCTTTTCTTAGAAATTGTCTTTTGCTGTGCTCAGTCTCTCCTGCTTATAAAATCTACTGGCAGTCATTTCAGTTTGAGTTTCACCATGATACAGAACCAAGTAGCTACTTCCAACGGAACTGATGACTTTCGTTCAGTCTGCCAAAGGCCTTGATATAAGTGCTTCAGAAAAGAGGTAGAACATTTCCCATTGATGCATACAGTCTTGAAGATGTATAAATGTAACTGGACTGCTTCAAGAGTCTTCAGCAAAATAACTCAATGGGATTTATCTTGCATGCATGAAGCTCTTGAGTAAGTTGTGTAAAATCTCCAGATGGTTTGCTGAAACAGCCAAAGAAATTTCAAAGATCTGACAGATGGCAAAACTTTTTCTGCATGAGTAAATTTTAGGCGTGTATTTTCAGATGTTTTTAGCGAGTGGAAAACCCTCACCGGATGCGTGGATTTTTGCATGCAAAAGTAGAGATATTGTAGAAAGCTTTGTGTTCCAAGTAAACATTTTAGGTAAATGTGTAAAAGGAGAGATGTCTGAACCACTTGTCACTTCTGAAAGTACCAGTGGTAGAGCCATACCAGCTGTAGCCTGGAGGTGACCTGTTCTTGGCATCTTGCGGTAGGTCACTGGGATTATCACCAATGGGAATTTTCTTCCTGAGATTCCCTAGCAGGTGTCCACAGCCCTTCACCTGGGAAGGGCAGAGGGCCTTGTGACCAAAAAACAAAAAAAGGCACATAACATGAAGGGATGAATTTTCAGAGGTGTCACTGATCATCTCTCTTTCAAATACTCAAATTAATGCTAAAATATACAATCAGATTTTACTGAGTGAGTTGGAAAATAACAGCCTTTATTTTTTTTTTTTGTTGGGATCAAAGAAGATGACTTACTGAAATACATAGCCCCAGGTGGTTCAGTGAAAAATGTGCCTCGTGTGAAAAAAAGACTTCAGGTGTATTTGGATTTTAGTGGTTGTTTTTTGAGAGGATAGTACAGTGCTAGATGGTTTGGTGAAAACCTGGCTAGAAAGGAACCAAATCATGTTTGATGGAGGAATTAGTATTTTCCATGGATATGTTGTTGGTGCCTATGTTATTTCTCTGCTGTCTCTGCCTTTATAGCTCATAAAATTTGCATTCATGCTAATATGTTTGTTTTTTTACCATCCTCATCTCTAAGCCCAACATATCTGAAGACTTTGAAAACCACAGCACTGCTAACAGATGCTCTTACTGGCAGCTTCTGCTTATTTGCTTTTATGCTGGCTATGGAATAAATGGAGTTGGTCCCCATATATTTAATTTTGTTTCTCATCAAAATATGTGACTGAACTGTATGGTATTTAAATTACAACTACTGTATTTTGAGACTGAGTATCCAAGCGATCTGGTTATATATCCTTTTTTAACAAAGAGAATTTTTTTTTTTTATTGTATTAAGGTTACTGGCAGCCAGTTATAGGAGTGTTTGTGGAAACACTCTCCAGTTCTGTTTTTCCTGTTGTCGGGGCTTCTAAGAGAAAGCTAGAATGTTTGGCAGCGTCAGTGAAGGTAGGAGTTTCAAGATGGCTTTTGAGATGGCTTTGACTAGCAAGTAATTTCCCTGGGCTGCCAATGTATCTCTCTTGTTGAAGAAGTTAACTTAAAGAAAAACAGAACATGATGAATTCTTTTCTAAACATTTTTAGGAAACAAATGTCTTGGGGTTTAAAGGACCTCGCAAAATGAGTGTGATCATACCAGGAATGAATATGGACCATGAAAGAGTTTCCATCAAACCACGAAATGTAAGGCATACCACCAGTCAACAATAATAACAACTTGAATTATTTTTCAGTTAGAGTTGTTGTTTTGCGTCTCTGAAGGCTTAGAGGTTAAAAAAAATCAGTCTATGTTTGAACAGTTGTAAAACAACGGGATGTGTAACTGGTTCTCTGGCTCACAATAGCAGTACAAATAATAGAATGTTTTGATAACAAAAGATACAGCTAAGCTTTTCCAAGCTGTGGAAAGGATTTAAATGCACAGTCTCATTCAGATACCTCAGAGTTCTCTGTTTCATTCAGTGATGCTTTGCTGAGAAATGAGGGGGACAATTTTGTCTTTGGACTATGATTTATGAACATTTTTTTTGTGTGAATGTATTTTTTGCCTTGTGAAAGTCTTAAACTGAAGCGTGTATCTGGTGTGTGCAGGAACATGAGACACTTCTTTCAAGATGGCAGAACAAAAATACAGAGAGTGTCATTGAACTGCATAACAAAACTCCAGTCTGGAATGACGACACCCAGTCCTATGTTTTAAATTTCCATGGTCGAGTCACGCAGGCCTCCGTGAAAAACTTCCAAATTATTCATGATAATGACCGTAAGTATAGCTCCATTAGCGAAATGTGTGGAAACAGTACTGCATACGCAGCTTGACAGTGATTCTGCCCTTATTGTTTTCACTTGAATGAGTTTAGTTACTTGGGTCCAACTCGCTGCTCTCTGCCTTGTGTGGCCATTAGATTTGTGTAAATTGGGTGCTTAAAAGCTCCTGTTTGATACCTACTAGAAGTGATTCTGCTATGTGCTACCTTAGCTTTCTCCCTTTGCTGCCCAATTTGTGAACCAAGGAGCAGTACAGACTCCTTTCTGCTCTGTGCTGCATTGCCTGCTTCCAGCCAGCAGGACTGTGGGGCAGTATCGCTCTGTTCCAGCACTTGTTGCGCACGAATCCTTCCCAAGTTGGTTGTTTGCTGTGGTCCCCATACACTGTCCGCCTGGAGCTGGTGCGGTCAGACTGGTCCTATCCTCTTTGCCATTACTACTCCTAGCCCTGCAGTACCCAACCTGAAAATATTGGGACTACCTCTCACACCACCACTAGGACCTCACCTGTACGGTGCTTTCCTCCAGCCTCGTATGGCCCCTTAGCTCTCAGGCTAAGGTACAATTGTTGGAGCAGGGGAAAGACTGATTTCACACCACTTGGCACTTATTTTAGGCAGGCATAAATAGGCACTAGGTGCTGGACCACACTGGGTTAGAGCAGTGCCATGCTTACACAACAAGAGAGCATTGGAAATTGTGATAGGAGTGGCTGTGCCAGTCTCTGACAGCTAGACTGAGTTTGAAATATTGATTTATGCATTTGCTGCATTTTCTAAAGGAAAATTATTAGGTCTGGTCCTGGAATGAAACCACGTGTTTCAGGCTATGAATGAGGCTGAAATTTCCTCTTCCTGACCAAAAAAAAAGTACAAAAAAGAAAATAAGTTGAGGAAAAACTTCTGAATTTCACATAACTAGGAGACATGCTTAGACCTAGATTGCAATCACACGTTCTCTCCTTCCCTTTTATCTTTACTTATCCACTTGCCTAAAGTAAGTAGGAATTGAGTTAGTCCATTCTTGGTACATATGAAATTCAGCACTTGGTCTATATAACAAGCTTGCGAATTTTATACAGAAGCAGTTTTCTCTCTGTGTTTATGAAATTTCATGCCTATAAAAGCAAAGACCATTTTTCTCTCTGCGTAATTTTTTTTTAAAAAGACAGTACAAGTTTTGCAATCCTTAATCGTTCAGCTATTCCTCACTCAAGATATCCTTGCTTGTCTCTCTGATGTCAGCACATCTACTGCCATGACTAAGTGTTGCAAAGTTTGATGTGTGAGTAGTGTTCTTCCGGGGCAGAGGACGGTGTTGAATGCATGCTTATTTAGTAGGGGCTGCAAACGACAATAATGCTCTGTCGCTTTTTATGACCTTTCTTGCAGCTGACTACATTGTGATGCAGTTTGGCCGTGTGGCTGAGGATGTGTTCACCATGGACTACAACTACCCAATGTGCGCACTACAAGCCTTTGCTATTGCCCTTTCAAGCTTTGACAGCAAGCTGGCTTGTGAGTAAAGGGGCATGGGAGAGCATCCTCTCAGAGGAAGCAGTTTGCCATATGATTCCCCTTGCTGGTGTCACTGACAGTCTGTACTAAACAGGTCAGGGAAAATGCAGTTCTGGAGGAGCACTATATTGCTGTGGAGAAAATAAAATTAATCTTTTAAAAATTCAGGACATTCAGGAAATACTGTTTTCCTTCTTTTTCTCTCATATTTTTCTGAAAGTGGCATCAGGTTTGTGTAAATAGAAGTCTTATCTCATGTTCTTGATTATGTTATGGAGATGTGCCATGATGTACTGTACCGTGGCTCTAGTAGCACCATTATAATGGTGTGTCTTTTATAAATCCAGAAAGCACGCTCTCAAAAAAATTCTTTTTACATTTAAGAATAATTCTGAGGCTGCAGTCATACCTCACGGTTGCATTCCTGCATTGGATAATCTGAGCTCCACATCATCCAACGTAAAAGAAAGATCACAACAATGATGCACTTTTTTGAATTTGCAAGGAGGATCTCATGTAGCATAAAGCCAAGTCTGAGGGTTGAAATCCTATACTGGACTGAACTTGATGCATTGCTATTGTATATGTAGAAGGGCATGGTGAATTTTAATTGCAGGAGGAGGAAATGGAGAAGTAGAAAGCACAAAATAATGTTGCACAAGTCACTTGAATTCTAAGTTGTCATTATGTATGTTTTAACATCTACATGCTTTTTAATTTGTTTAAAATGAAAACGTAGTGGAAATACAGCAAAGGAAAAAGAAAACCCTCGAGATGCCAAGAAAGCCTAACTTATGTTGAATTTGGCATGTTGCGTGTTGGGAACTTATATCCTTGTATTGCTGTGGTAATTCAAACACATATTTGGTATGAAGTGATACAAACAGTTGGATAAAGGCTGTCTGCACAGAATCTCATTTTAAGCAGGCTATGTGAAGCTGAGGAAGGTAAATGGAAATATTTTATTAAATTTGTCTGGCCTTTTGCAATTTTAAAATTTGTTGACTGCATTTTTTTGAACTTTCAGCAACAACGACTTTTCATATTTATTTACCATTGTAAGAATGCTTGAAATCGATTGAAACTCTGTATTTCATTCTGTAATGTAATGTCGTGCCAGCTACTGAGCTAAATCATTCTAGGCAAATCTAGTGCATGTTGCATACAAATGAGATATTGGCAGGACACTGAATAGCTTGCAATAGTGTTTTCTTTTGTTTTGTTTTGTTTTTCTGATTTTTCTGGTGTATATATAAACAAATACCATTTCAAAACACAAGCAAAGAGCAAGCCGTTCTCTCTTCTTCTAAATATCTCAAAAGCCAAGAGCTGCACCTGAAAGCACAGCTTAAAACACCTTTAAAAATAATGAATCTTTCTATATTGTTCTACACAGTATTATCCCAGAAGGCACACAAAATAATAGAATTTATATGTAGTTCACCAAAAGATTATTGAAATGTGAGTGGAGTGAAAAAGTAATTGTGTTTTATTCTGTGTGTATTCAGATCCCCCCTTTTTACTCTTTATAGCCTCTTGTGTTGCACAACCAAAGATTATATAATGAGAAAATGAAATCAAATCTGCTTGTCTCATAGCTTTCAATCCCTTTTTGACTGTAGGGGACAGGCCGTAAGGACAGGTTGTGCCATTTGGATTGTGTAATTTAATAAAAGAAATAACGCTGTCTTCTGTCATTTGCCTTCAGGTCACCTTCCAAGTATACAGGCAAGGAAGTTTCAGGGGACTAATATGCTTGCCGTTGGTATTGTTCACTTCACAGTGAACAATATTTGAAAGTTTTTTCAGATGGAGATGGAAATAAATAATTGACAGCTTTTTTTCCTAATTGTCTTTATGGGAAAAAAGTCTACTAGCTTTGAACTGTTTTCTTGAGGGACTCAGCCTGTCAAATGTGATCTTTAAATAACAGGAGGCTGTCATTTTTCTTGAGCCTTTTTTGCAGGAAGCATTTCCACGTAACTGTATAAGCTGGAAAGTCACCTCTGTTTGAGGTAAATGAGCAGTCAGATCCTTCAGAGAAGGATCAAAATGATGAGTCAGGAGCTGCAGTCTGTTACGTAGTGCTTCGTATGTGGATGCTTTGTTTCCACCCCTAGTTGGTGGTTTTGTACTGCCTCGCATCCCCATCCATGACCTCACTTTGAATTTTAACACAAAGATGGCTCTTATGCCTTTAGTTACCTGTCATCAGTCTTTAAACACTAGTGCCAGTGATGATCAGAATTTTTGTTTAGCCTGTTGCAAAAACGGGAATTCCTATTGCTGGTATTTAGGTCTGATCTGGATATCAGATATGCTGCAGCATGGGAATGGTTGAATCTGTGTGGCTTTAATTCTGTGGATCACCAGTAGTACGTTTTCTTTATAACCCAAGAAAGTGGATCCTAGCATAATTTTCTGCCTCTCTCTGTGCACAAAACTGTATCAAAAGACCTGTATCATAAGACTGCAAGTCTTATGCTGCAAATACCCAATCTGTTGGCTTGAGTAGTGAAGTTGGCTTAGGAAGATTTTTTTTTTTTTTAACCTGGATTATAACAATGGTCCGACTTGCATCTTGGCCGCACAGGGAACTGGCACAAAATGGAAGCTCACATGTAATGAACTTCTGCCCAAGAGTGGGAATGAGGAGCTGGGGAAAGGCAGAGAGCTCAACTTCTTGGGATAGTTTTGCTACCAGCACATTGTGCAGCTTCACTCTTACTGCATGTTCTTTCCAGGCCAGTTTTTTTTAATCTGTAAGCATGCCAGGAGGAAAGCAATGACCTGAATTCCCATCATATTAGCAGAATCAATCAGCCACAACAGCCAAGGAACTGTCGAGGAGAAATTCCCCACCGTAAATTCAGGTCACTAGAGGGGACGTTAACTTGGGGCTAATAGGAACGAGAAGCTCTCATGAAATCTGGTGTCGGTTACGGCAGGATTTGTGTCTAGGTCCCTTGCCAAAATGCTGATTCCTCACTGGTTTTGAGCCAAGGTCCTGTGTTCTTTTGATTCACCTACTATCATCTGGCCCTAAAAAGCAGTTGCTTTTAATTTAGACTGGCATCTGTACAATTTGAGAGGGATACTTGCCAGTGAAGGGCACTACTGCATATCAGTGTGAAGTGATATTACTAGTTTTCCAGCAGCTCTCCACATTTTGTTTTCTTGACTACTTGATGAATTTGCAGGTTCTGCCTGAACGTACTTGCAGGTTCCATCTGAGCATATCTGAGATTACACAATCCTCATGAAATTAGATTCTCCTGCACACCAGCAGTAAACTCTTGGCACCAGTACAAATTTTGAGAGATATATACATACTACAATAACCTAGAGTAGTTGGTGGCACAGCCATATTAGTAGTAGCTTCTGAAGTGGCTGCATGTCAGTGTGCAACAGGAAATAAACCTTGTCCACTCGGTGTGACTTACATGAATGGTACCAAGCCATATATTTCCTTCACGTAGTTCCAGTGTGTATTTGGAATACAGTAGCTTTAGTATTATTTAAAATCTCAATATTGATGATTTTTTTGCATCTGCTGTTGATTTTGGCAGTGTTGTAAACAAACTCCTTGCCTGAATTGCTTATAGGCAAATACTCCCTGCTTTAATGAGAGTTCTTAATCTAACTTGTCACTCTGTTTACATTAAACAGTTTCTTCCTAATCTTTTATCTAATTTTCTTCATCTCTCATGTGCTCCTCTTCATTCTCTTCACAATCCCTTTATCTTTTCTTTGAGGATGTGCAACTCAAAAGTGTTTATTTTGACAATATTACTCAGTGATTTCTCTACAGATGGATAATGCCTTCAGTGCACATCCAGTGATGCTCCTACAATAGAAGCCTTATCAGAGGGTTGAATTTGGCCCTTTGGCTTTTCAGTAGAGTAAATTAACACATTAAAAGGTAGTAGATAAAAAAAGCTTGACTAAAATGTAATCAGAATTTCTTTCAGTAAACATTCAGTAACTAGTTTCCAAGCCATTGGTTGCAGTCAATGAGCAGAACTGTCCACAAGCCTGGAGGCAAACTGTTATACAAATTCCCTTTGTAGTCTTGCCTTATTTTTTCGTTTTTTCAAGGGTTTGAAAGTGATTCTGTGAACTGAAATGTGCTGGTGCCCTCAAATAAGAGTTTATTTCTAGGAACAAACTATCATTCTGCTCCTCTTGTAGGATACTATATGGCACACAAAGGTGCATTCATCCCATAAAATAGTAATGTTGCAGGCCATTGTTATGAATTCTGATGCTCAGAAGTCTGCAGGAACGGCTTTCTAATAATTACTGGGCAAATCTCTCGCTATTCAAGTTGCCTTACAATAGTACCAGAGTTCCCAGCTGGCTCTCCTCATGAGGTACTAGAACAGAGAAGCTTTAGTGAAAAGGGCTCTGTAATAAAATCTTGTAGCTCCACGACTGTGGGCCCAAATGACACCACAGAGTTTTATCGGTCATGGTGAACTAAAGCCATCATTTCTAACTTCCTGGCTTTTTGCTGCCTTTTGATGAACAGAAGACTTAAGAGGCACTTAGAAGAAGCATAGACATCAGAGAAACATCTCTGAAAGCACTAAGCATTAGACCTACTTTTCTACCTATAAAAATCTCACCCTATGTGAGAGCTGCCCCTTAAGAATGAGATCACTTTGGTCCTTCAGTAAAGAAATTCACTCCCAGTCCTTGCATCTTAGCTTTCTGTGATTTTCTTATTATTTATTTTACATAAGGATGCCACAAGGACGGGATGCTATACAGTCACACAGCAAATGAATTCTTGCCCTGAAGAAATGAAGACTCTGAACCAGTATCAGAATACTTTGTCTTTGCATTAGTAGTACAGGAGAGCAGGTTGTCAGGTGTTTTAGGCAGAGAGTGTTTCTACTGACGTTTGGCAGATGTCAGAGGGAAGATTTCTGGTTTGATCCTGTGGAATTCCAGATAGTCCCCCTACTATCTTGTTTTTCTCCTGCAACAACATCTGCAGGATTTTTCCTGTTTTTAGAGAAACGTGTGCTCACCAGTAAAGTGTCTTTGCTTGGCTAATAAGGACAGCACATGTAATAGAATGGCAATCACATTTATTAGGGTTACAGGCTGACAGCTCTCAGATTTCTCACACAACCTTGAACTGGTGTTCACATAACTGCAGATCCAGGCTCCTCTCAGATGTGCCACTTCATGAAAGTGGTTTTGTGGTGTTCACCATGTATGAAATGTTCTTCTTAGGGTTCTACTCTGTAGGTATTCAAAATGAATTGTGCAGAGATTTTTCAGTTCTTACAGTTACTAGCCCAGGAACTCTGAAAAAGATCTGCACAATTGTCTCAGTGTTTTGGTATTTTGCTATGAACTATATAGCTCAGTAGCTGATACTTGCAAATGCCTGTGTATTGGGTGAAAATGCATTAAAATTTATTTTATATGTTGTATTTTTTTTTTTAACTGCCTAGAAATTACGGATTTCTCTTTCTCAATAAGGGTATGTTTCTCCCTACCTTCAGTGAAAAGACTTGAATTAACTGGCTCTCTTGAACTCTTTTAAAATGGAAACAGTACACTGCTTTTGCTAAATTGCTTTAGGAAGATGACACAATTCAGAAAAATTACACTTATGTTCCTGAGGGAAAAAAGCTTTCTATTCACTTTATAGTTTAGTTACTCAATAACACAATGAAAGCTTATCATTGGTTTTATTTAAGCCTTCAGCGGCAGTTTGAAAATTACTCTGACAAAAGCTTGCTTGCACATGAACTGGAATGTTTTGAAGTCCTACTTGAGAGACAGCCTACTAACAATGAACAGTAATGCCTCTATTCTGTGCTTAGGTACTGCTTGCCAAAGATGTCCCTACGAGCCAGAGATTTGTGTTAAAATCAGCCTAAAAGAAGAGTGTCAAACAGTTCTTAGAACACAGGCCTGGGGATAAGGTTCTAATCCCTCCTGTGTGACTTTGTGCAAGGCATGTAAACTCTATGAGCCTCAGCGCCCACGAGCTGAGTGGAAACAATATGTAGCAGGGCCCATTGGTCTGAGGGGCCGAAGGGGAGTGTTTAGAGGCTGATGGATGGCAGGCACTGTCCACACACTAAATATCCTCTTTAATTGTTACTGATGAACTGCAGTAAAATAAGAACAATTATCTGCTCTAGAAACTGAATAGCTAACTGCTTCCTTAGGATAAAACCTTGACACTGTTGAACTTGATGGAAGTCTTGCCAATGATTTCAGTGGGGCTTGAACTTTTTACCTTCTCTGTCATCCTGGTCACAAAATGTACAGAAAAGCAGTAAAGACAAACAATCTGTTTTACTTTTCTTTTTCACAGTGCTGTACTGGTTGTGTTTTAGTCTGCACCACTATTTGTTTTAAAACTACTATTCCTGAACGTGTTGCAGTGATTCAGTTAATCTAGCTGCCTATTTATGCTTTTATGTAGCAAACTGACGCACGTGGTGATTGTGCTGCAAATTGCCTTTTGTACTACTTGTCTTTTTTTTCCTTGGATGTGACTCAGCTGTTCAAAACTGTTGTTACCGCAGACTGTGACTCTGTTATGCACATCTGACTTAAAAACACTGAGTCTTAGGATTTATGACTGCCTTTATACTCTCATGGGATGTTTACAATGCAATTCGCTTCTCAAATTTGACCCCATAACTGTGGGCTTTTCTACTGAGGTTATCCCAGTTGGCACAATGCTCATTAGAAGAATCGGTAAATTATAAAACAAACTTTAAGTAATAGAATGCAAGCTTTAAACTGTGTTTATAGATTTTAGTGTTAACATCTAGCTGATTTTAATCCTCACAGATAGATTGAAATTACAAGGAAATTATTCATTCAAAGTATTATTTCCTTAAGCTTGCCTTGAAGTTTGAGATCTCACTTAAGTAGTAAGCTTGTGATCCTGCAGATACATCTGTGCAAATGGAAACAGCTTGGCCTACACAAACTCCCAGAGCCTTTGGCTGCAGGAATCTCTCAGAGTTTTCAGGACACAGTAAGTGATGGGATTTCCAAAGTCCTTACAGGACTGCGCCTCCTAATTCTCTTAGGCACTTTTGCATGTCCCCTAAGAAATGATGTACCTTTCCTGTGTTAACTTACCAAACACGTAACAGCAGGAATTGTGTCATTCCCTTTGATTTTTGTTTTAGGCTATGCTTCCTGTCTAGGAAAGTATTTTATGAGACATGTAGTCTTGAGGTCTGAGCAAATTATCTCATGAGATCAGTTATTTTGCCAGCGGAGAAAAATCTCCCAAGTATACGAAATCAGAGTATACTTTGCCTCAACAGTCAGGCTTTGGGCACCGCCTATGCCATGTAATTTCAGTGTTCAGTCATGTTTGTGAAATGTTGCACTTTTTAAGAGGAGTTTTTCATTCCAGACTGGGCATATTAGAAGATAACACAAATTTTACCATCGTGTTCTCTTCCTTAGGGAGGATCTCCTGTCCTCACTGGCTAGAAGTAGAACTATTTTGATCCTCCTGTGTCTTCAAGCACTGGTATTTGTGAGCTATTCTTTTTAAAACATTTTCAAAGATGTAGTTTGGGCTCAAAGAAAAGAGACTTTGAAGTAGCTGCACACAGACCAAAGTTCATTCAGTTGAGAGGGAGCTGCCTTTTCCAGAAGTTTTTCTCAGTTGACATATGAAACGAAATTGCTAGTCCTGCTGGGAAAAAAGTAAGGTAGCCTTTACAACATGCTTTTTCTTGATTCCCTCCCTCCCTCCCCCCCCCCCCCCCCCATGCACCTCTATTTCTGGAGATTTTGCTAACCAAACAAAATAGATTGTATCAAAAAAGCAGCTCTTCTGCTGCCTCTAAGTTGGAGGTTGGTAGATGGTGTTTGATTCTAAAAATACTAACTTTTTGACCTAAAAAAACACAAAGAAAAAGGACTTCTAGGCTAAATAATCAGTGCTTAGTGCCATGACAAAAATTTTTTCCTACAAGCAGTCTTATTACTGGTAGCAGCACAGCGTGTGCCATAAAACATCCAATGACCCTGTTGCATACTAAATTTGTGACTCAGCACTAGGACCTGGCCTGAACATACAGCCCTCTTTTACCGGAATGGCACCGCTTTCCTTTCCTCCTCCCCCCCTTATTTTTATTCTTATTGCAGTACTTTCCGATACATCTCGGGGTCAGTCTGTAATTAGGCCAGTAAACATCAACCTGAACAGATAATCAGAAACTAAAAATAGTCCTTAACAAAGATGATGCACTTCAGCTAGGAAAGCCTTACAGCAATTCAGAAGCAGTAGGTAAGCAGTAGTATTCTTTCAATGGCGAGGAGGTTTCCACTTGCCATTTATTAAAAAAAAAATCAAAAATGTATTTGTGGAGCGGGCACGAGAACTACATTCTCCGTCCCCAAACCTGTGTTCATCTGTTTACCAGAGGTGACTGACTAGCGAGCGGACAGAGGATCTCAGTTTTGAACGACATTCTTAAGACTAAGCTCTTTCACTTTAACAGGGAATACTGGAAAACCAAACACTACTACTACAGAGAGTTTTAATCAGGCAACTGAAATTACACTAAAATCCAAGTTTCATTCATGTTAATTTATGTTAACGGCCCAGAAGAGACGTTAGGGTGTTGTGCAAATGTCAGGAACTGAAAAGCTGCTCAGCAAATAAATTGTATCAGACCCACTGAGGTTTTCTAAGTAAAAAAACATTAGGGTTACATTTAATTTCTAACCCTACTTATTTGGCGATTCAGTGTTTTATAGTGGGCACTGAAAACATTAAAATGCTATATATTATAACTCCTAACTTCTTTTTTAAAGTAGGACCATGGCAGTGATGCTGTCTCTTGCAGTAACTGTAGCAATGTTGTCTGCAGTGCTGATTGTGGAATATGGCTCTTCAGCTACTAGGGATTCTCAAGAGCCATTGAATTCAATGACACTATGACAAGATTTTTTTTTTTTTTTTAACTAACATAGGTTCTGTCTCAATTACTATGTTACTATTCTGTCTTTTGGAGCGTGCAGATCAGTCTGTAAGGATGAACTCCTATGTGTTACCACGTCAAATCCTTCTTGCGGCTGGTAGATGCTCATGTTCAGCTTCTTAATAATCTGTGTTACTTCCATTTCCTCGTTTTACAATCCAGATTTTTATTCTTCTGTAACATTCTTCTTTCAAGCTTGTGCAAGTTTTTCTGTGTGGGGACACACAAGAAAGTTAAGTCAATGAAAGCTATAAAGTTAATGTCTGTAAATTAAAGTGTGTTAAATCCCTGTGTATATGTTCTCATTTTGAAGTAGGGTGGCCTGCATTTCCGGTTGCGTAATCCTCAATGGGGCTACTCATCAGATTGCACAGTTCAAGGTAGTTGGTGAATTTTAAAGCCTGGAATAGGTTTCTGACCAAGATGCTGGAGAACATATGTAAAGGGATTCACCTTGCCTTATTCTCAGGGCAGCAATTATGACTTGCAGTATAGTGTTTCTAGCAGCTGCCTCCTTGAATTGTAGTGTCAAAGCTCAGAGCCTATACACCAGAGGCCTCATTTCTAAAGTCCTCTTTTAATGCTGCAGTGCTTTTCAGCACTTTCTGATTTATTGACACTTGTATAATGCAGTTAAGTTTCCTGACTACAGCCCATGTTCTTCTTTGGCTTTCTATGGATGACAGGGATCCACGGACTGTAAGTTAAAAGCAGCTCATTTATTAGTATAGTTTAGCTTGATGGTAGGGGTATGGTGTAAACTATGCCAGAATGACCAGGTTTATTTTTACAGAGCCTATCACAACTTTGCTTAGTGCGAAAATAATCTTCCTTTCTTCCTTTTTTCATTTTTATCTGCCTGTACATGGAAGACAATGAAAGCCCTCTTTAGCATTCATGCAAGCAGTCATCATAAAAGAAAAACACAGCATAGCTATTGCAGAGGGCTGTTTATCACTAAGCAATGCAACTACTGTATGCTCACTGTCATTCTGCTATGTAACAATGCATGCTTTTTCCCCCCGTGTGGTGTTTCCTACCCTGCGTGCACTTGTCTGCAGTCTGAGGACACTTCTGCAGAGATGTACATGAAACCTTGAAAGAAAAGACCTGCAGAAGTGAAGCCACTGAGATACTGCTGTTCTAATACTGAAGAAATAGCTCCTCCTGAAGGCAGAAATTGGGACTTGTGGCTTTTTAAGACAACCAAAATTTTCAGATGTTTGTACTGCATATAAGAAAATAACTTTTTTTTTTTTTTAATTATGCTTGCACTATATTCAGCATAGGAGCCCAGGAGGACTAAACAAGCTAAGGAGTGCAGTTACATAAAACCAAATAAAAGTGACAACAGGCTCCATTTGCACATGCCGAGGAACTGCAGTGTGCAGGCAGGAGGTGGTGGTATGGTGGGGAAATGACAGCAGGGTGATTTCTTGCCAGAGACCTGGCATACTACTTGGCATCCTTTGGTGGGAGTAATAGGATTCAGTATTGGTTTCTAGACCACAATGGTCATTGCTCATGTTGTGTTATATTGGTAAGAATTTTCCCTCTACCAATTACTTCTCTCCTAAACAGATTTATGCAGAAATTTCTTTATAATGCTATTTTCACACATTTTGTTCTATTTAGGGCCTAATGCAAAGCCCACTGGTATAACTGAAACTTTCCTCACTAACATCTGTTGTATCCCCATAATGCTGTACTTGCACGTCTACAAGCGTCCTAATGATTTCTTCTCTTTGTTTAAATGGGGGGAGGGAGGGGGCTTGTCTGGATTCTTAGAAATCGGGCATTACTTGCACAGATACTCCTGAAAGTGGATTTGGAAGGGAGGTCAAATTTTGCTCTTACGCACATTCCATGAAGCTTCATTCAGACCAAAAGGGTTATATAAATGTCGGTCAGTGAGGAACGTGACATGTTCTATTAAATGTGCCTTAAAAGTCTAAGATGTTATTACTGCAGCCAGACAGGGCATTTCTAAAAACAAAACACTGTTAATACTTGTCTGTGATTTAAGGACTCATATTGAATAACTGACTCTGCATAATTGCCATATTGCATACGGCGTTTCCTGAACAAGTACAATAAGAAACCAAGTTATTGCTGGTAAAATATTTATGGAAAAAAAGATGAATATTGGACCTTTGTTACTTTTGTTACTGTTTTAAAAATGCGAAAAATCTCTTCCTGTGAT
Source organism: Struthio camelus (assembly GCF_040807025.1). NCBI lineage: Eukaryota > Metazoa > Chordata > Aves > Struthioniformes > Struthionidae > Struthio > Struthio camelus. The sequence goes on from NC_090946.1 coordinate 22,488,278, forward strand.
TGAAACTAACAGTTTATTTTAAATAATAAATCTTGTACTCAGCAGCATGAAAATAAGAGCATCTGGGGATTATATAAACAGGATAAAGGGGCACACATCATGCCCAGTATGGCAGGCATTCTCAGTATTAGGAATAGGTTTAATTTATGCCTTTGTGAACATTTCCAATGTTATGTGTGCAAATATATGTATGTGCTAAGAAGAATGCATCATTGTTGCTGTCTTGTTTAGTTCAATTTCCAAGTAGAAAATGTAGGTGCTACATGGATGTTTCTGTCATAATAAAACGAAAAAGTAAAGTTTATTAAAAATTTCTTCTCCCACGGGGAACATTTTCTAATCCATCGCTGTACCTTTCTTAAATAAACCAATGAATGATATACAGTAGAATGAGGAAGTTACCATCTAAATTTCATTTAAATTATATGGGGATTTAAAAGGGGAACATATCACAATTGAGAAAAACTGTCTTTATATTTAACCACTTGCATTGTTTTTTTTCATAATGCGTATGTTATGTCTGTTTGCACAAGACGGTCTTGTCCTGTTTTAAGTAGTCAGGCATCTCATTTTTGTTCAGAACTATTCTGTGTTTTAGATAAACCTGCAAGAATGTGCTTTTATGAACTAAATTTTTTAAAGAAACTCTTTGGTATTCTGGAGCAAATGTATTTATTTATTAGTCTGTGCAACAATTAATTTTGTATTTTCACATAACTTACATTGCGTATGGCATAGAGGTTTCAGTGTTTGTCCATAGAGAACATCTGTGCAGAAATATTAATCTGTTTGACATGAGCATATCTTTCCCCACCCAAGATTCAAAATAAATATCTATGTAGAATTGGGGGGGCTATTCACATAAGGAGTTTCCAGTACTGTATAAACTTTTTTTTTTAATGTTTAATGCTAAAATATGAATTCCAAAACTTACAAGTAACTGTAAAAAAAAAAAAAAAAAAAAAAAAAGGCAGTATCGGACTTTACCCGTTCTGTAAACATCTTTTGGTGAACTGTGAGCTCAAAGACTTGAAATTAACGCAAAGTGTAGAAATACTGCTCCTGCTCATTTTTCAGAAAGAGGACAATGAGACTGCTAATTGAACACAGGGCAAGTAGAAGCCCAATTATTTGCTGTCTTAGATCTCTATTGCTGAACTATCCGCAGTGCCTGCTAACCTCGCTGCTGTTTTCTGTGAATGCTAACTGAACTCTTTCTGATTCTATTGGTAAGGACTGAATTTCTGGTCTACTCATTTATATCAAAACAAGACTACAAAATGGTCTGAAAAAAAAAAAAAAACCTAAGCAATAGTTAGTTCAGTAGGGACAAGAGCAGCAAATGTACTTAGGTTGGAATAATCAACTACACAAAGACAAAAAAAAAAATCTTCAAATATGTAAAAAGCTACTGGAAAGCAGAAGAGACTTGTCTGTCCTCCGTATCTGTGACAGAAATAATGCCAACAGCAGCAAGGAGGAGTCAGGTTAAACATCAGGAAATTGTGAACTAGTGTTAGGCTAGTGAACCTTGGCACAGACCATCTTATTTCAGAACCTTTCAGTGACAGAAGACTCAGATTCCTCAGGTAAATCTCTGTCAGGAACAACACAGGCGGGGGTAATCCTGCATTTTGGCAGGTGGCTGATCACATCAGTAGTTTTCAACAAAGGGCAGGAGTGATCTCTGGATGCTATCTAAGGGCATCCTGGAAAGATTAGAAAAACAAGCATGTTGTGAGGTGTCTAGACTTGCTCTCCAGGAATCTGTGCCTCTCCCTAAAACTGGTAAAGTTCACAAGCTGAGAAAAATCAGCTCACCAGACCACCTTTCCAGCTGCAGTTGTACAAGGAATACTAGGTATGATGTTGTATTTTTTTTGTTGAAATATGTAATTGCTAAAGAGTACTGAGAAACAGACCCCTTTTATAACTTTTACCTGGGTTCTCTTGTCCAGTTTTTGTGATACATGCGGATAGAAACAGTATTTTGATAATGGTATGTGCATTAAAAAAAAAAAAAAAAATCACTTCTATAGAAGATTATTGCACTAGATTGGGCTGTGACCTCAAAATTTTTCTTACTGCCTTACAGTTAGCTCAAAAGGGAAAGACGCCAACAAATGAACACTAATGGGCAAGTCTGTGAGTCGTATCAAAAACATCTTACATGTTTACCTGTTATCCAAACATTACTGAATTAGTAATTCTGTTTATAGCATTTTTGGGGCCCAGTACATTTCTGATTATCTGATGATAATCCATATTTTATTTATTTTTCTGATTCCATGTTACACCTGTAATTATCTGTACCTGTGTACAAATACTCAGAAATAATTAATCATTGCATTTTTATATATATTATAGTTTATCTAAGGTATAAAATATATAAATATACATACATTTTATATATTGTAAATATCTAAAACACTATAAATATATATATAAATAAAACCACAAGTACTTATTTTATATATATATATATATATATATATATATATAGTGAGAGATATCTATAAAATTTTTATCAAACTATTTATTTTAAACATGTGCTATTTATTTTAGCTTTAACAGAATGTATCGCCATTTAATTTGCTAGGTGGGAAATACGATAAGTAAAGGAGCATGTCCTTTTTAAATAAGCCTGACTCTGAATTTAGTGGGAGTGAGCTTCTAAAATTTTTTTTCTGGAGTCCCAGGTTTGCTGATTTTTCTGCCCTATGATTTTGATTTACCCAGACTAGAAGCTGGTAAGTTCTTTGTGAACTGCTGATTTGATCCAAATAAGCTTTTCTTCAAAACATGAATACTGTCTCCTACGAATGAATGATTGCTTGTTAAGAATGCTGGACACACCTGTGAGAGCAGCCTATTTTAAAATGCTTATAAATACACATTTCTGTTGGGGGGGGGGGGCAATGAAGCAAACAAAAATAAGAGTGGCACATAAAAGCAGGAAGAGACTTAGTCCGTTTGAAGGCTGCTGGTAAACTGCTGTGTGAGATGATATAAATACCTCCATTCTCACAGCACTTACTGGTACCTTGGATGGGGATGCCAAAGTGACTGAGCTGTTTAGATTCTTTGGCACCAGTCAACCTGCATTAGCATCATTTGTCTCTTCCTGGTGATGTAAAGAAAAAAAAAAAAAAAAAAAAAGCTTTTAGTTGTGTCATAGGTATTAGAAGAAATCCTAATGACTGGTTCTGTTTTAGTATGGGCTCACTGGGCTTTTGATATTGGTGTTCTGAAGGAATAGTTCTCTTGCACTCCAGTACAATGTGTGCTTAGTGCCTGTGTCATCCACAGCTATGTGCTGGCTCTGTGGTGATCATGTTAGCCTGTCAAACTAATTCCCAGGAGAGAGCTGAATGCTATAATTATCTATGCTAAGAGGCCTGAAGAGAAACTCTGGACTTCCACTCCTCTGTCAAAAAAAGATTTTCCAGTAAGGACTGGGGGATCAGAAGAAAACAAGGTCAAAAAACAGTCTACTTAGGAATTAAATCTTTGTTATTAATTTGGGACCACAGCCACACCTGAATCTATTTCTTGATATGTCTCGCACAGATAAAAGGCTATTTAACTAGTAATGCAAAGTGAAACAGCTCCAGAGGACATTGCTAGAGAACAGCCTATAGCCTGCTAGTTAGGCCATCCTAGGGGGAAAGTGAAGGGTAGGCCCTTGCTCCAAATCACAGTGTGAGGATTTAATAATGCCTCACACTACTGCAACTGAGTGTCCCCATTAATACAGGCGGCTGCCTTTAGCTCTAATTTTCACAAGCAGAGGCTGAGACAGCTCTTAAATGCTTAACAACCTCTTCCTTACTGAGATTTCCAAATGGACATAGTGACCTTTGCGCTTAGACGCAATCTTCTTTAGGGATGAGTCTTCCCTTTGACATTGCTAGTGTTCAGCCAAAGCAGCTCCCTGCTTACCTGCCTAGCTTGGTGATGTTTGGCTGTTCTTTGGCTTTGCCCAGGGAAGCCATTGTGGAAACCATGATTTCTGCTAGGCCAACGGGTACCGAAAAGCTTTGTTATTCCTAAGTCCTTCTGTGGACCTTCTTCCTTTCATCTCAAAATATACTGCTAATTAGTCTATTTTATCAGGGATGTAGCTCCTTTTCTGTTGTTCAAGTAGTTTTTCATGTTACACTCCTTGCTGTTGGAGTTGGTTCATAACTAACTAATGCAGCACTCAGCAGTTTAAATAGGTATGAGAAATTTTTTTGTGTGTGTCTTCATAGTCAGTGCTGTGTCAAGGCCCGGTAGCCCTACTGGCTGAGCCAGTACAGAAACTGTGACCACCAAAAAGGCCAACAGAAATGTTTGTTTACCTGTACCCCATGTTTGTGTATAAACCGTAGTACAATATACACAAACAGTGACTTGCTGGATATTGTCCTAAGTTGACCTGTCCTTAGCAGCATGAAAACTTTGATGCCTTCTGCAGTAGTTTTATGATTAATGCACTGTGGCATATGAGCTTTGTTACGCAAAACAACTTTACGCTAGTTAAACTTATTAAGGTATGAAAATAGCCTTTTTTTTTTTTTTTTTTAAATCCAACCTTACCTTTACTTTATGCATAACATACTTCTTTTTAATGTGTTTTAAAATATATTGGAAACTTCAAGTACAAATTCAAATAAAAACCATGAATTACTTTAATGTCACATACCTTTATAAGCAGTGGGAATTTGAAGCACACCATAAGCACATATTTGCAGACATGACAAATTCTGTAAGTAAGTCCATGTTTCTGTAAGCTGTAGGAGAACTGAGATGGCATCCTTGTTTGTCATGGTAAGGAGATGGACTACTGCTACATCCACAGAAGCCTTGGTGTACAGATATCATAGACCATCTGGCTAATAAAGGCTGCATGCTTGGCAAGCCATGCAACAGTATCAGTCTACTATAGTATCAATCTACTGCTGCTGCAAAAGAACCAGGAATGCCCATTCTCCTCACTCAGTCTCTCCTCACATATAGCTTTTAGGAGTGTTTAAATAGGAAGCCTGTTGTTCGGGGTGGGGCAGGGGGGGAGAAAACAATGCTACTTGCAGTGAAATGAAGGCAGTCCTTTAACAGCTCTCTCTGCGGTAGTAATATTTTCTAAATAAGATGTGGGGTTTTTTTTCAAATAAGGACAGTGTCTGCCACCACAGGGATGTGGCTAGACAAGCTTGTGATAAAAGTCTTCAATTGCTGGTATATGACAGTATTAGCAGGCAAAGAGTACGAAACAGCTTTCATTTCAGTGACTGATGTCAGGTGATGTTAGTGCTCCAGTTCAAGGATACAGATGAAGGCAGAGAAATTACAATTTGGCATTTACACATGCAGAGATTCCCAGTGAAGAAAACATGAGTTCAGAGAGCGGTCAAACTGCTGCCATGGTGAAAAGTGAAAGCCAGTGCTGAAAGAGTCCAGGATATTTTGAAACAAAAACAAAAACAAAATAAAGGTTTATCAAATGATTTAAAAATAAATATGCTCCTAATAAAACAGGGTATGTATTCAATATGTTTTCTCCATTATTTTCCCTATTCCTTTAGTATGACCTAGTTTTTGTAGTAGGAATTCTCTATAAATAACCCAAAGGCGGCCATCCATCGATCTTAAAAAGCCTGATCTGAGTGTGTAGGCCAAGACACTCTCTTTTCAAACACACCTAAGCTATGCCCCAGTGAGCTAAGAATAAAGCTGCTATGCTGCAGCTACATGTATTTTGTTAAACAGATTGGACTAAAATAAGCTGTTTAATAAATATACTTGCAGTACTCTCCAAGTCCCATGGTGGCTCTCCAGGGATATTTTCAGTAGTCTTCCAGAACACAGGCTATGGCCTGATCCCTGCACTTATTTCGGCATTTCACCAAGCAGTCTAACGGCCATGGCAAAGACAAAGCACAAATGGTAATGCTTCATTCTCTCTCATGCTCTTCCTAGGGCACGAAATAGATTAGACATCTGGTCCTGTAGCATATAATGTGCTAGGAAGCGTCCCTATGGGCTGTGGTAGCATGTGGATTGCGGGGACAACAGTTGAGTAGGAGAGTCACTCTTGTGACTATGGTCTGTTCTGCCGATCAGTTAACATCCAGGTAAGAGAAAGCAAGCATATTTTCTCCTCCATCTTCCTGATTGATAGGCTCATAAATACATATTGAGTCATTTTCATAAGGAAGACGCAGATAGTTGTAAGAAGAGACATTTGGTTAACTCTTGGATGACAATGGCAAAAATAAGAACCGATTGTTCAGAAATTAGAAAGGAAAGAATCATGAACAGCTGAACCATGTAATCTGCTCCAACATATCAGCCTCCAAAAAAGCAAGACAAAGTGTTGCTGGCAAGTCAGTATAAGCCATGACAAGACTGCATGATAGAGGGCATTGGCTTCCAGTTCAGGTAGGAGATGATGCGCTCATTACTGTGGGAATGAAATTAGTACAAGGAGTTGAAAGCAAACAGCAACATCAGAACAAAAACCCACATGAAATGACAGTTTATGACCTCTACTGTCACCATCTAGATCATGTCCACATGTTGTCCCTATTACTCAAGTCCTTTTGTGTTGCGCTTCCTCAGTGTGCCTGTTTCATCCGAATCACTGGCTTTTTGCTCTTTCAGTGCTGCATTTTCATTGTCGGATTCTACGGACAGCTCCTCTCTGGCTGGCTCTTCTGCTTCACTGCAGCTCTCAGAGTGGAATCCAGCATTCTCTGCTGCGACAGCAGGATCGTCATCCTCCTCACAACAGTAACAGCGCTCCTCAAAGGCCAGGCTGCCATGAAGGTCCCTGCCCTGGTCTCTGATGCCAGTTACCTCATTCTTCTTCTGCATTATATCATGGCTGCCACTCCCCGTGGTGAGATTAGATAGCAGGGTTTCCTTGCACAGATAATCCTCATCTTCCATGCCCTCCATTCTTTCTGCTAGCTCTTCCGCTGAGGGCTGGTTTGGGTCAGGATAATCTACAAGGATTGTGTCCAGTTTATGCTTGAAGCAATCAGAATTATCATAGACAGGATAGGTCTCTTCTGGATAACCTGAGGAAGAAGGTGACATGCAGCTCGAAACATTAACAAAATTTAAAAGTAGTAGTAACTTAAGTGATGAACGTACAAGTTTATTAAAAACAACTGTTTTTTTAGCATTGAAAGTATAACTTGTTTAATGCCACGCCAAGAATGTGCAAAACATGAGTTCCCGGAAGATGCTGGCAAAATTCTGCTGACTTTCAGGGAGTCAAGATTTCAACCCAGACTTTCAGGAGTTAATGCCTGAGCTTCACAGAAAGCTGTGGGAGCTAACAGGTGAAAACTGTGTAAGGCTTAGATCTTTAAATAGATGCATTTTTTTCTCCCTGTTTACAGAATGACTGATTAATGTTTTGAAGATTCTTGCTATAAACAGCATCGCTCATAAAGTTGGAAAAACAGATATGAGCCAATAGCTGTGCATTTCATTTTAGAGAAATGCATCATGAAGAAAACAGAGCTCGAGGGTGCTGTTCATGCTTTACATTTTGGAAAGCTTCTTAAGTAGCAAGGAATTAAGTCTGCCAAGATGCCTTATGAATTCTAAAAGCTAACAGCTCAACTGGTATGTCTTGAAAATAGTTCTATAGCAAGTAAACAATTAAGAATAGAAAGGATGTTACAATGGAGAATTTTTTTAAAAGACAAACTTCCTAGAGTTGTTTTTTACAATACTCGAGCAAAGAACTATGAATCAAAAGTAGAAATCTGTAAGTTATGAAAAAACATATTGATTCCCATTTCCAAGATTTTTATGATTTTGTATGAAATCTGGCCCAGTGAAGAAATGAAAAGACATAAACCTGCAACAGCCAAGGCCTAGCAGCAGATGGCGCATATATAGACATTCATATGCCACTTCTGGTGGCAGATAATGTGGTATTTGCATTGTATAAAATGGTGGATGCCCCAAAAATCCATTTTCTATTATTAGGGCTGGGAAAACAAGGCTGCTCTTGCAAAGTTCTGAACACTGCCTTTGTAGAAGACAGCACAAAGTAGCAACAGATTCTGACAGGGCGTGGGGCTAGAGTAGTCGCTGCACAATTTTATCTTCAGGATAATGGTAAGAATGGTCTTGCTTACCTTCCCAGTCCTCCATGTAGGGAGCTTCTTCAGCTTCCTTCTCAGGAGAGATGCCATCTACGAATTTTCCTTCTTTCATAACCCTAGTAATCTCTCGGAGTTGCTGAAGTAACCTCTTCTCCTGGTCTGTTGTAACATTTTGAGTTGTACTAGAAAATACGAAATATCAGAATTCAGCCCACTATTACTATAAGCTACTAACAGTGTTCACTCAGAGTTTGAGTTTGGTCTCTGTAGCACATGCTGAAGAAACCTTGGATGCACTATGGTCACGATTCAACATTTTTATGTGGTCTGCACTTCAACTCAGAATAAAGTACAGCATTTATCCAGAAAGCCTGCAATCTTGGAACAGGTGAAGGAAGGCAGGTACAACCAGCATGAGAGCAAGATAAAAGTGATACAAAAGCAAGAATTATGCAATTGCTTGACTGGTATGAAAGAGACTACAGAAATGTCTGGCCATTAAAACAAGGTTTAGCGAGAGTAAGAAGACCACGCCTTGTTTGAGGCATAAGAAAATACAATTCAGAATCTATGCTACATTTAAAACATGTGGGGCCTGATCAAAACGTCTCATGGAGACATTAGTCTCCCACAGTCTAATGACTCCCTAGTTATGATCATTAAAGATACTAAATTTGCAAGGCCTCACTGAAAATAAGTCAGTTAGCTAGACAAAACCATTATGTTCTTATATCAAGCAACAGATTCGACAACGCTGTCTAGTTAGGGAAGATGGAGAAGCAGGAAGGAAGGTTTAAAATGATAAGGGAATGTTATGTTTCAATAATTCGTCCTTTAGATTCCCTTGGTAGGAGAGGACTGATATTTTTATCAGACTAAAACTGTAATTTTGACTGGTTCTACATTACTGATCCTAATGAATATTATCGCTCAGTTAATACAATTACTTGCAGTTACAACAAAATATATTTCCAACAGCTAATGTTATGTTGTCAATAAATACTATTATTTTCTATGAAATAAAGCCGCCTAAAAATCTTATGGGCAAGGAAGAAAGTACTTGGCAGGTGGGGACCTAAGCTCCACTAACTCATCAGGTCAGAATCAAAAAGATCACTGGCTGCACCTAAGTACACACGAAAACGGTTCTGTTGTGCTTGTTTCATGTTGTTTCTGTTTTTCTCCTGTGTAGGTACCAGTTCAAAACTCTTTGGAGACTGAGGCATTGCTGTGGCTATTTTTTGAATCCCTCTGTGTTCTAGGCAGGATCTATAACCCGTAGTTATTCAGACAGGGTGGTTCTTGGTGTCCACAGAATGCTAAACTAGGTGATCCATAAGGTCAGGCAGATTACAGCTGACGCTCTGCAGCCCACCACATAAACGGATGATCTCCAGGATTAGACAGCTGCTCTGTGAATCTTAGGGAAGGAGGGGGAGGAAACTGGTTAATGATTTTGGATTTAAGTGATGAGTATCTATCTAAACCCTGTTTCAGGTGCCTAAATTCTCACACGCTTGAAAATTTGCAGCTCCATGTGATTTGCAGCTTCCACCTTCATTTTTCCCTCTTACTAACTGTCAGGAACAGAGTAGCAAGGTAACATGTACTTTATGCAGCTTTACAGATAAGGGAATGATTTTGACATGATAGCTACTCTACAAAAGGCAGCATCCTATTAATATAAAGGCAATATGAGATTAGAATCACACTGCTGGCTTGTGCAGTAGTGATCAAATTGCAGAGCATGGGTTAGATTTTGCTCACAGCTACAATACACACCGTTGTTTGTAACTGAATTTAGATCAGCAGCAGGCCCACAGGTTTCACTGGTTTCAGATTTTAAACTGACTGAGGTCACAAGACTGAACTCCAGAAGTCTTGTTCTCGCCACATCATTGTGCTTCTCCTAAGGGGGGCTTTGCCCAACAGTTTGGAAAGCTCATATAGTCCCAAATCCGTCTGGAGATTGCACTGAGACCCATCAAGTAACGACAGCAGTTTGTTCCACAGAACAAGTGAAGGTTTGAGATGGCATGTTATAAAAAGCCTGGATTAGGTAGATGAAGAACTGGAGATGCAAATTGATCAGCATGCAAGAGGAAACAGTTTCATCATCTAGCTGTCTTTGACAATAGCTGAAATAGAGCTGCCAAACTAATCCTTTATCGACAAAAACGTATGTAATTTGAATATATATCACCTGGATAAAGACAGACAGGCACTGAACACCAGTCTGTTTCGCACTGTGTGGAGATATGCTAGCTCAGATAATAGAATCAATAATACAAGCTGCGTTAACTGTGGCATTTCACAAAGGATATTTCCTAATAGGCTAGATACTCTCAATAGAAACCTCTACTTTCTTACTGGAACACAAGGGCTCTGTAAGCATATTTCAGAGTTCTGTTCTGACCCCAGATGTCTTACTTAGAAGAGGAAAATTCTCTGTACAGAGGGAGAAACCGAAGCCCATGCAATATCACTACTTCATTTAATGCCTCCAGTAAGACGTACTCTGGAACCAGTGATGTGTCAGACGTCTGACTGGTTGGCCTCCTACGGGAGATTTACCCACGGTATAATCAGTATAATGCACTTATGAACACTACAAAAGGGCAATGGATGCAAAAGGTTTGCAGTGTAAGAAAAGGTCATCATTCTTGCTGTGTGTGTTTGTAGCTCTAAAAGAGCTATTACTTTTCACAGTGTCAATGATGCATACTTTGTTTTGTAGGGTCCCAAAGCACTCACTAACAGATATAGTCAACTTTTCTGATTCTTACATTGAAATCATAACATTTCCTAAAGAGCTATCATGATTGCAATGAAAATCCATAATCTAACATGGTGTCTCAGACATGTCAATTGGCATTTTTTTTGCTTCACGATCTTAAAAAAAAATCACCACTGAAATGCAGCTATAGGCCAAAAATTGCACCAGAGAGCACTATATATCTCTCGCCTGATAACTCCCATAATACATTTGCTCAGTTTATGGTTAAAAGCTTAAGTTTTTTTCAAAATGCCAGCTTGGTAAGCAGGACTTTAAAAACAGGCAATCAAGCTGTATTATTTCTACCTCTTACATAAACACTGGAAGTTGGAATTTTTGCAAGAGAGTATTTTCCAGCACTCTCACCGAGAGAAATAGTTGCAAGTATTCTTCAGTTGAAAGTGGGTTCAAAAGAGACCAAACTTTAAGGAGGGTGATGGAAAGAATACCCGTGATATGGGTAGGGAAAGCTTTTGCACTAGTTATACCACTATCCCAACACTCAAACATTCTGCTAAAAGCCTGGAAAAGTAATATGCATGCTTTCAGTGCAAAGCGCCCTACCCAACCATCAATCAAGTCTTTATTTCTGAATCATCAAAATCCTAGCAAGGCTTCTCATCTCTGCTGACAGATACTGCACCAGGAAGGTCTATGTTTAGAAACTGGAGATACTGAGGTCTCCATGCTGACAGGGTGCGATGGTAATAGATTATAAAGGTGCATAATTTAAATTCATCATTTGTTGAAAAAAGAGGTGGGAAGAATGCTAAATTTTCTCAAAGCTATGAAGTATTATATCCTTAGGTACTATGTACTATCCATTTAAGTGTGTGCATCAGGCAACAATTATCTTTGTCTGTCTCTTAGTTTAGGTATGGTTACGTTACTGAGTACCTGCTACGTTTCTTTCTTCCTAGTTCTCTTTTCACCCTGCTTCTAGTCCTTGCTAATACATGGTAGTCCTAACTAAAAATCCTTGCATTTGTGCTTTTTGAAAGCTTTCCATTTCTGCAAGGGGCAATTCTGTACTTAAGGCTTTAGCAATTGCAACTGGTATGTTGGTTTGGAAGGTCTCCAAGCTTGGTACAAACAGCAGGTCCAAGTTCCTGCCTGCCTCTCTTCTGTGCAACATGCGGCTGGATAACACGGTCCCATCTGACTAAAGAGATAACAGTATTGAGAGGTCTTCCGCCAGCATCACTTCACTGAAATGATACTGAAGGAAAAAGAAATGAGCAGGGCAAGCCACAGCAAGAAAACAATACAGACACTTGCTACAGAAGAAAGCTGGATAAAATTACAGACTACAGCACAAGTTACTCCTTCAAAATAGGATTTCTTTCTATGGTATGGCATTATCTGAGAATCAACTGTTATTCTAAACTCACCGGAAGTTCAATAGAAACATTTTTGGACAAAAATACACAGAATTAAAAGTATCTTTGGATTCAAAGAAGAATTCAACAGAAAAGGGAACCCAGCATAAAGCCTTTTTTTTAGTGGACCTTTTTCGTTAAGAGAAGAACTTTTACAGTATAACGAGAGAACACTGAGGCAGGAGCTCAGACCTCAGCACTGCTACAAACATTATGTGTTACGGTGATATATCAGTTTTTCTGACAACAAAAAAATAAAGCCTTTGTTTTTGTTACTAAAACTTGCCTGGCAGAGCGTCTCTTTTGCCACATCTAGCATAATGGGCCATGTCCTCGCTTGGGGCCTTTAAGCATTAATGCAAAATTGATACCAGTTGTTTCTTTCTTCGACCTCTCTATTGTAAAGATTTTTGTTTAACTGCACATTAATAAATGCAGCACAAGTAATTTTCACGCTCTTCTTCCCTTTTAATTTAAATCTAGCAGTGAATGCTGTACTCTAATTACACTTTTTAATTATACATTTTATTTTAAAGCATTCATCTAGTATCACTGAACTTGATATAGCTTCTCAGTTCAGACTCAGAAAGCTTCAAAGTTTGGTTGTATTTAGAAACCAGGTATGTGGTCCATCTTGAGACCTTTTTTTTCCCTCTCTTTTACAGAGAAACTACGTATAATATTTAGTATTAGATTCAGATTTTGTTTTCCCTTTTGCTCTTTAGCTCCACCTATGTAAATAGTTTGGTCGAACAAAGAAGGGAAGTTCTACTAAACAAAAATTCTGAGCCAATTGCACCGAATGAAGCAAATACTGGATCAGACCCTAGATCCATTTTCTGAGTAAGAAATATCCTATACTGAGGGCAATCACAGTATCTGAGCAGCACATAAGCCCAATTCTGGCAGTTTAAAGATAAGCACAGAGCATTGTGCTAAGTCTCCAAATACAGATGAACAAGACTAGTCAAAGTAGTATCCTTCTTTCACTAACAGAAACAGGGCAGCTTAGGGACACGTTCCTGTAAGTCAGGCAAGTTTGGCGCCTCAGCTTGCCAGGATTAATACAAGCACAATAGTGGCCACAGGTGCAGAGGGGACAAAAACTACCTGTTCAAAGAGAACAGGGTTTAAAGTGTAAATGAACGTAACATGCACGTTTACGCTTAGCACAGAATTGTTCCTACCAAATGGCTGAAAACAGAGGAGTTGTTAATTGATCCAGAAATAGTTAACATGCTTCACAGTTTGAATAGCTATCTTTTTGCTTTCAAATTTCACCTTGATATTTTCATTTACGTTTTCAAACATTGCAGTTATGAATTATCCCATTGATATGTTGCTACACTTCTTATTAAAAATAAAAACTTGTTACATTATCAATGTTTCTTTAAAATTTAAAACATTGTATCTATTTAAGATTTATAGTAAGCATTAATCAACAAAATAAATTTTTAAATTCTGATTTTACAACTCTCTTCTTTCATATTTAATAGAAAATGCATGGATTTACTGGTTGCAAGGTTGGAATTAAGTTATAGAATCAGATTATTATACACTTCTGCCCTTAAGGAAATATTTTATGGAGATTCTAACATGCATTTATACGGACTATAACAGCATTTCTATTTGTAAAATATCCACAGCAGTGGAAAATAACATAAAACAAGCAGCTCTCTCGGGACTCATTCATAAAATTACTTCGGCCACATAAGATAGGCTGTTTTATATACTTTAAATACAGATGTTTTATTTTCAGTGTAGACACACCTGTCATTATCTTCCAAATAACACAGTATATAAAACAGGGGGACAGGGAGAGCTGCTCTTCTGTTTAAGGAAAGTGACGTTGCAAAGAATGATTTATTTTAAAAATGCACCTTGAAAACAAAAAAACTACTCAACAAAAGAATGTGACAGGTAAAATCAAGTTTCTACACTTTGAAGTAGAAATAACATTACTTTTTTAATATAGCCAGGGTCATTTTTGCTATTTTTGCACAAAAGTACGTTTTTTCCTGTAAGAAAGTTTCATTTCCAATCCGAGAAGAATCCCTCCTTAAAATGCTATAATTTGAAACATACCTGTCACAATTAGGCCCTACTCTGCTGATCAGTTTTTCCATAGCTTCTTCAGTCTCTCTCAGTTTTTCTTGGAGTTGGGTGAGCTCATAGTCAGCTGTAAAACAAACAAAATCCATCAACAGGAGCTTTGAAAATGTATCCCTGGTCTATTGTCACAGGCAGCATATGCTATACCAAACCAAACTGGCTGTGAGGAAACCAGGACATGAAGCTTAAAGAGCTCTAGCAACTTTTCCAGGTACTACAGGCAATGGCAATGGAATATACACAAAGCACCACCTCTGAGTAGCTTTAGAGCTACCACCTGATAAGCACAGTGAGCGGGTCACTGCAAATGCCCTGGAGGTTGAAGTTAGGGAACAGAAAATGCTATCTATCTCATTGGTTTTCTATAAGCGAATAGTAAGGGTTTAGTTTATTGTCTGTTTTAAAATTAACAGTCCTCATGGAATTCACTTGCTAAGTCCTTAGGAACAAAGACAAAAGGCCACTTGAGCACTTTCTGTTAAGTCTATGGTTTGAGAAACCTCATCTTTGTCAAAGAGGATAAAGTTCACGGGCTTGACCGCATCTGACCCTGCACAGGTATGCCAAGGCAGACAGTGAGGGCTTAACAGAGTCTGTCAGGCTTACCTGGATGCGCAAGAGGTTAGCCACACTATGTCTGGGGAGCAAAGCACTGCTGACATTTTCAACGGTTCCTGCTAAGTGTGTCCATAACACAGTAGTACACATGCATGCATACACGCAGGCACACCCAAACTGGCTTTATTTTAGCCAAAGTGGTGAACAGGAAAGATGCAAGAGCATGGACTTCAACAAAACTACTTGCGCTGTTTGGCTTGTGTAGCTCACGTTCCAACTCACGCTCAAACTTCATAGTACTGACAGTAGAACAAAATGAAACCAAGCTGGGTTAGTTCTATACGCAGATGCTACAAGCACTGATTTCTGCAGCACCAAGACACAGTGAAACAAGGATACTGCGGCAAAGAGAAAGGGAGTTACTTCCTCCCAGTCACTACGTAGGGTAGTGATCTTCGAAAGAGCTTGCGCATTCAGGTTCCTGGTCCAGTGATCTGTCCCCTGCTCTGCTACAGTTTACAGTGAATGCTTTAGGAATACAACAGCAAATGCTTTAGGAATACAAACGAAGAGCTCTGGTAAAAGGCAGAGTCATTTTCTTCACTAGCTTTTCGGTCTATAAGGGTAGCAAAAATTTAACTCACTGTAAAGTCAGTTTCTCTAACCAAGCATTAGATAATAAATTACAATTAGCATCGTTAAAAATTACACAAACTTGCCAGGCACAACACAGTATAAGTAAGTGCACTGAAAATACAACCTATAACATTGAATGCAGCATCTACAAGGTATTCTAACATAAACATTAATGACAAGATTATTATAGCTATGTGAACAGCATCACATCATTGTTGCTAATGCTTTCTATAAAGCCCTAAGTACTTTTATTTATTATTAGAATTTAGCCTCTAAACATAACACATTTAAATACTCCTACGGTAACTACTGTCCAAGCTTTAAAGGTAAACTTACTAATTTCTCCAACAAATGTCTACAAATAGTTGAATCTGTTATCTCACTGGTGTTTAGGGAAAATCACAGAAACATTTCAGAATGTTTCTGCCGCCTTTCTTTACATTATAGTCATCAAAACTTCGAGCAATATGGAAAAGCAAGGGAAAAAGCAGTGAAGAGCCTGGGGGATGGCAATGAATTCACAAATTCAAAAAATGAAGCTAGCTTTTAATAATAACTTTATATACTACTACTAGAATACTACTGATTATAGAATAATTATGGACTGACATTATCCATTTTTAATCATTACTTACTTTAGCTTTTCAGCAAATCAGTACAGTTAATTCAGTGAGTCTCTTGAAAACATGACTCCAAGAGGACTTTGGATCAAGCAACTATCACAGATTCTCATTAGCCAAAAGCGATTAGAAATTAATGGTGCAGAAATTCATGTTAATACGTGCTCATTCCTAGACAGAAGCTCTGGCTTGCTCTTTACTGGGTGGAACAGCAATTTTATAAGTGTGTCCAGAAGTTGAAGACACTGGTCAGACTATGATTCTACTGAGTAAACAGCTACACAGATATAATACTTACTGATTTTCCTCTTCATGTTTCCAGGTACAGCAGGAGGACATTTCCGCTCCCCAGCTGCAGTTTTCCCCTTAGAAGATAGCTGGTAAGCGAAAAAGAAATGCTCTGGTATGTGCATGAGTTAAAACAATAGCACTACATAAGCCCTGAAGGCAACAAAGCAAAGAAAAGGATAGAAAGCTAAAATTATGCTATAAACTAACCACAGAAGAGCATCCCCAGCAGCAAAAACAGACAACCATGAAGGATGCCTAGGAAATCTTGCCAACTGAAAATTCCTAAAAGAAGCTTGGAATGAATGGTATTTTTAAACATAACAAAAGCATAACTCATCAAATAGAACATTTTCATTTTAAATGTGTATCTATTACACCACAGGGCCTGATCTGATAATTCTTCTGTGTAAAGAAGGGAAAAAATGGTGGACTGGGTAGTTATTCTGAAATAAAGCAATAGGTTCTGAAGAAATATACGCAACCCTCTGTGATCCTGGGAAATATGCTCTAGGTGACCCTGCTTGAGCAGGGAGGTTGGACTAGACGATCTCCAGAGGTCCCTTCCAACCTAAACGATTCTGTGATTCTCTGAACCCACTTGTCCCTCCTGCAATATTTTCTGCCATTTATTCCTTACCAATTTTGTACAAATGCTGTACCTGCACAGAAGCTGGGTGGCTCTACACAGAAGCTGCAGGCTATTTCTTTCCTCTTCTCTGTGTTTAATCAACTCACCCAATTCACCTCTTTCTTGCCCTGGGACTCTTTCACTCACCAGAGCAGACCCAACTTTTCAGGCACTGATCAGTCTGGATTCAACCCCCACTCAAAGGAAACGATGATTTCTGCAGGGCCTACTCCCCTTCCCCCTCCTCACTAACAAGCTAGCATTTTGATAGACTGCCAGTTTGGGCAGTATGGGAAGAGCAACTGTACAAAGATTGTTCTCTCTTCTCCAGGCTGTAATCACCTACATACAAGTCAGGTCCATGTAACAAAAAGCTGTAAGAAGTTCAAAGCGAGTGTGAACCATTTGAGGGGCATTGTAAACCAGCTTTCAGCCAGCTCCTAAGGTGGAATAGCAGGCAATAAACCTCACAAACTTCCATTCTCCAAGACTGTGGTGCTTTTTGTTCTAAAAGGTATTCGGGTAATTGCATTCCCTCTCTGCATAATATAGTACATAACCATACAGTAAATATACCATGCAATAGTATATAATAAAAACGAATGCAATATGTATGCTAGAAATTAATCTGACATAGAATTATGCACACATTTAGAGACACACACAAACATATATATTTTCTAAGGAAAGAAATTTCCTAAAAAAAGTGTAAAGCGCCAGTGGCTAATACAGGTTTATAGCAATCCTTTGCTGCATTCTTAATTATAGTATTCGTAACGGCAAAAAACACCAGACGTATCAACCTTTCACTGCCAGGCCAAGGTCTAGCTTAAGCATTTTTTTGAGCAGGGCTAAAATGAAGCCAGATAATAAAACTGGTACTAACATTTAGGTTTTTCAGGCTGCTTAGTTGATATATCCATCTTTTCAATGTATGCTGTTCTTACCTTAAACAAAATGTATAGAATATATAAGAAGATGCCAAATCCATAAATAGGGATAATCTGCCCCACAAGACCTCTCCCAGTTCCGCCACTGCTTCCACCTCCACCTGCCTTGGCTTTGGCAACTGCTTCAGCAAGGTGGGACCTTGGAAAATGAGGGGCAGCTCGGCTGTCGGGCGTCACTTGGTAATGCATCATTGGTGGAAATCGACCAAGCTTCCCTGCAAAAAAAAACACATGGCAATTTCTTCTGTTACTTTCAATGTCTTCTCTGTGCAGCCTAAAACGAGCATGTGCAACTACCTCTTTTCTCTACTGTTAACACTACAAACACTACAATGTATCATTTTTCCACAGTGAGCCTGACCTTCCCATATTAACAGAAGTATGCTAATACATACACCACTACCCATCTAGAGGACTAATGTGAAAGGAATGATGTGAGACTGCAACATCAGGCCAGTACATGCTCATAGATTCTTGATTACTGCTGTTAAGAAAGAGGTAGCATAGTCTTGATTTTACCTAATACGTAACAAAAGATACAGAAAAGTGGTGGCATCTCAAACTATTTTCCTTTAAAAATTGTTGGGTAAAGGAATGTAAGAGTGGAGACTGCACACAGCCTGTGCCAGTGTTTTCAGCATTTTAGGGAGAAAAGTATTTCTAGCCGTAAGAGATGCAGAGATTTTTTTTTTTTAAGTGAAATGAGCATAAATAGATGCAGAGATGCCAACATAAGACTGCAAAGAGCCAGAAATGGTGCTGTAAAGCATGGACTGCCTTGTTCAACTTAAAGGCACCAGGATCTCAATAAACCCATCCTCATGAAAAAATTTTTATTGATGCTTTCAATTCTGAAATTTTACCAGAAAATTCACTATTTTACTGCTCCATGTACTTGACGCTGTTTTCTATCTCCCTGCCCAGCCTGGACTAGCCACCTGCAGTTGCTTCCACCATAACGGGGGAGTGAACTGAATTACTTAACTACTAAGCAGCAGAGTTTGGCAAAAGGAGGAGCTGGCTAGAAGAACCAGGGATACGTTTTGCCAGACTAGGCTGCGTGAAGAAGGTTGCCACTGCCAAGGTCCGTCCCTGAAGCCAGTTGCAACATTCCCCTCTCTTGGCACACAGAGTAGGAAAGGTCTTTCTAGGCCAGCCTGCCTGGACACTGATGCTGGGGCGTGCTACAAGCAATCACATGAAGAAAACAAAAATCATGTTTGAAACAGCATTGAAAATAACTAGCTTTACTTCTGTAAGACCCCAGATACAAATATTTTTACAAGCAAGACAACAGAACATTAGATTAAATTAACATCTTCTCTTGCTAGGATACATCACCATAGACAACTAAATTCCTGAGCACGAGTAATTACAACAAATACTTATTTAGGAAGGGATATCAATAGTTTTGAAAAGTTCTGTTACTAAAAATATGTACTTCTTTTAAGTGACAACTTGCATTCTTTGAGTGCTGTAGGTTTAAGTGAAACCACTGACAAAAACATTCTCAAACTAGCTCAGGATTAACTTGAGGAAGCTGTTATCGCGCAGTCTAGTTCTAATGAATTATTAAATGTCTATGACGGAAGTCACAGTATCTTATTTACAAGAAAGTCCCACTGCTATAGCAGGAATGCATTGTAACAGTAGATTACTGTGGAAACAAGTATTATATCATGAAGAAAATAGCATCACTCCAGGTGCAGATTAAACAGCAGGAGCAGATAAACCTCTGTAAAACATCTTATATTCATGACAATATCCTTTATTAAAAAAAAAAAAAAGAGGTGGACAAGAACACAGTAAATAATTGACAAAGGTGAAAATGTTTTTAAATGGATCAGTTTTCTAAATTTTCCATGAGGCCTCATTTATGCTTTTAAGGTTTGCATTTGGTTAAAAATAATCAGGACAAAGGGGCACACTCCAGTCATTTCATTATCAAAATAATTTAAACAGGAAGCTTAATGGTTTCTAGTGCTAAATCTTCCCTGCTGATTTTTAAAGTTTTATAATAACTTCTTTATTTAAACAAAAAAAAAAAACTTTCCCATAGCTTTCTGCTGTGAAAAAGTCATGTAAATTACAGAGGGAATTGACTACACAAGCATCTTAAAAGTAAGCATATGCAAAAAAGCTGTCACATACACTGTAAATAAATGGAAATGCTTAAGAGAGAGGAGTAATTTTGGATGCCACTTTAAATTAAACAGCCTACCTTATCTTAACTGTCAGAAGTACACTGATTTCCAAACTGCTGCGTCTTTAAAAGCCCTACACTGTTCAATCCCATCTTCTCTAATGGCTTCATCTAACAGCAAAAGGCACAAGAACACTTTTGTCGCAATTATACAGGAAACCGCATGCAATAGAGCATTATTTTCACTCTGCAAGGCTTTATGGAATAGTCAGCGTTACAAATAACGCATGAGGAAGTTCGCAGACGAACTATGCAAATCCATGACAAAAACTAAATATATGTTATATTTAAAAGCTGTTGGTATTTTAAAATGGTTTTAAAATAATATAACCATAGTAAACAACTACTTTTAAAAACCTCTATTATAGCGATATACCTTTAGTAATTTTTATTTTCTTACAGCTTCTCATATTTCAAGATTATGTTGCTAGTTCTCCTTCTCTGTGGCATTTGCTATTTTATGGTTTTTTTTCTGAACAGTGCTACCCTAATCTTGTTAAATGTTCTTCAAGCGTAAAGATACTTAAGGCAGCTAACGTTTGCTGTTTCAGAACAGTCTTGATTTTGGCACAGTTACAACACAAAGCATAGCTAAGCGTGCCCCACTGATACACAGCGTGGGACTGTAAATGTTTGGTGTTACCTCCAGTGCTCTAAATCAATGCTAGCATTTTTACACACCTGCTGCACACTGAGCAGGTTTTCCTGAGCCAGCCACACTGACTTATCATTGCTTTTCCTGATAACTAATACATTCTGTCAAATTTAATGGTGACCTGCTGATCAGATCACTTTCCTGTACCTACACAGGTTCTTTTCCTTGCATTTATTTTCTTTGGTGACTTTATTCTGGCCTTGTGCTATAAACCAACATCCCAACATACCTGCAGGGGATGTAACTAGACTCCATGTTTCCAGGGAAAAAAACAAACCACACTAAAATGGAAAAAGTGACATATTCGTTGATAAAACCCTGTAAGTAACACTCCTCTGTAACCACAGAAGCGCACGTGTTAGGTTCTTTGCTGCACAATCTAGTCTCCAGTACTGACAGAAAGTACTTTAAAAATATTTTCAATTCTGTGGGAAGGAGAACAGTATTACCTCACAGAAGGCCTCACACAACCTTTGCTTAGCTCCGTTTGAAAGGCATCGCAGTGCTGCTGTCCTTTCAAAGTTGTTCATACAGCCTGAGAGGACAGCACCTGCCAGATCTGATCTGGGCGTGCACTAACTCCACCTACTAAACTCTACCTGTTTTGGCAATCTTTTAACCCTAAGTAACAGTTTTAATGATTTGTCAGTAACACTTCACATCAACTTTTGAAAGCAGCTACATGGCAAGAAAAGCATGTCTTGTCTAATCGTGTCCCTTCCATGAATAGCTTTAAGTCCAAAAATCAAACTATGCCCCAGCTAACGTTTCTGTTGGTTAAGAGATGATAGGTTTCTGAATGCAGGTGAAACCCTACTGGATAGCGGTACCATGTTAAAATTACCGAGTTTTTTTCTTTCAACAATACTGACACTCAACTGAATAAAGCAAAGTTTAAAAAAATATGATATTTACAATCAATCAGTTTATAAAGAATACCATAGCCAGCCAGCTGATAATATTCAGATCATTACAAGTATCTCTTTTTTAAAAATATCCACTATGTGTTCACCTAATGGGGATGTTTTAGGAAATGCTACTGAGCCCAGCTTGACAATTTATAAAGGCATTTGGACTTCAATTGTATGATAAGACAGCAACTCTTAGTCTGCATAATGCATCGATTCTGCAGTATCTTACCAGCTGTAAAACACTAAGATACCTACGTGTGTGTGTGTGTGTGTGTGTGTGTGTGTGTGTGTGTGTGTGTGTGTGTGTGTATATAAATGAAATTTGACATACATGAAGTGTATGTAAGCAGTTGCTATAGTAAGTTTGCACTCCGTTCGTGTGGAGATTTACAATGTATGACCTCACTGTTTCACAATTTTTAATGTGAAACATTAAACATCAGCTTCCAGGAAGCGTAAGAAGGACTGCCGACAGGAAATGAAGGTCTAGAAAGTGCATGCGACTCCAAGTGGACAGCAAAGCAAAAAATACTATTCTAATCACTGCTCAAATATTACCCAAACCACTCCCTAAAATGACAGCAAGAGGACACACAGATCTCACCACAATTCCTCCATGGTTTGCAATAGGCACTCTGTCTTTTTCTTTCAATCCCCAGAACACGGTTACACTACTTTGGCTTGGAAACACTAAGGTCTCAGCTGGCATCTACAATTCCTTACCGGGCATGAAAAAAAAACAGTAACAAACCAAGAAAAGCAGCAGCTAGACTTATAGAACATTCTGCAACACCTTTAACTGAAAGATTATGCAAAAACGGGATACAAAACTATTCTCCTGAATTAGCAATGCAAATTCCAGTCTTCAAACCCATCTTCAAACTATGCTTTGACTCCCACGGTCAGGAATGCCTAGGTGCCACTAACACACATTTCTTGTAGAATTTTCATCAGAGTGAATGAAAAAGAAAACCTCTTTTTTGGACACTCACAGGAATAAGAACTATGAAATATGGCTCTGCGAGAACCAGAATTCAGAGTTTTGTACAGATTTTTCTCCCCTGTTCGGCTGGGCTTGCTATTTCAGAAGATGCATGCTCCAAGCAAAGCTTTTGCTAAGTAGGGTACGTAAGATCTCTCTCTCTGGTAGACTCTTAATAGCCATAAGCATTCATACCGAAGCCTTCGTCTCAGTCAGGACGCTTGTAAGACTCTTTATCCCCTACTCAGCAGTGCATTTTCATAAACATTTATTTTCTAGCCCTCTGCCAAACCGGATGAACTGGCCGAAGGGTTCTAGAGTTGTATGTGGGAACACAGAAAGCTGCATGGACCGTGTGATAAAATAACCTGTTGTTTAGACTAGAAGTATACTCCTTCCGTTTTCTTGTATAACCTCCGCATGCTTAGTGTAACAGTTCAGAATAATCTACAAGGAAGAAATATTTTTCTTGCTATATAACCTAAATTCTCTTTCTAGCCACTATGCCACTTCTTTTGCTCTACATTAACATCCTCTAATTTCCCAATACCTCTGCCCAGAGAAAATCCAAATAATTTGTCCTTTTTATTACACTACAAATTCATGTTCAGTCCATTGCTGAAGTCACTATTTCAGTATTAATTTATATAATCTCATTTATCATTAAGTCCATGTTTTAGATTTTTTTCCATGTGGAGTAGTTTATATTTTTCTATTCTCATTCTTTTTATTTTCCTGTCACTACTGACTTTTTAACAGTGTAACATCAGGATGAGCTGGACAAACAATATGCATTCATTTATTTCCCTTTTTTTTTTTTTTTTTTAACTGAAATTCACAACATAGTTCTTGCTATGTTCCTAAAACGTTAAAAATACAACTTCAGAAACCTACCCAAAAAAAGTTAAAGGGAATGTTCATTTGGAAATCCTAACTTTAAACCACCACACACATTTTTAATGGATACAATCAAAAGCTTAAGCATTTTTAATTAAATATTGCAGCTGGCAGTTAAAAAGGAAAATACAAACATTACCCTAAAGAGTAACATCTTAATTTTCAAGCAAGGACACACGCATATAGCTGATGTATTGCATAAATCCAAGTTGGCCCAAAGAATTATCTGAATCACATATTTTTCTTGTAAAACTGATGCTACTTTGTTCTTTTTAAGAACACAAACTGATTGTAAATCTATTGCCATGGAGCTGTAAAGTTTCTGTTAAACTATCAACTTACTACCATTTTCCAAAATGTATGGCATACATTTGAGGACTATACTAAAAAAAATACTTAAAAAATTTGTCAGTAGTTGCTTTTTTCCTCATTTCTAGAAGATTTCAAAAAAAAAAAAAACCTGAGGTAAAATTCAAATACCTGTTCATAAAGTAAACTAGAAATGTGGTGCATTCACAGTTAAATTCTTTTTCTTATATGTGAAACTATTACAGGGAAAAATAGCATCCTTTCTGTCTGAGATATATTAACTTCTCTAGTACTGTCTGGGTTTATTGTTTTCTTAAGAGAGACTTCTGAAAACAGCTTTATTACAGAAAGTGCCATTCCACGTTTAAAGCCTGTGTTGAGAAAAAGCCTTCTTATAGCATCCAATTCCAACAAATGTTACTGAACCTCAGGAATCTTTTATTCAGTGGCATTTTTGTCCCCAAGACTACACTAAGCACTCTAAATAAACTTCAAGAATGACACTACTTTAAGTAAGTCCCTGAAACTACCATCTAGTAACTGCTGTATCAGTTCACTCAAGAGGACAACTAATGACAAAGATATGAATCAGAACTGTTCAATCAAGATTTAGTCTTCTACTAAAAATAACATTAGGTGAAATAAAGTTTGCTCTATATAGCAGGTGTCATGAAATTCTTGCTATCAAATTGAAAATATGGATAATGAATTCTAATCTGAAACTTATCATCTGAGGTGAGGTATTACATCTTCAGCTAGAGAGGTACCTCGAGCACAACACTGGAAGGCGCCAAACACTTTTTGAACCGGTAACGCACTAACTCGTGTTTTACCTACAGGATGAGGGAAAAGTATTTATACCATCTACGCTAAGCATTTAACCATGGCTGTGATTAATCACTTTATGATAATACTGCTTACAGCAGGTGCTTCCCTTTACACCATGCCACAAGTGAAACAAACACCATAAATCAGACAGATTTCACTGAAAAATACCTGGGGGACATTTTTTTTTTAAGTTCATTTTTCAGCCAGATCAATGGAATCTAGTCCATCCTGTAGCCAAAGAAGCACAACAATAACCTCACAATCACCTAAGACTGCACTGCTGTAGGACAATGGTTTGTTCAGCTCCGCCATCTGGTGTCACTCCAGGACCAAAGTGAGGAGCTGCTTGGCAGAAGTTAAGGGAGAGACACAGGTGCTACTTCTGGAAAAATGTACTTCTGTACCAACTTTAAGCATGTAAACCAACAGTCTGCCCTGAGGTCATGTGCTCTTTGCCGGGCCCAGTACTCATGCCCTTACAGAATACTGTTCTTAGTGTGCTATCAAAAAAAAGAAATCACTTACCCTTTAGCCTTTCAACATGAGAAATTACACAATACAACTATAAACCTGTAGATCTACAGTGGTCATGGATCTATCAAGCCGTTAAAGATCAGGATGCACACAGTAACCATAGAGGAGTAATGCAGTATGTTTGTGTTCAAGAGAGAGAACATCGTTTCAGCAGTAACATCAGCCTTAACAGGCTTGAAAGTTACCCTTCGCAAATGAAATCAATGCCACTTAAGCGTATAGTCACGTAAGTATCAGGCCGTTAGCAGGACACACAAGATGAAGTCATGAAACAGAAGAGTCCACACGGGTCAGTATACACCACACACAACTTGTAAGTTCCCTGAACTTTTATCAGTCTTACCTCTGGCTTGCTGAACAGTTTTGGACAAAACTCTGCCTAGAAATGGGGTTATGAGACTAGCTACCTTTGTAAAGCACCTTGGGGCGAAAAACCTAAGGTGAAAGGCAACAGTCATAAAATAAAAAGGATGCATTCATAAGGATTCATGCCTCTAAAACTTAGAGCAGCACAGGCACAATGGGATGGCAGGCAAAAAGGATACAGTCCAAGGAGCTGTAATTGACACAATCTATGAATCATGATGGAACCCACTGATAGTGAGAATCTGGTGCATTAAAGTCAAATCTAAAACACTGGAGTAGGACATGTTTAATGAAAATGATTTAAGGGAACTTTTATTTCAAATGACACATCAAAAGCATTATGTACAAAAACAGCAAACAAAAAACTTTCAAATAAAAAGTAATATCACAATGAAGAGAACGTGGTATGATCATCTTTTCAGTAACTTTAGTATCCTAGGTGCATAAAACAAATGAGATTTGGAATACTTCAAACTATCTTTTTGAGGGGAAGAGAACAAGATACATCACAGGGAAGACGAGAACAATAAACTCGATCTTTAAAACTGCACGTGTCTTTTCAGGTGAGAACAAGAGAAAATAAGACGACTGACACTTATGGGAAGCTTCAGCTACGCTACATTTTCATACCAGGTGGCAGAGCACTTTCCATACGCAACGTGCAACCAAGGACCACTCAAAGACAGGCCGCCCAACAGGAGCGGCACCCCGGGAGGCCACGGGCCGGGGCCCCGCTCAGCTGCGCGGCGCCCCGCACAGCCGCCGCCCAGCGCCGGGCTCCCGGCTGAGCCACCGCCCGTGGATTAAGCGCGGTCCCCCAACGAGAAGCCGAAAACGGACCTGGGGGAACCAGGCCCCGGCGCGGGGGCAAGGACTGGCGGCGAGAAGCGAACCGCCCTCGCCTCAGCGGAGCCGGCGGGGCCCCAGCGGCCTCTTACCCTCGGGCGGCGCGGGCGCTGCGAGCGGCGCAGCCCCGGGCTCCTGCCTCCCGCCGCCCCGAGACAAGAAGCTCCGCGGCAGCAGGAGGGAGACGCAGAGCACCAGGCAGGAGACCGCCGCCACCTTCCGGAGGGTCGAGTACGCCATGGCGGCGGCGCCGCCACCGCCTGCCCCGCGCGCGCCGGGGCAGAGCGCGGCCGTTGCGCAGCCGTTACTCAACCGTTATTCAACCGTTACCCGCTACCCCCCCCCCCCGGCCGCGTGCTCTGAGCAGGCGCGCGCAGCCCGAGCATGCGCCGTGGCGCCGCCCGCGCGGGCCCCCCGGGCTTTCTGGGGCGGGGGGGAGGGGGGGGAGGAACGAGAAAAAAAAAGCTAAACCTGTGGCTTTTTTAGGCTGTGACCTGTCTGGGGTCTCCGCACTGAGCTGGTCCCCCGCTCCGAGCGCAAAGGACAGTTGTGGGAGAGTCCAGAACGTATTTAAAGTTAATTCAATTTACTGAGACTATCAAAGAAATTTTGAAGTCGTAAATGGGCATATATTTTCAAGAGGAAGCTTGAAATTTGCATATCGCCAATGAATCTCTTTAGGTTGCCGCTATGTGAAATCATCCTGAAGGTGCCTTCCTACCGAAGTAACAATAAAGGAAAAGATGGGAGTAAAGAGAGAAGCTCCTTGTCTGTACTTGTTCATTTTCACAGCCTTAAGAGAAAAAACTGCCAGTCATGTCAAATCAAATTATATGGTTTTGTATTTGCATTATATTTATACTACCCTGTATTACTGTAGTTGAATCCGACTGTTTTCCATGGGGTCTGGACCGTGAGTCCTGAATCTAACTGCCTTGTGCGCAAGGGTTGCCCTGGGTGAGGCGTGAGGGGAGCCCAGGCGGACGGCAGGGCTCGCCCTGCACACCACCAGCCCAGCTGACTGCCGCGGACTCCAAAACTGCTGCAAAGCTAATTTCCGCTGCCCTTGGCCACCTCGCTGCTAGCTGTTGTCGGACTGACCCGGCCGGACCCCCGCCTCGCACAGCGCGCTCACCCTCAGGCACCTCACGGCGTCCTCCCGGGGCTCTGCCGCTGCTCCAGGGAAGAAGAACAGCAGGAACGACCCGCTCGGTGTCTAATTTGGCCTCTTCCCTGAACTTGCCAACAGCTCTTTGAAGCGGCAAAGTCAGCAGGCAGGGGTAGGAGCATCACCCTGGCCGTACGAGTGTCATCGATCCACTTTCTAACAAAAAATAATTCCCTTGGTTTGTGACACAAAACATGCAGAGGTTCCCCCCTGGTGATGACTTCCAGCCATGAACGGCAGCTTTGGTCTCTCCATCGAGACAACGCAGAGTGTTTGTGAGATTCTGCAGTTGCTTAGAATAGTCGTCTTCAGCGTCTAATGATGCTGAAGTTACCCAAAACGTCAATCCTTAGTCAGGACAACAGCAAAAAACTTCCATGACCGCAGGGGAACGCTACCGGCCTGTCCCAGCACTCTTGTGCATCGTTTCCATTTCTGTTGTAACTCTTGGGATGTGCAGGAAGGACAAAAAGCACCTACGAGAGGAGCACCGCCAGCTCAGCCTTTTGGGCTTTAGCTGCAGCTGTCAGGGGACAATTTCACCATTAGAA
Organism: Struthio camelus; assembly: GCF_040807025.1. Taxonomy (NCBI): domain Eukaryota; kingdom Metazoa; phylum Chordata; class Aves; order Struthioniformes; family Struthionidae; genus Struthio; species Struthio camelus. Next base: position 22,516,586 of record NC_090946.1, read on the forward strand.
ATGTGTGTTATCAAGCCAGTTGATTTGAAACATTGACATCTGGGGGCTTCCTCCGAGATTAGGTTTGCGTGAAGCAGATTGCCCTTCTGCTCTTACCTTGTTCCTAACAACATCACAGGAAGAAAAAACAAACTCTTATAGCAGTTTTCCCAGTATTTTTCCCATTCAAAGCCAAGGGAGAGAGGAGAGACTGATGCTCTAAAATAAACTTTTCACACAAAAAATCACCAGCTTTCTGATTCAAGTATGGCAGTTGTGCATCACTAGTCAAGAAACCTACAGCAGCTCACTGTAAAAGCAAGGAATTTAATGCTGAGATTATATGTAGAGACTGCATAGATGCAACAACTCTTTGCAAAGTTTTCAGTCATCAAGAGTTAGGTAGAAAAAAGGAGGACTTAGCAAAACTCTTTTTTCTTCTGCACCCAAATATAGAACTCCTCCAGTGAAAGTTTAAGATGTAAGAGACTTGGACGTCACAAAAAATATAGGTCCAGTCCTGTGTCTGTGGAAGTCAATGGCAAAATCTTTTTGATTCAAGTTGCCCTAATAATCTAAAACAACTATGAAAATAGGATCCTAAGTAAGCAGATGAAGATGTTTTATATAATTTTACCTCTGGTAGGGTAAAACAATACTCAGCAATTCTGAAAAACAGGAAAGGCTTGAATATTCAAGTATGATTACTGATAATTCAGTGAAAAAAAAATAAAATGAATGAGTTGAATGAATCACTTGTTTAAGCTTGTTTTTTTATCTGCTCATTCTTGACTGGCCACTTCTAAATTGCTATAAACATGAAAAAAAATTGATATCAATGTAAATTAGGAACAGCTTCCTTAATCAAACTACAGTGCAAACTTGCATATGATTCAAGAACTTCCTCATATGTCTAGCCCATGCTAAAATATGTGCCATCGCAACGTCTCTCATCTCGCTTAGGTTGGAGCATAGGTACTTGCTGCAAACACACTTCTCATTGCAGCATAATAGTAGCAAACACACTTCTCATATGCATAATAGTGAAGGGCCAAATACTGCAGTCTGAGCTAAATTCAAACTCCAGTAGAGAGCCTGGGAGCTTTTTTCTTAGAAAGCGTGTAATGCCAAATCCTGACATAGCCTTGGTAATTCTCAGATCCACTGATTAGCAATAGAACAGATGGAAAATCAATATTGCATCGGCATTATTTGCTGAGACAGCCTCTGTGGTATGTTGCTCTCTCTAGTCTACAAAGAGTATTTTTGTGCATAGCGTAGGAGTGTCAGTGGTAGATTTCTGTGGTGCGCTAAGACAGTGCTGTACCTTAGAAGAGGTAGAAATGGGTCACATCCTCTGTGCCTTCTGTGGTGATATTAGTGCTGCACTGGTCGCCTGGGAAAAGGATGTGGTTTCTTGTCTTCTCTGCATGAGCCAACCTCTTTGGCATATCTTCAGTTCTTCCCCAAAATGAGAAATGGAGGATTTAATCCTAAATTCTGCTGAGCAGTACTAACTTAAAGGCCGCTTGTTTTCCAGCTCCATGGTGAGTTTAGGATTGTCCCAGGTAGCAGATGGGATTGCTTACAAACTACAATCAGGAGCACATTAAAGGGGCTGGTTTAACCTCTGGTCCAGGGGATGGCTTGCAGAAGGAAGACCCTTTCCTTGCATCTTCCCTGCTGTCATTAATCAGCAGAAAGGAAGCTCAAACTTGAATTCTTTGGGCCCTTCCGTCACAAAAATAAGTAGTCTTCTGCTCCAATTAATTAAACAAACTGATATAAATTCCCCGCTTAAATCGTACTTTGCATAGCCATAATCTCTGCACTACATTTTATGTATACTTTACCCTTGGGTGAAAATTTGTGAGCATATAAATGCTTTCTCATATAATCTTGCTAAAGCACGCTCTTGCCTATAAATATTCATACTACTGCCAAAACATTTGCAAGCTTTCCCCAAAGGTGAAATATGTGTAATGTACTTTGCCTTCTGGGTATAAATATTATCCAATACATTTTGGTTAATATGAATACACTAATTATTCTTGTAACCCTTTTTAAAAGGGTCATCCTCATGATGTGAATTTTTTAAAAATGTAATTACAGTAATTGGATGCTTAATCTAATTAAAATTGGCTTTATCTTTAATGGGAATTTTTCTAAAGAGGCAGAATGACAATTGACTTTCTGATAATCACTGTTTTCTTTCAGCTAGAGGATGCATTTAGTACAGCAGACACCAGAGAACATGGCCTCTTTACTATATGCCAGCCACCTTTCGAGACAGTTGAACTATAATTTTATCCATTACAAGCAAAACTTTCACTTTACTTAAAAGTTCTGCAACCTGAGTTTTGATTTCACTGTGGCTTGCATACAAACAATTTAAAGAGTGCATATGGTGCTGACTACTTTGCAACGCCCCCCCCCACCTTAAAGAACATGACGTACAGAAGACTGTGCTAGTACATCACGACACCTTCGTCTTGTGAGGATTCATGTCACAAGCTTCAGATAGCTGTTGACGTATACAGCTTTATCTGGGACATGCTTTATATCAAATATTGGGAAATAAGTACATTTCAGATATAATTCACCAGACCATAGGTAGAGATCTACTTTCAGATGTGATGAATCACAGCATATTTTTTCCCCATTGGTGATATTTTCCCCATTGGTGCATGGAGACTCTTGCCCAGAGATAGCTGGCCACCTAGCAGTTGGGAATACGGGGTGAGATGAATCCCACCAAGAGAGAAGCAACAAAAAATCAGTCTTTGAAGCACATTAAATCACTCAGGAAGTGGAAAAGAGAATACCAGCATCAGAAGTCAGGTGAGATTCTGAAAGTTTTGGTCAACCTGGTAGCTGGGTTAAAAGAGCTAAAAAATTGCCTCAAGAAAGAAATGAAAATGGAGGTTCCTTGAGATTTTGAACTGTCCTTGTGAAATAGTTCAAAATCCCCACTGGTTCTGATCAGCGCAAGCTCTTGACATGGTTTTGAGGCTGTCGTCAGGATGAGCTAACCAAAGCACAACTAATATCAGTATCTGGAGAGCGCCGCTTTAGGCTGAAATATCTGGAAGCAGGTCTGCTGCTGGGTCTGCTGCAAAGACCTTTCAGAGGTCTTTGCTTCCAGCAAAGGGCATTACTAGAAGCCAGGAGAGGAGAGAGAGCTCCTAACAAAATCAATCAACAATTTTGTAGGCTTAGCTTGTAACCAGTGAGTTGCTCATAGGGTATTCTCACATGGCTAAAGACACACAAGGTGAAAATGGAGATCTTTCACTGAGGAACTAATCATTGTTGACTGAGAAGGTTAATCATCTACAGTATGCTTCAGCACCCATCTGTGCATAGTGTAGATGACAGAAAAGAGGAAGAGCTTGTGACATTTAGGTATTGAAAAAAATCACTAATTTTGGAGTGAAATTAGCAATAATGAAAAGAAACGGTACACTTAAATACTAGTATTGGGGAAAGTTGATCACAAAATGAGTACGTAACTTCAGAACAGTCCAGGATACAGCAGCAGAAATATCTAAGGAAAGCCTCTAGCTTTGCTGGAGAACTACCGGCAGTCTGAACTGTAGTTTTCAGCTTATTAAAAACATTTGCCATAAGAAAACCCTTTATGTTGAGAATATGGCAAAACATGCCTTTTCCCATCAGTTGATTTTATCAAAGTGGTAACTTTGTGTAAGCCAGACCATTGGATCAAGGACTGATGACACCATGTGATAATCTTCACTGAGTGAAACCTGCCAGATTGAAATTAAACATGAAGGTAATGTTGTGTTTCAAAGAGATCATCTACCTTTGGCCCTTTCAACAAGGGAAACTTTTAGCGACAAAAAGAACAATGAATTAATAGGTAACCCATCATCTACCAGACATACACAAATAGTGAGAATTTGAGAAGGTTGTGTTGCTGTTACAGAAAATCCACCTGTAGGTTTGGCAGTATTTCAGAAATGTTGCAGAGAGTGAGAAGAGGTAGCTATCGTAATGGCCAACTGAGTGAATTTCAGTATTTGCAGAGCTGAAGACCCTTGTGGTTAATGTTTACACTTTGGGGCCATTAGCAGCTAATGAATGCAGAGGAACTGAGCGGATAATGGCCAATTATGAAAAACTAAGTTCTTTGGAAATAAATTTTTGGACTATCTTAGGAATTCCTGGCTCTATTGACAGGGTCAGTTTGAACCGTGCTCCTTGCAGTGGCACTTTACTAGGGAATCTTGGCAGATGCCTGCCTGCCTGCCTGCTTAGGAGAACAGAAACCCTTTGGTTTTGCAATCTGTCTTGGGTAAACCTCTGCATTGCTGATGTTCTCTCCAGATAGGCTTATTGAGAAACTAATTTCAAACATTGCCCTAAGCATGAGAGAAAAGTATTGGCTGCTGAAGGGAATAAATGTGCTCAGTGAAAAAAAAAAAAAAGTCTATTGCCTCTCTTCTCTTCTTTGCAGACATACAAATGTTCCTCATCTTTCAGCGGTACAGTTGCAGGAAGAGACTGCCAAGTAACTGACCTTGGCGTGTATATCCCCTTAGAATACCACAGGAAAAGTTTGTTTTTTTTTTTTTTTTGTCTAAGAGAGAACTTGAAACATAAAGAAAAGTTCTTGTAGATTCAGAAAAAATCCTCTTAGATATTGGTAGAAGTCTCAACTGGTTATATGGATTTATTTAAAAGTCGTGATTTTAAAATGCAACTTAAAAAAATCTTAGCAAGTCTATGAGAAAGCTTCTGTTAGGTGTGATGTAAAAATCTTGTGGAGGAAATTAGGTGTTTCTGATAAAAAGGAAAATCCTCACAAGACCAGAAAGGCCCCTATATGTGACTTGTGCTTTGCTTTGACTGCAGTCAAAGAAAGTTGGTGCCAATCCTATTATCCACAGGATTATTTCAGGAAGCAATTTGATACTATGCACAGCAAGAAATGAACAGGCTGGACAACTACGTTCCAGTGAATTCATTTTCAGCAGATTTGGTATCTTGCACACATCACAGGCAGAAAAAAAAAAGATTCAAATCCAAAGCATTATTGAGAGGCTGTGCAATTTTTGGATATCCATGAGGCCAGCATACCTGCAGCATACCCACAATATGAGAGCACGAGGGAACCGCTCAGCTGGACATGTGTCTGGCTGGTTGACTGAACAGCCGACATACCCCTATTCCAGCCCTGCAAGTGTGGGAGTGGGTCCAGGCTGAGCCAGGTGTGGTAGGAACGGAGAACACAAACGGTGGCAATTCAGATACAGCTTCCTCCCAGCACAAATGACGGCAATTCAGAAGCAGCTTCCCCCCAGCAGAGAGAGAACAATTCCAAGAAGATTGGGTTAAAAGCAAAGCTTGTTTTTCACTGATAATGTAAAAATAGCCTGACAACAAGGCATGATAAATTTGAAAGTAATTACAATTGTATTCTAATCTGGGGGGGAGGGGGGAAGTAGTATAAAATGCATGGGCTAGTAAGCTACTTGATAAGCGCAAGTGAGGAAGGACTTCATTTTTTGGAGGTGACCAGAATTCTGTAATTTGAGGAAACAATAATAAACTGTTTAGCTGAAACAAGAACAGCCTTCCCCCAACCCATTTCACTCTGCAAAAAGACAAGGCTTGCATAGCGTAGCTGAGCATGGAGGAGAATTTCAGCCCTGCTTGGGAGAAAAACGCCTCTGAGCAGCTACTTGCCTCGCCTGCCTGTGAGCATCCCTGTGCGAGGCTCACATGCGGCTCTCCCACTTGTTTTTGCAAGAGGCATCTGAAGCAGAAAAGACCCCTCTGCCGAGCCCAGACCCAGTTTTCTGCACCAGGCAATAGAGCAGCTCGTCTCAGCTCCCATCCCAAGAAGCTAAGCCTGGGAAGAGCCTGAGAGGTTCTTGCTAGAGGTCCTCCAAGGCCTGAAGGACCAGCTGAGCAGCCAGAGGACCAGGAAAATTCATGGGAAAACGGGTGTTGGGGCAGAGGAGAAGTGGGGAGCCAGGCAATTGTAAAAGCTGGGTAGCAGAACTAATGCTGGGCCTAGAGACAGGGGAGGTGCATCTGGACTTGAGGAGGTCCTTCAGGAGCAGCCAAAATCACCACTTAATTAATTGGTAGACTAGTCAACACTAATTATGACAGGATTGCTCAGGAAAGGCCAAGGAAGCAGATTCAACGTACAATACAATCCCCTTTTAGAGGAAAAACAGTACAATCTTCTTTACTTCTAAAATCCCATAATCTGGAAGTGCCTGAATCTGGGTTACTGACTGTTGGGGCACTAGGGTAAGTAATATTGCACCATTTCTTGCTGTGCAAGTCATGATGCATTTAGGGAACTTACGTTTTGTAAAGAAGCACCAGACCACTGGAGCTCCTAACTATTCTCACCATCTCCTCTTGTTGGAAACATTCCCCAATGCTTGAAGCATCACATCCATTTTTGTTTTTCAGCCAAACCCTTTGATAATGCAGAGCCATGCAGCCATTTTTGACATTAAAACCAGATGTTTCAGCAGCTCTTTTAATTCTTTAAATGTTGGGGGTAGGAGGGTGTTCTACTAAACCTCTTGCTCATTAAGTTTCTTTCATCTCAAGGTGAAAAATTTGGAAGCACAGCTTCTGTTTCTCCAGAAGATGGCAGTGCCACTACAGAAAATAGCCAAGCAGCTCTGCTCCTAAGGTGACTGTTCTATAATTTGCCAGATCAGAACTCATATATAACAAGTTTTGATTTTTTTTTTAAATAGATGATCAGATAATTATACTTCAATGACTGTCAAAAGCAATAATGATAGCACTCATTACAACTTTAAAGCGTGCCTGGTTTCCCAAGGGCTCACAACAAACGTTAATTCATCTGAATGGAAACAGGAGACATAATTAGGCAGTAACTCATTTCTACCACATATAGTGTATGCTATAATTAATTTTTGCTACACATGTTCTCACTGGCTGTTGAGCTGTCCTCCTAACACCCATCTCATCTGCACCTACCTGGGGTAGATACAGGTGTTGCAATACGTGCAGTAGCAGGTAAGTAGCAGCTAAACACTGAATTCAATCCGAGGGAATGGAATAGCACTTCTGGCAGCACTCGGAAGATCTGAGGAATAAAACAAGCAAATAGAGGCATTGAAAATTAATAAGGAACACAGCACTGCACCAGATGCAGGAATATGCTAACTACATTGCTAAATAGATTGCAGTATGCTAACTAGACCATCTAAAATATATTCAGCCTGCTTTGACAAACAGTGTGAGCTGATGCTTTTAATTTTCAGGTTGAGCTTGATTTCTGATTATTTTTGTCACATAGTATTTCAAGGATTTTGTGTTATGATTACATATGATTTACTAAAAATAACGGATCAATGAAAAGATGCAGAACTTACTGTGCTTCTCTTTCCATTCATTTATTATATTTTTATAAGTCTTTCATTACAAAAAAAAGGCTCTATTCACTCTAAAAAGGCTACCTACCAGTTCAGTGAGAGGAAGGCAAGCAAAGAGTTATCCTACACCCTGCTAACATATTCACATAAAACTCATCCAATTTTGTTAAGACCTTTTGTAGAGAATCAAAAGTTAGGGAAGATTGTATTGTAATTCCTCTTCCTGACCTGAAAGTCACGCAGCTGGATTCAAGTAGGCCAGAAATGTCTGCTTTACAGAACAACCTTGTGGGTTTTTTTTTAAGCACTGAAAGTTTATACTGCTGACCCTGCCCTCCATACTAACAGCTGAGTCTCTAGTAGGAACTCATGACAGAAGACAATTTATCGCAACGATCAAAGAGTCAGCTGAAGGAAAGAACTACCTTGTTTTATCAATGCCAGCCTATAAGTTTTCCTTCTAATGGGGCAAAAGTTATATATTGCTCATTAGGTCTTAAAGATTCTCATTTTGTGGGGCACAATCAAAATTTAAATACTCCAGAGGTAAATAATTTGCTGCTTGATCCAACAGCACCTTTTGAAGTCGATGTAGAAATGTTCATTAGCATCAGTGAGATTTAGATCAGATGCTTATTTCCTAGTCAGAGGTAAAATAACGTAACTGGCTGGTCAACAGACGCTGCAGCCATGAAGAGCACAGAACCTTGAACTATGTACCAGCTAAGAGCAGGCAAGCACGAAGGAAAAGTTGTATTTCTTCAAGTGTTCTTGGCTTTGGAAGCTTTGTGTTGAGAAACCTTCATGCATTTTGTCAACACTGCGTGCGTGCACATTGCATCATTCGCATCCCTCCTGGATGGGGCCAAATCCTGCTCCATACTGCAGAGGAACATGTTGCAAACCATCCCCTACAAATTTCACAGGCTGGCACTGGTATCAAGGGGCTGTTAGCTGTTGAACCAGAAGCTACTGTGGTGAAAAACTCGGATACTATTTACTGTTGCAATACATTGCAGCACTGGTGATATCGTAGCTTTTCTGGAGAAAGCGTAGCTAGCTCATGTGAATAAGAAATTACGTTGAAAATGGTACTATGTAATCACCTTTTTCTTACAAGGATGACTGTATCTGATCTTGACACAAATTTTGAATAAGGTATGAGAAGGAAATACAGGTATAGACTAATAACATTTTATATCTCAGTTACTTTTAATTATCCATACTGAAGACGATGGCAAAGTAACTGGCAACGAAGCTTTCCATTACATATTTGGCAGAAATATCAGGCAATTAATGCATATTGTGGAGAATCTCCTCATTATTTATGCCTTTCAATTTGTTGCGTGGACTTAGTATATGACAAAATACATACATAAGGTATTCAAATGATGATCTTACAAATTATAGTCTGATATAACCTTCAAATGTAACTTTCCAAATTTTAAATTGCGTGCTGTACAATTAGGACATGTCAACGCTGAGATATAATCAAAAACTGTGACTAATGATACCCATCATGTTAAGAAAAAAAAAAAAATCATACCAATTTCTTACTGAGCTAGCTAGGCAGCACACAGGCCAGCCTCGTGAAGACCGTCACGGGCCGCTGCACTGGTGGGTACAGAAACAACTGAGCAGATCTAGAAAACTGCAAGTGAGTAGAGATACCCTGATTTCTATCCAGTAAAGATTTAATTCAGCGCTCGTATGAAATGCTATCATTTAATGCAAGCGACGCCAAAAATGGCTGCCATGGATCGTATTGTTCAAAGATGTTACTCTCTACATGTGAGCAACAATCAACTAACGCCAGCACCCGTTTCAGTGAGATAACTAAACTGGCCCGGTACATGTGAGGTGCGAGGCGTTGGAACTGGCAAAAACGAGCAGAATCGGTGTGTTTCTGTCATACAGGAGGAACAGCAGACTGTCAGGAGGGAACAGTTCCTATGCAAACACCTGACAGACCACGAAACTGCAACAGGATTAAGTAGGAAAATAAAAAAAACTGATGCAGCTGGAAGCTAACTAGAAGAATAAAACAAGTAGGATGTTAGTAGTCATCTCTCATCTCCAAGACCATTTGCAGAAGTCAAGAGCTATGCCTTTGAAGATACATGCACATCCCACACCAGCTCAAATTGCAACCTACGCTAGAGTATTATTCAAATGACGTTCCTCTTGTGCACGAAACGAGTGGATGGCCCCAGTGTCCATGAAGCACCTGCATCTCGATGCGGCGCAGACACTGGGAAGCGACGTCAGGTAGGAGTAATCGACAAAAGACAAGAAGTTCAAAGAGCAGAACATTAACCACAGCCCCTGGGGACTTGTTATTTCTGGGTCAGTTACTTACTTTCCATGTGTCTTTACTTAAGTCATTCAACCTCTATGTGTCTTTTTTCTGCTTGGTTGGGCTCCTTCAATTGCTAGCAGGACTTCAGTTATGGACTGTATTTATACGTCTAGAGGTTGGTTGAGGCCTCTAGGCACGACAATATTGCTGCCGCTGATCGATTGTTCCCATAAATGAGGAAAGGCACAACAGAGACGCTCGTGTGTCTTGCTGTAGCTGGTCCTACACTCAGAAACTGCGGCAGGAGGAGACCGACTCAAAGAGGGGAACAACATGGCTGGGACCTGCATATGGATGAAGGAAGAATGAAGGCCTTGGCAAAAAAAAGGGTAGAAATGGTAGCTTATGATTTTCAATGAAAAGGCTGAGAAGACGCTCAAGTGTAAATAATCCTTGGATGTGCAGCTGTAAGGACAGTTAATACCGAGTTCCCATTAAAAATCTCTCAGGAGATCTTGTAAGATTAAGTAAAATTAGCCCGAAGGCCCAAATTCTGCCTTCAAATTAGGCATCATTCAGTGAAATTAAAAAGCCCCTAAATGAGTGCAAGATCAGATTCAAAGAACACACTGCTGAAGTCTCAGTTTGTTAGATGAGTGACTCAGACATGAGGAGGATGTTGACTGAGCCAAGAAAGAAAACAACTTACTGTGAGTAGACCCGTGAAAACCCATACAAGACGAGAGCAACCACACCAGTCCTGCGCTGCAGATAAAAATGCCCTGGAGATGACAGCTCCCTGGGCAAGCCTTTCCAGAGGGCTTATGTTATATTTTTACACACACACACATATATGTGTATGTATGTAAGTATGTATGTATGTCTGCATGGCCTGCAGCTTGCAGTTAGCTCCTCACCTTGGCCAAGATAAAAACTGCCTTTCAAGCATGCAGTTTTGCTCATGTATGCAATTATACTTTGCAAATGACACCCCCAAAGTTTAGTCAGCTGATCCCATGAGGAAAAAGGTGTGGACCGGCGGCGCAGCATGGATGTGCCCTGCGTAAGAGGTTGTGCAAATAGGAAGAGGCTGGGCTCCTTTGGGTAAACGGCCTGCTTCACGTGGGCTAAAGCCGGGGCTGGCTGAGATTAGAGAATTACACATCAGTGGAAAATAACGACTGTGTGCAGTTCACAAGTCTCGTAACTTCTTATGACTAAAAATTGATGTAGCTACAAAAATTAGTGCTCTCAATTTTACATTAAGTGTTTTTTAAAAAAAGAATTATTAATTAGTATGTGCTGATACTGCAAGTTTTCATTACTTTCACCAGTCATCCATGTTATATATTTAGACTGTGTAGCAGATCATTGCATTATGCAACAGCCTTTTTTTAGGTTATTATGAATACCGTAATGAGGCTTGTTAGCATCTTTTCCTTGTCCTGATTACTGAAAGATTCTTGGTGGAACTGGTGCCAAATGGGGATCACAAGATCTATTACCCATGACTTTGGACTGTACCAGTTATTCCAACTTACCAGCAAAAATTTTTATTCAGATGATTACTATGTGCATTTTGCAAACCTTTGGCACTGTCGAGCACTTTGCACCTGCAAATAATTCCCCGGGAGTGCCTGGCATTGCTACCGTGACTTGGTGCTCAGCAGTGTCTGTGTTGGTCCATTAAGTCCTGGAGATGTTTATTACGAAGCTAAATTTTATTCAGCCACATCTCACAATGACTAGAAAGTATAATATAAATATTAGGGCTACCCTTGGTAGAAACAGTAAACAATATGCTGTTTACTAATGTAGAATGAATGTTGCTTAATTTGTGTCTGAAATAATTGCACAGGGGAGACTTCATTACATTGATACGAAGCACAATGTAGGCAGACTTCTCCTCTCTGATACTTAAGAATATTTCTGTACAGAAGCTACATTTTGTTGCTTAGAAAGACCGAAAATGAGCACCTTATCTTTTTAGGACCTGATTAGGCCTCTAATAGTCTATGAGGCAGATGAGCATTGAAAGCACGTACTTTCAGACAGTACCTTGAGCAAATCCTTAGGTGCAAATCCTTAAGTAAGTGTCCAACTCCTAAGAAAGGTGCAATCAGTGGGACTTACTCGAGTAGGTTGGAGCCACCGGAAATGCTTTAACCATTGGCGGGTAGGTGCCACAACACTTCGAGGACCAAAGCCTTGATACAAGGTTTTAAAAGACACTGGCATGCCAAACTGTTTTTGAAAGCAGCCCAGGAGCAGTCCCAAGGCAACCCTTTTAAACCCACCGCATGGGGCCCTGCCAGGGAAGGACATCAGTGGACGTCCCGTCCCGCTTCACTTGGATCTGTTTCGCAAGGCTGTGCCTGCGTTTGGGGCAGCTGGGCGCCGCGCACTCGTGCTTACCGCAGCCGAGCTGGTGCACTGGCACTCAGTAAGCTGCAGTGATTTAATTATGAGCCAGGGCTCTTAAATCTTATCAAAAGTCAACAGGATTTAGGCTACAAAGGATTGTCCGTTTGAAGGCATTCAGGTGCCTAAATCTCACTAGAAGGGTGGTGAGGGCTAGGGACTTTGTGCCTACGCGCATTAGTCTGGCCCACTGCGCTGGTAGATAGTCCAAGGCATGATGTAGCTTCTCAAGGAGTGCATCTATAAACATCCATCATCCGCCAAGGACAGTTTATAGATTGAAAGAGAGGATAATGGGAGGATGGTAATTTAAATCATAATACTTAATTGGACGTGAGGATTCCTAACATCCTCTTACTTTCCTAATTGCTAATATACTTAACACTGATTTTATCAATAGTTCGTGATATAAAAAATTACTTGATATCAGTTCATTAGTTAATTAATTGAGGGGGGGGGGCACACCCAACGAAGCCAAAAGTAGACGGAATTCTCAAACTTCTCCCTGAGTGAAAGGAGCAGCTCTGCCTTTGGTGCCGTGGTGCTAATTCAACTGGCCTGCACGTTTTTCAAGTTATTTCCAGCAGTGCAGCTTTACAAAGAAGAAGTGAATTACCGGGACCAGCCCTTCGTTTCAACTTTTGAGAGTTTATCTTTAGGATAAGGAAGCTTCAGGGTTCACCACACACAGCTCAGCACTGCCCTTACTTCAGCATGTTTAAGGAAAAATCCACAAGGTATTAAAGAACTATCGCAGAGTAAGATACACTACAGAATCAAAATAAATATATATCTCAGTTTTTCAAAAAACATCTAAATAGATGAACAAATATATTAAGAAATGGGATATAAAGTTAGTTTTTCTATAAGAATGATTATCTGTGCTAAATCCGAGGAGAAAAATATTAGTTATAAATATCCAAACAAGCCCTCTGAGATATGTCTAGTGAATGCTTTTTATATGCCTTTTCTGGAAAGAATGAAATACTACATACTTTTTTTTACATTGTTCAAGAGCTGGGGTAACTGAATGTTTTTGGTTACCCAATCCAACAAACAAAAGTATTTCAAGCCAGATCGTTTTACTTCTGAAACATCATGGCTGGAAAGGGACACATAGCCAGTTGAGGCAGCTCAACGGATGTGCAGTAACACGCTAAGTGATGGTCTGTCCATACCTTAAGGTCACCTCATTTATTTACAAGTAAGGCTGTGTCGGATCGGTCCTCAGTTTTTTGTTCCTCCCTCCCCCTTTTTCTTCCTTTATTGCTAATTTAAGGGGGGAGGGGGCAGGAAATGCAAGAAAACATGGTCCAATTCATCGCTTTTGCAACGCACTGATCTTTCCTTTACTGTCCACTGAGCCAAAGTTGAATCTATTTTCCAATAATGTCATCTACTGAGCGAAATGATCACACTTTCTTCCAAATACTGACAAATGCATGGTTTCATTTTTCTCATCTACAGACTCCACATATGTGACTTTTGATGGGATGGAAACCTCTCTGCCTGTCTGTCTTGGTCTTTTTGCTTTCACCTTCTGCATATGATATATCACAGCGTCTTTACCGCTGGAGAAAATTTAATCACTCCACTGAAGGTGAACGATATAAACTTTAGATTTGCAGCATTTCTACTTATTATTTATAGAGAAACCCAAACTCTAGGTTTTGGTTCATGCTAATTATCCTTCTGGGGGGGGAAACCACCACTTTTTTTTTACCCTAATTTTCTGTCCCCCATCTATACAGATAGTCTATAGGTAGTGTTATGTGACTGCGCTTTCTTCCTCTTGAAGACAAAAGTGATGACTTTTTGCAGCCCCAAACTCTGTTACAAATGCCATTGTTTGTCCCAATTCTCCCCACAACCTACACTTACCCCTCTAGTTTCATGTGATGATTTATTATTAAACAGCATATTTTCCATTATAGAAAAAGGCAGGCGGGGGAGGGGGAAAGTACCAAACAAACTCCAGTGGCTGTATTCAAAGTGTAATGCTTCTTATCACAAATAATTTTAAAAATGCAAGAACCCCAATTTGCAGCTAGGAGGCCCACTTGAGGGATCAGTTAAAATTTCCTCCTTTATACACATGCCAACTTTGACTTCAAAAAGACTTTATTCCCAAGGATAAACAACCCAATATTTGTGTAATATAATTAAGTGAAGGCATCTTTAAATGTCATACCAGCTTGTGCCATGCTTTAAATTGTTATGCATCAACAGAATTTAACGAGATGGCCAAGGATCCTGCTTCCTGCGTGAATGCGATAAGCCACAAATACTGTATAGCTCTTTAATAGATTGCCAAAATAAAGCATTTTGTATGCAAATTATTCATGGAGTGGCAAAGCTAATATAGTGCCAAAATTACGCCCACTGGTCCTCTGCAATTAGTAGTTAAGTTGAAGTATCTTCAAACTGCAGAATTTCTTTCAGTGTCTCCCAATACTTGAAACATCTTTTCATTTATGAAAATATGAAATAGCAGCTTTTATTTTCCCTTTAAGTTTTAGAGTATGTGTGCGCTATAGCAGAGAGGTGGCAAATGGGATCTAATCAGAATAACTGCACATAGGCTGCACAGGAAATAAATATAAAAGTCCAGTGACTTGCAAGAAAGTTGAAGGAGAAAGAAAAAAAATTGATTCCCCCCTCCACAGCCCATGCCCCTAAAAAAAATATGTGAGCCTTATGAAGTCAGGATGAAAAAACTAACTTAAAAAAAAAAGTCTATACTTGTATTAACAACAGCAAAGAATAAAATAAAAAATATAAGCAGCTGGATCGCAGTGCCACGTACTTTTTGGCCTCCTTCAGATACCTCCCAGTCCAAGAAACATCTGTATATTCCTAACACTTCCAGCAGAGAAACTAGATAGAGAAGCTGCCACTACAAAAAGCCAACACACGTAAATCATTTACCCCACAGCTTAACTGGCAAGAAATCCCCTGAATTCTTCTTTTTCAACAGACTCGGAGACAAACCACCCATATTCAAGGGTTTCGAACATAAAGTTAAGTACGTACACAAATGACTGGCTAGAACAAAGCACATGATATGGAAAACACTTGCAACATTCTCACTGTTCATTTTTAAATATTTATATTCTCCTCTGAATATAAATTCAGGGGAGCAGAGGAGCAACAAATATTGCAAGACAGAGAAAAAAAGAAAGAAACAAAGAAAAAGGACTTCCTAGATTCCAAGTTTCCAGTGAAAAACCTCTTTTCCTTATTCTTAAGCTGTCTGAGATCATCTCTCACGCCAGCTTAGGGCAGATAAGGGAGCAGTGGAAAGGAGAAAAAGAAGAATTGCTCCTTAGTGGAGAAATGGTTTGGAAAAATTTTAACAATAAGGTAGGAGATTACTAAGTATTCAGGCAACTTTTACATTCTTTGGTGTCATTTATAATACCGAGGAGAAATTAAGCACGATGAAAAACTAGACAAGCAGGTAGTTCCTGCAGATCATGTTCATTTGCTGTAGTGTTAATGCCAACTGTATTTTTCATTTACAGTCTAATCATCAAAAACATAGAGAACATGTCAAGAGCCTCTGACAGTGATTTAAGGAGTCTATGTCAAACTGCCTGGACCTAAATGGCCTTTCTAAACTAACCTGGAGGATTTACTACCAGCTAAATAAAAAATGCAATTTTGATCACAAACTATTTTCTAAAATTTTGTGGAATGCCATAAACAACTGTATGCAGTCCAGTGAACTCCAAAAGTTGTACTTACAGTCCACAGCTTTTTAGTAAGGGAAAGGGGAAAGGGGGTAGGAACCCAAGACCCATGACCACCACTTGCATACTTGGGTATTAAGGGGAGAACTGATTAACAAGTCTTATGGCAGGAAACTGCAATCCCTTGGAAAATAAACAAAAGCAACTACCACCGTTCAAGAGCGCAGCTCTTGCATTTGGAATCAGAGAAGTGTTCCTGCAGCGTACCAGCCAGACAAAATCCAAGTGGCGGCATCGGGAGCGCGCTGCCCACACCTCTGTACGCGGCCGATGGTCCGGGGGCTGGCTGGCAAATCAACCCTGCGCTCTCGGGACGGTCCGAGGGTCTCCATCGGGCAAGGGCCCGCACTGACGAGTCGTCACCGATTTTGTTAAAAAAGGAGAGAAAAAAAAAAGGCAACCAATGAAAATCAATCATCTGATGCTTCGCTGCCTTAAATACCAGTAGAGCAAACAAACAGCCCTAAACAATACAGCAGAAACCATATATCAATTACCCTAAATGCTCAAGCATTTTTGCTTCCCAGCCTGCAGCAGGCGAAGGCAGCGCGGGGCGGCTGCCCTGGGCTGATAATGGGCGGCTATTGTTCTGCGGCGGCTGGCGGCCCGATAAGGCCTGCCTGCGTGCACACGATAATGCGAGTGGGCAGACTGAACACTGCGAGCCGCAAATTTCTTGGGTCTCAGAAAAAGGTTCTATTAAGCCCACTGACCCCAATTGAATATTAATTAGCTAATTAACAGATTTATTGTTCCACGCAATTTCTGGAGAGGCAATTTTTTTTCAAGTGCCATTATTTTTTTAAATTATTTTTTGCAATGTGTATAATTGAATCTTTGCAGCTGCCAGCATCTTCTGCATGATTTGGCAAAAAAAAGAAAGAAAAAGCACTTACAGCTTTTTCTTTTTTTCTTTTTTCTTTCTTTCTTTTTTTTTTTACACCCAAATGTTTCTAATCGCTTCAGTTGGTGTTTGGGGGCGGGGGAAGGAAGGGAGTTGGAAAGAGGCAGCTGATTTAGGTTGTACTCTACAGACGAATTCATTTTTTAAGACTTAACTTTAAAATGTCCACACTTTTTTTTCCCCTCCTATTATGATTCACCGGTCTGTTTTTTAGCCTGGGGTTACTATACAATGCACTATTATTCCCAGGAAAGAAAGTGAAGTCTGTTTCCCACCTTTCTTTATACATCCTTCTAAATATTACACATCTCTTCTTATCTGCTTATGCTAGTCTTTTCCACCACGTAACCACTCTGTGCCTCGGCACGGATGCAGAGGACTGTCTGCTGCTCTCAGGCAAGCCGGTCCCTGCCCGTCCTGTTGGAGGTTCGCTTTCCTGACACAGCATGGGATTATTTCTTCAGCAGTTTTTTTTGTCCCCACAGGTTAATACTGTGAAAACCAAGTATTCTTCTAAATGCTGACTTATTGGTAAGGAAAGGCAAGCTGCTATTTTACCAAATGGACACTTTCTGACCATTTCAAATAAATTTCTTCTGCGCTGGCTGTTCTAAGAGCTTCGCATTTAACTGAATGATGGGTCGTGGCAGCCTGTCCACACGGTGCTCTTATCGGGGCAGGGGGTTCGTTGCACCTTTCTTACGTATCATTTACTGCATCTTATCTTCTCCTGAAGAACCAGGCTGTCTCCTAAGTAAATAGTGTTACTTTTGCTAATACTGTCCAAAGTGACATAAAAAGACTTTAAAGTTCCTGAATCAAAAATCAAGACATTCTTCCAATGTTATAACGTGCAGTGGAAAATATTGACAGAGAGCAGCGTTATCCCATTAAAGGTAGAAAAAACAGAAGTAACATTGCATTAGAGATCAGAAAACACAAGACTTTTACTTAAATGATGAAGCGGTACATGCAGGTCTCCTAAAGCCATACACCTAAACTTAAAACTAGTTCTTGTTTCTAAATCTGGGATTTGCCTAATCCATTGTAGTAAATGTGGCTCAAAACTGAGGCCCAGGTCTTCCAACAGTGGCATCTTTTAGCACGCGGATCTTCCTACTCGGACTATCATGTCAACACACAGACAGCTATATTATTAAAAGCATCGCTAAAAACATGTACACATGTAGGATTCCTACTTTGCTGATTCTCATTACCGTGAGTCTCACAATTTTGCGTGATTTCCCGTCCCCTGCAACGATATTACCGAGCGGGAATCTCAGCTCCCATGTTGTGTTTGATCTGTTGGAGTAATCAGCTTGTCTCCACAGTCGCAGAGAAAGCTTGGAAAATGTGCCTAAGTGTAACCCAAAGGCTCAGAGAAATAAAGGAAACGTTGAGGCTGTTGGGGCTTTTGCTTGTATTTGTTTTCTCTTTGGAGAATAGGTGGAGAGGGCAATATTGTGCTTCCCAGTCAGCTCCTCGGGTAACATTATTGTTGCTGCTATAGCTCCCGTTGGCCCTGGCTAAGGCGCTTCGGTGCATGGTCCCCCCTTTTCTGGGGACATCGTTCCCACTTCGCCGCCGTGGCAGCTCTCCTATATCTAAAGAAGGTAACCAGGATTTGTGTATCCGTCCATGGACAAATGAGAGTGAAAGAGGGACAAGCATGTAAATACTACAGCTGTGGGTAGATCCAAGCTAAATTAAGGGAGTTCATCCTGTTTTCCTGCTGGAGCGGCTGTTTTTTTCGTGCTCTTTTTCTTTTTAATCAAACTGCAGGCATTCAATGAATAATTCATTGTGAAGCACAAGTAGCTTCTTAACTTCTACAGCTGACAGTAATGTTTGGAAACCTGTAAAACAATTCCTAGAAGACTTGAGCCAATTTCTGGATTTACAGACAACGTTGTGCTACAAAATTAAGTCATAACGCACCAAACATGCCTTTTGGCCTTTACAGGTAACACTGGCCCAGATCAGAGATACTACTACACTATGACTTAAAAAAACAAACAAATCCAAACCCAAACGAGCACATTTCTGAGGAGCAGCTGTTCAAGGTGTGAAACTGCGTGACTGAACTTGCAGAACGACGTCTACCCAGTCTGTCAGCCCAGAAGAAGAGCTGCAGGAGCCAGAGCTGGGCAGACCCTGCTGAAATTTGGACCCAGCTGACTGTTGTATCAGTCTTTGAGAGCAGACGTGTTTGTATCTGGATGTTTTTGTCCATCACAGAGATATAACTGAACTGAAAAATTCAAATCCGGATATAGGCCCAATATTCACAAAGTTTTACCTGGGACCTATCTCAGATCCTATTGTAGGACACCTGGCACCTAAACAGGACTTCAGGAAGTCTACGTGACTCTCTTTTCAAGAGTGGCCACAGTGAATCAAGACATTTTAAGGAAGTACTACCATCGTAAGCTTATTTTAATTGCTATTTCTGTCTCTTTTTCACAGCTCTATTCTGTCCTTCTGAAGTATGCTAGTCAGGAAGCTAGTGTTTAAATCACATGATCATTTATTCAGAAAGATGAAAAATTACATGGGCTCCAAATAATTAAAAAAAAACACACCAAGAAATGTGATTTCTATTTAAATATACAAGATAGGGAAGGAGAAACGTAAAGATTGCATGAGGATTATGGAGATATGTGAACTGTGTCAGTAAAGACCCTGGACTAGACTCATCAGAAGGCTGGTGGATATTATTTCATATTGACTTTGACCTTCTACTCTAATGTAATTACTAGGAACAATTTAAATAACTTTCTTTTTTTCCAGAAAAAAAAGAAAGCATTTTCCAATGCTTAAAACTGGAAAACAAAATGTTTGATTGAGGTCATCTTGACATCCATTAGTGTGATAAATGAAGTGGAATTCAAGGCTGCTACATTATCAAGGTTCATTTTCGCTGTTCAGATCTGGTTTTCTCCCCCCGCCACCCCTCTCTCTTTCTCCCCCTTTTTTTAATTTTTTTTTTTTTAAACAACATGGCCTCAGACTCAAGGCTGATTACAATAATTACATTTTCTACCCATAATAGTACAAATGATTCAAAGAGTTATTCAGCATGTTTCAATGTCAGCACTTAGATAAATGCTCATTCTTTCATGAGGATTTCATTTTTTATGCAGAAGGTTAGTTAGGAGCTGCACTAACGGGAGAGCTGTCAGGAGGCAGCGAATTTACGTGCCCGGGAACTACAGTCACAATTGTCTGGAGCGCCGCATGGCAACAACGCTGAATGGGACACTGGATAATTTATAACTACCCCCCAATACAAGAAGAACAATTATATTGTGTGCAGTATAAAATGGCCATTATTTAGCTCAATTTTTAAAAATTATTTGAACAAAATGCCTATCCTTTGCAGGGCTATTTTCTTCTTGGTGCTAATTAGATGCCCTAGGAATACAGGATATATAAATTCCAGCCAGCAAATATATTTATGGAATTTTAATCTGCTTCTTGTATACCTCTGCCATAAACCTTATAAGCCTTCTTCAGAAGATTTTTCATCTTAAAGATTTTTTAAAAAAGAGAGAGAGAGAGAGTGAGAGCGAGAAAGAGAGAGAGAAAGGTAGAAGAGCGCAATAGTTGTATGCCAGGTAGCTGCCGTCTCTCTGATGAGCAGGAAGGCTCCAGCTATATGTCTCTCCTTGGATACTTAAAATTAATTGAATCATCTCATGGAGAAGAGAGGAGCGGTGGCCTGGGGCGCATCAGGCTTCCCCTCATGGGACAGAGCCTGGCTTCATCCCCAGCCCATCGGGCTGCAGGAAGTCACCCTGCGCTTGGGTACAAGCATATCGAACACGGGTCCAGCGGAAAAGCCTTCAACACCGCCTGTCTTATTATGTAAGGAAGGCTGGAGATTTTTTGGTTGTAACCTTTTGAGCAAAATCCTCCAGGTAGGAGGGCCTCTTCTCTCTGAGAAAATACGGATCTGGCTTGTGATGAGAATATTGCAAGCAGAGATGAGTCTGAACACAGGAACCTCAGGAGAAAATATTATTGCTGTGTGTCTGGGAGGGAAAGAGCATGTTTGGCATATTTGTGGATATGTGAGCTGAAGTACTAAGCTGTGAATATCATGCTGAACGCTTATATTTGAATACACGTATAACAGCAAGAGGAAGGTGAATCCGAAACACTCGCAACTTAACTTTTTGTCTAATAACTCTTGTGCAAGGGTTACCAGAAGCACTGTTAGAATCAGTGGCTACTTTTTATATATAATTACACGAGAAACTGTACAGTTCTCCTTTTCCTGAAAGCTGGATGGAGTCATTAGCACCTACCTATAGATGTGCATAATGGTGCCTCCGGTTAAGACTGCTTACCTGTAGCACCCTCTGCCTGCAGGATTTTCTCCCAGCCTTTCAGGGAGGAACAAAACCTGTCGCTGAGTATGACTCTTAGGTAAGCTGGGTTTCACCTATTTGTGCATAATTTCCACATAAATGTTGGAATCCAGCTATAGGCGGGACAGAGAGACAGGTTGATGTTAGAGAGCTCACACTTGGTATTAACTGGGCCCAGCTTAAGAGATCGTTGAAACTTATATTTTGCTAATTCTTGCAGATAATAAGCACTACTATTATGAATATGAGCTTTTGATTGAAGTCTAAAATTAAGCTTTCTTCTCTTGAATGAGACCTTATGTATATTAATCTAATCTAGCCATCTAAGAATTTGTTGCTCACGTTACCATATAGCTCAGCGACACAACACTGCATTAACCCTTCCCTCGAAACAGAGACAGCCGAGCCATGAGCAGGTCTTGGACGCACCTAACAGAGTACCAGCGCTGACCTACGACGCTCAGCACGGCGGTGGGCATTTTGGGAACGGCGAGGAACCCCGACCCCGTGGCCAGCTCCCAGCAACGCTCAGCCCTGACCGCCTGCGACACTGCTGCAAACGCGCCGGCGCGCTGCTGACGCCATGCCCAAAAGGCTGTGGGCAATTGCACCTTTATCCAGCGACTGAAAGGAGTGTCAGGCACAACCCAGGGGCTCTGCTCATGGCAGAAAGCCTGGGGTGACCGAGGACGAAGCAACGAGAGGACCAGCTGTGGCAGCGTCCCGCCCCTGCTTGAGCAAGGAGCTGCTATAGCGGTGCCCACCTTTCCTTCAGCTGATCCAAGAGTACGGACGGACGAGAGACTGCAGGATGAGAGACTGCGCCGAGTGCAATTAATTTGTATCTCCATTTAAATAAAACCCTCTCGTAGCCAGAGCCTGGGAGGAGGCAGAGCCGCTTGGCAAACAAAATTATATTAAGTGCACTCCACAAGGAATGTTTATACTTCGTCCCTGAGAAATGTTTATGCTGGAGTACAGTATTTAACTTATCAATCTGAAAATGAATGACGAGGAGGAGCGTATGGAGGTTGTCGTATTTCAGAAACGTTTGTTCAGTGCCTTTCATTTACGGCAAAGCCAAAGTCAGTGAGAAGTCGTCTTTGTCGCAACGACTCTGCCATAGCCAGAGCAAGGATGTGCTTGCAAGTAGGGACCCCTCATAAATATACGCCCCAAAACTGAATGCAGCTTTGGAGAAACTTCTTTGTTTCTGATTAAATTCCTTTCTTCTTGCACTCTGGTGGTGCTGGCTTGGCCACAGGAGCGAAGAATTGAATTAGACCAGGCAGGCTAGGGCTTTGAAACATCTAACGTTGTACCAATGAACACGCATTTCCAAAAGGCTTTCCTGAGCAGCGTCTCGAGGTTGCATTCCAAAATCATGAAGCCTTCCAGGGCCCTCTCCACATTTGCGGCTGTGCAGTAGCAGGCACGGTCGCGCGCAGCCATTCCCATCCAAGGCTGCCGACACAGCACAGGCCCCTTCCAGTGTCAGTACTGCACAGGCTTTCTCTCGCCAAGGGTGGTTGGCCTTCTGCTCTGACAAAACTGTTGGTGGATGGGAAGAACCTCCCGCCCTTCCCTGCCCCGTATGTATTAACCATCTCAGTCTCAACGTCTTCCCTCTGCGCTGTAAGAGGTGACCCTCCTGCAGGCTCCTCTCAGCCATGCAGGATTAGGGATGCCGCTGAATGGCCCTTTCTGTAGCAAGTAAGAAATTAAATCCAGACTTTGAAAGGTACAGGATCTACCTAGTAATTTTGGCATGGAGGCCACCTCTCTATCTCTCACTGAGCAAACCAGCTGTGTCCAGGTGCTGGGGGGCTGGGCGTGGGCAGTGGCAGACAGATGTGTCCATCACCAAAATCTTTGGCACCGAGATCTTCATGTGGCTCTTACTGGCCCAGGGTAATCCATTAAGGACCTAATGGCCATTGATGTGGAGTTGCTCCCCAGACAGGTCCTAGCCGCCAGGAGCCGAGCACGCTTGCAGTGCTGCATGGGACTGGGGAAATCCCCCGTCATTATTTTATGCCCAGGTTTAACGTGCTAAAACTGTACTGCTACCACCCTTTCATGCTCTTAGTTGCGTGAGATGGCATTTAAAAATCCACTGAAGCTGTGTACAGCAGGGACTGCGGGTCCTTATCTGTGTTTGCACTGAGGCATACAGCTCAGGTGCTACCGCTGGGTAAATATTAATAAAGATGTGCCCAGTGCTCGCTGCCCCCAGAAGCACTGCCGGCTCCAGAGGAGAAAACTACAAAAAAGACCAGGTGTAGAGTTGAAAGACATTGGTATTACAGGGCAAAGGGGCACAGCTCTAAAAGCAGCCGCTTGCACGAGGTGCACACATCCAGTTACCCACTGTAACACACTCGAGTGGAACTGCCAGTGCGTGCTCTAAACCGCTGATAATTTATATTCCTTACAGGAAACCCCATATGCCTTCCTCAAATAATCTGTTCTGGGCACGAATTTAAGCTGACTGTTTTGCCAAGGTGCTCAAAGTATTCTGATAAGGAAGGTGATGGAGTAGTACAGAAGATGTAATTCTCTGTAGATACAATCCAAATTAAATGTTATGTTTTCTATACATAGGTTTCCTTAGTTAGGTAGTTTAAGGTGACACAAAGCCAGGGTCATGTTGTCTTCCTTACACACTAGCCCAGGTGTCAGTTAACACCACAAGTGAACTAAATTATCAGCAATTTCAACCATTACCCACGGCAGCCTCAGCAAGAGCAATTTACGTTGCTAAAAGTAAATCTTGGCAAATTATGGCGCCCACTTCTTTTTCTGTTATTCAGGCCTACAAATCCAAGATTAAGCACTGAAGTAGCTGCGTTAAAGCCCTGATGGTGGCCTGGTCCCACCGCTGCCCGCTCCGCGGCCGCCCCAGCCCCTCTGTGGGCGCTCCTGCTGGGGTCTGCTGGGAACGCCGTGCTCCTGCGGGCACCGCTGCAGCGTGGCCCCGGCTCCCTCAGCATTACGAGCGGCTTCGTGCCCACCTCACTCCCCAGCGAAGCCACAGTGGGCCGTGCCCTGCTGCTGGGGTCCACACTGAAAAGTTTCCTGGTTTCTTTTGCCTGGTGTGCTGGAGAAGGGGAAAAGATCCATTGGAAGGAAAAAAGAGGGGGAGGAAAAAACCTCCAAACAGCTATCATGAGGAGGGGTAGGAGCATCATCGGTCAGTCTAACCGTCATCTGTAACATCCCATTTGATCTCCATACGAGGCTCACCGAGAGACGCTATAGTCATAAATCTAGTATTAGCAGTATACATTCACTATTTCTCGCAAGACGAAGAAGTACAACATAGTCATTGGACCAACACCTCTTCAGAAGGTGTTAACGTGGGAAACAAAACTGCCCGAGGCCTACAGCCAAGGATATGCCAGTTAAGGTAAATAACAGAAGCGTTTGTTTCTATAAGGAGGAGACCCACAAGAGGAAGAGAAGAGGTGACCAGTAGAGTCCCGTGGGTAGCCCTCGGCTGCTCCGGCAGCCGGTCCCAAAGGGCCGAGGCGCAGGCGCGCGGAGCAGGACGAGCGTGCCAGGAGCTGGGCGAGCCCCCCAGAAACCCCGCGACGCTCGGGCACGAGCGCCACAGGAGGCTTAAAAAGCTCCTCGCTCCCTCCAGCACGCATGGCGAGAGCAGAGGGGTTATAGCAGTGAAGGAGAATAACTTGCAAAGGAGGGGTGGCGTTTATCAACTTCGCAGAAACACATCGCTTTGCGTTGGGCAGGGTCTGGCAGCAAAAGTCGCTGGTGGTGATGTGCACGCTTTGAGAGAGGTGTCTGTGGAAAAAGTGTTGCATATCACACAGAAACAGAAAATAATGTCAAGCTTGCTTGCTCTCTCCTTATTCATTTGATCTCCTCCCACTAAAAGGACTAGACAAACAAAATAGAAAAGCGCTGATAAAAGCAACACATCCTGGCCCAATATCTACATAGAGAATTATACAATTCTTGTGATTATAATCACAATATCGGCAGTTTCAGTCTTTCTTATTTTCAAACGTAGGCATCGTTATTCAAACACCAATGTTGCTTTTAAAAACTACCTACTCTTCTCAACGTTTCAAGCAATTAGAGTCATTTTTCTCTACCTGTAATATTATAGTAATTTCCATCACATCAAATTGTAATGATACAAACAGTGAGTAGGTAGGCAGAAAGAAGGACATTGAACAAAGCGTGTGTTCAAATATGAATCTTCCAGTAATTATCACTAATGAGAAGGGAAATGCAGCACACTCCATTGAGAGGAAAGAGATTTTTAAAAATAATTTTGAGAGTTGCATCAGATTTGAAATGGCTCAGCTGAAGTACTCCGGAGAGGTTAAATAATTAGTTCACTCTCTCCTTATGAAAACAGGACAGGCAAAGGGATTCACTTAACAAAATGCAGGGAATTACTTTGGACATCAGACAAACAAAATACCGAACGGTAATGTAAATCTGCATTAGCTCAGTCTGAGCTGCTTGAATTCGTAATGGCATAAGCTGGAGCGTCCTTACAAAGTTCACAGCCAAGTTATAAATGCAAAAGATGTGATCTGAGGGACAAGCGTCTCAGCTGCTCTAAATCCATGCCATTCTGCCGAGGCTGAGAGCTGTCTCGTTTTGGAGATCGTGGTCCAAAGGTTGCATTCTTTTCTGATTTGTTTTAGGTAAATTACATCTCACTGTTAAGAGGAACATTCTCCATCATTGCTTAAAAGCACGTTTGTTAGCCCTGAATTACAGGAAAAGTTGGCTCCTGCTAATGGCGCGTGCTCCTGGGGAGGAGGCCTCATGAGCGTGGCAAAGCTCAAAAGATCACAAGCCTCCTCTGGCAATTATTTCTGCCTCTGACAAGCGGTGAGCTAGCGATGTGTTACGAAAGCTCTTTTCAATGTATTGTGGGGGTTTGATCCAATTTTTTTCTTCTTAACCCTAAAACTGGAAGTCAGGTGGAGGTGTACGGTGTGGTAGCCAGAGTGTGGCCTGCTCAGTGGAGAGCTGGGTGGCAGCCCCAGGTCTCCTGAGCACCTGCTGGGTGTATCACCTTGGACAAGCCCCTTCGCACCCGGTTCCTTGCTGCACCACCTCCTCTGTGTCTAACGGGTTAAGTGGTCTTCGAAGCACAGCGATGTCCCCTGCGTGCCTGGCAGCGCAGCACACACAGCCCCGGGTTTAGCCGTGACTCCTCCCTGTTGCTTGCAATGTTCACTAATCCAGCCCAGCTCAGCTATTTATTTTAGGCTTTGTTCATCACAACAGCCACTAAATGCACAAATCAGGATCAGGAGTTTTACCTGAAGGGCCTCATCCCTTGTCCTGCTCACACCAGGGTCTCCCTTGGAGCCTGTTGGCCAGACGGCGCTTGTTGCTCTGCGGCTGCACGTCCGAAATGCAGCTGGAGCAAGGAGAGGGGAACGTCCTGCAGTCAGATAAACCACTCAGCTCTTAAACCCTCGCAAGGCGCGTCGTGTCAGGCTGCTGCGGTCCCACGAGGTCTCCCAGGCGAGCTCACTGCAGGCAGGGTGGCCTGTGCCTGAGGCTGCTAGGGCCACAGGGACACCTGAGGAGAAGCAGGGGCCAGCGACTGGTTGAGAGTGGAATATTTCCACCTCCCTCGGCTGATGGACCAGCCCAGCAGGGGGATAAGCAGTTGGATATTGCCATTATATTGACCACTACAGGGCGAAAAACACCCTTCTGTCTTGCCTTCATCACCTTAAAAACAACAGCTCCCCCCGCCCCCCCCCCCAAAAAAACCCCAAACCCAACCACAAACCAAAGACCAATCTCATTTCACCCGCTCTTTCTCCAAGGCACCAAGACATTTCACAAATTTCTAAGCAAGATGCCAAGCAGGGTTCAGTGGGGCCACTCAGGCCACCAGGTACTCCCCGCCACGCTAGCGGAGACCCTCTCCCTGAGCAAAAGGGGCTCATTTCTTATAAATGTCTCCTGCCCCAGCACTTGGGAAGTGCGCAGACTCTCACATTACGCGGAGCCAAGATTTACTAGGTAACGGGGGGGAAATGCTGGCACACACACCAGAACAACCGGCTACCATTAGATTTATGTCCCATTTGGGATGATAATGAGGTGGTTAATACAGAAATACAAGACAGTAATAAACCACTGACTTTTATAGATCTCTGTATGAATCTGAATCATCATTTGGAGACCAGGAGATCAGTGATATACAATAGTTCATCCCACTTTCCTTCTTCTTGCTGCAGCCTGGGATAGCAGCAACGCTAGATTTCTCTCTGCAGCACAAGAGACTCTGCGAGCAATGGGGCCAATAAATCCTGAGTGGGGAATATGTTTATTGGACAGAATTTTGTTAATGGAACAGGGATCAACTAATCTCAATTACAAACATATTCTTTTTACATAGATAACCCTTCTTCTCCACACAAATAGTGCTTGTTCTTAAACCACATAAATATATTGAAAATCCAAGCTAGTAGCTCAAGACAGATTTTATTGCTAGCATCAATAAAAGGACTAGAAATAATCTGTTCTCTGAGGGGTGAGAAGGAGTACCGAGTACCGCTAAGTGATCTATTTTCAGGTCATGCAAAGTGATCTAAACTTGCATTAATGTGTTTACACCTTTGAAGGCCACAAAACCATGGAAGAGGTGTTGCAAATGCTAAGAAGCTCATATGAGTTCAAAAAAGTGAACGGACAAATCATTGGAAGAAAAGGTCCCTTGAAGGCTATACTATGTCTATCCTTCACAGCTGCAGACTGGAAAAACATTGTGGGGGAGCCAGTGCCGCACACGCATGCAACTTTGGTGCCCTTTCCTGCAGAGCTGCCTTTGGCCACTGTCAAAGACCAGCTACCGGCCCAGCTGCATAGGTCAAATCTTGCAATCTTGCTTTGGATGAACCATATCTCTTCAG
The DNA here is from genome assembly GCF_040807025.1 of Struthio camelus. NCBI lineage: Eukaryota > Metazoa > Chordata > Aves > Struthioniformes > Struthionidae > Struthio > Struthio camelus. The sequence goes on from NC_090946.1 coordinate 22,544,628, forward strand.
TGGGCCTGGAGATGTGCTTCGGGTATACAAATATTATTAAAAAAAAAAAACAACCCAAAAGCTTTATTTAAAATATCTTCCAAAATGAAATAATGATTTTTGGGTATCCAGCTTTTTTTAAAAAAGTAGAAAGCCTGATTATTGAGAGTAAATACTCCCAGCACCTCCTAGAGAGGCATCCTTAAATTGGGTTTCCCCAGTAGCAAGGCGACCAAGTCACGAGTGGCTTCCAAAAATACTTCCTCTTCTGTGTGTGTGCATGCCTGTGAGCGAGAGAGAGGAAGACTTACAAGTTGAAATGATATTTCATTAAAGTAGCTGGAGTTAATCCTTTCCTTTCCCATTTCTCTTAGAGCAAGTATTCATGCAGTAAAGCACACAAAGCCAGGACTCCTATGACAGGATCCTTTCACCTTTAGATTGCAAAGTTGCTGGATTCCACAGGGAATGAAATATATGAGGATTTATATGATGGAAGAAAAAAGATAAAATGTTAGAGGAAATGGCCCAGAAATGCTGAAATAGGAGTGAAGGCCTGAAATAATCTACTAATACTTAATGCAGGAGCACAGATATAAAAAATACTGTTTTTTTTTTATTGAGAATCCTTTTTCTTCCCAAGAAAATTGTTTATGCAGAATCTCCTGAGAAGCTTCTTCTTTTATTTATATATCCATATATATGAGTGGTGGTAATTTGAAGTCCTCCAAACAATCACCTGTAAATTAAAATCCTTCTAAGCAGCAGTATACATCCACAAATCAGTCCCAGGACACTGAAGTTATACCTGAAAAGATCTATTTATGCCACTCCAGGCACAGCAAAAAATTTGCTCGGTTTTTTTATAAGAAAGAAATTCTTATTAACATGTCTAGCTAATTGGATAATAAAAAAAAAATGGGGGGGGGGAGGGGGCTGGGGGAAGATTCCTCCAAAAGACCTGGGACAACCAGAAAGTTAATCTGCTGAACTCCTGAGCAGCATGATTTACCAGACTAGAGATACCTATGCCTCTTCCTACTGCACAAGGTGCACATTTATCCACTGTACAGTACTGAACAAAATTCCTAGGTATTCCTCTTTCCCTATATTTAGCTACATATACATGCATGCAGAGCCTGGCATAGAGTACTGGCATTTCTGCTTCTAAACTACGTAGGAAAAAAAGGTCAAAGGCGCACTCCCCCTCTCCCCAGTTCCCAGGCGCGCTGTCGTTCCTGGCGCACGAGATGCCCAAGCCGCGCGCATGGCAGCTGGGCCGTGGCTGGTATAAACCTTTCTTCCCGGTTGGTTTTAGCAAATTTATGAAGCCCTGGCCTGGCTTGAGGCTTCGCTGGGGAGGACAGATGCGTGCGGTAAGAGAAAGCGACTCTGCTGCTCATTTTTGGTTTATAACAGAGAAACCAAGAAGAGTGGAAAAATTTGCTTCTCAGACCTTTGGACTGCTGTGAAATAGGATGCAGTTGTTAACGTTCAGACTAAAGCAATTTACTGGGGCTGCAAAAGCTGTGGGATACAAGGACTTCAGTCCTGGCCCGCTAGTTTATTGTTGTTTGCTTTTTAATAAAGCCGTGGGAGCTGGATTTCCCCCGTGCGCTGCAGGGGGCTTTCCCTTCTCCCTGGGCGACCTGTTACACTTTGAAAATCAAATCTCATCATGAGGTATTTATTTTCCCTTCCTCTCCAAAAGGCACACAGAGTTTAAGGGATGCAAATACTGGCAAAGGGGTCCTGTCCTCACCGAAATCAATAGCAAATCTCCCACTGACTTCAGTGCAGGCCCCCCCCTGGAAATACGATGTTTTGGGGGCCCCAAGGAAGGTAGCGTTTTAGGAGTGCCGGCAGACTGCATTACTAGCAATAAGAGATTTGAGTTTCCTCCACCAGCACTCCAGGACTGTGATGTCAGAAGTGATTAGTCTATATCATACTTTTTTTTTTTTGAAGATATGTTTTTCCTCAGAGTGAGCTTGTGGAAGAAACCCATCATGAAGCCAGCAAATGACATCAGCTGAAAATGCCGTTCAACGAGCGTGCACTTAAGTTGCAGGAGTACTTTACAGAGGACAAAACATCTGATTGCTGCAGATTTTCCTCCCATAAATTACATTCCTGGCTTCCCTCTTCTCTTTCCCCTACCCTGCTGAGCACTGCTGAAGATGCAAAAGAAATCTACCAATTGCAGTAGGTCTAATATATGAAAATAAAGATTAATGGGTGGATATGTCCAAGGAACTTTCTGAAATACTTTGTGAGTTTAAACACAAGCTTGCTGCAGCCCTGCTTATGTGGCTTTTATGTTCATCTTCTGTCAATAATCAAGCAATGAAGGTTTGCCTGCACGGTCTGTGTGTTAGGTGAACATTAAGCCTGTTCACACGTGTACTTGCACTTGCCATATTTTCAATGAAATGGGATGCCTCCAAATACCTTTGTCCTGGCAGAGACACAACTGAGTGAGTCAGGCTCGGTCCACAAATAAGATTTTGGATGCACACACGATCACTGTGTGTCAGACTGCAGAGATGACAAAGCACTGCAGACCGCTAAGCGTAATGTAATCAGTATAGTCCATGTGGCACAGGGTGCCAGCTGGTACAGCGACGGGTCGTGCTACCACAGTCCTTGTGCAGGGTCAGTTCGGTGATCTGAACAAAGCTCTGACCACACGCACCTCTCACAGCCAGCGTGGTGGTCTCCTGCATAGCTCTGGTGAGGAAAAGGGGCAGGGAAACCCGAATTCAGCTTTGCAATCATTTCCTGTTATGCCAATGGACACTAACTTCCCTGCGGCTGCTCTTAAGAGACAGTGGAGCCAGGGGATTGTAATTTGTGCAACCTGCCACAATTAGGCAACACGGCTCAAACACGTTCAGTGCCGCTGTCACCAGTCTGCAAACTGAAAGGAAAAAAAAAATAAATCCATTAACTCTGGACATCAACAGATTCAAGAAAACCACAATCCCTTTACAGGCATTCAGAAATAGAAGCTGCATTTGTTGGAGAAATTATTCATTGTGAATTATTTGCTCTACTAATAAGCTGCTTTCTCTACATGTCTTGCGCTTGCCTCTGCTCTTGCATACATGGGGATAAATCAGGCCTCACTTCACCAAAATTAATAGAATCACTCAAAATTTACAGCAGCGTAAGCGCGAGGAGGCAGGGCCTGCTCTGGCTGAGGACCGGGGAGGCATTGCCGCAGGGACGCGGCGCGGCACGCGAGCCAGCCCGCCCGATCGTTGCGGATGGTGATTGCATGAGAAATTTCTGCAAAGCCTCGGGGGGACCGGACGGGCTGGGATAGCACACGCTATTAAAAAAACAACCCCAAAGCCTGCAGCAGGAAACTTGCTCGCCACAGGGCAAGCATTCACAGAGGCAGGGCAGTTCTCAGGGACGGAGAAGCCCTTTCCACACGTTCGTTGCCAAACAGGCCGCACGTAGGGGTGAAGAGGGAGGTCACCCGGACCACGCCAAGCCAAGAGCAAGGGCTTGCTCAATCACAGCCTCGGCGTCACTCAGACGTATTGCTTTGCAAACCGTGCATATTTATATATACGCCCCCTCTGCATGCAGTCAGGCTGCTGCAAACTGCGGAGCGCAGGGTGCCTAGGCATAAAGCCTGGGCACTGGCGCGGCCGCCTGCTTGCCCATAGCAGAAAACCCGGGAGAACATAGGTGAGGGGGCACTGCGGAGCACGAGGGAGCGAGCACGGTCACCGCCTTGGAAAGTCCGTGCCCAGAACAGGTGGCCACGTTGCCACGCTGAGAAATAACAGTAAAGCTAACTTTAAAGCCGATGCTCTTTCTCATCCAGCTTTTCCAAGGCCGGGATTCTGGTCCTGAATCATTTTTATGGCAAACGCATTCGTTGTTGCACTCTCCTCCCTTCCGCCCAACGGGAACGCAAAGTGACTCCTGCAAAATGGCACTTTTTCAAGAGTGCTATTACATGGTGGCAAATCAATGCAAAGACGTGCTGTACGCCCTGTACGTTATCCTCTGGGAACAGCACCGTGCAAAGGCGCTGAAGGTTTCATCCTGATTCGGTGATCTCTGTCCCATATCGCTGGCCAAATCTGGCACAGAGCCAGCGTGCCCAATCTTGGGGGAATTGCACCCAAAGACAGAGCTCTCCCATTGACACTTCTCCTTCTGCCTTTTCAGAGGAGAAGAGAGAGGGTGGGGGGTTGAAAAACAGCAAAACCAGTCAAGAGTATTTGATGCTGTGATGGTTTGGTTCTGCGGCAGTCCCTCTAGACGGCGCACCCTGGGGCGGCCGCCAGCACACCGGGCAGTTTAAGGGACAGCGTCTCAGAGAGGCTGAACGCTCACCCCGTCCCCGCGCACGTCCCAGCGCGGTGACCGGCCCCTCACTGCAGCAGCGCAGGCAAGCGCCAAGCGCCGACCCATTAACAGCCCGGGGGCTCCTGGCTCCCTCCCCTCTTCCAGCTCCGGACACTGATGAATTTTAAGCTAAAAGGCCAACTGAATTTATTGTCGCCCATTAGTCTAATACAATACAATTTATTTTTAAACAGCTCCTCTCATGCAAGAGCATCGCAAAATGATTCACAACAAATTACAGACTCGGCCTGCAAATCCAGGCAGTTGATAGCCCGCATATTAGGGAGGGAGAGGGCAGGCCTGCTGGCTGAAGTGTGACTAGGCAAATTTAATTATCTGCAAAATGGTGTAATTGCACTGTTGTCGCAGAGAACTTGCGATCAGCCCGAGGTAAACATGGGACACAGCGGACGCAGAGGAGAGAACGGCACGGATTAGAAGAGCAAGGCTAAACTACGGTCAGGCACAGCACGCTGTGAATAAAGGTTCATGCGTATTTGGGAGGAGAGGGAGAAACGCGAGGGAGGAGCGTGGAAACCGGGGGCGCAGGAAGCGTCAGTCGCCCCTTGGCTAGCGCCAGACGGAGGAGAGGCTGCAAAAGCCGAGCTGGCTTGCTCCAGCCGAGGTCCCGTCCTGGAGCCCTCCCCGTCCGATGAGCCAGGGTCAAGAACGAGAGAGGAAAGACAGCTTTTGGGAGAGGGCGCTAAGAAAACAGAAGATTTGTGTGTGGGAGAACCACTCGAGTGGGCCCTGTTTGTGGTGAAGGGAGCAGGCCGGCAGCAGGGCGCTGGGTCACGCTGGGAAGGGGTCGGACAAGGGGCTGAACCGTGGCGCTACCGCAGAGCCGGGAAAGGCTCACGAGGCGACGGGCAGGACAGCAGCTTCGCGAAAACTAAGCCAATTTTCCTCAGTTTAGGATGTATCCCAGTGTATCACTCTAGAGAAGCGATAAACAGTTCCCCCCGAAAGCGTGCCAGGCCTCCCTCCTAAACCACGGCTATGAGCGCTTGGCACTTCCTGAAAGGGGGCGAGGGGGGCAGCGATGACATCGCCGGGGCTGCCTCTCGCGCCTGCGGCACTCGCCTCCCCGGCGGAGGGAGGGAAGGAGGGAAAGGTTGGCGGGAAGCCCTCGCTGAAACGCCCGTGCCCCGTTCTTCCCACCCGCGACACCGCCACGCGCAGCGCCACGATCACAGCAAGGTCACGGCTGCCCCCTGAAACACGCGCCTGGGTGAACTCCCGGGACGCCGGGGGGGGGGGGGGGGGGGGGGAAGGGGGCCCTTCGCACGGACTTGCTCCCAAGGGGGGACGCTCACGCTCCCCCGCCCCGTCACGTCACCTCCCAGGCCCCTCCGTAGCCCGCAATGGTCTTTCATGATTTTATACCTCTTAATTTTATTCAGCTGGTTTCAGACTGCTGAGACTCCCCGATTATTAAAGAGGGCGACGACTCCGCAAGACGAGAACTTGTCAGAAAGTTCATCCTTTGTTTGACTGCCAGAATTTACAACTTCTGGGAGAAAATTAAACCGTGCAAGTAAAGAGGCGTGAAAGGATAAAAGCGTGGGGTTAAGTAGCGTACGGCAAAGAGCCTTGCTGTGCCTCCTCACGGCTCAACTCGCCAGAGCAGGGCTCCCCAAAAGCACAAAGAGCGTAGCAAGTACGTTACATTGCCCTTGAGCTACATAAAGTATCCGCAAAAGAAGAAGAAAAGAAAAATTTGGGTGTGAGCAAATACTATAGCTCTCAAAAACTTGAAACAATGCAGAAATAGAAGAGACGGTATCATGGAGCAAATAATGGTAAAGTGAAATTATATAATTTTGGTATGATTTTAGATTTTGAGGTTCAACGTGACATACAGTAACAGGCTTCAGGTATTTCAAGTTTCCAGAAAAGTACTCCCTAGAAGTTATTTCAAGTCATACCCCCCCCCAAAACAAAGCATTCCACATGATTAATCACTTAAAAGTTGTCTAGTATGTCTCAAAATTTTTTAAGAAGGAACAGACAGCTTGTGGCGTGCGAGAATACATTTTCCTTTCTGATTTTCTTATTGTCTGTTGAACATTTATAAAGCAGAAAGGCCAGCGGCAAAAGATGTCAGAATTGTCTTTCAAGGGGTTAACATTTGTAAGACGAATGCTGTAAGAACTTTTTTTTTTTTAATTAAAAAATATATTTCTGGAGCAAAAACACAAGCAATAAAGAGTGTTAGTCTGTTGGGAGCCTTGTTTTGTAATGCAGTATGAATAACCAGCTGACAATCCCGTTTTTTGTTTTCTCTTCACATGGCCAATGGCCAAGAGCCAGCCAACTTTATTGTCCTTGAAATGTCACGATTTGGAGTATGCACAGAATTCCTAACTGCCCAAATTACTGCATAACACTCTGTTTTATTATACGGCAACAATGTGATCCCGGGCTCAAAGACTTACTAGTTAAGAAGATTATGTGTTTTCCTTTTTCTGTTTTGTTAAAGTGCCAAGTCTTGCGTTTTTGGCATCTTCTAAAGAATAAAACGTCTTCTGAAATATTCTCTCAGAGCACAGAAGTTACCTCAGAGGAGCTCAGAAATACAGGCCTTTTCAATAGTTTCTCATTTACTCAGAAGTTCAGACGCGTTTCTTTTCCTCAAAAGCTTCCAATTTCGACGGCTTTGTGTGTACTGACAGCAAAAAAATTGTCCTTCATAAGTTTACACTGCTTCACTTCTTTCCATTCATTTCTTTCTTGTTATTTTCCCTCCCACCCATGTGTTGAACGTTAACGCAACCTGGTGCCTCGGCCCGTCCTCTGTGGAAAGCACCAAACACACCAAGTTGTGGCATCTTTCTTCTGGGGAGGACCGGCCCCCCCCCCAGCTGGGGAAACGTGGCGGTGGGGAAGCACCTCTGCTCTCCCTTCCTTTCAAGGGATGCTTTTACTTTTCAGAACTGTCCTTGCAGCCTGTCTTTTCTGGCAGCTCTTTCTGCTGGTGGAGGGAAGGCATTTAAATATGTTTTCACCAGCTGACATTTAAGTATGAATAAACAACTATTATGCATGCGCTCAATATTCATGTTTTACAACATTGCCATTACACTGAGGAATTATTTACCAGGCCACTGCTCCACACAGAGATGAGGTTACGTGGCTGCGTTGACACTTCTTCCTCAAAAAAGGGTGGGCTTTTCCAGAGCTCCTCTAGGGTTCAAAAGCAAGAAGCCCCAATTTCAAGGCTACTGAGTCCTGAACTTCCCCCCACCCATATCCGGACTTTTGTGCAACCCTTCCACCACCCTACATGACAAAAGCAGGAGACAGAGGCAAAGCTTTAGCGCTTTCGCTAGAACAATCCCTGTGCAAGGGCTCAGGCTGCACTCACTGCACCCTCAGCAACGTTTCCTGAAAGCAATGAGTTGGATGCGAGTTAAACAGAAAGCTATTGGGGAGGAAAACGACAACACCGGCGGGGGGAGGACGGACCGACCGAACAGTAAATTGGCACTAGGTGCAGCCCTAACCTTCTCTCCCAGCTCACCCCTGGACCCACCTGTATAGGTACATACACACACACAAAAACATGAATCTATCTCTCTCTACATACGTACACACACGGGAGCTCCCAGGAGCTCAGACCTTCCAAAGAGCAGTCGCTCTGAGAAGCAGACCGTGCTACAGGTAGGGAAAGGCACACGCTACCTAACACCAACCAGGAAATACCACTTTGGTGAGTTAAAGCAAGAACAACAACAACAACCACCCAATTACCCTATAGCTTGAACTGATGAATTCCCACTGTGATTTTGTGATGGGTGTATTTTCATAAAATAAAGCTTGGTGTAAAATTACCACTGGCACTACCACAGGCTCCAACTGCATTACAGCATGTGCTACAGAGGCAAATAATTTCAGTACATGTCCAGGGCGCATATGGAAAGAATCAGAAAATAAAACAAACCAATTTATGACAAAGAAAGATATGCTCTTTTTCAGGATACCAAAACACAAACACTAGTCCCTCCCCCCCAACTTCAATTCAATTTTGATATTTTAATGAAATTATGCAAGAACCTCAACATTGCTGAACACTAAAGAGGTTACTTATGTTAAATAATAGACTTACTGAAAAGCAACTCTTACAAACTAGTAGTTTTAAGTCCCACTTGCCTGTTAGATGCTCACATGATGCCTCCCCAGGACAGAACCCAAAGCAGTCCCACTCCTCCTCCATTGAGGCAGGGAAGGCACCAGGGCACTAACAGGCCCTGATGGCCCCAACTGGCCCCACCTGAGGCCTCCACAGCCCAGCTGAAACACTCCCACTCAAGCAGCAGGGAGGATGGCCAGTCTCCAGGATATGACTCTGGTCCTGACCCCTGGAGCGACATCCTGGCTCCACCTCAGACCTGGTACAATGTTGACTGGTGCCCTTGGTGGTGGGACCTGGCTGGGTGTTGCCTGGGCTGGACCTGGCACCACCTCCAGCTCTGCCCTAGCATGTTAGATGGTCCTAAATCTGTCCATAGCATGTTAATGGTAATAGTGCAATATGCTATCGACAGAGCTGAGAGCAAGATACTCATGGCAAAGTGTGTAGGAGCACATCTACAGGGTGGTTAAAGCATATGGAGACAAGCCAAGGAGGAGGACACCGCATGGACTGAAGGCCTTACCTGCAGTCCGTGTATGAGCAACAGCATGCTGTGCAGTGTACGGGAGGATAAGCCAGGGAGAGAAATGCGGTTTTTCAAACAACAAGTTTTTCACGAAATAAAAACGTGATTTTCTACAGGGATGTCAAGGCCTTTAAGTAAATACCTGATTCTATTTAAACTAATAATAATGAAAGTATCCCCAAGGTCATTTGCTTAGTAAAAACCGCCTATAAAAACAAGGGTCGTGTTAGTGGCAGTTATTTCCAGGAGCATCAGTGGAGACGTTTAAGAGAAGCAGTGTAAGCCATGCACCCCTGCACACACAGGCTCGGACATGTGGCTATCACCCCGCACACACGGCTGCGGACCCATCCGCGGCGGCAGTCAGGGGTGTGAGGTCTTTACTTGTCACAGGAAAGCTGGCTGCTGGTGGCCCCCCCCCACTACAACCAGCTGCAATTGCCCTGTCCGGCCTTGTCCTCTCCGGGGCATGCAGCACAGATGTATAATTTGGGATCTTCTCCAAATTCATCTGCCATAAAGTGAGGCAGACGGGGCTCATGGCACAAAGCGGCGTCCTTCTGTTTGTACCGATGCCACTGGCCGCAGCAAAAAACACGTTTGGGGAAGGCGCTGGATGGTCGGCAGCTCAGGTGCAGGGCTGAGCGCCTGGAGGCAGCTCCGCAGAGCCCGTGTGCGCTTGACACACTGAATAATCTTCCCTGGCATCTGCTGCCTTTCCCTGCAGAGCTACTCTGGTCATCACATCCGTGGAGAGTGCGTTTGCCTGATGAGCAGGGGTCCAGCACAGCTTAGCGACAAGGAGAGGTGCAAACTACGTACGTTGTCCACCACTGGAAAATGAAAGGGGCAAACTGACAGCTTTTTGCTCTTGCCAAATTAAATTTATTGCGGTTAGTGTAATTTTCATTTCGGTAAGCTTCTGGGACGTAAGCTGCGTGTGGCTAGTCAGCAAGGTGATTTATACATTCGTATTTGGTGTATAATGTGAAAAATCTCTCTGCTGCAGCCCACAGGCATGTTACTGCACTGCCTGCATGAGCTTGAGGCAAGACACCACCTTTATCCCTTGGGAAGCAGCTCAGGGGCCACGGTGAGCAGGCAGACAGCCTTCTTATCTCGCGTTGGGTCCCAGGGGCAGACCAGAGGCGAGAAGCAACATTTCTAAGAGGTCTTGTAGTCCAGCATCGCTTTAATCATGGGTGTGGACTTTGAGCGCTTAGCTCCCATTTTCCGTGGTTTTGGGGACCCACAGCTCAGGGCTGCCCACAGCATCAGATTCTCCCAGGAAAGGGCCGGGGACTTTTCTTGCTGACGTAGATGGGATGTGTCCAGAACGGTCTGTGTTACCTTTTCTCGCACCGTGCACATCATGTGTGTTTCCACTATCACTCTGCTCAAGCAGAGCCTGCTCAGTGTCTGTGTGCAGCTGCACTTCCCGCTCTGCTCTGGGCAGGTATATGAGCATATGTGTACGTATGTATATATGTGTGTATATATGTGCATCTATATGTATCTATATATACACATACGTGTGTGTATATATACACACACACGCTCTACCTTAAAACACCCTTTCTAGGGGCTTGTGTTTACTGCAGCCCCCCAATGCAGTGCAGCAGAAGTTAGCCCAAGCTTTCCCCCCTGGCCTGGGTGTCCTTTGGGTCCGTGCCTGAGGATCTCCTCCCTGCTGCCCCCCCAGTCAGACCCTCAGGGCTGCTGGCAGCGAGGGCAAAGCTGTGGCAACCTGCCGGGGGGCTGGGCCGGGGGCGCTGTGTCCTGGCCTCGGCGCGGGCGCCGGGGTCCTGCGCTGCTGCCGCGCTTTCGGCACAGTGACTCTGCTGCCAGAAATCGATGGCCGAGGCCTTTCGCGCGCTGGCGCCCGTCAGAGACCCCCCTCGCGGCCCGCGGGCGGCCGGGCCTGAGGGTCCGGCCGAACGCACCGCGCCGCAGTGTCTCCCTGGAGGCTGCTGTCCCTCCGGAGCGCCGTTTCGGGCCACCTGGCGACGCAGCCCCCTCCCTGGGCGCGCAGGGCCTGGCGGGCCGGACAAGGCCACGCAGCAGCCTTCCCCCTGCCCCAGCCCGCCGCCCCCGCCGCCGCGGCTGGCCTGGGGGCAGCGAAGCGCGGGGCGGCCGCCCTCTCCCAGGGCCGGCGGAGGCTGCGCAGGGAGCCGGGCTGCCTGCCCCCCGCCGCGGGGGCGTTCGTGCTCCCGCTCCGGCGACGCTTCGCTGTGCGTTTTCTGGCAGAACCGATCCACGTTCTTAGCGTTTACATTTCTCACAGTAATCTACAGAAATTCAGTGTTTTCCTCTCTGACTGCTCCCCCCCCCCATAACTACCCAACGTCCTGCCGTAGATCCACAACAAAACCGTGTTTCCAGCCCGTCCTTCCACCTTGTTAACTGTGTTTTCTATCAGGTGCTTTCCAAAAACCTTTTTTTCAGCACCAAAAAAAAAAAAAAAAAAAAAAAAAGAGAAGGGCAACAGACCTGACCGACGACGTCTCCGGCTGACCAGACCTGTCCTGGCGTCGCTCAGCGCTGGGCTGCCACAGGCAGCGCGAGGCGGACGGAGGGGGCCGCTCGGCCCCTCTGAGCTGAGGCACCTCCGCTGGGCCCAAGTCCCCCCCCCACACACCCCCGAAACGGGACCTGCTGCTGGGCATCGCCCTCCCTGGCTGTCCCAGGCCAGTAACGTACGTTCAGGCGAGTAATTTTTTGCGCTGTTGCGGTGGTGCGCACCCATCCCCACAGTAGGCAATAACGGGGAGACCCGGGTAGACCTGGTGGCCGACCGTGTTCTGCCTAGCAACCAGAGGTGATTGGAGGAGGCGGCTCACCGCCACCCACCACCTCAGGCACACCTGTCAGTTCCGGAACCTTCTGGAACCGGCTGGAACCTTCTGGAACCAGCCGGAACCATGGCGGAGGTGCGAGAATAGGGGCTAAACCGCAGGGGAAGAGGCGTTCACTCGGTGGGGGAGGCTGCTGCTGCTGCTCTGGGAGCCCTGGCTCTGTGGCTGGGGGGGGGGGGCTCCCCCTTGGGAGCGGGGCGCTGCCCAAAGACTGGCAGGCGTGAGGCAGCATCGAGAGGGCTCATGGGGCGGTCAGGGCGAGCGGGTGGTCCCGCAGAGGGGAGAGCGGCTCCTGCCAGCATGCCGGCGGACTCCTTTTCCCTCCGGCACGGGGTTCAGTACGGGATGGTGAGAGACGCAATAGGTGGTAATACCTGGAGCACGTCTGAATGAACACCAACCTCTGCGTAAGTAGGCTGAATTGTGCACTTACCTCTAAATCAGTTGTGTTGTTGGCTAATTGCTTTCTTATATCGCTTACTGTTTTCCTATATTGCCTTGTTTTTTCCTGTTCATTCCCCTTTGCGAACAGCAAAAATTCCTGGGCGGACACCGGAACCTGTTGCAGTGCAGCGGTTTGATAAATCGTTCGTTTAAACACGAAGCGGTTCTCATCTCGTTCCACCGCCACAGCTGTCAGCTTAGGGAGGGAGGTAAACCCAGGCCTCAGCAACCGTAGTTCTGCCTTTCCTGTCGCCTCAGCGCGAGCGGCCTGCCGAGCCCGGGGCCGAGCGAGGGCACCGTCCTCACGGGCAGCGCTGGAGCCTGGCGCCAGCGGCTGCCGCCTTTCCTCCCAGGGCCAGCCAGGCACCTGGCTTCGGCCGAGGTCTCCATCCAGCTCAGCACGATGCTACAGCTGGAGACCAATGTTGACATCTAAGATGCTTTTAATGGCTAGAGTCTGGGCCATTCTGGGAAACGGCTTTTTAGCATTTGTTTTGCAGTCTTTGCTGTTGGCTCTTCCAAAAACTGGTCGTGAGAAGGCAGCCGCTTGCCGCGCTGGCAGGAAAATCTCAGACAAATGCAGCGCGCGAGGTGAAGACCAGCACGCAAGCGGTGCGTAAATGCCTCAGGAATCGGCCGATGTTGGAAACGTCTGCTGTTGTGCCCATATGTCTGCTTATTTCCATACTAAAGACATTTACTGTATATGTTTGCCACAGGGGAAAACTGCTGTCTACAATTCAGCTAGATTACTGGAAGAGGAGCACTGTTATTTGTATTATTCCGAATATTGCATTTCCAGGACCTACGATACGGCTTTTGAAATACTTGCTCAAACTCGGCACTCCCCCCCCACCCCCTCGCCTGCCAGTTAGTGCAAATGCCTCGTTATGCCGTCTCCCCTTCGGAGCTGCTTGCTGTTATCAGAGCAAAGCCCCGCTCGGAGAATTGCACAAAACAGCATGAGCCCTTTCTCTTTGGCATCAAGAAATACAGTTTATAGGCCAATAAGAGAGGGATGAAATGCAAATATAGCATTTCTTGTAAAGTAAATTAAGCTAACAACGAGGTAACAAACTGCTGTTAATATTAGATTAACTTGTTTGGCAAGATAGGGAATGAGGAGAGCTGGATCGTCAATAGCTGAGGGTTCAATAAAGCTAATGCTGTTCAGGGAAGTATAACAGCCGACTGAAACACAGACGCACACAACAGCCGGGTTGGAGGCCAAGCCAGAATCTATACAGCAGTTGCACCAGCATTAAGGTTAAGTAGAAAAGAAACTGAGATTTTTGGTTGTTTTTAGATGCTGGCTTGTTTTTAATCTCAAAATTGGACCGTGCTGTGATCAGCTATTACACCTTAAAAAAAAAGAAGAAGAAGAAAAGAGCCTAGATTTTAACATTTGTAATATGAACTTAAATGCCACTTTGATCTAAGATAAGGAGGCAAATGGCAGATTATTCAGAAGTTAAAGCCAGTTGCATGCGTTTGGCAGCGATCCTGATGACTTTTAAGACTTATTAAGGCTGATGCAGAGGGGTCACTGACAGCGGTCCTCTGAACGCAGGGACTCGGGCAAAAGCTTAAATGTCAGACTATATGCCACTGGTCACTAAACTGATTAAGCAGTGGTTATCTTTAGCAGTAAAAAGGCTATCTGCTAATACTAAATGATTAGACTCTAAAATGCCATTTACTCTGCTCTGATTCCTCAAATGAATATTTATGCCAAGTGATGACTCTAACACCATCAAAAGGTTTCCATGTTCTGTTCTTTAGCGAATAAGTGATTATTCAACAGCAGGTCTGCACTCTAGCACTTGTTTCTATTAAGCAAATTTGCAGTGTTCAGACAAAAAAATCCATGATTGCATTTTCCTTTCTGGGCTTTTTGTTTTTAAAGACATTGTACTTTCAACAATCTCAGGAGCATGTACCGTGGCACATGAGGCCTTGTCCAATGCACAGACATAAAAAGGGTCATAGGCGTCCTGCATGATTTCTCTGGGTATTTTTGTGTAAAAGGAGCAGAACAGGACAGCAGTGGGACACTAAGTGGCTGCCTAAATCACTGCACAAGGCTGCAGGCAGGACTCCTAAGGGAAGTCATTGCCTGCGAATCTCAGGCCCCAGGTTTAACCAACCCCCAGGCTCCATTAAACACACACTGCTCGTCTTTTCAGTCAGCATCGGCCCTGAGACCTGAAGATGCTTGCCGATAGCTTGGGAGTGCCACAGCTGCCGTTAGCAGCACCGGCCCCCCCCGCCCCAGCCCCTCTGTCTGCGCTTTTTGCCGTTACCAAAATTACGGCAGTTCTGTTGTGTGGGTATCTTATCACAATACGGGGCCCGGATGTTTGCCTTCCCGTGTTATTATAGTAATCCCCCCCTTGGACCCTCTCCCTGAGGTTAGACCTTATTATAGGTGCTCCGACTTACCATTTGCTTCGAGCCATTTGCCAGTCCATGACCCAGTTTGTCCTCTGTGTCCTTGGGCTATCTTCTTCTCACGTTGCTTCCTGCTATATTGCCATGTAGCAAAAAACAAACCAAAAAAGCAAACAAGCCCTATCCCCATCCCAAAGCATCCTAATACCATTCTGTTTCCTACTCATTTTGATGCCATTCTGAATAAACTGTAAATATATCTTGTTACTTTATGGTAATGCAAAACAATTTTGGGACCCTTAATGCTCAGGACAACAAAATCTGTGCCTAGACCAGTTTTGACCAGCAAGGTGTAGTTTCCGTAACTTAGCTTTACCACTGCCCTACCAATACAAATTTCAGGAGAAAAATGCTCTTAAACGTCCAGGGTGAAAACTCTCAAAGAAGATGCATTTACTTTATGTGCTTATGGCCAGTATATGACCGAATCACAAAACCTTTCTAATCCAATGCCCCGCAGTGGGCTTCAGGCACTGGTGGCCCTCACGCGCTCCGCTGTGGGCAGCAGCGTTTCCACAGCCGTTTTCGGGCAGTGTGAGGACAGGCAGCCGGGGAGCTGAGAGCCAGCAGCATCTGAGCAGCTCTTAAAAGTTACGTTTTCTTCCTCCTTTCTTCTGAAGAAAGGAGACCACATAACCCCCAAAAGAATGCTTTAAGTACCATCCTATAAAGAACTTTTTAAAGCTAGTGCCAAAATGCTCCTTAAAAAATCTGAAATAAATCTAAATAAAACCCCGAACTTAAGTTGTTTTGTTCGTTATTGCTCCCATCCTCATCACAGGGCAGCATCCACGTGCTGTCATTGCATATGTATTTTGAACTACAGCAAAGCCATGGACATACGGTTAACGTGACTTTGGAGCATAAGCAAAGGTAAGGACAGGCTGGCAGCCTATTTCAAATCAGTTAAACGAAAAGTTTAGGTAACAAGCTATTCTTTCAGTAACCCTTGGCCATCTACAATAACCTCTAGAAAAAGAGTATCCAATCTACAGAGTTTCTTAAAAGACAAAAAAAAACCCCAACCCCCAAATGACACAAAAATGGAATAGCAATTCATTAAAAAAATCACTTGTTCTTTCAAAACGGAAAGGCATCAGTCATTTTATAATGGGTCTTCCCAACCCAAAAACATCTGTTTAGACAGGAGGAAAAAAAAAATCCACCCTGTTAATCCTCACATTTGAGGCCGATTCAGAGGGCAGGCAGCATTTGGAAGCACACTAGGTTTCTGGGGTTCTAATTTACCTCTCCTTAGCCAGCTTCCGCCACAGGTAGAGCAGCACCAAGACCCACCATATGCAGCATTCACAATTCAGAAAACACTTACGAGATTCAAGACCAGTAACCAATAAAGTCATGTTAAAAAAAAGTAATCGGTGTCTATTTATTAGAAGGAAAGGGCAAAAATAAGAAAAAGCAAGACAACAAAATAAAGAGAATTGCAGTCATCCTTCACAGCTGCTCGGTGCACCACGTTAAGTGACGCTCACTATACAAAGACATTTGTTTGGTACAGTCCAGTGTATCACACATGAATCGCGTAACCTTGAACACCACGGTACAAAGCAGCGCAGCGGGAACCCAACTCAGAGCTTTTCTGCAGGAGCTGGTTCAAAGGGAATCCGAGCGCTTTTGGGACGTGGGAGGTCTAAACACCCGGCAAAGGCAGCGAAAAGGGCTACAGAGCAGGCGATGCACCGGGCTGCATTTGAACCCTGACATTGGCTGTTGCAGCAGCTTAGACTTGGACAACTGATGCCCAGCAGAAAAACAGAACCACACGGCAAAGTCTGGAAATTAATATTCTAGTCAATCGCTGGGGGCACCTGCTGCCCGGGTGAGCGCGAATCTGTTCCTCAGAGGTCAAGCTGCAGAGATACGGCATTAGCCAGTCCAGAGAGCTCCTAATTGTAGCAGTGCTCTGTCTAAACTTGTGGATAGAGGTGAAAAGAGAGACAGTTCACGGCCAACAATTCAATGCTTCACAGTAGTTTTCATGGGACCTGACAAGCAGCACTGACAGTTCCCAACCTTCACCCGCATGGCTCGTTTCCTCCCTGTATACGTAACAGATTTTTTTTGGTGACAAATCTTCATGCAGATCAGACAGGTTTAATTTTGGAGCAGTGTTTATTCCTCCACTTTGTGTGTGTGTGTGTGTGTGTGTGTGTGAGAGTGTGTGTGTGTACACGCCTGTAGTTTTTATTCATGCAATTTCAAGCAATTTGAGTATACATTTTTCAAATGTCTGGTCAACATCAAACACAGGAAATACAGGCTTTTACCATATGAGGAACAAACCACAACTAAGATGACCAGGAAACATTCATAATTTTTAATTCACACCAGTAATAAAATTGCATTACATTTTTCATAAAATAAATGTTCCAGTTTATATACAGAAAACAGACTGTACAGAGCCCTCCCCAGACCCCAAAAACTCACAAACATACAGGCAATGCAGTGCTCAGCTAAGCAGGCACAACTGTACATCTAAAATTGTAACTGCTTTGTGTTGGGGGGGGGGGAAGTACTACAATGTATATAGTCCTTTCTGGACCAAGAATTAAAAAAATATTGCAGGCAAGCTGACGGACGCCCTCACTGCTCACGCGGCCAAACGTCCATCCCACAGTGCTTCAGCGAAGCAGAGTTTGCTACTGAACCTGGGACTCGAAGCTCCCGTTCAGCTGCCCTTCTTCATAGTCCATCTGACACAAGATCATGTTGTTCTTCAGGAAAAATTTGTCTCCCACACAGAATCTAGAACACAAAAATAATTAAGCAGACTAAATTTTAACAGGCTTTTGTAACTTGCCAATTTTATTATGGAAGAAAAGGACACAGAGGTTTAACTCTTCAAGCAGAAGACACCCAGCTGAAATACTAAAGGTAACATTTCCCTTTAGCTGCACCCAGGGGCTGGGACAAGGGGCTTGAAGGGAGTGTGGGTCTGGAGATGACACCTGGGACCTGAGTTCAATTTCCAGCTCTCCTGGTGACGAGGGGCCCTGGGAAAGCCAGTCCCCCCCCCCCCCCAACTCTTCCCTGTACGTGCTTTTGGGGTTTGCAGTCTACTTTTATGGCTCTGCAGCAGCCAAGCTCATCTCTTACTCTGCAATTGAACTAAGTGCCTCAGAGAGCAGCTCCCCATCTCTGCGGAGGCCTCCGAGCAGCTG
The DNA here is from genome assembly GCF_040807025.1 of Struthio camelus. Lineage (NCBI taxonomy): Eukaryota > Metazoa > Chordata > Aves > Struthioniformes > Struthionidae > Struthio > Struthio camelus. Next base: position 22,562,571 of record NC_090946.1, read on the forward strand.
CAGGTACTGAGGACAGAGGCAGTTAAGGAATTCATCCCAGCAGACGAGAGGTTTCCAAACTCTAAAAGTGGGAAACCAAGCAGGCTATATTACACAGAGTATCTGAAGTTTTTGCTGGTATCCATATTTCCACAGTTCCCTCAGGCGAGGCAGTATTTACACTAATTTATAGGCAAGGACTGGCTATTAAGTCCTTCCTCACCCCCTTGTGTACAGTGCTGAACAATAAATAGAAATTTCCTGATGGCTGGACTTCTAACCTTTATCTTCATTGAGTGAAGGGTAATGTTCTCTATATACCATGTAAATTGTTCTATTTGTATTAAAGTTGACAGAGAGGCTTGTGATATTTAACAATTTTATTTGACCATTAAGGTCAAAGAAGTTCCACATATAATATCTGAGAGGTGTAAATTGACAGCCAATAGCTTCTTCGCATTCCCTGCTTGCTTTAGAATTAGAAGTTAATCTTTATTTCTTAAGGTAACAAATGATGCTCCCTGAGCCCAGACCAAGGGCTGATTCGGGTTCAGCACAAGCCAACAGTGCGACAGCAAACCCCAGTGCCAGCCAGCACCTCCTGCCCCAGCGCCAAGGACCGCAGCAGTCCTCAACGGGTGCCCCAGGCCCCGCGCTGAGTGCTGGCTCTGAAATGACACCAGGGGCCTGCACGACCCCCTGGGGGTGAAACCCTTTCCTCAAAGAGACTTAACAGGCCTCTCACCCCTCTGTCCTCTGCTCTCCAGGCAGAGTTTTTGGCAGGGACATCGCCTAGTTCTCGTCAAAAATACTTTCTAGATTTGTAATCCGGGAAGCTAGAGGCACAGCATCATCCTAAAACTGAGTATTCAGTGCTACAAGAACAGCAGCGGTCATTTCAGTACTCCTTTATATGTCCTAGATGGGCACAAATTTTCTCCAGCTGGGCACCTACAAGCAGCTGATTAGCCAAGGCAGTACAGAGGGAGCTTGGGACTGCTTCGCACTTTATATGATTTCATTGGAGATCTTGTCTTCTCCCCCCCACGGCATGTGCTTTAGCAGTTCTGAAATTCCAGTATTTTCCAGTATCACAATTCTAAAAATTAAACCTCATTTTAAACTAACAGCTCTTAAGCTAAGAGCTGCACTGCACACGTTCTCCTGAAAACCACATCCCCCACCAGTAGGTTTACTCGCTATGAATAACAGACACAGCTGCTTGCTTTCTGCTACTTATCATTACCTTAAGTACAATATAAATCTTAAGGAACAGCAATGCAAAAATTACTCTTGCCACCAGCAGAATCAACAGCTGTCTCTTGCCAAATCTGCTTAGGGTCTAGAGGAGCAAAAGGAGGAAATGGAGAACTAGGAAGCGCGAGTGCGTGCGTGAACGGAGATGGGCAGAGAGTGGTACTCTTGAGCCCCCTGGGTGTTTTGAATACTGCTTTAGTATAAAATTTTTTAGAGACTTTGCTCTGATGGATTTAACCCTAAACACAGTCTAACACACAGCAGTTGGTTGGTTAGCTATAAAGAAGGGCGTGTAAGCTGTAAGAAAACTGAATGGAGAAAAGTCTTCATAATCAAGTATTTTCAGAGTTGGAGAAAGAGGTGGGGCTTCAAAGTCAGAACTGATTTTGGGATCCATCCCTGCAATTCTGACTTTAGGTTTACTGAAACACACTCATTTCAGTTCAGCTTCAAATGCTGCTCATTACAGGAACACAACCCTCCCGCCCTTTTGGGCCACAATCTCTAGAAGACAAGTCGCAAACCTTTGAAGGCTTCAGGTCACAGCCAAGAACACAATTTGCACATAGATCTACACCATCTACTCAGCTCATCTTTCCAAAAAACATTCATTTCAAAAAACATGTCCCCCAAAGTTGAACATATCTCCCTGCGCACCAAACAGTGACTGTCAGAGCGGTGGGATTACCCGTCCTCTCCTGTTCTGCGATGACAGTCTATGGAGGTTATTTTAAAGGCAGAGTAGGACTCCTCTCTGCACTGAATACAGCAACAACGTTAGTTATTTTGAAGGGAAGAGAGGAGTGAGTTGTTTTGGAGCCTTTGTAATAAAGGATGAAATTTAAAAGAAAAGATCTCTCATCCTGAAAATGAAAGATAGATGGAAAGACCACACTTTTCCACGATAAAAGCCAGCATACAGTAGGATTTCAATGACAAATTGTCATCCTACGTGAGCGCCCTGCACTCCTGCCTGCTTCCATGTGCAGGTTAGTGGGATTACTTGCCTCCTCTGGGAGTGACCCTGGAGATGCCCTACCCTAGCGCCGGCACAGCACTTGGGAGCACTGCTCTCCCACCCAGCAGCAGCGCCGTCCTCTGTCGGGTGAGGAAGCCCCGAGACCGAAGGCTGAGCCATGCAGCAGAGTGCAACGCTTCCCCATCCTGGAGGAAAAACCCTACAAACCAGCAGTTTCAGCTGTGCCTTGGGCAGGGAACATATTAGCTCTGCAAACACTCACAAGCTCCTAAACAACAATAAAGTACATTGCAGGAGCATATTCAAGGGCAACAAACGAGATCGGGCCACCAAAAGGTTTCGTGTGGCTTCCGGGAAGGTGCCTCTGTGCAAACCCACAAGCCACTAGATGTCACTGCCGCCTCGGCGCAATAACCCAGCGCGCCCGACAGTTTGATTTATGGAACTCGCCAATATTAATAGGAGAGTTTTCTGCCCCGAACAAACACCGTCTCTGTGTTCAATAACGTGACTTCAAGTAAAGCCACCTGAACTACAAACCGCACGCCTGAGTCTGCTCTTATGTGCACTGGCATGAACCAGGTGCAACTCCATTTATTTCAATGAACTAAACCACTGCCAAAGGAGAACGAGGCCCCACAGTCTGTATGTTCTTGTAAGTGTAATGAGGAAAGTGGAGAGGGTCTACGTGCACGCGCTGTGTGTTGCTGCACAGACGGACGGACACACTTCACTGGACGTCCCACAGCAACTTGTGCTTTAGGGTGAGCAATGGATTTTTTTAAGTCAGGCTTTTAACTTGACTTGACAGCATTAGGCTCTGCATCGTCCCATGAGTTTTGTCATCTCTCTGTTCCCTCATTGTATCTCTCACGCTTTCACAGACATGGGCTGAAGCACTGCCTTCTAGTCTCCCCTTTGGGGGAGACAACCACAACTCTCAGGACGTGTACTGTATCATGTAAGCGCAGCCTCTGGGCACCGGGCAGTTACTGGAGCCTACATAAATAAGCAGCAAGAATGACAAGCACCTTCAGTCCTGTTTTGGACAAGGATGGATGTACATATCAAAAAGCGATAATGTATTACGTCTGGCTCAGTGGGCTTCCAATCTGCCTACAATCACCAACAAACAGGGCACTGTGAAGATTTTTCACAGCCCTCCCAAATTCAACTGGCTACAGGTAGCCCGAGGGAAGACTACGTGCGTGACCCTTTACTATACGCTTTGACATGCATTCTTCATTGTGTACGACGCAGCAGAAATACACAAGCCCTGTTTAAAGTCACACCTCCAGGAACCCCTATTAATTACACAACAACTAAAGGGACTAGTTTCTAATGCTGGAAAGAGCTTAACTAGGGGATATTTCTCCTTCCCCTCCCTCCAGCTTCTTGGCTGTCCCCATTTTTGAGCCTGTTAGAAACCTGATTTAAGAAAAACAATGCCAGTTTGCCAGAGAAGATCCTTCCTCCATCATCAGTGTTCTGCAAACGGGGTAGGTGCTGAAAGGATGCCAAAGCAGTTTGTTTTATTTAGCAGCAGCTGTGCTGCATATAACAGTGTCCAGATCTGCAGTCTTTACCCCTCCCTGCCCCCAAATCCCAACAAGTCCAAGGGGATTTGCAGTGAGTAAAGGGGCTACAGGTACTAACATGCATCACACAGGTCAGCCTAATAAGCCCACGAACTCATGCTAGCAGGCTGCCAGACCCAGAAAGGTATCACAGATCAAACATTTCCCTATTTTGTTGGCAAAGGTACAAATTAGTTTGTGTTTGTGTGTATAATAACTGTGTCCTCACCGCTGGTTGCAGAGCTGACAGGCAAAGCAGTCCAAATGGTAAACATTATCTCTGGCCCTCATCACCATCTCAAAGGCAGGGATCAGTTTACTGCAGGCAGCACAATTCCCGGTGGTACCAAAGAGCCTGCCAAAGAAGCACAATCATTAGAAGCCATTTTAATTAAATGGTGGAAGGACTAATTAAGTGTAATTAGCAGTATCAAATACTGTATTGCACCAATAAATAGAAGTTGCAGTCTCCATTTCGCTGACCAACCAGCGTGCGGGAACTTGGGATAAAACTGCCTGGTGAGCAGGCTCCGATTGTCAAGATGAAACTTCATTTGGTTTGTGAGCCTAAGGCTAATTTGCTGTCTAATGGAGAAAAGCATTAAACACTTAGATCTCTATTTTGGGGCTCACAAAATTTCAGTCAAAAACTATTCGCTGCTTGGCGGCGCTGGGGCAGGCTCTCCGAGGCAGCCTTCCTCCTCGGCACCCCCTCACCCCATTGCTCTTCGCTGCGATCTAGCGGAGGGAGGCAGGCTGGTGGCACGCCAGCCGCTCACAACAAGACACAGAAGACTTGCAAACTTTGCCAACTCTGACAGGCAAAAGCTATAACATAACTTGGGAAGAACCTTACTTACCTGCTGTTCAAAACGAAAGAGCACATATTCTCCTGTGATGAGTAGAACGGGATTTTGCAAAGCATTTCAGAGAGCAATCCCTCTTCCCACCGCCACGTCCCTCCTGGGGACGCTAAGCCCTTGCACCCCAGCATGAACAGCCCGCTCTGCCGTTCCACGCCAGCTCCCTGGGCCTCGAGGACAGCCCCTCAGCATGGGAAGCTTTGCCATTTTCATCTCCGCATTCGCTATCTGTCTCCCCAGATGTCTGCTGCTGTTACGGCTCCCGCAGGGGGATTCAACCAAGACCGCAGCATCCTTCCCCCGGCCCCGTTCTCGAAAACATCCCTGCAGACCTGCATGTGTGCCAGGGGCAGCACGCCACTGTTATGTTAAAGCCACAGGAACCAGTCAGGGCATGAATCAACAGGCCAATAAAACCAGGTTTCACCCGAGACTGTGGTCAGTGCACATATGGTTAGCGCTTTGCTTAGCAGAAGATAAAAATCTTATTCTTGGAACTACGAGGCTCCAGACGTATCGCTGCTGCTCATCACTAGCTCTGCCTGTGGGTAACGCACCACTGCCTGCAGACGTAGCTGGGCTCGTGGGCTGCTTCCAGCCACTGGTTCTGGCTGAGTCCACAACGTATAGACAAGATGCACCAGGAAAATCTATAACCAATTTCTAAACCTGCAATTTGCCAAGCTAATCAATACTAATTATTATTGGCCAGTAATTATGGACTAAAACACTTGGTAACATTAGAGAAACCTCCACATAACTCTCCCCCCCCCCCACAATGCTGCAATATCAAAGTTAGCTTGGTCCTGAGTTATAAAACATAGTTTGCCCTCATTTTTCATTAGCAGTTGTATGAGTGGTCTTTCATTACACCTTTCTGGAAGACCCCAAGATTTTTTCTGAAGAAACAGCAATACGTTTTCCCCGGAAACTTAATGCAAACTTGGGCAAACCTGCAGAAATGCCTGTGCTACCGTGACTCAAGACAAATGTTGCAACGGGAGTACCAAGCACGCTTCCTCTAAGACTCCATCCGAAAAGACAGAACAAAATCCCACGTAGATACACAGCCCAGTTGCACTGGCAAATTCGCTACCTATCCATGCAAAACGTAATGGGCAGCTGTTTCTCCCTGCAAGCTGACCCCCGGCTTGCTCCTGCTCCTGCCGGCTGGCAAGAGAGGCAGCTGGGGGCAGCGCCAGGTTCCCTAACGCGAGCCGACTGTGCTGAAAAAAACGTGACATGGAAAGTGCACCGGTCTCCACCCTGAAATGGTCTGGCCCTCACACAGGAGCCGCTCGCAAATCACAGCCACTAGCAGACATCTCTCCCATCCCTTCCCCAAGGTAACTGCCCCCCTTCGATGAGTACCGCACGTCAGCCCAGCAAGAACAGCCAGCTCTGCTGCAGTTCTGTCATCTACCGCAAAACAAGGCATACGGTTTTAAGAGTATCTAAGTCACAGCAAACTTAGAAAATGAGCCCAGTATCTCAGGCAGGGAAACCGGGAGGTTAATCCTAGATTTGCTCTGTGACCAACACTGCTATGAGCACAAGTATAAAATATCCATTATTCATTAGCATCACCGTTGTGTGGAGCTCAGTCTAGATTAAACAAAATAAAGGGGCCCCAGACAGCACAATTTGCATTGTTAAGCAGGCGCTTTTCTTCAGCCTTCAAACAGGAGACTTTTCTAAATGGAAATGATGGGGAAATTGGGACAGATGTTCACTTAACTATTTAAACAGTTAGCTTAAGAAACATGAAAAATGTATTTGGCATCGCATTCACCTGTCCCCTTTCAGGGGTTTGGGGGTAGAACAATTGTTAAACAGCTTTGAATGTTTGCATAAGATCTGAAGCTTATGTTCGGTCCAGCTGAAATCATGTTGCCTTCTAACGTCTACACAAACGTAGCTTCCAGCTAGTCAGCACGCTAATCTTTTTCTTTTCCATCAACTTGCACAGTCCTCCATCCCCTCCCTTTCCCAACAGATGAACATTTCACACTTATTCTAGCACTTCCTAATTTTAATCTGCTTTTCAGGGGGTGATTTAGAGCCCTGTATGTTCACCACGGTTCTAAAAATATGCTCTAACTTGTAGCTCAGTGAACACAGACTCTCCTCCCCCCCTTTTTTTCTAATCTGCTAGAAGAAAAGCAAAATGAACAAGGACTTTCGCCTTTCTGTTTTGTTTTTAAAAAATTGCCACCTCTGATACTTACTTACCCAGAGGCTACATGAGCTGAAACTTTCTGAGGTGGGGAGCTTAACATTATTGCAGGAGGGAGAGAAGACAAGAAGCAGGAAGAAAATCTTCTACCAAAACTCCCATCTGCGGTTAAATTTAAAATAACCCCACATGAACACACTCATCTGCATTCTGTCCCCCAGACACCTTCACAACAGATGCAATACTCTCTCACAAATTCACACAAGCAAAGTTTAAGCGCATTAGAGAAATCTATCAGAAGATGCTCAGAATCTACTTACCAGCTTGGAGCTATTGGCACAAAAGAAGAATATAGACGTTGTTTTGCTTCTTCTATAAAAACCTTTCTTTCATTTCCCTTTTGAAGTTAAAAGGCAACAATTTTTAAGTACAGATTTCTTCTCTCTTAGGTAACGGAAGACCTGGCCAGCTTGTAAATAAGCACAGACTATGCAGATTTAAAATTTAACACAATTAAACTTTTACCCTGTGGTAGTAATTATGTTTAATGGCTCTCAGCCTGAACTTAACCATGGCTATTGTTGTCAGCCAGTCTAAAAGCAGGAGTTTGTCCAAGGACAATTTTCTGTAGTTTACAGGCACACTAAAAACCCCGTTATGCTCTTGTCTGATTGGCCATTGATGTCACTGCGTATAGCAAAAATTAAAGCTAATTGGCATATGGGAGCAGCAGTGAATACAAATGAATTGATGGGAAAAGAGGGGAGCGCTCTTAGAAGTAGCATGCAGCTGTCAACGGATGCTTCCTATGGAAAGACTTGTCTGGATTGAAGAGCAATCTTCTGTACAGTTATCCAGAATTCACCAGTTCCAAAGAAATGCCTGACGTTAATTCAGTGTATAGTAAAATCATCATCACTCTACAGCTTTTGGAGGAGAAGAGAAGAGCCAAGGGTCCTTACTGTAGGGAAAACATGAAGAAACTTCTCACAAGAGGTGTAGCACCTCTTTAAAGATTTTTCCTTCCCAGAGCATAAATGCAGGTTGGCTACACTGAGGAACCGGTTATCTATTTCCGTCACCATTAAAAACAACAACCTATTTTATTCCCTGGCTACGAGGAAAGAGTACCCCTTTCTTACCTTCTCTCTAGGCCAAGGTCTGACTAGCTAATAGCTTGCAATCAAGAAAGAGGGAAAAAGCCTTCCATCCAGATAAAGAGTAAAAATTTTGGAGCTGTTGACTTCACAGGAGGAGAAAAAAAGAGGAACTAGAAGCACGTACAAATAACGAATGGTGCAGAATGGATTGGTTGGGAGTTTCAATCTTCTTTTTATTTTTTTTAAACACAACATAAGCACAAGGCATAAGTTCAAAATTAAACAACTGAGCTGAAACTGATAATTCCCCAATAAAATAGGCCTTGTCACCACCGACAGGTAAGAATTAAGAGCTGAAAGAAGATTACACACTTATCAGATAAGCATCTACATTCGCAGATATCTTGTATACCTCCTAAATATTTATCTATATATTCATATATCCAGATTATCTGGCTACACAGGTTTTCAAAGAGCTACTGAACCCCATGCTCATACTCTCTTCAACTAGTAGGTGGAACTGGTTTTCCCATGCACTTTCCTTACGTTTCTGCTGTTGTTTATTTCCTAGATTCATCAAGACCTACTCTAGATAAAGACATGTTTTACATGCCTGAATTTATTGCCATACAAGATTTTCCCCCTACCATTTGAAACAACTAGTCTTCAACCAGGCACACTCTTAACAGCTTACAATCAGTATTTTTCCCAAAACTATACATCCAAGGATATTAGAATAAGAAATATGCTGAGATACAAGTCTGATTTGACAAAAGTATTGAACACGCCAATAACTGCAGCAAAAGCCTGAACATCAGTTAAAGAGATAAAAAGAGTAAACTCAAAAGCAACTTGAGGCTCAAGGTTCCCAAATTCCCTGTAATCACCCTTTGTGTAATATTCAAGTAAATCATTTGTTTCTCCTTGCTACTGTGAAAAAGCACAGAAATCAGATAAAGATATTGTATTAGCCATAGGCATTTTGGCACGGTAAATATATATTAGTTGGTGCACCCTCCTTTCCAGAATAATATTGTCACTCCTGCAGTGGAAAGTCATGTCAGTCAAAGGAAAGGAAATGCATTTTGATACTAATGAAGTTGGTCAAGTCGTCCTTTCATGATGCCTCCAAGTGCAGTTCAGAAGAATTTACATCTTGCATGCCAAAGGGGTTGTCATTCATGGACAGCTAAACAGGAGGAGCTCAACCAGTGTAGTATAAAAAAGCCCTCTGGTTGGGTGACCACACTAGCTCACAGATTACTGGGCATAAACTTCAAGGTTGCTCAAGGATGTCTGTCTTCAGCTGGAGAACTCACATGAATGTTCACTTAATTGTGACTCCTTCAGTCTCTCCCTTTCTATTTTGGGGATATTTACAGTTGGTGCTAGGACTCTGATAAAAGGTAGAAGACGTCCTTGTCCTCTTCCCCTGCCACAGCCTTCCTATGGTAAAACTGATGCCGCTGACATTAGAACCCATCTTGGCCGCCTCAGCCACTGCTGCACACACGTGGTGCCATGTTCTCTTAGGGGAGCTGTTTAAAAACAGCTGTCAGAAAACTGCCAGTTTGAAAGTGCTAGAGGCATGTTAGTGCATCAAAGCCTGGAAGAATTACTCCCCACAAGCTTTCCTCCTCGTTGGGAGGTTATGGAGGACAAGATAAAGAAAAAAAGAAAAAAGCCAATGAACAAACTAAGCATGTCTTGTTTACCCTGGAAAGCTTGGGCTGCGGGAAACTCCTGGACCAACTACTATGGAGAAAAAGATCTGTGCTTTAACAGCACAAAGCAGAACAGTGCCGCCAAGACACAATGTATTTTGAGCCTAAGTAATTCTCCTTGATGTGTAAAGATACCAAGTGTAGAAGTAGGGGTATCCTATGTAGCATGTAAGATGCACTGTTGCCATGCAAGAAGAGAATTTCAATTTAGGAACATTTTTAGGTTCTGAGCAGACACCATTTGTTCAGCCACACTGCGTTTATACCTCTTTTCCTCACAAGCAAAGAGTACTTCTGGGCATAAACACACTGAACGTGTCCCTTGAAAAGCAGATCATCACCTAACACTGCATGCTGTTGATGCATGTACGCACACTATGTTCTTATTGCGGAAAAAACAAAATATGCTCTTCCCTGATTCCAATACGTTTCAGTTTCTGCAGTCTGAAGCTACACTGAGGAGCATTACTGATGTCTGACGGACTAGTTTAAACTTTGCTATTTTTGGTATATGGTCTTCAGTTTCTGAAGATTAGTGCTTAAATGGGCAACTCGCTGTGACTCTCTTGTTTAGTGCCTTCATTATTGACGTGCAGAAGCCCGCTAAAAGCAAGGTATTTGCCTGCATTCTTCTGCATCAGAGAGAAAATACTTCCGTGTCTTAGTACCATCACTTTTCATATTCTGTAGCAATAATAAAAGCTGCACATTTGCTAGATACAGGACACTTCATCTAAAGGGATCCCAAAGCAATTCACTAACAACTAGTTTCACTAACTGAAACTGCTTCTGACATTTGAAGCAGAACAAAACCGAGTATCCAAAAACTGGAAACCACAATAATCGTGGTTTGACTTATTTGGACCAGGAACTGTCCACATGGAGTGCAGTAAGGATGGAGTTAAATCTTCCACGATACAAGGAGCGCTCTGCAGGCATCAGCGCCAGGGGAAGGCGGTTCTGCTGGGACGTCTCCATCCCCCTCGGAGGGGCATGCAGGGTTGCAGAGTTCTTGCACATCAGTCGGAGGCACCAACTCCATACTAAGGTTGCAGTACTGATGAAAAATGCATGGAAATTTAGTGAAATGAATTTCTATCAAGTCCACTGAGAACAATATCAGGGCTTTCCAGAAAGTCTTTCACTCCTACTGATTTGCCATCATTTTTTCAGGCAGGTTTTGAGGTTTCTTTGGAATCTAATTAACGTCCTAATCAGTTTAAATGATCAAAAAAAAAAATACACTCGCAAGCTCTAGCAGCATATCATATATGCAGAAGTGATCGTTCTGTTTCTGTCAAAGAGAGTCTGACTTGCCTTTGCTTGCATGAGTGTAACACGCCACTAGAACTGGAGTAAAAAGGAAAAAATTCTTCATTGTTCTTCATCAGCACATCACACTAAATTCAAGTTGTCAGTTCCTCCCGGGAAACCCTGATACAACAGCCAAACAATCACAGCAAACTTGGTGAATGTTTAATTACGGCTCAGAACACGTATTTGCTGTTTGTAGGGTCTGAGGAATCTTCAGAGCAGCATACTGAAGTCCTCTATCCCAGAAGCAGTTTATTCAATAGCATTTGCTTATCAAAAATAATTAGAGGTAGAAACGCTGGAGCTGTGATTATGAAACAAATGGTAAATCTATTTGCTCAGACAAAAATGTATCGAAAGATACGTCTAGACACAGCTGGAGACTGAGGTGATATTGCAAGGATAACAACTCAAGATCCAATTTCATCTTTCATGATTAAAAAATGAGCAAGAAAGTGTTTTATGAAATGTGAAGGTTAACAAATGTTCCTTCACAAGCAATGACGACAGTTTATCTTTTGAAACAAATGATTTGGCTATGGTCTGCTAGCAGTTCCTGAAATACGCTTGAAAAATTTCTTCTAAAAGCCCACTGAGGGCGAGCACACACAGCAGAGAACCCAGCACCTTATGTGACACCCTGGCCCGCTCTGCAGCAGTGCCGACACAGCGTGCCCAGAAGCAGCCGTGCTCCTGTCACACAGCCCTGCCCCACGCAGATGACCAAGGCCACAAGTTAAGCCTTGTCCCCGGCCTCAGCTGCTCAGTGAACGCAGGGATCTTCGCCGACCACCACGGCACAGGGTCTCTGCTCCCGAGGACAGCTGCCCAGCAAAGACCACACCTGAACACCTGCTCCAGCCAAATTTCTAGGCTGCCCACAACTCCCAGGCGTCCTTTCTGGTACAATATTAGTACAATACGTGACACTGGTCTCAATCAAAGACATATAGAGAAAGTGGCCAACAATTAATTCCTTTCACTCTCCTCCAAATAAAGTACTCACTTTTTGGTGCGAGTACAGTGTGAACCACCAAAGCTTATTTATGGGACTGAATTCTGATAAAATTTGGCAAGTAAAACAAATATCATGAGTTTGTTTAGCCAGGAAAAAAGGGGGGGGGGAAGATGTGGATATAGGCTCTAAAATTATTAAAGGGAAAGAATTAAACATGATGGGAATGGATAATTGCCCAACAAGAAAAACACAAAATATCAGGAGTGAACTGACAATAGAGAAGATGACGACAGCAATTTTAGTTTCTTCTACTCACAAAACTAACAGTTAAAAACAAGAGAGAAATAAATATTCTGTGTAGAAAGCAATCAAAGATGTTTTGAAGAAAAAAATGGCTTTATAGTTTCATAAAATAATGGACTCCATAGCACTTTACCAATTCCTATTCTATGATGCTAGAAGACTTATCTAGCAGCAAGAGAATAGAATGCAAAAGTGTAGCAGAACCCCAAAAAAGCATATCAACATAAATTTATTTATCAGCAAGAATGCAAAACATCACAGCTATAAAGCTGGCTGAACAGCTGAACGTCTGCTAACAACTGCATTACAAAATTAGCGTTGTTGCTTCCTGCCTCATTCTTGGTCACGTTCCCTGGGACACAAAGACTATGCTGCACTTCAAGCAAAAACAGATCTGAAATATTTCCAGTAGTCAAAGCAGCTATAAGAGACTAAATTAAGAAAGGAGAAAAATATTTAAAGTAGGAAGTACTAAAAAAACGATAGAAATTAGCTAGCAACAGAATGGATCTATCTACAGCCCTCGGAGGTGGTTAAGACTCGTCAGAGATCTCGATCTAGAGAAGATTCTGCAGCCAATCGACGTGCTCAGCGCCTCTAGTGATACACACAGACTACTCGCATTATTGCTCACAATATCTAAAATTTCTTCAGCACAGAGATTGTCTGACCCAGTTTTACGGGGCTACACAAGTCTCTACTTCACAATTTGACCATGCTGCACAACATACCAGCAGACTCCCATCCTGGATAACAGGACATTATTCTAGCCTGACAAATGGAGGCAGAGGAGCTGGAAGACCCCTTTCAGGCACAGAAAAAGTTTGCTTCAGGGACCACACTTAACTATTGCTACAACAGAAGCTGCATAGACATGGTAAAACACTAGCCTCAGCTGCTGCCTTCCACGTTTCACCCCACGACTTGCCCTCTCTTCTCAAAGACTGCATCTGCAATTCGTGGCCTCCCTCCTAATTTTAGCACACCTGCTGGCACGCCCCAGCGAGTCTAGCTGTCTAAGCACCCAGTTCGAAGATCACAAACCAAGCTTTTCCACCTCAGAGCAGCATTGTCAGGATAAACCAACAGAAGAACGAGATGCTCCACAACTACAGCGATAAGCAGGTTCTTGTAAGTGTAACAGCATTGCCACACTCTCCTTTGGCTATTCTAAGGCGCCTGATTCGAAGCTGTACATTATTTTTGTTACAAAACTAGAATAAACCAAAATCAATACAATGCTCATTACATGGAGGAAATACTAGGTAGCTCATAGATCTCAAAAAGCAAATGTAAATGGGAATTACTGCCCAGCAGACATATTTCCAGTAGGGTTCTGCAACTCTGAGTATCTTTCTTTCAGGTCAGATTTAAAAAAAAGAAAACAAAAAGCACTGTTTATCAAGTGCACGAATGACAAAGTCTGGAGAAGTGATAAATAATGAAGAGGAGGATGACTGATGGGGAGAGCTGGATCACTTGGCAAGCTGGGTGTAAACAAGCAATGTGTTTTAATACAACCAAGTGTAAAGAAACATTCTCAAAACTAATGCAGCGTACAGTTTCTGGAAAGAAGACTAATCCTGGAAGAAGCTCTCCTGAAAGGTGTTGGGGGTCCTTGTGATTAGCAGCTAATTAATCCCCATTCTGGTACTATCATAAAAAGAATTAATGTGATCCTTGACCAAGTTATATGCTTCAGAACAGTTGTATTCTTCATTGCTACAGCAGAATTATGCCCACAATACAAAAAGAGTACAGCTGAACTGCAGGGGGTCCCTGAAGAACCAAAATGACAGCCAGGGGTTAGAAATCTGTGCGTGTTACAGAGCCTTCTGGAGCTCAGCCTCTCCAGCTTAGCACAGAGAGGGCCAAGGATACCTCCAGAGCAAGTGACTCATGGCACTCGTAAATAATCAGACTTAAAATAAGGTACAAAACCGATTTCATAACAGTGAAGATAGTTAACTCTTTCCTCGTCACACCCTTTCCACCCTTCCAACGGCTGCTTACCCTGTCTTTCCCTCTCCAGACATGTTCTACCCTTACTTCGGCCGGTCTGCACCTACAATTTGGGGATACACCCCACCTACCCCGGGTGCTGCCTGCATGATGGAATTTGAGATGAGGCATTTCATGGGGGCCCTCGAGAGCTTCAGCTCAACCAGGAGCAAGCCCCCCAGGGGGGAGGACGCTCTGGTTTGCTGACTGCCGAAAGGCAAGGGGGCAGTTACAATAAAGCAGGTAACAGACTTATTTCTTCTTATTGGCTCAAGGCTCTTTCTCTCATTTTTTGAGAGAGAAACTTGTGAAAGTTTTATGGAGAAAAAATTTACTACAATTTTTCAGGAATATGTTTTACACTGAAACATATGAAGCATTTGAGCATTGATACTAACGACACTAACGTAGCTAGCTTTTCAATACCACAAGGTTAGCTGGCATTTTACCTCTCTCTCTCTCTTAAAACAGTATATTGTTTTTTTTTTGCTTCAGATGGGTTTGCTGGTTGAGGCTGAATAGGAAATGCTATCAGTGCTTTAGGAAAAAAAGAAAACACATACACTAGCTGGAGATCAAGTACATTACTTCCAAAGGAAAAACAAAACAAAACTGTGAGAGTGTTTTGCAGTGTGATCCTCATAAGGATGTTTGTATTAGGGCTGCTGCTTAATACAGTTTATCTGTGCTTAGCTAGGATACCTTTGTACAAACACCCCATATACACGAGGCAAAAAATCCCATGTGTTGCTGTTTATTACATACACACACTGACAGGATAGTTCTAACTCAGAGTTAGTTAGGGGCTCTGCAGACTTTGTCATGAGGAAAAAAAAATTGAAGTTGATCTGTAATTCTGGACTGTTTTGCTTTGTTTACTTACACACTGAAACTTAATGCAAGCATTGGAAGTCTATCTAAAAGCTATCACTGAGAGAGAAAAGGAAAATGTAAAGTCATTTTGCAGGAGTGGAACATTAGAGATGTGCAAGAAGAGTTCATAGTCTTGTCCTAATTTTCTCACTCAACACTTTTTGCTTTTGTTGTGTCATAACAATAAAAAGTTAAGTCATGCCCTTCTCCTCCTATCTTGACCTAAAAATAGCATGCCACTTCACTGACTACAAAATACTTTAAGTGCAAACAAAAAGCCACGCTTAGAAAGAGGAAGAAACTCCAGCCACTTTTAGACAAGGCTAACCGTGCACAACTACATGTTTTAGTAGAAGAAGTTTAGAAAGATAAACAGCTGGCAGCAAACTGAGAGGCTTATAGGAAGAGCCTGCACTACGTTCCTCTGTTTACCTCAGGTAATCTCTGCGGCAAAGAATGAGATTTGCTTTTGTGTAAAGAGTTGATCCAACCTCTCCAAGACGACAGTCACAGCAGGCACACTTTAGACAGTCTTCATGCCAATACTTATCCAGGGCCTTCAGAAGGTATCGGTCCTTGATCTTCCGGTTGCAGCCAGCACAGCCTTTCTGTTTCCCTTTGGGTTGTACAGATAACATCGGCACACCTACAACACAAACAAACCATTGAGTTTAGAAGATATTCAAACACTTTAAATAGGCTTCCTGCACTTCTGGGTAGCATTCAGTGATCTGCAAGCAAATACTGCCGCTGGTTTCATTATGAGGAGTTTACATTGCGAGAAGTTGCTGGTCAAAGGAACTTCAGTTTCATGGTGAGCGTTCACTTGCAGGAACGGGACATTTACTTCCTAAGGGTAGAGCTGACACAAAGTGCCAGACTTTTTTTTAATTAACATCCTGCAGCAGAATAAACTGGTTGCAGTTTCAACATTTGTTTTTTCCCTCATTAGCAGTCCCCTTGTGTTGTTCATTACCTGCTACAGGCAATTACAAAGATCAGAAGGGCAACCACTGCACGTACCCCCCATCCAACTCAGTTGGATCAAGCTTGACGTGGAAAAGAAGAGAAGAGGAGGGCACTAAAGATGAAATACGTCACCTTTTTTCCTCCTTTGTAAACTATACTGATCACAGAGGCCTCAGTGAAAGCCAGAGCAGTCCCTGGGCTGCTCTAAATTAAACGTTATTCAAAAGCCCTCAAGGACTGCTGAGAATAACCCAGCCAGTGGCTCTCTGCCACTCATGAAGCCATACTCCTTAATAGCCAGCAAAGCTTTCTGCCTCCTTTTTGCACCACTGGAAAAGGTACTAAACAGCTAGGACTTTTTTTCTCTCTGGAAATCCTTGCTGGGACTGCAAAGCAAGTATGAACTAAGGGGGTAAGAGGCGGTGGCAGGACATTCAAGTCAGTAGGCTAATGGATGCCTTGCTATGGCTGCCTTCTTCACTTCGGCAGTCTTCACACTGCAGGCTCCAGCCTTTTCCTCTCCTCTACACAGCTAGTGCCTCCTGTGCCCAACGCAGATGAGTGAGTATGAAACATGTCTCCCTTCTCAGTTTAAAAGGGAGGAAGGGAAGCATTTCATGGAACCTACGGACAAGGTGGAAAAATAAACAGGGATTGTATTGTGGGGGAGAAACAGCAGAAGAGATGATGAAAGAAGAAATAAACTCGCTGAGAGGCTGGAATCCCATTTTCTCTGGAGCCTTGATTTTATTTTGTTACTGATTATTTTCACTGGTGCCAATCACTAGCGATAGCAATGGACCTTCAATGAGCATGCAGTGGGCTTAACCAATACGGAGAAGATGAGGGCGCACTTTGCCTAGAGTAGCAGGTGTCACTGGATATATGCTCCTATACAAAGTTAAGCCACCATTTCTGTAGCAAGCCAGATGCACCAGAAAGTAGCAGCTTTATAATGGAATTATTAACAGCCCCTTAACCAGAGTGGAACTAGTTAGTGCCACTGTAATAAGTGACATTTGCTGCTTTCCTTAAAAGCAAGGGTGACCCAAGGGTGGCTAATGCTCAGCACATGTAAAACCCACCACTCTTACAGTAATAATTGCTTTGTCAGAGCTGCAGGCAGACGACAATAGCACTTAAGACACTTCTACACAAACAGTGAGGTATTGATCCATTTGTTATCAAAGTGGTCTCAGCAGCACGGAGACAGGTCAAGCAACATTCAAAAACTCTTAAGGCTTAAAGAGCCCTTCTGCTCTTTGCTGCGGCACACTCTAAATCCACTTGCAAAGTCAATACTAGCAAACTTTTGACACTAGTGACAAATATGCAAGAGTTAAGCGAAAACTTAAATCTGCGTTCAACTGCCACAGAGGCAACCCATAAGGCCACTCATTCTGGTTCTACCAGAGTTCCTGAGAGCATCTGAGATACTATGCACAGACGTCCACAGAGAAACAGCCACACATTCGGAAAGAGGGAAAAGACAGGGAAGTTTGAGAAGCACAACATACTGCAGATGCTCGAGGTCAAATTACAGAAGCCATGCACTCCTTGTGAGAGTTTCTTACAAGAATGAGGAAAGCGGTCCAGTTGTTCTGGGTACATGGCACTTTTTACAGAGTACATTTTAAGAGCAAAGAGAAGCTTCATTCTGTGAGTCTAGTTTTTTTCAGAAAACTTAAGATCGTCATGACGTGTTCTCTCAAACGCTGCACCAGGAAACTAACACTTCATGGAAAGAGGTTGCCATATTCTGAGACGGGGAACTGTGCATATATAAATTTGCATGTAAGGACAGTGTAAGATTAGTAGCAGTGGTGAAAGAAAATAGTTTGCACCTAGGGAAACTAAGGACTCAATGTGAGAAGTATTTTTTAATATAGGAGCCCTAGACACCAGGGAGTCAAGCCCTTTCTCCTCTCCCAAACAGGCTTCCTAAATACAAGCCATCTACCTTTAGGAGTAGTACAGGATCTGCTACGAATGGTGTCATGGTGCAATTGTTTTTGCTATGTTCATTTTGCAAATTTGGCTAAGATTCACTGGTTAGTCATTCATATATTTACATAGGTCAATATTTATATACTTAAATTTTAAAAAATGGACAAGCAATTACCTTTGTCTGAAAAATACTTCTCATGAGAAACTTATGGCACAATGTTCACTTTTTCAATTTATCTTGAACAGTTTATTTTCTATAAACTTGAACTTGAATTCCCATTTTCCCAGTTCTTTCCTAGCTTCCGATTCCCCACCTGTAAGTACATACAAAATCCTGAAGGTTTTAAGAGCTGCTCTCTACTGAAAAATACATACGCAAAAGTATTGGCTACATGCTTGTCAGGATTAAACATATTAGCATAAGGTTTAAACACACCAAATCCAAAGTCAATTTTCTTTTGCGCAGCACTTCTCCCATTACTAACATGGCAACATTTCTATGCTGTTGAACCCCCTGCTTTAGCAATTTACATGCTTTTTTCCCCCCAAGTTCAAAGTGGGACCACAAAGCAGATGATTCACCAGAAACTTAAGTTAACTAGAGGATCTTGCATCTGGAGCGGCTGCAAACTTCACATTGCAGATTCTAGGTAGATGGAACCCCTTAAGCTTAGCAAGAAGGTGCTATAAAGGTGAGGTCTGAGATCATCCATGCCATTAAGAAATACAAGACGTTCAGACAGATGTGACTTCCCAAGCAACTCGAGCGCTTTGGAAACCAGTGCCTCTGCAGAGTTACAGCCACCCTGGCCCAGCGGAACGGGCCCACGGGAACGGCGGCAGGGTCCAGTTCCAAGTGCAGCTGCGCAGGGAGGAAAGGCAGTGACGAAATCCTGACGGGGACGTTAAGGGAAGCCGATTTGATCAATAAAAGTGGGGCGGCAGGCTCAGAGGGTTTCCGTCATGATACGGTAGGCCGAGCCTGGGGTCACTAGTCCCCAGTGTCTAGGGGGCTGGCTGTTGCAGCAGCTCTCACTCCGTTCGCGGCCCTCACAGCTCTGCCTGCTTCAGTTCCCTGCTCCTGCAAGCACATCATTGTCTTAGGAGAGGCTTTTGCAAGTAAGAGGAATGTAACACTTTGATTTTCTTCTAATAACTAGCAAGGGAACAGAGATATATATTTTTAAACAGTACCTTAAGCCAGGAAAAAGCTATGCATTTTGGTCAGTGTTCAGCAGGGGGCTTTCTAATGAAAAAGGTACCATTTCAGAGATCATGTGATGTTCAAAGCTGCTATTCCCACTCAGATAATAACGAGCAAGGTCAGCCTCTGCTGGTCAGGTTCAGTGTTTTGAAATTGCATTTTGGTCTGTGAGGCTTCCCTCTGACACCCCAACCAACCAATCTGAACGGCACGCTCACACAAGAAAGTTGCAGCTGCAATTAGCTGGTGAGCTGACACAGCAGGCAAGGCGTGAAACAAAATTTCAAAACCTGCCAACCTTGATCAGCAAGGGTTCCTTGCATGCTTGCCAGGTCATTTCCAAGCAACGAGAAAGCAGCATCTCAAAAGCTCAGCCCCTTTTGCAGGCCTGCAGAGAGAGGACCCAGACAACACCAAACCCTACTTTCCTCTTCTACCTCCCTGCCAACAAATCCCCAAAAGTCAGGGCTTTGCAGGCAGAAACCACTTGGAGCAGCGCTCTTTCTTTTTACAGATATCCCCACTGTGGAACTGCCACGATGCTTCATTTCTCTATCTAGATTTTTCAACAGCACTTAGCAAAAAGGCTAGGAGACTGAGCTCGTTTTGACTGGGGGCATGTGGTGTCTAAATAGGTGCTGTCAAGAAACAAAAGGCTCACCTTAGACGGCTTCCACATGCCCTGTGTGAGCTAAGATGAGAAAGAGAAAAGTACCTTTGCAGAGCTGGAAAAACTAACAACTGGATACTCATCTGCTTAAATATGTGTTCACAAAGGGAATTCTGGGCGATTACTAAATCCTGAAAGAAACATCAAGTTCCTTTCTCCTCTCCTGTTGCTCGCCATCCATCGCTATCTTTTCTTAGAAACAGTAGATGAAGCCTTTCTATTTTTGGCTACCTACGCTCTCTTCTCTGCCCTTTACAACTTAATAGACTTGCTGCTGGTAAATACAAAACAAAACCCGTCTTGAGTGCTCCGAGCTCCAATACACATTAAAAAATTATAGACACCACCTCTGGTCATACCGAAATTTATGACTGTGTCTTAAGAGGCAGTTATTGTAGTGGGTAATCTAAACTTTACCTCTATTCACAGTCGGACAAACTAGCTTTAATCAGCCCATATCTTCTCAGTCGGGGTCTTTCTGTAAAATTATTCAGCTGGCTTTATAACACACGTGTCCACTAAGTACACCCCTAAGTTTTTCTAAGCCATTTTAGTGATATTTCCATTCACATGGCAATCAGCTGCAGTTCCTGTAAGGGCACCGTTCATAAAGCCTCATTTCCAAGAGAGCCTAGAAACTCTTTATAAATGGTAGACCTTTTAAATAACAGTTATCTGCAATGGTCCTATGGCGTATGTCTCCACAGTGCTCTGGTCTGCAAGAGAGCTGCTGGTCCCCTCTGAAAGCATGGAAGTTCACCACCTAATTTCTTTAATGCAACTCTAAAGGTTAATTGGTCTGAAAGAGTAATGTGGGACTGCTGGCTAATGATATATGCCTCAAGGCTTTGCAGCTTGCCTGTATTTTATACAGTCAAGTCCAGAGCATAAAACACAGGTGATATCACCATGGCTTTTCAGACCCCCCTGGCCGCGCGGCTTGGCTCCCCCTCCCACGCGAGCCCTCCCTGTGCCCATCGTGGCGGCGCTGAAGGCGGTGCTGGACGTCCCACCTGCGTTTCGTGCCTTGTTAGAGGGGGCTCAGTTCAGCGCCGCCACAGCACTCCTCATTACCGCTGCAGAGAACTAAAAACAAGCCTAATGAGGAGTGCGAGAGCATACAGTACGGGCTGGGAGGAGGGACGTCCTCCCACATTCCCTAAGGAATCTGGCCAAAATCTTCAATTTGCCAGTTATGACAGCTAATTAGTTATTCTATTCAAAATCTTTGCTTTAAATAAAAGAACTAATTATACACAAAGGTCAGTCCCCCACCTCCTGTGAAGCACACATAATTGGCTTATTTCCCCAACATTGTGTGTATGTTTTACACAATGCTTTCAGGCAGATGGCTTTAACTCTTTCCCTCTGCATTTTTTAAAAACTTTTTCTCAGATTAGCTGCTCTTAGCATAAAAGCTTGCTCAACAACAAAGCCGATGACTATGGAAAAAAATACCCACACCCAGAAAGGTTCTTGACATGAATAATGCTTCTTATCCATTTGTACAGCGCCCTGCACAGAGTAGCACTAGAATTCGGTTTTTACTCTCCACCACTCACTCTTGCTTGACACAAGAGTGACTTTCTGACTCTGTTACGACATTTCTGAACAACCCATACCCTGGAGGCCCCAATTCTTACAGGTTTATGTTACACTTTTTTTTTTTTTTTTTTTAGATTTATTGCAATTTATGTAAGTGATTACTGTAGGAATCCAGCATTCCAGTGCTAAAAGCAATTTTGGTTTAAAGACTGCAGTTTTTGGCAGTTAGGCAATAGAGCCTAGGTTTCAGAATTCCACTTGAGGGAAAAAATGTTTATTTCTAGCATCAACAGTCTTTACATGAACTGACCTCCTTTTGCCTACTAACAAAAAAAAACCAAAAAAACACCCTAGCATTTGGCTGCAAAAGATGAAAAAGTAACTGAAGAACAGAAGTAATCTTATTAACTCCTGTCTCATCACCATAAATAAGCAGCAGTCTTGCGTCTTTTTTCAGAGGATCTGATATCATTTAAAAGCATTAGAGCCCTGCATCACCCATTTAAGTAAATGCAGACAGTCACTGCCAAAAAGATGCAGTGAATTTTCATTCCCTTTGAAAAGAGACTCACTTTGTGTTCCCAGTATTGTATTACTCACCTATGAATATTACACCCTGAGAAACAAGTTAGACTGTGCACTTCCATTGAACTGAAAGTATGCAGTCCTGGGCATCTTCACCAAGAATTTAGTTTGAAGATTTACGGTCAGCCAGTCAGCAAAGTGAAACTCATCATGTCATCTGTATATCCAATTAAAACATTACATTTGGAACACCGAGTACTCGCAACTAAATGCTTTTGAGCAAGCTTTAGACTATTCATCAAAATTATTCAATGAGTAACCACAATCTTTCTTCATTTCCAGTTTCACGCTGCAATATATAGCAGGTGATTTTTACAGTGGCTTTAGCAATTCATTTGTGGTATTCTTTCTTCTGAATCACTACTGAATAAATTCCCCAAGCATGGTGAAAAAGTAGTTGGGAGGGGACGAATAATAGGAGAAACAGTATTTTGATCAGAACTTCCATTCTAACTATGCTATAGTTCTTCCAATAGCAATAGCAAATGTTTTAGCCTTAGAGGTTCTGAATAAACTTCAGTGAAACTTACTGTAGGACCTAGTTTCCTGTGGCCCTTACAGCTGCCTAAAAGCAATCCAAAGTTTCATGAGCCCCTCTAAAATCTCATAGACAGAGTCCTTACTTTTAAGCCACTTGCTCAGAAAAACAGACATGTCCCGTTATTCTAATCTGTACCAAGGTGAGTCCTGATTCAGGAGACAGGCTTTGGGGTTGGAATCTCAATTTTCCTTTTCCCAAAAAGTTTGGAGACTTAGGACTCTCTCCATTACTGAGTAGCGCTTACCAAAGGACAACCTGTAGCGATAAAGGAACACATGCAGCAGGCCTGAATGCAAACCATAATAATTGCTGCTGCAAAACAGTTTCTATAAATCATTCCCGCAAGCAACATTTTCCCTGTGCTCATAAAATATGCTTGTTTGAGCTTTAATTTTTCATAATTGGCATATGTCCAAAGCTTATTCTTAGCACATGTAATGTTTCAGTAAAATCCATTTTTACTGTTTTGAGCCTTGGGAACAGTTAAAAATATGCCTATTTCTTATACTTTCAACCTAGTCTGAGAACATTCTGATCGGATTTTCCTGATTAGTCACAATTTAACATCCTGCAATCTGGCAAAGGTAGTAGACAAAAAGCCAAGATTATACACAAGGTCTGGCAATGGAAAGGCTACTCTCAAACCACCTTTGTAGCAGTATAAGAATACCACACATGAGAAAATGATTATTAGGGATTATTAGTCTAGAATTTTTCCCGTATTCCTCAACAGTCCACAGATTTGCACGCTACCATTAAAATGATATTAAGCTCCAAAGTGTTGCTATTTGAGAGGTTTGGCTGCCAAAGCAAAGCAATGGAAGAAGAGCGTCCAAGTCAAATGACCGCAAAGCTAAGGACTCATCCCTCACTTTTCAGTTGATTTAGGAATAACCTGAATATCAATGTTAAATCCAGGGACAGTTGATTGTCTCTTTCCCCACTCCCTTCTAAAAAGGAAAGAAAATGAAAAGCAAAAGCCCTATATCAAGTTAAAAACCCAAAGAGTGCTCGAGAAGTTAAAAATTCAAGTCAATTATTTCCATGCACACGTGAAATACTCCACAGTTCTGGTTTTCTGAGTAAAATGTGTTGTTTAACATATTACTAGTGAGCTTTCAAGAGATATGCAAAGATGTGCGGTATAGCAGAGCTCAGGTTTAGCAGTGAAACATTAACATCACCCTGACAGATTTGGTATACTATATATGCGAATATTTTAAGGAGAAAAGAACTATATCATTGCACTATCATCATCATCTTTTCTACGGCCTTTTAGCAGACATATACAATGTCAAGCTAAGCTTTCGGCAACCGTAATAGAATTTCAGTGCCCACTGCCAAATGGCCATTTGATGTTCTGCTCTATGTACACTGATGAAGCAATCTGTCACAAGCCTTAATGTAGGCAATGACGACTATCCAGTCTAAAGCTTGCACAGGCTTATAGAAATTTCTCAAGACTTTTGGAGCCTATAATAATTTGTGCAATACCACAAAAGAATTTGGAATCCTGGTGCCCAGTATTTAATGACATATGAATATATTCTTTTAAATGTTTCTAGAAGAAATCCTACTCAGGCCAAAAGCATATTTTAAACCATCAATTAGAAGAAAGTTGTGCTGGCAACTCTGAAAGAGCAAATGCTAGAGTGATTGCAAGTTATTCTAGTAGGAAAGTAACAGGCCTTCCCCCACAACTTTCTGCAAAGCCAAACACTGACACCCATGCCCTGCACACGATTAGTACAACTGCGCTTTACCTCTAGAAATCTATAAGGGCTACAGATCTATTTGCATATTTTCTTCACTTTCAAGAGGTGAGTAAGGATGCACCTACAAAGAACACAGAGAGAGTCCCTCCACTTAATGCAGGCCACGAAACAGATAAAATTGCTGCTGACCTTCTAGAAGTCATGAAGTACACCTCCCTAATGGTTCTGAAAGATGCAGTTATCCTGAAAATCTGGGCTCTTCTCCCTTTCCTAACAAAACCAGACCAACTCATCTGCTATTAAAAGTTGAAAGGGGGAGGGCAGGAAGGAGAGCCATTTCCTTCTCTCTTTGCTGAAAGGAAAAAACACAACACACTTCTTTGCAGGACCATTTGCATGCTGAGCTGTCGGACCATGCACTTTCCATTAAAGAGATAGCATCCCTTTTCATAAGTCCATTTGGTATCCATTTTAGTGTTATCTAAAAATCAAATCTACATGGTAATCCTTTTAATGTACTCTTGACTTTTAAAAACAGCTTTATGTTCCTTCAGGAAATGTTTTAAGCCATTACTCAGTAATTACTACTCACCCATGAAAACACTGATCTTTTACAATATATAAGCAGTTTGCTGACTTAAAAAATAAAGCAGACCGGAATTTTGTCTCATGAAGGTAATGGAGAAAAACCAAGGTTAAGAGAGTAGACCCCCCCTGCCCCATCCACCCCCATATTTCAAAGTGGTGTTTTTCCTGTCATCTGAGAGGCACTGAGGTGGGCACAGTGCCAAGTTTGTTAAGTCTCCAGGTATGGTTGGCTGGAAGACTCCGAATCTCAATTTTGCATTGGTGATCACTGCGCAAGCAACCAATAAATAATTACTGATTTTAAAAGTAGATTTTGTATCATCTTGGATACAAACAAAGCTCTAATCTTTTGCAAGTCCTGAAGTTTTGAATGACACTATATGACCTCCCGAAAGACCAGCAAGGTAGGAAAGTTGTAATCATAAAATATAGCGTTGAATTTGCAGAGTTGCTTTGGTGAACTTAGCCATACAGTCCCCAGTGAAAAAAAAAAACAAGCCACATGACTAGATGTCTTACTTGGCTTTGAAAATCTTGACCAGACTGCTCCTAGTCCATCAATCATTTGAAGAGGAAAACACTACCACATAACCCCAACCAACAACATAGTTTGCAACTTTAGCTGTACAATAAAACGTCTCAGAAGAGATTCCCATGAGTGGTTCAGACCTAGCGCAATTGCGCTGGATTTCACCGGATTCCACCTGCAGTCAGCATAGCAATGTCTAGTCAAAATTCAGGAGCCTGCAATTACTTCAAAAAGTCCTAATAGCAGCTCCTAAAGATCTTGCCTCTCCCCTGTCAAACTCCTTTGCCCGAGTACAGTCAGTTGGGAGGCGGAAGAGAGGTGTCGAGGAACAGCAAGCAAGCACGAGGTAGCCAAGAGAAGCCAGCAAGGGCACAAGAGCGCACTTTGCTCAGTTACGGCTCCTGTCTGAGAACGACTAGACAAATGTCCAAGGCGTCTCTAATGCCAGCGGTTAGACTACAGAAGGACCATGGATATTCTGGTCCATGCACGCAGTTTAACAAGGACCCTAGACATTTCAACAAATATAGCCATCAAAAATTGCAATGATGCTTCACATCCCACCACTGACCCCAGATCGAGCAACGCCCTCCTCGCTCTCGGCCCGGCAAAGGCAGTTTAATATTTCAAGGCTAATAAAAAAGCAGAGTGAAGTAGGACTAGTCGTCAGGGAGAACTTGCTGTATCTTGCAAATAACGTCAACTAAAGTTGTTGTTCTTCTAATGCAACAAAGATGGAGAAGGGAGAGAAAGCTGGGGCTAATTACTTCTCCTGCTCCCATTTTTCTGTTTACTGAAGTGTAGCTTGAGCCTCACTTAGCCACAGCTTGCTTCCACAGGCACATCTTGCTTTACCTCATTTTGCTCCTAGGATTAGGATGGAGAAAGCTGTGCTCCTGACCCTCTTCCCCTCCATTCGCAAAGAAAGGTACAGAGCCCCCCAGTACAACGCTCTTTATTAAACATTTTTTCCAGCTGAAGTTGGCTAGTAACTATACATCTCAAACTATTTTTGTTTATTCACAACAGATTGAGTCAGGGCTTGCAACCCACAGCTGGCCATTAACGCTACCCTTCTTTACAAGAAATTATGCTGATAAGAATTCAGAGTGGTCTCTTGGCATTAGCTGTTGTATACTCCTTCAATAATGAGCTCCTCTGAGGTGATGTATAGAGATAGGATTTGAGCACTATTACTCTGGACAAGAAAAATGACCCATATAAGAGGGTAAAATTGCAAGAGGTTTTTCTCTTATGTCTTTTTGCAAAGTGACCCAGAAAGGCTTTGAAAACTCTATCATAATTTGCCAAATGTTCCAGAATAGAGCGAGCACTAAGTGTTTGGGGCAAGTTAGCATGACATTTGGTTTGCATTAAAGCATCTAAGAATAAAATACACTGTAACACAGCACATTCTACTCTATTAACCGTTCAGGAGCATCACAGCATTCAGAATATGGATGAGAACTTGGAATTGCAGGAGACATTCCTCTTCTTACAGCTGACCACTGAGTTGAATTCAAGCTGATCCTAAGGGAGCCGTTTTCATTAACCTACAGTAGCTCTTTAATCCTACTCCTTGAATTTCAGACCACCTCCACTACAAGAATTTATGACCTGCTGCCTGCACTTTGGATGTAACTCGCGCTCTGCTCTCTTCCTCAATGCATCCTGCTCCTCTGGATCATTACCATTGCTTTGTGCAGCAACTGATCCTCTTAAAGTGGAAGTCTGCTCTTCAATTCACTTATTTATGCTCCATTTAATTCTCACCAACATACATGAAGATGCTGACGGTTTCACTTGGTTAAAAACAATAAAAAAGATGACATGACCTAGCCTAGTGTTCAGAATGAAAAGTGTCCTGAAATGCGGCGACTCCTGAAGTCCGGACTGAGTACGTATCTACTTATGCTTTGCCTGAAACCTCAGACTAAAAAGAAAGAAATTCTAAAACACTAGTTTTCAGCTCTAAAAATTCTAAACTTAGGCACCCCAAAACATACTGAACAGCCTTTCCTGCACTGCATTGTGTCAGGAGAGTCTCTACTGCTTGATTTCCTTAGTTTTCGCTCACCTCATCAAAAGATTCCTGACTGTTGAAAAGAACTCCTTCACTGTGCTAATGAAATGAGGAGTTGTAAGTGCCCTGGAATCCTTTTTAGAAAAGTCTGTATCTCCAGATGAGTCTCAATTTCACAGCATCAGGGAACTGTGTGCCAATGCACTGAACCGGAACACAAGAGGCCAGCAGGAGTTGCAGACAACAATGCTAACATCAGGGTTATTTTAGATTAAAGTACTTCCAAATCAATTTTGGATTCAAACTTTTAAATGCACTCTCCAGAAGGAATCTGCACTTACCGAGTATATTCAAGGCTATTTTTCTAAGCTTGAATGAAACTCATTCTTATCTAAGGAAAAGTTGCAACTACCCTTTGCTACTAGGGCTGGGTCGTAGCTGGAAAATTAGGCAGACATCAGTCCTATAAAGGAATAAAAAACATAAAGACAACATCCATAAAACTGCGGACACAAAAAAAATACCCTACAGATGCTCTTTGGGAGTGATTCGAACTGAAACTGGAAGTTGTCAAGACATTTGGGATCAATGTCGCTTCTCATACAGAGAGGTAGCCTACACTCAACATAAGCAGTCCTATTTCACCAGAGGCATCAGGGCATATTCTCTGCTACCCAGGGCACCTGAACTGCACTCCAGGAAAGTGTATTATGCTGCGGCAGAAAAAGAGTGAGGTAAACGTTCAGATACAGTCTGAGGGACAGATTTTGCCAGACTAAAAACCCTGTAGAATCAAGGCAAATCCTCAGCACTCTACAGAAAGAGAGTGCTTGCGATGAGAGAAGGGAATGTATAAGACAGATGGGAGAGTTAAGGTTAGAGTTCAAACCGAAAGCAATTAAGATGGGTAAGAGCGCTCTGCAACTTGACACAGGTCTGCATTGTATTCAGAACTTTTCACTAGCGTTAAGCATCTTAACTTGTGTATAGAGAGATTATAATTAAAACCTGACAAGCTTAAATTAGTCATTTATAAAAGGTTCTCCAGAAAGCTTTTAAAGTAGACTAAACATATCTATTAGAATGGAAGAAAGGAAAAAATAAAAAAACGGAGCCATTTTCAGTTACAATAGTTTTCCTTACCTAAATATCTTTAGAGATTAGATAAACTTAAAATCAAAGTTCTGCAACCATCCAAAGCCACTTAAAAGGGGGAAGAGGGAGGAAGCGTGGCAATTAGAAAAACTTAAAAAAAAAAAAAAAAAGTTCAACAGCCCACAGTCCTTTGGATGAATATAAGCACTTCAGAAACCCTATAAAAAAAAGACATCCTAATTTCCTTTCAGGATTTGGAGCACTTCAGGGAGTGCTCTATTATGGGTCCCCAGAGATAGGGGGAATTATGTCAATCTGCCGCAAGAAGCCGGGCAGTTAGCGAGAGGCAGCCGGACCGCGGGCTTTCAGCCTTCCAGGCCAATGAGAACAGAGGGAGAGTTTTCACCTCCCACTGGCTATTCAAATGCCCAGCATTTCAATGCTATGCAATTTTCCCATGAATTCAAGAAATGAATCTAAAGTAGATTTGCTCTTTATTGAACAAAGAAACATATCCACCAGTGTTAAATGACACCACGTAATTTACTCGCCCTCAAAAGGAAAAAGAAAATAGCTACAAATATTTTGATATTTCCAGAAAAAGCTCATAGACTGTAACTATCTAGAAACCAGGTTGGTGAGAATAAAAGCCATCAAGGGCAAAGCTGCTGCCAAGTCCACCTTATTATTTCCAAATCATATTAGCTTTCTTCATTACCTGCCTCTCCTTTTCCTAAAGTGACTGTAGTGGTCAAGAAGTATGTTCCTACTGGACCAACCAAGGACAAGAAAAGAAAGCTTTGGTCTCACACAGTACATCTCCAACACTGAGTTGCCCTCCTCTTCTCTACTACGCAAGGCAAGAAAACAATCCAAGCTGTCTCTCAACACACCGTTTGGCAAGGAAGCCCAACTACATGCATTTGCTTAATAACCTAAAAAGGTTCTGCACAGCCTGACATTATCTCTAGCTCTGGTTGCTCCCAAAGACCACATCAGCCTCTCTGCAACCCTCGTTTCTACAGCTTTGGAACAGGTGCTCATATACCTGTCAAGTAGACAATACTGGTATTTTCAAACGCCATAGGATGCTGTTGTCGAAACCTGTTGTAGCAGCCTGTTGCCACTGCTGAACACTCGTAAGTTATGTGATTGCAGCATCCTACTTTTGGGTGAGAAAGAGTGGCAAATAGCAAATGGAGGAACAGAAGTCAGCACAAACATTATATAAAATGCTGGTACAGACACAAGAGAACAGTAGTTCTTCAAAGGTTAGCCTGTCCCTGAGAAAAATAATCAAGCTGTAGCAACAATGATTACTCTAAACCTATGTTGTTTATCTACAGCCGACATTCATCGCTTCCACATGCAAAACATAATCCCTTTTTCCAATTTACCTCAACTCTACTGCACTCTATGTGGTATCTCTTTTGAGAGGAGTGTCTAAATTATCTAAGCACAGGAACAAAAATGTCACTTTAAAGCAAGCCATGATCTGCTACAGCAAAGCTTATGATAAGTAATTTGTTACTTCAAGTGCCTTTTTTTTTTCTGAGTGCCAACTCAATTTGGAGCTGTAACGAACGTACAGAAATCTTAGTTTGCTTCATCTTTACATACCACTGTTGTACTTATTCCCAGTTCACAGTGAGCCAAAAATCAGATAAGGAAAAACAACATCTACTCCTGATCCAATACCCCATGGACATATGTGAATGAATATTTGCAAGATCCAAGATCCAGGATTTGGGTGAAAAAGAATAGATATCTGCACTTCAGTCACCCCAAATTTCAAGGCAAACTCTATCCCGCTTTTGGTTATCTGTACTAGCAATTTCACAGCAACTACTGAGTGCAATTGCCACCCTCCTTTCAGGGAATTAAATAGCGGGAAGACTTCTCCAGAGACTTGTCACTTTTTATGCATGTTCAACCTTATTTTCACTTCAGCCCACACCTAACACAGCTGAAATCTAGCCCAAATCCCAAGCAGGCCCATCAGGCAATGCACAAGAAGTGGCACAACCGCACTGAAAGCCAGCACAATCCAGTAAATTGAGAGCTAGTTTCTCCTCCTGGCTTTCTAACAAGACCATTACTGAATCGTTCATCTCCCTTCTCACCTACCCTCTGTCTACCTCACTGACAGCTACCCAGGGCAGGGATTATTTTCCTAGGGACGTGTCTCACACAAATTCCTCTCCCAGGCAAGAACCTCAGAAAAACGGGCTGGAGAGGACCTGTGAAGCTCACTCAGCCCAAGCCCTGCTGAGAGCTCAGCTAACTTCAAAGTCAGATGAGGTTGCTCTGGGCCACATCCAGTCAAGTTTTGAAACTCTCTGAGGAGGGAAGGAGGGCATCGCTGGGCCCCTGATCCCTCATGGCGGGAAGCTCTTTCAGGGCATCTAGTGAGAACCTCCTTGCTACAAATTGGGACTTCTCCTTCCTGTCTTTCCACTCTTCACCTCAGAGACGAGTTTGGCTCACCCTTCTCTGAACCCCTCGAGATACTGGAAGCTGGCAGCTAGATACCCTTTCCACCCTCTCTTGTCCAGGCTAGGCAAACCTGACTCCCTCAGCCTCTCCCTCTATGTCAGCCCCCCTCCTTGGTATAGTGGCTTTATATCAGACTTCCTGGCCCACTTATGTTGCATTCAGAGGACTATAGCTGATTTCAAAATTCACTGACTGATCTCTGGAAAGTGGAAAGTTGTCACTTTTATACGATGGCACCAAGGATATGAATCAGGTACCTCAAAAATACTTGAATTCTTTTATGAGATCCACCACAAACTATTTCTAGAGCCTCAGCAATCTGAAGCTTTGATTTTTAAATATGCCTCTAATACTGACACTACACTGCTTTTGCCTAGAGACTTCCATATTGCTTGCCACATGCAACTGCAGAAATGAACCATACCCATTTCCAGAGAGACGTGGAGCCAAAAGAAAACACACAGACAGCACCGTTTAAATGGACAAGCATATCAGGGAAAACCTTCCTATGCATTAGTGCTCTGAGACAGCCTGTGTCCATGCAGAATGGACATCACCTTCATTTTTAAAGATTTGCCCATCTCTCTTTCCAAAACAACCCTCAAAAATAACAATGGTTCATCTACTGCTAAGAAGGTCAAGGGCTCTGCCAGCCCTCCTGAGATTTGAACTACTGGTTCCACAGAGTCTGCCAGTATCAAACCTGACACTTAGATCAGTAGTTACTCCCCAGACATATCTAGTTTCCCATTTCTTCAGTTTCTAGTGTCAAAATACACTTGCAGTACAATATGCAAACCTCCACAGGCAATATCCTCTCTCTATGCTACTCAGTTGCGCGCATTGGGGGGGGGGGGGGGGGAGAGGGAGGAAATGACAATTTTTGCAGCAGAAAGGTATGCTTTAAGCTAATGTATTATCATACTAATATACCTTTGAGCTCCTATTTTTGTTACAGAGGATGAGAAAAGGGTAAACCTGCATCCTATAGTTGGCATCACATTATCAGCATACAACAGTACTTTGAAAGTTAGCATTTAATGTACTGCATCCTAAACACCAGAGAATGAGCCGTCTTTGAGATGCAATTCAGGGATAGCTCCATCACAACTCCGTTTGCAGGCTTTACTAGGAGCGACACCGCGACATTACACTACACTGCAACACTATGTAAAAGTCCTCTTATCCTACTGCTGACACCCAATTCAAAATGGGTACCTGCACATTACACTTCTCAGAGGGCCGAGCTAAACCAGCAGCCCACCTCTGCCCCACTCCATGCAATCACCACCCAGTTTTAAATCAGGGCAATCCCCCACTTCCACCTCTTACAGAACCGTAATATACTAACTTAAATCATTACTCACTCCTACGCATCACTACAGGCTTTACCTCACAGATTCATTCTATATAGCCTGACGTGTCAATTTTCACTAGTTCTTCCACTAGTCCAGAACCACTTGCAGACACCCAGGAAAATCTCCTGCCACAAAACACAAAAGCCCCTTTCATCCCATTTCAGGATGCCGACATTTAAAAAGTTTTACAGGTAGGAGGGCCAGGCTGGGCCATTTCTCATCCAGCTGTACAGGATTTTTAACAAGAAAGGAGACAAAATGGAGCTTAAAGAGGAGCTATTAAATCTTACCAGGCCATTCCATGCCAAGGTTTTTTAAAAAAGTCTGAAACTAAATCAGAGTTCTACTTAAAAACCTATAGCACTGGTATTCTGAGGCTACGTATATAAGTAGTTTGCAGATACAGTTTGCATCATTCAGCATGTTTTAATCCTTTTAGGCAACCTGCAAAATGCATCAGCAGATCATCTACACACAAAACGAAGTTGTTGCTACCCAGCAGCTAGCGGCAGAGAACAAGTTATCCTCATCAGCTCCATGGAGGTAAACGGGTGCCAACTTAGTTTCCACTTATCACATCGAAGCTACTATATTGTTCCCTCTTCCTCTCCCTCTTTCCACCAATCAAAGTTCAAGCCAGCTTCGAATTCTAGCACTTTCTGTAAAACTGCCACTGGCTATTTTTCAATTCCATTAATTCATGGACACTTCTGCAGAGAAGGTGCATATTTGGCTATGGCACCTTGTAAAGTGTTGAGAGAAGAAAAATAAGCCACAGCAAGGCAGAACTCAGGCTGCAGGAATGGCAAGAGGATATCAAATGCTGCTTTAAGTGCTGATATTTTTGTGCTTTGAAGGAAAAATGCCTCAAGGAATTGCAGCAGGAGTCACCTCTATATAAAGACTTTGCCTATAAAGGGACATTTATTATTCTCAATTAATGGCATTCTGATAGACACGTTTACATTTCTAAGTGTCAGATTCAGCAGCATATGAAATGACTGAAGGCTTCCTATTTCACTATGAAAACGTCCATAAAAGGATCTAAAGAATACGAAAAAATCCCACATTTTCTAGAAGACACAAGACATCCTTTGATTTCTTACAGTTCTGAAACCTGGTTAGTACAGCAGGTCTTTCCAAATACAACTTTAAACGTTTGCAAACAGCAAAGAGAATTGCCACTACAGCTCTTTCACAGAATTCAGTGACGTTCACAGCCTACTACATCAAGAGGCTGTAATAGATCTTGATCACATCCTCCCATGGATTATTAGGGAAACCTAATGTGGCAGAACACTCTATAGTGGGTTTCTGGAAAAATGAATTGCTAGAAGTCTCAAAAAAATTCATACTTTGCAAGCAAAATGTGTATAACGCTGCCCGATTTTAAACCAACACATCAGTAACATTCTATAAAAGGAGACAGAGAATAAACATCTTGATCTCGAGTGAAAATAACTTGTTTTGAGGAAAATCTAAAAGTGGAAAGCCACATCAGTGACATTGGTGCAAGTAAAGCAGCAATAATTTCTTCACGCACACATGCCCACAGGTTGCTCTGCATATGGCAGAGACTTCCACACAAGTGCTTGACACTTTTGAACCACCTCCAGGCTAAAAAGAAAAGAGAACATTAACTGAACATGAGCAGCTAAGGACCATATTAAAGAAAAACAATAAAAATATAAGTGCAGATATTTAAGGCTCAAAGATATTCCAGTGCCTAATTCCCACAGTCACCAGGAGCTCTTTCTCACATATGTGCACACACACGTCGGCCATCAAATTCTTCAAACACCTTCAGCCTCTGAAACGCTGACGTGAATTGTTAAGCAGGCAATACACTTCCATCCAGCTCCAGGAGACAGTTCACATGGGGAAAGATACTGAAAGTTTAAATGGGAAGCGTGGGAGTAGGCACGCTGCCTAAGTAAGCCTTTGTAGGTGAAACAAGCTGAAACTCCACAGATTGTTCAGCCCTATGGTTTGCAGCTTACATAGCAAGTGATTTTGAATAGCTACTGTGCCACGTCTCAAGCCAACCTTGCTTCTGGTTTGAACTGAATCCCACCTCCATTTCTCTCCCAGCACCACTGCATTCTTGCAGCTGCCCCTCCCAGACTCCATATGCATGAATACATGCATGCGCCCACCTTTCCTTTTTCAGGCATCTTCTCCAATACGTATATATTAAAAAGACCAATTTCACTCATATTGACTCATGCTTCTCTGCTGGAAAGAGCTGCAGAATGTTTCCTTTACCAGAAATTTGGACACTAGTGTTTTCGTATTTTTTTTTTAAATTAAGTTTATCCCATAGAAAGTGAACCTTCCCTAACAATTTACATTGTACATCTTTAAGGACTTCGGTCTCCAAACAAAAATGCCTAACCATCTACCCAATTACATAAATCAACATGTTACAGGAATTCCCTCCTGGTGGCTTTATGTTAGACCTATAAATAAATAATTCAGTATCAAAATGAAAGCATCTAAATTTAAAAGGCACCCACAAAACCTACTAGTGTTAACTGCAGCTTTCGATGGTTAGTTTTGGTTTCTTGCGGAGGGTGGGAGAAGCAATACACTTGCATGTTAAAGTACGGGTGCTGAAAACTAACTCAGCAGTACCTCCAAATATGACCACTGTTCTTTAGTTTCAGTCACAGCAAGTGGGCTGCAAATCTCCACTGACCACTGTTTCCCTATTCCATCACAAATAGCATAGAAAACACCTACCAATTTACCAGACAAGCATACCTAAAAAATCCTTGGGAAGAAGAGGAATGTTAGCAACTCCCCACTTTGGATTAAGAATAACACCACAAACCAGAAAATCTCAGATTATAATTTCACTTTTGCTACTGATTTTCTGCATGAAAATCTACGCATTAGTATCTTCACCTGTAAGAGGGAAACAGCTATACCAGTTATCTCCCAGAGATTTGGTCTCCAGCACTCTGAAAGCACCAAGTTGCTTTACAAGTATAGTGTGCTATCTGATGCAAAAGACCTAACGTCACAAGCTAGGCTTACCTAGTTCTAAACCAATTTAGCAAAGGCCCACTAGATAGGAAACTTTCCACTGTATTGTTTTAAAACTTGCATAAAGTCCCCACATACCAGTTCCTCTGAAAACTGGAGTTTCATTTTCGCAAAAAAATTTGGAAGTTGTGATATACTGTATATACTACATACATCTATAGAGAGGAGAGAGAGTGCATATATATACATATACACACACACACACACCCCATACATATACATAAACAGTGAAAAGGCAGTTTCCTTCAAGTGATGGAAAGTCAATTTGCATCATAATTACAACCAAGGCTGTATAATGTTACTTTTAGTTAAAACAGTAAACTACTATAATAAAAGTGTACCTGGGGAATATTTAGAGAAAGCACTAATGATTTCTTCCCTAGTGGTTAATAAATTCACTTCCAGATCAATTTGTTCATGATAGAAACTTGAGAGCATAAACAGTTACACAAGCACATTAGAGTGTGTCTTTCTCAGTATAAATGATTTATTACAATGATTAGCAGCACATAAACAATTTAAAATACAACTCTAATTAGTTTTTTGGAAGAAAAGGAGAAAAACCTTCCTGACTCTCTCTCCACATTATGTTTTACTTTTCTAAGTGTGTACTTTTTAATTAAATCCAAATGTCACAATAAATTTAAAGTGTTTTATTACCATCCTGGCTAACTAAGCCATTCAGGCAAACACCCATTATATTAAACCAGATGCAGGACTGAAAGTGGTTGAGAAGAGAGGGAAAAACAGGGGGGGAAAAAGGCAATTATTTCTATATTTGACAAGAGATTTGTACAAACGTTTAAGGACAAGATGATCTTTGGCAAGCTTTCTCTGTTTTATCCAGGGGCTGGCCAGCTAATTGCTCTTTAATACCTGTTTCCAAGTTTGAAAACATCACACCCTGTTAAACTTTTCCCATCCAAAGCAAAAGAAGGAGGAGGAGGAAAGAAAGGTAGGAAAAACACTCTATAAAAACTCTAGCTCGATTTACCCCAAACAGCAAAAGCAAACTGCCTTTCTACCTATAGATGTGTATATCCTTTTGAATGTTTGGTGAGAGCAGAGGAAAAAAAAAAAAAGGTTTCATTTTTAAAAGTGCTTACATCTCTAACACAAGAAAACTGACAATAAGTCCTTGCCATTTAGATGGCGCCTGGACATACCTCTTTTTCAAGATGAAGCACCACGTCCCCTCCAAACCTCTTCACCTGGGAGGACGCAGCAGCCTGCTGTGCAACAAGGTGCCGAGGGTGCTGGCCTTGTGAGAGCCAGCGAGCACCAAAGACACCCAGCTTTTCTCTGTGCATTTTGCAGGTTATGCAGGAGGGATAGGTTACAGGAGCTCCGGGTGCCAATCTGCCGGGGACTGGGAAGGAAGGAAAAACCTGGCCCCACAACCTCCCCGACCCATAAGATGAGCCTGAAGCTTCAGAGCCCAGACCACATCACTTTGCTTTAACGCTGCATCAGCTGCCTCGTCTAAACAGGGCAGACGTGGCATATTTCAGACAAAAGCCACCTATTAAAAAAAAGCATCTACAATTATTAAAATAGGTTAAAGAAAACAGGCACTGCAGAGATAAAGCTTTTGACCTCAGCGTGGAGCTCTCTCAAGAGCACTTTAGCATAATTTATCTAAATTAAAAACCAAACACCAAATTTTAAAGTGGCACAAAAAGATCATTTAAAAAAATCCTATTAAAAAAGCAGGTCAAGGGTTGGGAATTAGTAATTACTACTACAATTAACCAAAATCAGACAGAGACACATAAATTGTGCATATTACTGCAGTTCACGTCAGAAAGGCAAATGTGAACGGAGCACAGAAGAAAAAGCTTGCAAGCCGCAGAACTGCTGCTACAATTAACCTCTGCCACAGCAAAAGACCCGCTCTTGCAAGTTTGCATCATTTGTTTCTGGAGAGAAGGGCTGTTAGTTACCACGTTCAGCTATTAAACTACACTTTTTACTGGTTACGGATTTCTTTGGAAACTGATATTTTGATTTTCATCCTGTCAAAGATCTTAGTGCATCTTCACCCTATTAGCAGTACATTTGCCCTTAACCTCCTATTTTAATAGTTCTGAAAAAGATGAGAAAGGCCAGCTTGTGAACATCCCTGTATTGAGAAGAGGTCATTTGCCAAAAATGCCACCTGCTAGAGTCCATATTGTTTGAGTGTAAAAGCCTATTGAGAACTGCCAAGGACAGAACATAAAGGGCTTCTAAAACAGACTACTTAACACTGGATGGAGACAGAAATACTCTGTATGCAACTAACATCTTTCAGATGATTTTCCTTAGATTTTTGGGGGCAAAAGATAATTTAACAATTAACACTTTGTTCCCACTTCAATCTCCGAATGGCTCTTTGTGAGCTTCCTTGGAGCAACTTTGAAAGGGCACAGTGGGAAAGAACAGACAGACTACTGTTTTGAACTATAACCAAAATGAACTATTCTCTAGGTCCTCCCTTGAAGCTATCATCTATGTTAGGTTAGATGGGGAAAATCTAGGTTCAAATCTCATTCAGGACTCAGTTTAATTTTGAGAGCTCAGAAACCTCCACAAATCATTTTAAGTTAAAGTAATGAAAATAGGTGAACTTGAGAAGGTGGACAGGCACGAATGATCTCTTCCAAAATAGGGAAGAATCCATCTGTTCCCTTTTAAAGTGCATAAAAGTCTTTGTAGCAGTAATGAAAATTCAGGGATGTAAGTCATGGACATCATAGCAGTCTATTAGAGAGAGAGTAGGGCTATATTATGGGATACTGCGAGCAGTGGTGATTACATAAAAGGGATGCTGCAAAGGCAGCGTAGCAGAGGGCAAGCCAAATGATTCAAGGACTCAGGAATCTTAGTTCTTCAAAACTAGGGGGAGAAATGAAGATTTCTGTCTTTTGAAGAGGCAGGATCAGTACAGAGCCACACAGACTTCTGAAGGCAGTAGGGAAGACGGAGGGGATAAAGCCGCACGTGATCCTCAGGTGTGGAAGGGAAATGGCGCTGGCTCACGCTGAAGCACGGCCAGCAGCTGTGCTGTCCAGGTCAGCCTGCAGCAAACGGAAAGAGGGCTCCTTTGCAGAGCAGCCCGGCGCCTCCCCCTGCATCGCGGCCTGCAGAACCGCCAGGGCTGCCGGAGCCAAGGCCCGAACAGGCCGTTGATGTCCCGCGTGGCTTTGGAGACCTCTCTGCGCGGGACGTGCTGTGGGACGAGCAATGCTGCACCCCCACTTCCCGCGTTTCTCTCCGAATCCCGTGCCTATGGGACACCCTCCACAAAACCAGCCACAACAACCCTACATGCAGGAGGAGACGAAATACAAGTTGATCAGTCACCATTTAAAATAAGGGTTGGTCAAAATTATAGCCTGTAACTAGTTAGGGATATTCTTCTGGGTACATTTTTCAATGGCAGGTCCCACACAACTTCTGCTTGCCTCTAGATCAATTATTCTGATTTACAGCCAGCAATACCAAAACTCAAAAAAGGAAACAGTACCTCCTGCTTACAGACCTCGCCCTTCACCTCCCCTTATCCCCTACTGGTAAATACACACATCTCCCCTGACGCGTGCACAGGACCTGGTTTACTTTAACATTTCCAAAGACACTTGTCTGCTTTATTATGTATCTTCTTGCTAAAATTTTTAAAACATCATTGTCAACCAATATGCCAGCAGTGTGTGCGTTTCATTTGGTTAGCACGTTGTTCCCCAAAAGCTTACATCTACTTTAGAGGGAAAATACTTTGCCATAATACATATTATATATTATACTAAATCCAGCAAGGGGAAGGGAAAGACAACATACATTAAATTGCGTAAGTGATATAGAAAGCCTTAGCCAGATTAGCATTTGGCATAGTGTTACACAAAATCTTACTCTCAGAGAGAGCCAGAAGCAGACTGACAGCGCGCGCGCGCGCACCCACACTGGTTTGCCCTTGGGTACAGTACTGAAGCAAGAGTCATAGGTACTTGTGTATTTGTTTGCAATTCAGCATATAGTGTCCAGGCCTGAGATTCGGAGACCAGAATTTCATTTCCACTACAGATTACCAAAACACTGCTATTTTGGCCAAGTTACTTTACTACCATTGCCCTTCTCAACCTTTTTCGGGTGCTAAATTCAGAAACTGTGATTTAGAAATTATTTTTGCTATTCTCTATGCATACACTGGCTTACAAAGTATAGCACCAGACAAATATAAGCACAACCAATATCAAGCCCTGTTTTTTATCCCCTATGATGTCTTAGTAACTTCTTCCAGGGCATGAAAAGCATCTTCAGTATTCATTTCATGGCACCCACAGGAAGTTTTAAGACCTTTCCTTTACCAGACATGCATCTCTGCTGACCTGGGGGGTAAATACCTGAGTGGGAGAACTGCTTAGAGAGCTTGCACCAAAACACTGACTAAACACGGCCCAGCTACCAAGGCCATTCCTTTAACGATAAGCTCATTCAGATGTTAAAGTTGCCTCAAGCACTTGATCGTGATGTGCAGCATAAGGGAAGTTCAAAATTAACTCCTCCTCTTGCATTCTCATGCAACTTCAAACCATAATATGTACTTACCTGGCTTGTTTTTACAGATCTTGCTTTGATAGGCCAAATTTTAACAAGGTTTATACCATTTAAAAAGTATTAATTCAACTGAAACAAAATGAGTCTTGTCACACCGTTCACAGCTGATACTACAGAACAACTCATGAAACTTCCTCTTGTAGCAGGAACCAGCATAATTATCTTCAAAACTGGCTTGCTCTGTAGATCTTATGGAAACTTAATCCAAGACTAAGAAATACTTGTTTTATTTGATTAAGGATCACCAAGAGTGTTCTTCGGAGAGTCACTGCCTTATGTTTACAAGATTAATGAGAACGGTACACACTAAGAAACTCCAAGTATAGATCAGGATTTAGCAAAGGTTTTCTCAAGCTCAAATTTTTATCTAGTTCCTTGTGGGCAAAAATAAAACAAAATAAAATCAAGTCATTGTTTAGGACCTGAACAAACATATGGAGCTGGATCAGGAACCAGTAAGGAGTCACCCATCCCAAGCAGGAAAAAAAATGGGGTGAAAAGCAAAAGCAAACACAGAGTATCAACCAAGCACTGGGGCTACTGTGGCGTGCCACAGCTTCTCAGTTGACTACACTGTTTTATTTGAGAAAATATTTGTAATGACAAAAGAGTCAAAATATTTGGCACAAGAGGCAATCAGAATTTTGTTTACTGTACAGAAAACGACTCAATTATATACAGTGAAATACACAACAACTCAACTGCCATGACCATGAAGCAGGGGTTCCTCTGCCTTGGAGGTGGGTGGGGGCTTGCAGGAGGGAAAAGACTACCAGGCTCTGGTGTCATTTTTCAAGTCTTGCAGATAGAAAATCATGCGACTTTGTAGTTGGTTACCTACAGCAGATATTAAAATTGTTCTCCTTTCCTCTGCCTTGGCTGGTGTACCGCTGTTGTCATCTTCAGCCAGCTCAGCATCCTGCTGAGGCACATTTTTCCATGTGCCACTGGCACATTGAGTGTGGCCAGTGGCAAACTGCAGCTCCATCCACGAGCGCGGCCACCACGTAAGAGCGCTGTACGTGCTGCACGCTGACTGCACTAAGGGAACACAGAAATTGCACTGGGCACAATTAGAGCTGAGCAGTGTATTACTGCAGCACAGCCTCTCTAGCTGCTCTAATTCAGAGCCTGTCAGCATTTCCAGCATCTCCTCCTCCAAAACTGCACTTACTACAACAGCTCTTAGCCCCTGCCCTCTCCCCCCCCCCCCCCCCCAAAACCTAAAACAAACCAAAAACCCCACACCTAAGGCCTGGTGCCAGCCTACTGGTGCCTTTCCTCCTGCCACCTTTCCCTCACCTCAAGACAACACTAGGAAGGATTCCCAAGACAGTGGGCAAGGGAAACCCGAACCCTGTAACACAGACGCACCAGCCCTTGAGATCACTCCCTTGTGGACAGTACTTATGTATCTATAAAACCCCAAGAAGGGCCTCAGTCGTGTGAGTGTATCACCAGAACAGCCTTTTGGTTTACAGACGTTACCAGAGGCAAGGAAACAGGAAGCCTCGCCTCTGCTTGGACACAGCAACACGTTCACTGGCTTACACCAGTTGGACTCTGCATAAGCCTCCTGCCCATGGGTTTAGCCCTGGCAGCATCTGCCCTGCTTTGCTCCATCAGCTCGAGAAGCAAACGCTGCCTTGGCAGAGACACTGGCAGGAAGAAGCGGCTCCTTCGGAGCATCCTTTGCCTTAGCTCAGTTCCCGTTTCCTTTCCGTAAGGTACTCCCCAGCATTTCCACATTGCTGGCCCAGCTGCAGCAGGAGCACTGCTTGCTTTGGTGCAAGCACTGATAGCACTCAAACAGACCAGTTTTCAGCGTGGCATTGTTTCCCACAGAGCATATCATTATGTCAGGTGGCTGCTTTCAGCAGGACCTTTTTAAAAGCTGGTTTAATGCTAGGAACTGGAAGCGTGGCACTACAAACCCCACAGCTTTGTCCGAGCCAACACAAACGGTAGCCCACATTAACGCAGGATGCCTTTGAGCACTGATGCTCCCATGGAACAAGGTTAGAAATCCCAGAGCTGCTACCAATTCCTGAAAGAGGAGCAATAATTATGCAGCACCAAACCCATTTCACTGGATCTATTTTTTTTTCACCAATCAAAGGAGCTTTCTGCTGCTGTTGCCACTAAGAGCAAGCCCACCTCATCAAGGTCGAGCCGTCAGGGTGGAGCATGTTGTGGGCAAGAGAAGAAAAGATTATGTGAAACTTTGGAGCAGCACTTGGTGAAGAACAGCTGCAGCAGTCAGTATCCCATATAGGTTACCATGAGAATTATGTTTCTCTCCCACCCTCCCTGAACTATTTAATTCAGGGCAGAAGGGGTAGATGCATTCACCTTTGAGCTCCTGTGTCACAAGTGACCATATTCATTCAGCTTCCCTATTTAACTAAATGGAGTTCACACATGCTACAGTATAAAGTTACCTCTTGCCATTTGAAAGCAGTCCAATCAATGCGATACATAGAGAGCAGCATTTGAATCAGCCTTAAGTTAATTCTTAGTAGTTGAAACTGTGACAGCATGCTGACCCTTTCAAGTCAACTGGGAGCAGGCAATCTTTGCAGCAGATCCTCAGGCCTTTAATCAGATTCTCAGTGGGTTTTAAAGAGATACTACAGCATCAGTTTGTAAACATCTCTCCCGTGAAATAAAGATTACTTCTGACCTAGCCAATTACTCAGTCCCAGAAGATATATCCCACAGCTATAATGGAATGAACCATAGGGAAAGAAAATATATTTTAGGTAGGGGGTGGCTACCTATCCAAATCCTGACTTAGGATGCAGACAGCACTGTATCCCATGGAAAGATCAGGTATAGAGGGAAATGCATATATGTATATATACACGTGTATATGTATATATACACACACACGCACACATATAAACATATAATCTATTAAATCATCTAGTCCTCTCTCCTGCCAGGGCAGGATTGCTCCCTTGAGCATAGAGCCCTACTAAGGCAAGTGCAAATTATCAGCTGAAGCTCTTCCTGAAAAGCATGTGTGATGAGGAAATACCAAATCATTATTTTGAGGAGACCCATAATATCATACTGGCTTGCCACATCACAGAGAATCTGGGGAGAGATGTCAGCTTCTGGTAGCATGGATATATTGTAATCCAACTACAGAACGAGAAAAAAAATGCTGGAGAAAGCAAGCAGAGGACTTATGTTCAGCCCTGAGATTGTCAGAAACATTAAACAGTCTCTTGTTGCGTTACTTTA
The DNA here is from genome assembly GCF_040807025.1 of Struthio camelus. Taxonomy (NCBI): domain Eukaryota; kingdom Metazoa; phylum Chordata; class Aves; order Struthioniformes; family Struthionidae; genus Struthio; species Struthio camelus. The sequence goes on from NC_090946.1 coordinate 22,605,833, forward strand.
AAACTGATTTTTAGCATTCGGAGCCATTGCACTCTATTGTGGAGAGTTATAATTACTGACTTAAAAAAAAAAAACAAGTTACTTATTCTGGAACTGTTACAGATTAATATATAACAGACATTGGCCAATAGGCCATAGCGGCTCCAAGGGCCATTACAGTCCCACGGGTCGAGACCTGTTTGAAGGTTTTAAAGTTTGTGGATCACTGCTCTCAAACTGACAGCACAGGCAACACCTGCACAGTAACATGCATGCAGAAAAGCCAGGGGAGATATCTGGGAACAGCAGCTGCTTACACATTTTGACGCTCAGACCAAACCAAATCAGGTCATTAAGCAGAAGCTCAAAGCTTGCAGACATGGCTTCTGCCATTCCTACCCCAGGAGTTCACCTGCAGGCTTGTGCCTTAACATGTCTTTTTTGGGTTTTGTTTTTGTTATTTTAAAAAAGGAAGCATCCAGGAAGTGAAACACTATCCTTTTTGTGCTTCCCCATTGGGGCCCCCTTTTTATTTTACTTTCACAGAGAACTAAAAATCCCAGGCAAATGACAGGTTTATAAAATTTTAATAGGAAAGAAAAAGGTATCCTTGGGCAGGATCTTATGTTCTGATTTCACCACAAACCAGTGCTCATGAAAATAAAGGTGTTACATGGAAACACTGACGGAGCTTCACACTGTGACATAAAGCTCTCTGCACGGAGTCCAGGCTGAGGAGGACTAGTGAGTCCCATCTCCGGAGCTGTGGACCATCGTACTGATCTCTTTCTCTAACCCAAGCAAGTCACCCTCTTTCCCCAATACTTCCTGGGGCAGGCTGATCTAGAAGCCAACTCTTTCAAGGCCCAGAAACTTTCAAGTTTCTAGCCTAGATGTAGTCTTAGCCACTTAAAACCACTTGTTCTAATGACAAGATGATCTTCCTGTGTAAAAAGCCTGTTTTTCGTCTTCCTCCGTGTTTCCTTTCCCCTCCCAGCATTCTCATTCAGGGCAGCATAATCAGCCTGCATTTTGCAAAGGTAGCCGAGCTCAAGCATGGGCCCCTCCGTCTCCTTGAGCATCCTCTCTGCCCCTGCTTCCACCCGGACTCGCTGTCCTGGGGAATGGGTGATCTGTGGTTTACCCACTGTAGGCAAGGTCCTGTCAGTGCACTCCTCAAGCGCTAACCATCATCGTTATTACAAGTTTCTTGTTCAGTCCATTCCAGAATTGCATTTGCCATTTTCCTAGCTCCATCACATTAGGATCTCATTCCTTTTGGGGTCAACCACCACTAGCCTCCCCCTCTTCCTCTACCATTTCCAGGTGACAGTAACACCGGCTTAGAGATAGTCCTGTGAGCCGGCAGAGATCAGCCAGGGCACCTAGGACTACTTCTCTTACTCCTGTGAATTTCTCACAGGACTGAGACTAAAGGGCAACAAAACAAGACTTCAGTCCCACTCTCATCGGTTACTTGTACCGCAAAACCCCTCAGCAGCATTTTCACGAGAACAGGAAATTTGTACTCAGTGCTCACAGAGGAGCTTTCGCACCCTCTCTACTGAAAGGTAAACTTAACCATTTCTGTTTTAAAGCAAAATTCATGGCTTAGGTTTCAGGCTCTAAAATACCAAAAAAGCAGTGATGTTGAGGTTCATTTCCTCTCATCTCCCAGATTTGGAATAGACCCATTATTTCTCACTCAGGAAAAAAAAGCAAAGGTCGCAAGGAAAAGTTACCTCCTGTTTAGGTGATTTTTTTTTTAAAGAAACAGCAAACCAAGAGCAGTTCTGCAGAGCTAAGGTACGGCAACCCTGTGCGGTGCTATAAGCTTGCTACTTTTTGTCAATTGTTACCTGTGTACATAGACATCTACAAAGCAAAGTTTTGCTTTCAAAATACTGGAAGCTTCTTAACTGATAAAGGAAGAGAGGTGATCAGTAAGGGCACCTGCATGCTGTACAAAACCAATGGTTCTCCTAGTTGCTACGGAGCCCTAAGGTAGCCAGCAGCCAGTTCATTTTTCAGTTCCTACTAATATCGTAAGAACTTAATTGTCATCCTCTTTAGTATACACACATAAGGCCAAAAAAAAAAAAAAAAGTATGTCAGGTGGAAGCACCATTACACAATATTAAAATGTCAGAGGTTTAAGCTCTGTGTTGGTTTAGTCATAAGTTACCAACAACCACTGATGGCAGACATAAAGCTTCCCTTAAATTATTAAGCATAAAACAGCAGACTGTAATATTTTGCTAAACCAAAGTACAGACACAGACAAAGATGTCATTTCAATATTTGAAACCAGCAAGTTTAATTTAAAATAAGAGCAAACCAATAAGCTCAGAAAATAGCAATGTGTGAGAGGAAAATTACACTGCTAGAGAAAAAAGTGGAAGGACTTAAGAAATTTATAAAAGTAATCTCCAAGTGGAAATTAGAAATCAACCCCTAGAAACAGAATAACACAAAAGAAATATTACTGTCCACTTTCTAAATCAATATAACACTGCTACACGACAGAATTACCATGGTAACTCAAGTAAAAAGAATAAAGCAATTCTTATTATTTCAAAATAAAATCACAGCCTGAAGCCCAGCTTTTATTACAACTGCTGATAGATCGCTGGCTTGTATTTATCTGAAATATTGCTTTTCAATCAGTTATTTTATGAATGTACAAATTTCACTGAGCAGCCCACTTAGACCGAATACTTAAAAATCCCCAAAAAGACTAGTCAATGAATCGATTATATATACACATACTGTTTTTAAAGGGAGTGTTATTATACTTTTTTTTTTTAACTTTGTCCAAATTAAAGAGAGATAAGGGAATGAGAGAGAGCAAGTTAAAACCTTGTTTAGTCTGTCTGTTCTAAATTCCAACTTAGATTCCCTGGAAAAAAACCAATACTGTGGAAGAACAAAGAGGCATAACAGCCTACCCTAAATGTCCCAGCCACCGCACAAGGATGGGGAATGTGCGTGCATGAGGGGGTGTGCACAAACACACACACAAGAGGAGACACAGCTGTTCTCTCCTGATCAAAGCAAAAGAGAAAACATTGCCTAAATACAAAGTTACTCAAGGACGTTTTGACTTGCCCTGCTGGGTACTTTAGACATTTAAAGCATTGTTTGTACAGCTTGGAAGCAGCATCAAGCACAGGATACTTGTCAGCACTGAAGCTGCTCTGAAGGCAGAGCTCAGTCAAGTTCCCGCACGCCTCCAGCGCTGGTGCCACCTTTTAAACACATTAGTGCAGGGCGAAAGCCAGCAGGTTACCTTCTGCTCCCTCCCCCTCCAATGTTCAAAAGAGCATCGATCAGGAACTGAAAGCAACAGTACTCGTAAAAATAACAACGCTGCTGCTCTCCCCTACTGCCCCTCAGTCCCTCCTTCCTCCATCAATAGTCAAACCCGAACGCCAGACTGGCTGAACACACACAGACATTAACTAGATATGCGGCAGGGCTGGTTGTGACCTCGGAGCAATCATACCCAGAACCACAATGCTAGCTGGCAAAGTTGTTAAGGTACAATCTGCCAAGAAAGGGATGTTAAGGAAGCTCCTGCAGAACGTCATAGCATTTTACAGCGTGGTCTTGCCTCATCCTTCTGTTGCATGCACGCACGCACGCACGAGAAGGCAACGCGACCAACACTTGTATTCATGGCAGGAATCAGAAGGGAACGTGACCGATGCTTATAATCGTGGCAGGAAGAGGCTAGTGAAGGTTTTTCCTCTTTTGGCATCAACAGTTGATCTTCAAGGACATTAAAAAAAAAAAAAAAGTAGTCTATTGAGAAGGGATTGACACAACCAGCACTGGCCCAACAACTGTGAGGGCCCAAAGCCACGTGCCACATCAAGAGACGCCATTTCAGATGCCACCTTCCTCTTTCGCTGGGCAGGGCAGCAAGGGCTGCGCAGAGAAAAAGGGGAGATAAAGAAACCCAAGACAACTCACAGAAATCCATCCACTCCTCTGGGCCTTTGGGCACATCACCACAAATACCCAGGCTTTTGTTCCAGAGATGCTAACTTGAGGAGCACAAGAATTACTTAATACTGGTAAGATGCTTTGAGGATTAAAAGCAGCAGTGATGTGCCAAGTATCATAGCTGGAAGTAAAGACAAATGCTGAAATAAGAGCAATAAGCCACTTGCCAGCTGTTTTTTATATTAAAAAATGTCAATGTTCTTAGAGCTGCTTAATTTCCCATCTTGCTCAAAGTCTAGAGGGTTGCTGGTTTCACCATACAGCAGTGACATTGTTCATTATTTTAAAAATAGGTTTAGAAACTGTGATCACACCCAGCTCAATCCAAAAGTACGCACTGTCTTTTAGTGTAATGTGGTCCTTTGCAGTCTACTGCAAATGGGTTTTAAAAGCAATGGTGGAAACAATGTGTGCTTAATCCGAACACGCACTGCAGAGAGGTCACACACTCAAATATCCTGTTTTATGTGGTATCTGGTTGTATTTTAAAACACTCTTTCTAGAGACTTCAAGCCAGCTGAGGTCACAAACAATCATATACAGATTAGAAAAAGGAAAGAGCTGGGGGGAGTGAGAGGGAGTCTAGTCTGACACACTGAAATAGGACACTAAATTGCACTTAGTATTTCTTTAAAAGAAAAAATGGCTAAAGTAGTAAGCTTCAAAGAAACAGAACCAGTAAACACGGGTGGTTGAAGAGTTTTTATTCAAATAAAGTCTTGCCCCAGGAGATGGAAGGAGGATCTGGAAATACGGAGATATGAATTTACATGTGCTAAAAGCATCAGTGTGACACTTTTTTGGGGGGGAAAAAAGGGAGGGGGGAAAATACCTTCGTTGCTATACATGACAAACTAGCAACTGAATGTTTGCTTTGATCCCAGCGCATAAAGGGTGAAGCTTTTAGGCAAGGAGCGGCAGGTGATCTCAGCTCTTCTGCAAGTCCTAATGCTCCTAAAAGCCACTCTTCCAGTTTCTGTAATTGGGCATCAGTAGTTAATGTAGTATTGACTGCATTACATGCTCCTGTGCATCCTCTCACTAATGCCAATTGCATCACCTTGTACATTTACCATATTGCTTAGCCAATAGCTGTTAAAAGCAATCCAAATCATGAATCATATAGGAAACTTTTAGCAAGACACGACATCCAAAGGAGACAATTTACAGTTGAGTTAATCTGGGTACATTAGCGAGACATGGATTCAGGAAGACAGACCAATTTATGTTACTTTAGTTTTACCCTTTATTGCTTTGTATAGGCAAATGAATGGAAGGGCATGGAGTAAAAACAGATATAAAGGAGTCCTTTTCAAAACAGATCTCCATTCTGTGCAGACAGGTCAAAGGGTTTGAGACTGATGCTTGGTTCAGGCTTTCATAACCATAACAGGGTACTTACAGAAATCATTTTCCACAAAGGCGTATAAAGATAAATATATAATGGATTCTGAAAAATGTTCGATACCCCCTCCCACACATACAACAAGTACATTGGGCAGAAACCAGATTGCTTAAGATTATTTAAGGCACAGCCTATCTGTGAGTCACCTGGCACCCAGTGTGCCACAAAGAGGCTTACATGCCAGGTCCCAGGCGGGTCTGCTCACACACTCTTTCACGTGGGAACCCAAGGCAGAAGGTGCTCTGCAAAACACACCAAGGCTCTTCGGTTCAAGTTGGTCCTCCACTAGCAGATAGCTATGCGTGTCCCTTGTCAACATACAGAAAGTAAGACCTTCCCCTACAACTCGACTTGAAGGGATTGTATCCTTTTGAAACATATACCCATGTCTCTGGAGTAGAAGGAAACGATACAAGCATTAAAGAGATATCAGTTAACCCACATCAGCTGCAAGGTAGAGCCAACCAGGATACAAATCAGTAGCAAGTCCCCTCTGAAAAAGTACATTTTACAGAACAATTTCACACTGGATGCTTGACCAAAAGATGCATAGCAAATTGACATAGCACCTTTCTGCTTTTCTGACCAAGCTCAGTAGCGCCAGAAAAATAGAGGAGACAAGAATAAAAAAAAAAAGGACAGTTCGGAACTGTGCTACTGCATCCTCTCATATGAGTAGTTTGCAATATTTTTGAGGAAGAGAGAGAGGGAAATAAAAACAGAGGAGAGCGAAAGGAAATTCAGGGGAAGCAATGGCATGCCAGCCAAAAACATTTTTGCAAAAGAAAAACCGAATTGCATGCTTAAATATTGGAGTTCAAAATACCGGGAACTGTGGTGTTCTACGTTTTGTTTTAAAAAGATCATGATTCCCCTTTGAAAAGCTTCCAGAAGTCCCTTCGAAAGAGTTGCACATGCAGGGAAAATGCCAAAACAAAACATTTTCACTAGCTGATCAATTTAAACAGCTGTGGTAAAGCTGCAGCCACTGGCACCATCATTAACAATTTAAAGCATGGCTGCTTTTGTCTTCCTTCCCAGTTACATTCTCATTATGCCTTTTTATTTATTAGAAACAGTCCTCCAGAATACATTTCTATATCTCAGATCCATAATAAACTGAGTAGGAATGTCCCTGGCTTTGACTCAAATGGATGTTTACATTGGCGAGAGGGTTAATTGCTTAATTCTGGTCCAAGTTCTCTGCAGCTCAGTCATGAATATGCAACAGTCTTTAAGAAAAAGTAGAACTGTTGGAATCAATACTTGGAAAAAATATATATATTACTTTCACTTCCCAAACCACCTTTCCAGACTTTGATTAGCATGCAAAGAACTCTGAACACTGCAGTAAAGAATTCAGGAAGGTTTAATGCAACTAAAAAAGATCCTCTAAATTTGGACAACAGTACCCATTATCTGCTTTGATGTGCAATGTATGAAGAAACTAGATTGCAAATACATTCACTGGAAAGGAGAGTCGAGCATCTGCTTGCACAGATAGTACCCAACATCGGGCTTGAAAACTTAGGCTTGGGAGTCACTGCTGGAGAACAGAGAAAAGCACACACACACACACACACTTAAAAAACAGTAGCTGCATGCAGTGAATTGTTTTCAGGCCATCTATGGGCTTAATTATGTTAATCTAACAGTGAAGAAGTTTCATTTTAAGTCGCCCTTCTCTCCACCCCTAAGTCTTCAATGAATAGGAGCTACATTCAGTGAATAAATCATTCCCTGGCAACAGTTACGCACATTATTGAAGTTGGGGGCAGCGATTTCTATACTGTTTAAAACAATGTCTATGTATTCTAAATGACGACAGTTCTGTCCAATTTAAAAAACATATAGACCCATTAGAATTTTATAGTTCAGCATTTAGCAGCATTGGCAGTGCCTTTTTTATTCGTACACTGCAACACCTAATACTTCATACCATTATTCTGATTTTGGAATGATTTCAAGTAAAATACTTTATTTTTTTTATAAACTTTTATATTCTCTACCTAAGCAAGCCTCCTCACAGATACAGTCAGTCATAACGCTAAAAGAATAGTTCACCTTTAGCAGAAATGTAATAGTTCATACTAATGAAAGCATAACAAAACTTTGAGCAGTAAGCACGTATTTACAAATAGAGTAAAACTGTCTCTAAATGAAGCTCGAAAACCTTAAAAAAAAAAAAAACCTCCAAATGAAATCAATTAATCCTCCAACCATGATAAATTTCTTAACCATTTAAGAAAAGTATTTCAGACTCTGCTGTGACCCTTTATCACCAGGCCTAATGGATTACTTTATTAATAATGCACTGCTTTTAAAAGGAATTTTTCTGAAAATTCTACCATAAGAGAATATTTTCAGAATGGCTATGACAAACACACTGACATGTTCATGTTGTATTTGTTAAAGATAATAAAGCTTAACACTAACTCCAAAGAAGAGAAATTATGTTCTGCTGCCAGGGTATCAAGTATCCTTTCTACTGCATTTAAACTAAAATTAAAGCAAATGAATTTCCAAGAACCAGCTGCTTCTGCCATATTACCCAAGCTGAGAAACGTTTACGAACTCTTTTAATACTTATTATGTCAAGCAGACAACTACCACATCTTACCAGCACCTGGGACCTAAGAACGCTGACACCCGATAGAGACGTCTACCCAGATCTTTCAGCTCTCTGATCAGAGCAGACACTAAGAAGAATTTGACTGCCTGGCCCAAATATACCTGTACAAAGTAGCTTGCTAACTCCTTCCAGTCGTCGTCATCTCATAGGATAAGTAACCAGATTTCATTCATTGGAGCTCTGATAACCCAGATCTCTAACTACAGCATTTTTCATTTCTTGAAAAATTTTAGGGAATTACTTCATTACCAATTTCTTGCAGCTGTCTTATGCCTCAGTACTTGCCAATTCTGAGAGCAGGAAGTACCTTTAGGAAGACCACCATTAGTTCTACATTTGATCAAGTTTGGAGAAACATTCAAAAAAAATTTTTGCTTTTTCGCAACCAAGTCTTGTATCGTTTATTCTACTGCCGAGTGTGCTCTGGTCTTACTCAAATTTCTGCTTCACAACCTTGTGTTCCCACTTCATAAATATATTAATCCATTGCTGTGCATTTGAGTCACAAAAGGACACAGTATCATGAACTAAAGCCTGACCAAACCTCTGAAATTACACTGTGTCAAGACGGAGCCCTCCGCAAACTGACAGGTAACCTAGCTAAATAGGGAAATACAGGCTTTTCAGTAACCTAAAATCAAGCCTTCTTTGAACAAGCTTCCTGTCTGGGAAGATGTGCAGTGCTTCTCTATAAATGGGAAGCCAGATAGTGATGGACCACAGAGAAGGTTCTAGGTAGAAAAGGGAGGAAAAGAAAAAGGATAAATAATAATAAAAAAAGCTTTATGAATATTAAGCAACAGAACAACTAAATTCCTTGCCACGTGAGAAGAAAATCCTGTCATTTCCCCTCCTCTCTTCTCGTGTGATTCTTCAGTAGATATACCCAAGTTACATACCTTAGCAAGAAAACAAAAGATATCGGTAGCACACAGGACAGCTCTTCCTCCTATATGGCATGATTTTGTATTAGGCTTGTGTGCAACCCGTACTTATTTTTATGTGTATAAAGATTTTGCCAACAGAAGCAGCTCATCAGGCTCATCAATCTTGCTGGAGATAGATCTCCCCATATTCATCTATCTATAGGTATCCATATATATGGCAACAGACACATTCACTTATTAAGTCAATCCACAGCCCTACTCCCACAGCTAGAGTGCTGTGGCACCATTCTCTTAACAGAGTTTGTGGCCTGCCATTACACAATCAATGTCATTGCTTTTCTAATTCTAAATGCTGCTTTTCTATCCTTCTGTGCAGGATAAGATGGGCTCTTACACAACAGGGAACCCAACTACTGCTACTAATCCCGTTTCAAATTACCTAATATTCATTGCCCTAAATACCTCCCATCAACCCAAGAACCATTCCCCCACCCCAACACACACACAACCGCTGAGCATCTGCATTTTTCATTACTCTTTAAATTAAAAGCTATGCTTTTTTTTTTTTTTTTAAATAACGTCAAGGTTTGTGTACAGGTACCTGTTAACAGAGTCCTCCCATATACTGTTCACTTGACCTATTCTTGCTGTATATTTAGTGTTCTGCTTTTAAAACACATAGAATCCATGATTTTGGGTGCTACTGTCTGTGGAAACATTGGGATGAATACACATCTGAGCTGTGTTTCTGGAAGTGCACATACATTCAATAATTTGTTTCAAGGATACCATGTCTAGTTAACACAATACAAGTTAGCTAAAAGGAAACTTTCACCCCCCGCACACATAACAAAGAGCCATGATTTCTATTAGCGCATTTCATACTATACATGCTGATTACTAGGCTGTGCTTCATTGTTAGTAGAGATTACAGCTGGGATAAGCTGCAGCTTTTTCCTAATTGCTATTATGATGACTGAATTTTTGTTTTGTGTCAAGCATTATTCACACATTAAACTCAAAAATTTGATCCCTCCATGATGCATCATTGATTCCATGCAGGCAAACATGCTGCCTCCAATATGAAGAATTCATTTGGGCTATTCTGCTTGATTTGCATTGCTCCATCATAGCAGAACAGAGTTCTATAGGGAAGCACAAACTGAAAAGGAAGATTTAACAAAATACAGAAAAAAGCTGCTATCTTTTAAGAGAGAGGAGTCTGAGAAGGAAAAAACAAAAACCTAGCACACCACGTGTGGTCCAGTAAGAAACAAGGTCAGACAGTCAAATTCATCTTAATCAGAGAAAGGTTACAAGAATAGCCTTATGCCTCTAATAAAGTAAACTAGCTAGCTTCAACTTATACTGCCAAAGAAAACAACTGAACACCTCTGAGAGTGACACTGCTTCAAAGCCTTTGAAACCCTGTTAGATTCATTTGTTTTCCCAGCATAAGCAATACTCAGCCACTTAGTATGTCTTTTATCCACAGTCCAGTCAACTGCAAAGCTGATTGAGAAGATGGGTAACAGATGCTTCAGATTTTATGTTAACAAAGGAACTTGTAAGAGCACAACAGGAATGAATACCAGATTTTTTACCTATGAAAGATTATTTCACAATTTTAGGATGCCAACTTAATTACCATAGAATCAATTCATATATGCAAGACAACTTATACATGGGCACTGTGACACCACATTTGTCTACTCTTATTCAAGATTTAATTGAATCTACATAAAAGAGGATGCTGACAACACCACACTTCTGGTTTTTCTCATATTTTAAAGTAAAGGTGTAAAGTCTTTGTGAAAAGATCGTTCACATTTTATCATTGCCCCAAGTGCATCAAATTAGAATGAGATGAAATGGTCACATTTCATCCCAAAAACTAGGCTTAAATTCTACGCATACGAATACACTGGATCGATCATTAAAAAAATAATAATAATAAAAAAATCAAACCTACCATGAGATAAAAGATCTAAAATACTATTTGGGGAGGTAGGGAGGGGAGGCAGGGAGGGGAGGCAGGGAAGAGAAACTTCAGTACAAAACCTTCTGGTTAGAGGTAAGCAAGCATCCATTATTTGAAAGGGTCAAACACTCTTTTCTAATTATTCCTCTGGTATCTTATTAATTCTACATAAATTAGTAAAACATCGTAAGACAGATATGGGGCAGGGGAGGACAGAAAAAAAAATTGTGCCCACTCGTTGGCATAGCTTGCTTTCAATACTACTAACAATACATGATTAGCACCAATTTGACAAAGGAAAACAAGTGACTTTGCATTACAAGTTTTTATCATAAACATTTTAAAAAGCAACACATATATTCAAGTAAAATCAATGCTGCTACCGAAACATTCAACTTCCAGTTTCTCCAAGCTCTTTGGATCCCTGTGAAAAGCTATCATTTGTCTACAGCTTTGGAAATATTCAGCAATTTCTTCTACTTCCAAATGACCACTGCCTATCACTAACTTTTTTTTTTTTACTGTGATAATATGTGAAGAGCTTTCTTAAACAAACAAAAAGACAACCACCATCACCACCAACCGCAGAGTTCAGCGACACACATATTACGCAACATATGAAGTTACCCACTTATAAAGGTGAAAGGAAATAATGACATAATAGCGATAAATAGGTGTTAGACGTTAAGATGCAGTTCTCGTTTTCAATAGTCAGAACACCTCCAAGGTGGAGGTCTTTGGCAGTTGAGGCAGAACCACAGACAAAGTCTACCCAGAAGGCTACTACAGAAGTGTCTCACTCAAGCTTTAATCTTTGCTTTCAAGGTACAGCTAGGAGAAAAGTCCTGAATGAGCCACAAAGCAGCCTTAGAACAAACTCGTTCAAAAAAGTTGTGATTAGACTTACCATACCCCTCCTAGAAACTACTGGCGATTGAGCAGTTAAGTTGCACACCCTGGTACGCAATGTGCAAAAGGCAGCAGCAGGTCACTCTAACAACTCGCTAGCACTGCCTAGTCCTGAAATATTTTTTACATCAATACACACCACTTAGTCATCCTTGATAAGGACTCGACAGCTTTAAGAAACAAGTATATGCAAAGTCCCAAAATAAGTCAAGTTCTCCTTCAGCTTCATTCATTAAATTACCTCCCAAATGAACCGCAATTTCTGCCATTTAGAGAGGGGAGTAAACTCTTAGAATAAGCCAATGCTTTTTTGCCAGAGTAGCTTATTAGCTTATTGTCATTATGTTTATAGCTATGAAGAAAATTTGTGAGAAATGGATATTAAAGATGTACATTAAAGAGACACAGATGACATACAAAAGGAAGGAAAAATCTCAAAATCAGATTTACAGTAAAAGCTATTACAATAAATGGGCTAAAATGGATATATTAGAGTAACTTGAAGAGGAAAAATCTAAACAGATTTTTAAAAAAAATCAAATCAAGCTGTTTCTGCTATGTCCTTCAGCAAACAGAGCCTGGGGTAAACCCTTCTCAATTGGTTCAATCATGCCAGAGGAGAGAGGAAAAAAATAAAGAGCTAGCATGCTTTTATCAACACAAGGGAAAATATCAGAGGCTGAAAGCAGAGCACTCCGATATGCACAACGCGCATCTGCTTCGGAACTATTTATTTAAACGTTAGCAGCACAGAGAAGACACCGACTACAGGCTTACACAATCTCAGCCCACCTACCGTCCTCCTTGTCCAGCACCATCATCTCAGCAATCAAGAAAAGTCCGGGGACAGATGCTTCTTCTCCAGCAGCCTCCGCTCAGGAGAGAAGAGAACAAGTCTCTGGGAACACAAATGAGCTACGGTACAGCTGATCGTCCTTTAGCAGCAAGTGAGCTCTAATTACCCAGTTGTCCAGCTTTTAACCTAGATTGCACTCAGTTAGAATTACACTCAGAAATGAAGCACTTTGCAGATACAAAAGCAGTCTCACCTACTTTTGTGCCTCAGAATTGCAAGGAACTAAAACTGCAATTTAGAAAGAAGGGGAATCAGAGCTGTTTCTTTGGTTCTCACCTTCTAAATGGCTCAATTTACACAGTATAATCTATTTTAATGTAATTGCATTTGATAGCTCATAACCCTAGCTGTTGCAACTACACAGCTTTCAACCTTATAAAGTGTTTTCCCTTTGGATTTAAGCTGAACCTAAATCTAAAATCATATTCAGAGAGGATAGAATACCTAAGCCTGACTACTGCTGCCTCTGTCTCTCAATTTGTGAGCTTTGCACACTTGCTATTGAATAAATGCACATATTTCCCAGGGACCCCTCTTATTCTCCTGTCAGGGTTTCACGGTGAATTTAAGCCTTTCCAGCTCAGCAGCACCACCTGCAGTATAGCCTCTATATTTCATTTTAACACACGTTCCCTCTCTCAAGTGTATCAGGTATTAAGAACTTTGTCTCCTTTCATCATGGGTGACCACAAAAGAGTAGAAAAAGGCTCAGTATAGAGATTCACAGACTGCAGTTTGAACTAAAGATATTTTCTTTCTCTTTATAAATGCACGTCCCAAAGCGTGGGCATTCTCCTAGATTGGCTTATTTAAGACTGGAGATTTCATTTGGAACCAGCCAGTAGTTTCTGACAGGTCCAAGACTTCTCTGCGAAGGATGAAGACCCAGCTGGGTTACACTGACCCTTCTGCACTCAACCAGACGTCACTTCTCTGTTGTGATTTAAAACTTGATACTAAATTTTTATGCAAACGTTTTGGGTCTGTTTTCACACATACATGTTAGTTTCAGAGACAACTAGAGAATATAGCTCTGTTTTACTTTGTTTTTACTAGGTCAATATTAAAATAATTTTAACAAACTGAACACAGTACAAACCCTTGCAGGTTTACTCCACTTGTTCAGAGATGCCATCAATACCGAAATATAAACGGACACGTTTGGGGCCCAAATCTTTTATCCTTCCTCGCACGACTAACGATCCTTATTCAGACTAGTAAGCTGTTGTCTCCGAGTCTGTAAGGATTGCAGGATCAGGCACCGTGCTACCAAGATCAACAGCACCATTTGAGTCATCTTTGTCATATAATCCAAGAAAACATTTCATTCCTATTTTAATGATACTTCTTCTTCTTCTTCACAACTGATACAACAGTGCTCTTTAAAAAAGCATGATAGCAGGCTCAAGTTATATATCCTTAATACCTATTTTTAATTAGATTTCTTATCCTCAGCTGAAGTGGCTTTTCCTTCCCCCTTCATTTTGAATACTTAATCCTAACAGTCCTTGAACATATTTGATGTTAAATATATCATTTTACATTGAACCATTTTCATCCAGTACTTAGAATAACTACTGTTTCCTTGCGATACTAGTCTGCAAGGGTTGAATATGTACTTTAGGATAAGACTGCAACCACCATAAATAATCATTTATTTTAAGAAGTACAAGCTAAAAACGAGAGGCCTTTATGCCAAAGATAATTAAAGTCTAATAGTTAACAGCATCAGTGCAAAAACTTACAGGCTTTTCTAAACTTGAAAGAGGCATTTTTAATACCTCTAATACACTATTGGCCTCCATTAGAAAACGGTGAGCTCCAAGACTGTTTTCTCTGTCCGCATACTTTTCAACCCTACGCCTTCAAAAAAAGACAAACTTACCCAAAAAATACACAGTACATTTAAAGTTGCCCCATTTGGTAATTTTGAGAAAGGCATATTTTTTATAAAAATGAAATTAGCCATTGTCTATTGCAGCTGATTTTTATGACACGGGTAACTAGCAACCATAATGCACTTCCAAAATTGGATCACCGTATATTTTATTGTTCTGTTGCTTCATCATGACCTAAAATTTGCATTATTCCCTTTGCAAAAGGACATTTTTAAGTTCTTATCTGCTTAATTACTTTACACATTAACAATTAAAAAAAAAAGTTTTCCAACCCCCAACACACTTGTACAGCAATTAAAGGCAATTACAATTAACACAATCTGTTGGAACTTATCATGATATCTGATGTCAGTTTACTTTTTAAAGCAGAAATCTGGTCTCTACAATCAAAATATTTATATATTTGAGAAATATCTTAACTCTCATTATCTTGAAATTTATAATTGTGTTGTGCAGTTGTGTAGGTTGGCTTGCCTAAAGCAAATTCAGCAGAGAGTTATGCATCGGAATTGCCTAAAATGAAGCCCTGGAAGGAGGTTTTTCCCCTGTGCTCTACCCCTCTCTGTTTTCCCACCTCCCTCATCTCAACTCTTAACGCTTGTTTCAGAAAGAGGTTTGTGAAAGTCCCACTGTAAAGTGCTATTTTCTAATATCAAGTCATGTTGCATCAGTCAAGTTATAGTGTGTCACTTCAAACATATGAAACGATGTTACCTCCCTGACATAACTTGACATGGTGCCACAACACATCAAGTCAAAAACATTATCATTGCTATTATTTTTTAAGTCTGCCCTTTCATCGTCAGTGATATCTGTAAAGACCAGAAAAAAGTATTAGTGCATCTCTATTACTTCTCTCAGCACCAAGGACGCGTTTGCCAAGGAAGCTTTTCACTCACAAAGCACTATACCAATTATGAGACCTCATGGGCAATACTGGTGCCACCCTGGGGCAAGCATGCACCCCTAAAGCGCTGTTCGAGCAAGTACCTGCAGGCTGAAAGAGTGGGCAGCTGCCTCCGAGACCACAGGGCAGCTTGACAAGTAGCTTTCCGGGATACAAAAGAAAGGAGCACATTGCAAGCTCTATCTACAAGGTGACAAGCGCCCTCCTTGCGATGCACCAGGACCGCTGGGGGAGAAAAACATGTCAGAAATCCTGCCTTCTCCACATAGGGGTAACTGTGAGCACCCCCACTGCCGGGAGGGACATCAAAAAGAGGGAAACAAACCGACAAGGCAAATGTTCTTAAAATCAAGGGGAGAACTGGATATTATCTGCAACGCTAGGATTTTCAGATGGTAGAAATCAGACTGGCCCCTGAAAAAGGAGCCATTTGCAGGAATAAAACAGATCCATTTTTATTAACAAGCTCATTCAAGCTTGATTTCAAAAGAAATTAGTTTAGTTAGCAAAAGCTTCCATTTTAGTCCATTTGTAACCTACGCAGGTCCAGCATCCCCTTTTAACATTCACAGATGAGCAGGCAACTGGAACCTATTTGAATCAGGCAGAAAGAAATGTATAAAGGTAAAATAACCTCTTCATAAGAGAGTTTCTTCTCTCACTCTCACCTCCTGTCCCCAATTTCTCCAGTGCACTTTTAAAAGTGAGCATAATTTCTCCCTGAACACAACTACTCCATCAACAGCACAGAAGATTCCCAGGCATTACTTCAGTTTTGTTACTCTGATCTCCACATCCCTCTCATCAGGGGTTTGTTTCCTACTTTACTTCTTTTTAAGTGCACCCCACACTAATTTCCTCTTTCCCTCAGCCATCATCGCCATTATTCCCTTTTATATAGCCGCTCCCAAGATCTCCTGGAAGGAGGGCTGTTGAGAACTGTCTGGATAATCAATGGTTCTAGTTTCATTTCCTTACACCACCGCCACGCCAGCCCTGAGCTCCTTGTGCTTAATGAGTACGTCTGCAATACTTGAAAACTTGAAAGAACCCAAATACTCCTATTAGGAAACCCTCTTCAGATCTCCGTTTTTCCTCACTGCTCACCTGTGCCTCTCACTTCTGCTACGGAGGTGGTATCCTGCTGTTAACCCGTCAATCACATTTAAACAGACACAGGTTGGCAGGCACCCTCTGACAAAGAGTTACCAGGATTAAGCCATCATCCAGTTTATTATTATTATTAAAGGACGTTAATGGGGAAGTTAAAAGCCTTTCCTCCCTCTTTCTAACAGTCAAGTAAAATTTGTACTGCAGCACTCCAGCTAGGGGATTCTTATAACCACAGGTCACCCCCGAAAGTGAGGTCAGAGAGAAACACAAATCTTGGTCCGCATATGCATGCCAGTAAGGAATTAACCTTGCTTAATTCCTCTGACATTACTTAACCCCTTTTACCTTTGTCTCAGGGGGTGAGAGATGAGAAAGGTCTTTCTACTCTTACCTCTTGCTGACTAGTTAGATAAGTTCATTCCCTCTTCTCCAACACGTGCACTTTTGACTGGAACATCACAGACCCCATTAATAACACTATGTCAGCTTACTTCAGAGGGCTTCAAGAAATTGGAAGAAAAAAAAAAAAAAAACCACTGGGAGAGGGATTCTCAGCCCGAAGGCATGTGACAAGTTTGCCCTGAGCTGCCTCCCCACGCACCTCTCCGGGCCAGCATGCATTTAACCTTCTAGATGTCGGCACTTTGGCCCCCTCCTACACAGCTGGAGCACACGCGCCAGCCCGCGATTTCTCTTCATGCCCCATCCGACTCTGCTGTGTCGCGTTGGGCAGATGCTCACCTTCCTGGAGCAGAAGCTCCAAAATTAAAGAAAAAAGGTGGGAGGGAAAGGGGGAAAAAGAGGGAAAGAAACAAGAAGAGGAGAAAAGAGAGAAAGAAAGCATCTCCCGCTTGCCTCTTCACAGTCTGACATTCACTTTTCCAAATTAAAGTCCCCCCACCAGCCCAGCCGAGAGCTATTTTATGGCAATTTACGCAATCACGCAAGGCACTGTTGACTGCAATGGGAACACGGGGCTTTTCAGCATGCGGCAGCGGGGCTGGCACCAGCTAGTGCCCCAGACCCCGCGGCGGGGCAGCAGGGACCGCTCCGAGGCGGCAGCGCCTCTCCCCAGCCGCAGGGCGGCCGCGGCGCCGGGAGCCCCGGGCGGGCAGGCGGGGACGGAGGGAGGGATGGGGGAAGGCGGCCGGGCCCGGGGGTCCTTTGTGAGCCGGCGGCGGCCCCGGGAGGGGGGCGGCCGGGCACCGCGGCGGAAAGTCGCGGCGCCGGGGGAGGCCGGGCCGGGCCGGGCCGTGCGGGCGGAGTTGGCGGCGGGGGCTCCGCGCCCAGCCCAGCCCGCCCGCCCGCCCCGCGGCCGCCGCCACCACCTACCGTCCTCCTTGTCCAGCACCATGGTCCCGGCGCCGAGGGCGGCCGCCGCCGCGCGGCTCCGGGCGGCGGGAGCGGGAGGCCCCGGCGCGTCCTGCCCGGCCCGGCCCGGCCCGGCCCGGCCGCCGCCGCCGCGCGAGTTGGGAGCGGGGCTGCGGCGCGCTGCCCCTACGGCCGGCGCCGAGGAGCCGGGCGGGTGCACCAGCCGCCTCGCCCCCCTGCCGCCCGCCGCGGCGCGAGTGCCAGCGTAGGGGCTAACAGCCAAGAAGGGGGGAGAAAAAGGGGGGGGAAATAAAAAAAAAAAAGAGAGAGAGGAGAGCAAAAAAAAAAAAAAAAGGTAAGGGAGGAACAATATCGAGAGCTGGGTCCCCAGCTCCGTCCTTTCCCAACTGCACTGTCAAAAAATTGTCTTAATGTAATTGCATGTGATAGCTCACAACCTCTCCCCCTTTTGCTGTTGCTACTGCAAGAGCCTTCCAGGCTTCTAAAGTGCTTTTCTCTTGATTTCACTCTAAATCTAAAATTATATTCAAAGGAAGGGGGGGTGGGAGGGAGGAAAGATGTGAACCTATCACTGAAAGCAAAAGCACTTGCCGCCTGCCTCTCTTGCTCGTTCGCTCGCTCTCTCTCTCAATTTATGTGCTTTGCACTCTCTCCTGCTGCTGAATAAATGCACACATTTCCCAGGGACCCTCAGATTCCCCTGTTAATTAAATCAATTCATTATGCTCAGATCTGATTAGCAGCCCCTTCCCCCCCTCTTTGAATCAATTATTCAATACACAAACATAATTGCCTGTGCCAGAGGTGTCTAAGTATTAGCTTATTTAACTCCAAGGACACTAATTACCCCTAGGGCAAGGGAACTTTTCTCATTAATTCTGACAAAACACAAAAGCACAGTTAAAGTGTGTGTGTATATACGTGTGTGAGAGAGAAAATGGGGGTGCGTATAGCCAAGGAAGGGAGGCATTACTCTAACACACGTGTTACTGTATAAATAAGCTCGATTTTCTTTCCACCTATTGCATTAGATTATTTCCCCACATCTCCCCCTCACTAAACTTTTTTTTTTTTTTTATTTAAGTAAGGAACAGATCTGCATTGCAATGGTGGCTGTTCTGGAGTGAAAGTGCTTGCAACCAAATACAAAAAGAACAAAGTATAAGGGATGGATAGGGAGCAAAGCAGAATTTGCAAATGGTTTTGTTTATCAAAGCAGAAAACTGTGGCAGACAATCTTCCATACTTTAAAAACCTGTGAAAGAAACCTGTCCTCTGAAACAGCAGGTAAGATGATACAACAATATAGTATGTACTGAGAACAGTTCTGAATTGTTTACAATCTGAATTAATGTCAGTGCCCACTATTAATGTACTTGCTTCCTATGTTTACCATAACGGGCTTGATTTCCATTAGCTGAAACCAGAACGCTAAAAAGAGACTAGGAAAGACTGATACAAACTGAGATGGACAGTCATTATAGCATCTGAGACGCATGACTTCTGGCTTGCATGTTACCCAAATTTTACCTCTATGTGAACCTCCTTTTAAAAAAAAAAGGGAAAAAAGAAAGTAGTAATTGATTCCCCCAAATTAGGTTTTTACTTTCTAAAGAGCTTTATTGTTCAGGTCCTCAATGCGCACAGAAGTAGTGAAGATTTTCTTTTTGTTTCCTTAGGCAATGCATGAGCTGATCCATTAATCCATTTGGCTTTATATATCAGGAAACTAATATTAGCTCTGCTCATCTATTAGCTTTTATTTAGGTCCCCCCATGTTGCCTTTTTTATACTTTTGTTCAGGCTGGTTCCTCTTGAGGGGAGTCAGGCAATTTTTGCTAGATTTTGCAGGAGAAATGCTGCCCATCATCTCCTGGGAACTTCCCCCTGTCTAATTCCCCATCATTACATTCACCCATGTCAAGACAGGCATGAATAAACTCGCTCATCTACCCGCTCTCTTTAAAGTACACCTTGTACGCCTCACTTAAAGCCAAGGGAGGGCAGGAGGAATCAAAAAACAACCTCCCCTTCTCATCTTCCGTCCCTGCCAAAAAACACAGCTTAGCTTGCTTGGCAACAAACTTACGGAGGTACGCTCACTGTTTGCAAGCATAAATATGACTGGGAACATAAAGTGGTGGTTCATTAGTGCAGTATGTTCTTCTGTGAATAGACAAGTAGAAGGATAAAAATGTCTTCAGCTTTGTAAAACAACAAACCCTGTTAATTTTCTGGTATTTAATTTCCACTCTATGGGACATACTGCACCCACAGGAACTTACGCATCTAACTCTCACTCTCTCTCTCTTTTTTTTTTTTTTTAAAAAAAAAGAACACAGTGGTACTTGAAAAATGTCAACCCTGGATAACATATATCATGCATCACCTTATTTCCAAGCATATCTTAAAGTTCTTGAGCCCATTCTTTTTCTCATTGCAGTCAAAGAGAGTTTTGGGTGCAAAGACAGAATCTTAGCATGCAACAGTTGAGCCTTACTCTCAGTTTGCTACAGGGGCGATGCAGTTTCATCTAAACACAGACTTACCAAGTAGTAGGCCTTTGTTTGTATGCACTGAAGTTTGAGCTCACTATTGGGATGCTAAGGGCTAAACAGGAAGAAACAGGAAGAAACCAGATGTTGACTTCAGTGTCATTCTTAAGAAGGGATGTTCACACTTGAGAAACAGGTGGTCACTGGAGATGAGAGAGAGATGGAGGGCAAAAGCAAGAGACAAATTTGCAAATGTGCATGAGTGTGTCACACAAGGCAAAAAATAACACAAGAAATTACTACAAAACCTAAAACATTAAATTCCTGAACAGAAACATTCTGTAATTTAAACATTATGTTGCAATCACTACAGTTACATTTATGTGGGTTTAAAAGTGTACAGCTTTAACAAGATGAAGGAATGAACCCTGTGTAAAGGTCCCTGCCTTAGGTAAATTACTTTTTCACAGTATGGTGAAGCATTGTTCTGCATGGTTTTCAATTATACCTGTTTAGTGAGTCATTTCAGAGAAGTGAGAAAGTTTGAGTAATTATTGAGCCTCCTTCATCCAGTAGATTGGAAATATCATACAAAGAGTTTTACCACACTTCTATTTTTTAGCACCTGGACACTACACAGGAACAGCTAGATCACTCTTCCCTACGTATGTAATGGGCACCATAAGGAGTGACCAGGGAACTTGATGGAGACCAGCAGTAAAACTCGCTTTGCCAAAACCTCAGTTCTCTTTGACAAAGCATTAAGCCAGCTTGTTGTCAGAAGACTAGACAACACAGTAGCTGAGATGCCCGTTTATCATTCATGTGCCCTGTTATTCATTCAGTTATGGTACCTTACACACACTACATCTAACCAGTATTGAGAAGCCATTGTGCTCAATACTGCAGAAGCTACAGATAAAAGAGAACAGCTGTCCTCTGTCCAGAAAAGCTTTCAGTCAAATGCTAATTCCTGATATTCCTGGTGTGGGAAGGAGAAAGCACACAGGAGTGAAAACACAAACATGCTGGTGGAAGAGCAGGCACTAGAACTCAGACCTCTGTGTCTTGCTTCTGTTCCTTGCTCCCTAGCTAGTCTTGCTTGTCCTCTGTTAGTCTCAAGCACAAGCAAGAGAAAATGAGAAATTTGTTAAGAATAATGGACAGTTATTAAATAGCAAAGGCAGTCTGCAGTATACTTAAGTCAAGCCTTTAACAGATCTGTGAGGTTTCTTATTATCATATGCTCGAATGAGGCAGATGACTGGAGCAAAACCAGCCAATGCCACAAAAGCATTATTCTAGCTTCAGGCTCTCTCAATCAAGGAATTGGTTAACATTTCAGTGTTGGGAATGATAAAGCTTCATCAGGAAGTGTAGTATGTTTTGTCTTCTAACTAACAGGAAAAAAAAGAATGTGAGAAGGTGATTAAGTCCTGTACCAGTGAGGATCCCACACTGAAGGCAGTATCAGGCTATACCAAAGATCGTTGCTGTGCAAGGTGGGTTTAGCAGCTGTTTCCAGCATCAGATTTCCAAGTAGATGAGACTTGCATCTACCAGTTTAGACACATGAGTTTTATTTCTTGAAATGACACAGATAACGAGGACAATTTGCACTGCTCTATACTAAATTAGTTGTGAAAGATCTCCCCTTTATGTTATTACCCATTTCAGAATCACCTGCACCTAGCTTTGTAGTATCAGAAGAGATTGACCACAGGCCTGACCTCATACTGCAATTCAGCAGTCCCGTGAAGGAAGAAAATCACAAGCACTCTGGAAAGTTATGTTCACACAGAACATGGGCTGCAGTTCAAAAGACCACTTAAATACATACTTGAGATCTGCAGACCTCAATTATATCTAAACTCATGCTTAATCTACTTAACTTCAGCACCTATACATTGTAAAAATAAATCAGACTTAATCTGTTACTATGTTTTGCATGAAACAAATGTTAAATATTTTTGTGAATATAGGTTATTAAAAAAAAAAAGTGTGCTAAAATACAGCATTTCCTTTCATAGAGGAAGACCAGCAAAGCTTCAAAAATACAACCTCTAGAGAATGAGTTCTTTACCACTGTGATATAAGGCTGGCACTTTAAGTCATTAGGCTTTACAATCTGTAGTGACCTTTCGGAGAAATTTACAGCTGATAAATTAGTTATTCAGAAGTTTTGCTGCTGCTCTCTGTAGCACGAAGTTAAAAAGAAAAATATTTTTTCAGAAAAAAAAGCAGTAAGATCTAAATTCTGGGTCTGCAAGATGCTTCATAGGCAAATTCCTCCTCCCTGGAGCAACTCAGTTGCACTGAACTCCATACAGTTTCTTAGTACAGGAGAAACTGTCATCATCAGAAAGATTTCATGGGCGAGTATAAACTACAGGAGGATCAGGCTGGGTATGACACTTTGCAAATCCATCAGTCCCTCCCCAGTACCAATAAAGCTGGGAAGAAGGGCAGATCTAAGACACTGAAATCTATGGCTCTAGAAGAGGACAAAGTTAGGAGCTAGGGCAGGCAGGCTCTCATAAGTCCATGGGAAAGTGTGTTTAGAGAAGATGTGTCTTTTCCAGGAAAAGCCTCCTTTCTCTTACTACTTCTTGAAATTTTCCAAGACTCAGGTGAAACGTTCTTCCACCTGTATAGTGGATCAGTTCTTGATGGCGATGTAAAATTTCAATTCATACTGAAGCCCAGCAAAAGTTCAGGAATGCACCTATAGCCCAGCCTCTCTGAGGAAGTCCACATATGGACTCTGACTCTGCCACATCTTCACACAGCAGTATCTGTGCAGAGGTGCCAGATTCCTTTAATGTAAGTGACGAAGGAACCTTCAGAAAACTTAACAGTAAACTCTGGTGATGGCACTTCTATGCCTATTGCTTTGCTCTGGACTGATACTGACTTCTCTGTGCATCCTTCTCTACTTCAAAGCTCATTGCTACTGAAATGTTTTCTTGCAGATGGCCCTGTCTTTAATTTCTTACTTTGGAAGGGCTGCAGTAGGCAGATCTGAAAGACAACCATCTAGCATCTATACATCTGCCACTGTTGTTTTATAGAGGAATGCAGTGAGACTGCATCTGGTTCTGGAGCTCAGGGGCTTGTCACGTCCCCTGTTCTGACCAGGGCTTATCACACCCTGCCTCATGTCAAGCAGGGACTAATCAAGTGCGAGGTGTGTAAACAGATGAGCCAGAGTCATGAAGCTGGATCTTCTATTAGTTCTTATTTATACTGCAGCAGCATGTACAGGATTCAGTCACAGAGCTAGACCATAAGGTTCTGTCCAAAAATGCCGCCACCTTTCCTTAAAAAGATAATCTCTTTCCTCACCATCTTGCTACTGATGGGACCAGACGGAATTGACATAGGGTGTTCAGAGGTGGAAATACATTAATTAAAAAGATAAAATGCAATGCAAGGCTCACGCTGCTTTATGATGACACCATCCTAAGACAGTGCCAATGTCACTTTGCTCTGCAGCTCCCTTTGTCTCTACTTGGCATGGGTGGTACTTGCCAAGTCTTTATAGCGTCATTCTAACAATGTATCATTTAACAATGTTGATTTGTTAGGCAAATGGCTGCTGGCGCAGTAGCTGTAGGTGCACGTGAAGGATATGGCATGATTGCTGAATACAGAACAGAGAAATTCTTGCCATTCCCATGTCATGCAGCCAACGAGGCACTGCTGCACTGGACTACGTTTTGCAGGTGCTTTCATCAGCATCCAGTTCAGTCTGAATCTATTGGTGATAATCCTCTTGATCCACTAATGTGTGGGAGAGGGTAAAATACATCCACAAACCAGAGGTGAATATTTAAAAACAAAACAAAACCACAAAGTCATTCTGTGAAATTACCAGATTTCTCTCCCAATCCAAAGACAGAAACCAGTTCAATGCAGAAGAAAGTTACTGGAGAACTTCTAATAAAACCACACAGGTGGAGGCTCTAACGAAGGCATACACTATAGTGCATGTCTTGCCAACTTTCTTAATGAATGATATGTGCACTCAGATGAGAATAATATTGATTGAGGTCTGCAGGGAAAGTTCTCTAGGAAAAATTTTTATTCTAGGAGCAGAGTCCTTTTGGGAAGATTTTGATCTTTTCTTCCCGCAACCTTTCTCCTCCCCTCTCTTTGTGCTACCCAAAGCAACTGAGAGCCAAAAAAAATCAAAAGCCTGCCCTGCATTTAATGTATCTATCAGATGCAGAAAGAAATGTGTGTGTGTGTGTGTATGTATGTGTGTGTATATATATATATATATAAAATTTATAATTTATATCAGTACTAAGAATGGCTGCACCATTCTCCTTAGCTGGTAGAGGGCACAGCAGTGTGTAATTAGGACTGGATTACTTTACTCAGAACTGGAGCAGAGAGCAGATGTCATGCATTAATATTGGCATTTGATTCCACACACTTTCTCTGCCATGTTTGCAAAAACAATTTGCCTTTCTATCTTGGATCTTGCCTTGAATTCACCCTCAGGTTGCTGTAATGCAAACAAAAAGCCACCAGTGGCAATATGAAAGTACATGTAGAAGGAAAGGTCCATACAGTGTGGGCAGAGTTTATGATTTAATTCCTAACATGCAAGATCAAGTTAATTCCTGATTATATTGATTAGATTGATTAATATGGCTGATATATTCCACTAGATGCTAGCTCAGACACAAAAGGACATGACATTATAATGCATTTGTTAACATAAGCCCACAGTACGAAAAGATATCTTATTCCAAAATAATGTCATCAGACACTTTTCACAGTACATATGAGATGCATCTCCCTTCGCATACACAGCCAGCCTTTTCCTCACCTGCTTTTCCACAGAGAGAACTTCAGCTTTGATTTCACTCCAGTCCTAAGCTCCACATAGAGAGGAGCTATAACAGAATTTAATGCCCTTTTCCATGCACCATACACTTCTCCAATAATATTTCAGCAATCAAGAGCAAGAACATTTAGATGTTCTCCTTCCCTTCATTCCCCCCTCCAACTTTAACTATTCAGTCCATTACTGAAGAACAGTTAGTAGGTCCCAATCAAAAATACTGACCCCAATTCTGAACTGCAACCAACTTGCATTTGATAGCAGCTTTATGGCTGCAGCTGGGTTCTGGAGGTTTCTTAGGAGTGAAAGATGATTTGCCTTAATTTAGGAGCATCCAGAGGCTGATTGCAATAGCCTATACTAGAGCAGCACAGAATAACCATAATATACTGGGCAGTAAGCAACTCTGCAGAGCAATGGTGACTAGCTCTGCCTTCATATATATATATGGATACAACCTGAAGAGAATAAGCACTGAAATTTTGCTGAAGTGGTATGTTTGACTTCAGAACCCACTACATGCTTTACTCAGTGATGTAGGGTGCACATCAGACCCAGAGCCATAATACCAGTAACACACCTGTAACACTTGTTTGCAGGTGGTGACACCTGTTTGTGTCATGCATGGCATTATTTACACAGACAATTTGTGAATAGCACTAACTTCTCTGTCTGGGTGTTTGTAAATCCACCTCTACTACCTCTCTTCTCTTGTGATACCAGCCACAGGCAGGGCAAGAAAAAAAAAAAAAAAAGGGCAAACACAAAAAGCGAGTGCAGTATTAACATGGTCATAGCTGAGAGACTGGAAGATCTTGTGGAGCACTGAGTCCATCCCCATGAAAAATGAGCAAAAGGACCCAGCATATATGTATAATGTATTCTCTGCTGATGGTGAAAAACAGCTCACTAGGCAATAAAACTGCCATGTCCCTTTTTCATCTACTCCCTGTGTGCAACAGTGGCAACTCCCCTAATCCTAAAGAAGGGTTAATATGTTGGATAGCTCAAAAAATTGACAGGTTACATTACCGAATCCAGAAAGGCTACTGAAACCAGACAGGCACACATTCAGGTTCACATTCTTCTGGTCCATCAGCAAACAGCAGAAGAGTAAGAACTGCCATCCTAAAACAAGAAAATAGCTGCAGTGAAATGGTAACAGTTGCCACAGTTTTCTTCAAGCAGGTGAGAAACTCAGTCCGAAAGCTGTAAAGACAACTAAAGAAACGATACCATTATCTCAGTGAGAGCCAGAAAAGCTTCCCTGCTCATAGGGAGGTCAAGGACCAAGAGCCCAGTGGATCATTTGTTGCATTTTTAATGCTTCATAGCTCAGAGTCAGTCAGAAATCCTTATCCTAAGGTCATGATTAGGGAAGTTTGGAAAACAATCCTCTTTCTTTTCTGTTACTGGCAAGGCCTTGCTCAGGTTCTGCTATTTCTCTTTCTCACAGCTAAATTATTAGAGCCTTCTCTTCCTGCTCATCATGCTTAGTTAAGTTTGCTCTAGGCACGCACATTCAGCTTCTCCAGGATCAAATGCCCAGAGGACCTTCCCTATAGCAGTACATAGTGTTGCAACATGATGAACCAAATAGCCGACTGAAGCTAACGCTGGACAGCATTCAGCAGAGTAAAATTCCTTGCAGCGTCTGTTGACAAGCAAGCACTAATATTTGTTTTTTGTTTCATTTTTAATAACATCAATGAGACAGAATGAAAAGTATAGATGAAAGCAAACCTGTCCACTGACTAAGTAATGACTCCTGTTGGTATTGCAGTAGCCCCTTCCTGCTGCAGCAGTATGGCTGCACTTGACTCTTGGAGAAGCAGTGATAACCATCTGTCTCCTAACCTGCTTAGGATATAGCCTGACTTAGAAGAAGCTGGAAAGTACAGTTTAGAGGGCCTTCTAAAAACTACATCCATTTTAAATAGACATATTTTGACTATCGCTTCCATGTCAAACAGGCATTGGAGTCAAGCGATCACTTAAAGAGGCTGAGCTACATCTTTGCAGTATTTTACAATGGATTTAATAGCCAAGTCTTAAGAGAAAAAAATACTACCATCCAAACACAGATGAGGCACAAGCATTTAATGAACGCCACTTCCTGCTTAAATGTGAACTCGCACTACAACACTCTCACAAACGATCTATAATGCCTTGCATTGTTAGGATATCAGTTCTGCATAAATATACCTCAAATATTTATAAATTAATAGATATAAGCATGCATTTAAAGGTGAGTATCAAAAGTGAATTACACAGAATTCTTGCACAGTCTCTAATTCAAATAACCACATTTTAGCTTATTAAATTAAACATTATATGGATAAAGTATAGCTTGCCATCAATTCTAAGCACTAGAACACTGTTAGAAAGGACCACCCCCGCCAAAAAAAGCAAGAGAGAGGGAGAGAACACAAACATACAAGAACACGTTACTGAAATGTAGCTGCAAGGTCTACTGCCATGGAATGACTAACAATAACATATATGCTACTTTTAAACAAGCAAGCAATTTTAGATAACTTTCCACTTCTTTGTCTGGTACTACAGTTTCAGTCTAGTGAGCTATAACTGTGCAAGATAAGCAGAAAGCAGCAAAAGAGCCTGCTAGCCCTCTTGCACATTTAAAATAGGTCTCCTCCGAAGCAAGGATAATTCCTTATTTCCTCCAGCTGCTTATTTATTGGTGGTTTCCTGCCCCCATTTAATTAGAGTTAAAAAAAAAAAACACACAACTGTCCCTTTACTTATCAAGAGTTAGTGAGAAGCACTGAGGACAGCTATGTAGTTTGGAACAAATTTCTTGGTCAGTCCCAGTTTAAAGCTTTTATATACCTAAGAAGTATAGCACTGTCTGAAAGACAGTGATTAAAGTTTTTAAAGAGTACAAAGATTTTACACAGATTAGTGCGATGCTCAGGACCAATTAAATGTCATCTTAAGTATTTAACTGAAGTATTTTTTATACACTAGGAATCAGTTAAGTGGAAGGTGCCAAATTAAACTTACGTTTTAATTTTGTCACTGAGTTAATCTCAAGAGATTATGCACTGTATTTCAAGAATGATTTCAGAAAGCTTTCAGTAGAACAGTCTCGACTGTTAAGTTTGCTTCAGGAGCACCGCAGAAGTCTGAAAAACGAAAACATACAAGGGAAATTTGACACATTCAGGAGCAAATAAGTGCAAATAGCAGCTGAAGTATTGCAATTAAACCCAAAATAATGCAGGTGGTATCACATGAGGGGGTCTCAGTCAAGGGATTCTTAATCTGCACGAGGACATTAAGCGAGTTTGTTCTATTTTCAGAGAAGAGCAATAACCCCCAGGTTTTCCTTTCTTGAACATATGAGAAATTAATTTGCAGCATGTCATAACATGATATAACGACCCTCGTGCCCTCTCTTCAGTGAGTGTTCTTCTCAAGCAAATATGACTTTGAGAGATGTTGGGGAGAAGGGGCCATAATAAAACTTTTGAGAAGGAGGCAGCAAGGTCCTGCAAGTAAGGCACTAGACTGGAACTGGGGAGACTTGGCATTTATTCCAGGTCTGCTATATGCTTCCCATACAACTGCTAGCAAGTCTGTTAGGCCTGCAAGCAGCAGTCAGGTGGCAATTTTTATAAATGTTTTATAAATGATTTCTTCTTTTTTGTAAATGTTTAGGTGCTCTTGACACAAACATTTATTTACAAAATAGAGGCTAGATGACTAAATGGATGTAAGCTAGGGGTATAATCTCACCTTAACCTAACTCTGGCCACCCATCCCCACACCTTCTCTGAAAGGGTAATTATTATTATTTTTACATGGAATATGTCAGTGACTGGCACTAAAGAGTGCTCCAGTAACTAGGACCCAACTGAAAGGGCAGCCCTTAGCACACTGAAAGGAAAGAGCAGCAACACCTTGGGCTTGCTTTGCTGATCACATGTGACCAGTGTGTAGCTCCCCATACCTGTCTACTTCACACTGCAGCCTCACTTGGGAAAACACGTATGTTTTTAGCACAAAATGTCATAGTGGCTATCTTTCTTCAAAATATGGCAAACACTTGACTTCTCATTCCTAAAATGAAATACCCCAGTGTGACCCCTAAGATCACTCCCCAGCAGATGGGAGAGCTGGTTTAACTCTCTTGTCTGCCTGAGCAGATGTTATCTGTTCCAGCTAACCAACCAAATATAGCCTCTTCCAGCTTAGGGTGTGTTCTTGCATCTTCTCCTGTCAGGTGATACTGTTCAATTTATGTGTAATAATTAGTAAATCATTGGGCTGGAAGAGAGAACATTA
Source organism: Struthio camelus (assembly GCF_040807025.1). Lineage (NCBI taxonomy): Eukaryota > Metazoa > Chordata > Aves > Struthioniformes > Struthionidae > Struthio > Struthio camelus. The sequence goes on from NC_090946.1 coordinate 22,635,398, forward strand.
CCACAGGTGATGGAATAGGTTACTCAGCCTGGTTTCCACTCCCAGCTTTGCAGATTCAGTTTGTATTTTACATTAAACAGTCTTTGGCTAAACTGTCCTCACAGACATAAAATTAGACCCCGTATCTCCCTCAGACAGATGACTAAAAAACAAAGCCTTTCCTTATGTTTGAACCCATGATGGTTTCATTGGGGAAACACCATTCAGAAGAAGGATAGAGCAAGTCC